>NC_057857.1:8159494-8784494 GCF_015237465.2 Chelonia mydas
CTATCTGCCTTTAGCACCAAAATAATCTTGTGTGAATATACGGATTAAGCCTTGACATTCTGTGACATGACCAGTTTGGGGGCCTAGTTGTAAGGCCTTCCTACATTGTGGGACAGTTCGTTCTCCTGGAGCGATGTTTTTTGCTTTTGGGGCTTGAGGGCTCTATGGAAGCTGTAGGTGTTGAGCTGTAGCAGTTAAAAAGAATATATCTGGCATTTTAAAAGGAGACTAAGGGAGTTAGGCATCCAACTTCCTTACGTGCCTTTAGAAAGTCTCAGCTGGAAAGGCTGGTTTCCTCAGACACTGGACACGTACAGCCCAGGCTTAGCATTAAAATGACGTGACCTTCTTTTCCTTAGCAGGGTTTTCTGGGACTAGAACAAGAGCTTGTTGTATGACGTCAGCACTGGAGGGGTGGACACCAAACAATCCATGTGTTTTTCCACCCACACAAACCAAGATGTTAACTTTATTTGTTTAGTTCTGGCCTTGTGGACTGTGCTGCAGTTGAACTCCGCTGAGTAGCGATGAATGTCCCCAGCAAATGGCTCCCCAGGGTCTCCCGCTCATTCAGAGCTTTGTAAGTAAAGCCCCAGGGAACATATGTGAACAAATGGCAAGGGAAAACATGCTACATGAAGCTAATCATGGGGCGGGGGAAGGGGATGTCAAAATCTCAGGGACAAATATGCAAACAAAGCAGAACAATGGGGGCTGATGTTGACTAAGCCGAATTTAACGAGGACTCCAAAGTTCACTTAGTGGGATGGAGTGGTGGGAACAACTACCAATAAGTTTTTGATATAGAAAACCAAACAATTTTTGGTTTTCCCCTTCCCCTGCTTGCTCTTTCTTTCTTTCTTTCTTTCTTTCTTTCTTTCTTTCTTTCTTTCTTTCTTTCTTTCTTTCTTTCTTTCTTTCTTTCTTTCTTTGAAATAAATGGTTATAACCTATATAGGAAGGATCAAGTGGGGAAAAGGGGAGGGGAGTAGCACTCTGTGGCAAAAATGGCATTTCCAAGTCACTGATAATATGGAAGAAAAGGATCGTGAAGGCTTATGGATCAATGTCCCAACAGATAAAACACAAGATGGGGGGATTTGCTGTTGTCGGCTACAGACCAAATCCCACTGGGAAACAGCATGACCACCTTCTTACGTTCCTATCTCTAATGTGTAGGAAAAAAAGCTGTGAGATCATGGGAGACATTTGATGGAGATCTTATGCCGCCAGTACTGAAACATCCTTGGAATTTCTAAAATATTATAGATCACGATTTCCTAACTCAAAAGGTGTTGCACCCAACTGGGAGGAATTCTATACTAAACCTTGACAGATAAAGAGGAACTAATCACAGAACTGAAATTGAACAGTGACTTAACTACAGGTGATTATGACTTGATCACATTGGTAACGTGCAAACAGAATAAAAAGTCCAGACCCATGTTATATATAGATACTTGGTGCTTTAAAAGGGCCAGTTTTACGAAGCTGAAAATAATTATGAGACAAATCAGCTGGGAGGAAGAATTAAAACAGAAAAATGTGAATTATAATAGGGAATCATTTAAGAACACTGTAAGATGTCCCGAAAGCCACAATCCCACAATGGAGGAAGAAGGCTGCATTGGTTAAAAAAGGCCTAGTTTAGTGGGTAAGTAAAGGCAGTTATAAAATTTAAAAAATAATAATAAAGGGAAGAAAGGAAAGTTGAGAGTAATGAATATAAATCAGAAGCTAGAAACTGAAGAAAATTGATAAGGGAAGCAAAGGAATGAAATCCATGGCCAGTAGAAAAAAAGACAATAAGAAGGAATTTTTTAAGTATATAGGAACAAAAAGAATTCTAACAATGGTATTTGTCCGTTACTTGATGGAACTGGTAGAATCATCCATAATAACGTGGAACAGGCAGAAGTGTTCAATGAAGAACACAAAATAATTCCACAAAATATTCCTAGATCATATCATTTAGAGAAACACCCAATCTTGATGGTGACCCTTGGTAAGTTGTTAGTTACCTTCACTGTTAAAAAACGACACCTTATTTCCAGTCTGAATTTGTCCAGCATTAACTTCCAGCCATTGGATCATGTTACAGCTTTCTCTACTGAAGTGAAAAGTCATTATTAAATGTTTGTTCCCCGAAGAGAAGGGAAATAACCTTCTCTTTGTTAAGCTAAATAAACGTCAGATGAAACACATACTGCAATACAGGCAGGGTTCAGTTGGAAACATGCCGGATTTCCTACCAGCTTGCTTGGTGAGCTGCTGGGGACAGGAGCCTGGACTTCCGAGGTCTGCAGCTCTGGAGCAGCCTTGCTATGCAGACTGCCCCACCCCTGGGGACCCTAGGACTTATTGGCTCTCTGCCACAGAGCCTGGAAGCCCCAACTCTAGTCAGCTCTCAGTTCCAAGGGAGGCTGGAAGCCTTGAGTATTCCTGTTCAAGTCAGGGCTTTCAGGGCTTAGCGCCTCCCAGCTCCCTGTCAGTCTGCTAGAGAGAGGCATTGCCTGAAGCAGTAGAAAACAAGCTAATCTTTGTATTGTGTTTTCCTTAAGAACAATCTCCTACTGAATCTCTTACACATGCCTTTTATTTGATGCCATGCACTTGCTGATCTCATGCTTCCTGGCATGAGTGAAACCCCTTTTTCTTTCTTCCCTCTTCTTTGTTTTCTTGCTCTTTCCTTGTCTTATGTTCACTCAAGCCCACATACAACACTACGCTTGTCCCAGAGTGAATAATAACACATCAGACTTGATAAAGCCAGATCCTGAGCCACAAAGTTCATAGCCAAACTTTCCCAAAATCCTGGTGGTGCATGGATCCAGAGTTTTGATTTAGTCCAGAGTTTCACTGTGAGATCCAAACATGGTGCTCGTTCAAGTTCAGATTCAGTCTGTAATACAAGCATTTATGAAAAAAGAAAAGGAGGACTTGTGGCACCTTAGAGACTAACCAATTTATTTGAGCGTAAGCTTTCGTGAGCTACAGCTCACTTCATCGGATGAGTGACTCCTCATATAACCCCTGGCTGGTAGGCACTGTTATTACTGCTGTAGTACTCCCTATTGCTATTACTGGTCCAGAAGCTCCAAGGCCCACCATACAACACCCAGGAAAACACAGACCCTGCCCCGAAGAACTATTACCCTATTCTTACAGTGGCTTCACAGGAAGTCAGTGGCTGTATCAGGATTAGAACTCATGACTGCCTGGGTCTTAGCCTTGAGAACAGATTCTAGATCATGTTGGATATCATAGAATCATAGAATATTAGGGTTGGAAGAGACCTCAGGAGGTCATCTAGTCCAATCCCCTGCTCAAAGCAGGACCAACACCGACTAAATCATCCCAGCCAGGGCTTTGTCAAGCCGGGCCTTAAAAACCTCTAAGGATGGAGATTCCACCACCTCCCTAGGTGACCCATTCCAGTGCTTCACCACCCTCCTAGTGAAATAGTGTTTCCTAATATCCAACCTAGACCTTCCCCACTGTAACTTGAGACCATTGCTCCTTGTTCTGTCATCTGCCACCACTGAGAACAGCCAAGCTCCATCCTCTTTGGAACCCCCCTTCAGGTAGTTGAAGGCTGCTATCAAATCCCCCCTCACTCTTCTCTTCTGCAGACTAAATAAGCCCAGTTCCCTCAGCCTCTCTGCGTAAGTCGTGTGCCCCAGCCCCCTGATCATTTTCATTGGCCTCCGCCAGACTCTCTTCAATTTGTCCATATCCCTTCTCTCTTGGGGGGACCAAAACTGGACACAATAGTACAGGTGTGGCCTCACCAGTGCTGAATAGAGGGGAATAATCACTTCGCTCGATCTGCTGGCGATGCTTCTACTAATACAGCTCAATATGCCGTTGGCTTTCTTGACAATGAAGGCACAATGCTGACTCATAGCCAGCTTCTCGTCCACTGTAATCCCCAGGTCCTTTTATGCAGAACTGCTTAGTCAGTCAGTCAGTCCCCAGTCTGTAGAGGTGCATGGGATTCTTCCATACTAAGTGCAGGACTCTGCACTTGTCCTTGTTGAACCTCATCAGATTTCTTTTGGCCCAATCCTCCAATTAGTCTAGGTCACTCTGGACCCTATCCCTACCTTCCAGCATATCTACCTCTCCTCCCAGCTTAGTGTCATCTGCGAACTTGCTGAGGGTGCAATTAATCCCATCATCCAGATCATTGATAAAGATGTTGAACAAAACCAGCCCCAGGACCATCCCTTGGGGCACTCCCCTTGATACCGGCTGCCAACTAGACACCGAGCCATTGGTCACTACCCGTTGAGCCTGACAATCTAGCCAGCTTTCTATCCACCTTATAGTCCATTCATCCAATCCATACTTTTTTAACTTGCTGGCAAGAATACTGTGGGAGACCGTATCAAAAGCTTTGCTAAAGTCTAGATATATCACATCCACTGCTTTCCCCATATCCACAGAGCCAGTTATCTCATCATAGAAGGCAATCAGGCTGGTCAGGCATGATTTGCCCTTGGTGAATCCATGCTGACTGTTCCTGATCACCTTCCTCTCCTCCAAGTGCTTCAAAATGGATTCCTTGAGGACCTGCTCCATGATTTTGCCAGGGACTGAAGTGAGGCTGACCGGTCTGTAGTTCACCGGGTTCTCTTTCTTCCCTTTTTAAAATATGGGCACTATATTTGCCTTTTTCCAATAGTCTGGGACCTCCCCCGATTGCCACGAATTTTCAAAGATAGTGGCCAATGGCTCAGCGCCCTTGGATGCATTAGATCTGGACCCAAGGTCTTGTGCACGTCCAGCTTTTCTAAACAGTCCTTAACCTGTTCTTTCCCCACTGAGGGCAGCTCACCTCCTCCCCATACTGTGTTGCCCAGTGCAGCAGTCTGGGAGCTGACCTTGTCTGTGAAGGTCATTGAGTACTTCAGCTTCTTCCACATCATCTGTCAGTATGTGGCCTCTGTGTTGCCACAGCTAGAACTAATGACAACTGGACAAAGGCCCAGAAATGTGTTGCCTGAAACCACCGCAATGGTGTTCATGTTTCATAGACACATGCCAGCTGTCATTCCAATGCCCCTGGGTCCATGCATCAGACAGTAGCTGGTTGTGGTGCCTGTGTTTGGATGGAGAAAGCACCCACAGGGATACATTTCCCTCCTGTAGACACGCTGGCTATGGAGTTTACACATTGTGAGCTGGATTATGCCATTGTTTGGAAGTACAGCTAAAAGCTGGTATTGTTGTAGAGATCCGCTTATATGTCTTTTTCACTGGTGGGACTGAACTTGTGTTTGCACAAGAGTATACTTCAACCCAATCCCTGCTTCCATCAAGTTTTGCTTATGGGAACGGAATCAAGTTCATAGTGTGTCCCACTACCCAGGCCCAAATTCTTGATTTCCTTGCCTCATGCCTTTCTAAGTGACCTTTCTTCTCCAGGAATCCTGGGATCAGCTGGGAGAGAGTTCAGCCCCTGCCATAAGTTATAGCAACCTAAGGTCAGCACTGATTTAGCTGGGCTTGGAACAATCGCTGGTGCAGGATCACAAGGGTGCAACAGGCTCTGATTATGCCCCCTTCTCCCTATTGGCCACACACCTGACTACTACTTGGGACCTCATGCAAGCCCAGGTGTCTACTCTGGCCAGTTTTCCAATGGCTTCATTCTGCCTTCACAGCTCAAAGCAGCCAGAAAGAGGACCATGGATCTGCCCCAAGAATTTGCTTTTCAGAAATAGGGACAAGTCATCTCAATCTAATGCAACAAGAACAGCATTATGAACCTTTCCACTAACTTTCACACACCTCCCTTGATATTTCTCATTTGTGTGGGTGACTGCACTGCCGGGGCCAGAGGCAATAGTGTTACAGCATGGTGGAAAAACCAGTTCTTGTGCTATATCTAGCATGAACTCATGCTTGAGGATGCAGAAATTTCTTTAGAAGGCTTGTTCCTGTCCTGGCAAGATTTCTGGAAGATTTCAGAGACTTGGGAATTATTTTTTTTTAAACAAGCCGTGGCTAGCAGATCAGAAGTATTGGGCCACTTATTCTAACCAGACACAAGCTCTGAGCCCTTTGAGATCCATCCATCTTTACAGAGTGTATTTACCTTCTTTCAAGAGAGTAGCCTTGCTTTTTTCCTTCTGCCGTTCATTCTGCAGGCAGCTTGACTCATA
Organism: Chelonia mydas; assembly: GCF_015237465.2. Lineage (NCBI taxonomy): Eukaryota > Metazoa > Chordata > Testudines > Cheloniidae > Chelonia > Chelonia mydas. Next base: position 8,165,665 of record NC_057857.1, read on the forward strand.
AACTTTGTTCTTTTAGGGTCTGTCCATGCTGAAATCAGAGGTGGATATCTCAGCTAGAACTCGTGGCAACTGGACAAAGGCCCAGAAACGTGTTGCCTGAAACCACCGCGATGGTGTTCATGGCAACACACTAGCTTTAATTTAGCGAACACAGCAGATATTACAGGATGTGGCAACATGGATGCTGGCTAGGGTGACCAGATAGTAGGTGTGAAAAATTAGGGTGGGGGTGGGGGGTAATAGGCGCCTGTATAAGACAAAGCCCCAAATATCAGGACTATCCCTATAAAATCAGGACATCTGGTCACCCTAACCCTCGCCTGGGTGAGGAATGTGAGTATAAACCCAGGGTGCTGGGTGGGCTTGTACAGCCGTTGGTGCTGCATCTTCACTAGTATTTTTAGCTGTGCTAGCTAGATCAAGGATAGTGCTGGCATGCCTACCCAAGCTGCAATCACACCTCTGATTTCAGTGTAGACAGACCTGTAGAAGCAATCTCCATGAGCCAAATCCTGCAGCCCTAGATCTGCTCTTATTCAGGGAAAACTCCCCCACCCCCGAACCACGAGTTGGAGGGGCGAGGGGGGCAATTGACAGAACTCACTGACATCAACAGCTGGTGCTTGCATGCAACAGTAAGAGGATGGGGTTCCTGGCATTTTGCTTGCAACACGGCTGAGTGAGAACGGCACCAGTCAATCTGATATAAATGAGCTGCTCTTTCAACAGAAAAGGGACGGCTCCAACAGCAAAAGCATACTTGTGCCTTTAAAAATGACCCTGACCCCACTTGAGAACATTTTAAAGCAAAAAAAAGAAACCAAAGTATTTAATCAGGCAAGTCCTCAGCAGCAAGGAAGAAAACAACAAACAAAGGACCCAGACTGTTCTGCCAGGGGGATAGCTAACCAAGCCATAAGAACAACAAGGAGTCCGGTGGTAGCTTAAAGACTAACAGATTTATCTGAGCATAAGCTTTCGTGGGTAAAAACCTCACTTCAGATGCATCTGAAGAAGTGAGGTTTTTACCCACATCGGAAGAAGTGAGGTTTTTACCCACGAAAGCTTATGCTCAAATAAATCTGTTAGTCTTTGAGGAGCCACCGGACTCCTTGTTGTTTTTGTGGATACAGACTAACACGGCTACCCCCTGATACTTCAAGCCATAAGAGACAGTGTTTGCATTCTAAGAATCAGGCTCCCACACTCCAATAGTTCTCTTGTATCCTTGTTGCCTTTTGTTTGGAGCCTGTTTATGCTAGAAATTGACTGAATCCCTGGGGCTGTTCAGCTCCAGAGTTTGGCAGGGGTCCATTAAATTAAACTAAAAGGCATCCAACTTAAAACTGATACAAGTATATGTATATATTTACACCCTGCATGAAGTTCTGGGCTCTGATTCAGATCCAGCCCACCTCTAATTGTTATATTTAGGAATGAGGCATCAGAGTAATCATAACTTTATCAGTGCTGATGCAGTCTCAGATTGTCTCCAAGAGGGTACCCTCTTTCCACTATGCATATTCTGTGAGATGGAGGGAACCAGTGTAGGAATCTACGAATTGCCTTACCATATCAGGCCAGTGGTCCATCTCATCCTGTATCCTGCCTAAGAACAAGAAGCTGCAGAGGACTCGCAAGAAACCTGCCAGAAGATAGTTATGGAGAAGCCATGGTTGTAAGTGCTTTGGGGAAGGGACTGTCTTTTGGATGTTGTATGTGTACAGTACAAAAAGGCCTTGATCCCTGATTTGGGCCTCTGGGCACTACCACAAAAGAAATAAACAAATAATAATAGCCTGCACATACAGGAAGTCTCTTCATAACCCCGGTGAATTAGAAATGGCTTTGTATCCTGTGGCACTAAACATCCCAGTATTCACACGCGAATGTAACTGAGAATGATCTAATTTCCCATGCAAGAGCCAACTCTTCAGCTGCTGTAAATTAGCACTGCTCCATTCATGTCGAGCTGAGAATCTTTTTTTTAAAGATTGCACCAATTTCTTGGTCTAAGTGAAAAAAAAAGTCCTTGTATCATAGCTGGACACTGCTGCACAGCAGAGGGGATGCCTACCTCTTGCAGAGCACCTTAAAAGGTAAATTAAAAAAAAAAATAGGGTTAGGGAAGTGTACTGGACTGAAGAACCCAAGGATCTGAATGTGGAGGATACTTGGAGTTAGTTTCTGAAACTTTGACTTAAAGTATCTGAAGCCTGCGTCCCAAGCAAGGGGAAAAATATCATAGGGAAGTGTTGAACACCAAACTGGATGAGCAAGTATCTCAGACAGATTATTGAAAGAAAGCAGAAAGCCTACAAGGAATAGAAGATGGAAGGGATCAGCAAGGAAGGCTACCTCTTGGAAGTCAGAAAGTGTAGGGAAAAAGTGAGACCTGCCAAAAGCCAAGCAGAGTTGGGCCCTGCAAAGGAAATTAAAATCAACCACAAAAGATTGTATAGATATATAAATAAAAAGAAAACAAGGAAAGAAGAAGTGGGACTGCTAAACACTGAGGATGGGTTGGAGATTAAAGATAATCTAGGCATGGCCCAACTCCTGAATGAATACTTTGCCTGAGTTTTTAATAAGGGTAATGAGGAGCTTAGGGGTAATGGCAGGGTGGCCAATGAAAATGAGGATATGGAAGTAGCAATTACCACATCAGAGGTGGAAGTCAATCTCAAACAGTTTAAATGGGATTAAAATCAAGTGGCCTGGATTATCTCTATCCGAGAATAATAAAGGAAGCCCAATAGCAAGGATTTGTAATGAATCTGTAAACTCAGGGTTCATATTGTATGACTGGAGAATTGCTAATATAGTACCTATTTTTAAGAAAGGGGGGGAAAGTGATCTGGGAAACTATAGACTGGTTGGTTTGACTGTATTGTATGCAAGGTTTTAGAACAAATTTTGAAAGACAAAGGAGTTAAGGACATAGAGGTAAATGGTAATTTGGAAAAATACAACATGGTTTTACAAAATGTAGATCATGCCAGACCAATCTGATCTCTTTCTTTGAGAAGATAACTGATTTTTTAGACAAAGGAAATGCAGTAGATCTAATCTACTTGGATTTCAGGAAGGCATTTGATACAGTTCCACATGGGAAATTATTAGTTAAATTGGAGAAGATGTGGATTAATATGACAATTGAAAAGTAGATAAGGAACTGGTTAAAGGGTCAGACTGGAAGGTGAACTGTAAGGGTGGAGGGAGGTTATGGTTGGAGTTCCTCAGGGATTGGTCTTGGGACCAATCTTATTTACTATTTTTATTAATGACCTTGGCACAAAAAGTAGGAGTGTGCTATGGAAATTGCATATGACACAATGATGGGAGATATTGCCAATACAGAGGAAGACTGGAATATCATACAAGAAATACCTGGATGACCTTGAAAACTGGAGTAATAAAAGTGGGATGAAATCTAATATTACAAAGTGCAAGGTCATGCACTTAGCAATTTACAACAAGAATTTTTCAATAACCTGGGGACATATCAGTTGCAAGCGACAGAAGAGGAGAAAGACCGGGGTGTATTGGTTGATCACAGGATGACTATGAGCTGCCAGTGTGATGTGGCTATGAAAAAAGTTAACAAGCTCCTAGGATGCATCAGGTGAGGTAGTGTTAGTACCATGATATAAGGCACTGGTGAGATCTCATCTGGAATACTGTGTACAATTCTGGTCTCACATGTTTAAGAAAGATGAATTTAAACTGGAACAGGTGCAGAGAAGGGCTACTAGGATGATCCAAGGAATGAAAAACCTACCTTATGGAGGAGACTCAAGGAGCTTGGCTTGTTTAGGCTAACCAAATGAAGGCTGAGGGGAGATATGATTGCTATCTATAAATACATCAGAGGAATAAATACCAGGGAGGGAGAGGAGTTATTTAAGTTAAGCACCAATACTGACACAAGATCAAATGGATATAAACTGGCCATCAAATTTAGGCTTCAAATTAGATGAAGGTTTCTAACCATCAGAGGAATGAAGTTGTGGAACAGCCTTCCAAGGGGAGCAGGTGGAGCAAAAATACCTAAGTGGCTTCAAGACTGAGCTTGATAAGTTTATGGAGGGGATGGTAGGATGAGACTGCTTACAATGGCATGTAGCTGAACTGCAACTTCTAGCAGCAAATATCTCCAATGACTGATGATGGAACACTATATGGGGAGGGCTCTGAGATACTAAAAAGAATTCTTTCCCAGGTGTTTGACTGGTCGGTCTTGCCTATAAGCTCAGGGTCTAACTGATTGCCATATTTGCGGTCAGGAAGGAATTTCCCCCCAGGTCAGATTGGCAGAGACCCTGCAGTTTTTTCCACCTTCCTTGGCAGCATGGGCCATAGATCACTTGCAGGTTTAAACTAGTGTAAATGGTGAATTATCTAGCTTGAAGTTCTTGAATCATGATTTGAGGACTTCAGTAACTCAGCAGAGGTTAGGGATCTATTTCAGAAGTGAGTGAGTGAGGGTTTGTGGCCTTCAATGTGGAGAAAATCAGACTAAATTATCACGATGGTCCCTTCTGGACTTAAAGTCTCTGAGTCTACGAATCTATATTCAGATTTCCCTTATATAGAATAATCATCACACTAGGTTCACCTGACAATGCCCCTATACTGCAGTGTTTAGGGTTTTCTCTGGGCCCAAGGAGTTTTAAAAAGATCCTCTCTATTCAGTAACACAATTCCTAACTGCCTCTGAATGACAGAACATGGACTTCTGAAGCACCCTCTTTCCCAAACTTCCTGTCTGGGAAGTCAAGCCATTTAAAGACCCAGTTCCCAACAACATACCTACAACTAAAAAAAATATTAGATTTCTTCCTAAAACCTTTTTTAAAGAGTGCTGCATTTTAAAATGACATTCCAAGGGTCATGGTGATCTGGGAAAAGAGCTTTTCAGTGAGATCCTTGGTACTTAAAACACAAGTATTTTTTTGACCAGTATGAGGCTAAATGAACATCATTTGGTTTCCTTGTTATGATCTGATCCAAAACAGCAAAGCTCGATAAATGACAAGTGCCAAACTGTGACGCTCTGTATGTTGGGGGAACACCCAGCACCCCCATGTCCATCCTTGTAAAATGATTGTGTGGAATCCAATGCAAAGTTTGTCATGTCGGGTGTCTTCAGAAGGCTTGTGATGCACTGAGCATGGTTGTTATAGTGATGTTATAGTAATTGTTACAATAATGTTATGTTATAGGTTATAATTTTATGTATGTAGTTATGAGGCTGAAAATGTATCCTCATGGCTTAAAATAAGCCCAGGCAAAAACTCTCCAAGAGCAGAGAGGCAGTTCACACCTCAGCAGGGCAGGTATGGGACAAACCCAGCCCAGCCTCACGGGAACAAAGGACGCTGGCCTAGGCAGCAACAAAAGAACCTGTTAGACTCTGGAGGGAATCACCCCCCTTCCTTTCATCAGTTTGGAACTGCAATGAGGTAATGCTCACCTGACTCTGAAGGGGGGTGGGCGAAGCCAAGAGGGAAGAAAGGACATGATAAAAGGGAAAGACATTTTGTCATGCTCTCTCTCTCTCTTCCACCTACATCTACAGACACCACACCAAGCGACTGGAGCGCTGATCAAAGGGGAGCCTGGCTGAAGAGCAACCAGCCAGCCTGTGGTGTGAAGCATCTAAGTTTGTAAGGTCATTGAAAGTGTTAAGATCAGCTTAGAATGCGTTTTCCTTTTATTTCATTTGACCAAATCTGACTTGTTATGTTTTGACTTATAATCACTTAAAATTTATCTTTGTAGTTATAAATCTGTTTGTTTATTCTACCTGAAGCAGTGCGTTTGGTTTGAAATGTGTCAGAGACTCCCCTTGGGATAACAAGGCTGGTACATATCAATTTCTTTGTTAAACTGACGAACTCGTATAAGCTTGCAGCATCGAGTGGCCATAACTGGACACTGCAAGACGGAGGTTCCTAGGGTTGTGTCTGGGACGGGAGGTATTGGCTAGTTTCATTCGGTTGCACAATCCATAGGTGCCGACTTCCCCTCTGCCCAATGGGTGCCCGACCCCCCCACCCCTGACACCCCCCTATGCACCGCCCTCGTCCCACAGCTGTTAGGCGGTGGAGGGCGGGAAGCGCTGGGAGGGAGGGAGAGGAGGGGGGATGCGGCGCGCTCGGGGAGGGGAGGTTGAGGAGAGGGGAACTTGGCTGCTGGTGGATGCAGAGCACCTGCTAATATTCCCCCGTGGAGCAGCCATGGAGTTGGCGTCTATGGCACAATCCAAGGAGCTGCTTACATGCCAGAGGCTGTGCACGAACAGCCCAGCGTGGGGGTTCTCACAGCAGAGCAGGGCACAGCTGGCTCCCGAGTCAAGGATTGGAGTGACCTAGCAGATCACCGGTCCAGATAACACCAGAGAGGAACATCACACAAGGTTGTTTGGTGCGTGATGAATTCTTGGCTATTTGGCCTTCTTCTCTTTTATTATAGTACAGGTGTGTTCCGCACTCAGCTCTAACAGCTTCACATATTCGATCCTTTCATTGCACGAAAACTGAACGCAGCCTCACATTCAACAGAACCAGGCAGTTGCCTTAAAAAAAAGCCCTAAAGTACTGAATAGAGAATGTTAACCTCACTATGTTCCTTTCAAACCAACCCATAGACCTGTATGCCTCTTACACTGTATAGGGTTTTTAGGACTAATTTCTATTGAACTTCATTCCATTCTATAGAAACTTATTGTTTTCATCCTTATGAGAGTCTACAGGTTGGTTAAAAAACTCTGCTGAATGAATCCCGCTCGCTTTTAAATCCTGTAGGGTTTTTTAAAGCGCGATCTCTATAGAACCTTATGTGAGCAGTCTGATTCTGAAGGTGATTTGGAAGGGTGACCCTGCAGGACCTCAGTCCCCAGGGGAAGCTGGGACTGAAAGGGTTAAGTTGCTCCCAAGTGAGGGTGTATAGAAATTGTCCTTAACCATTTTGCCTTTTTGACAGGGATGCTTGGAGAGTTCTTCTTTTCTCACCGACCTGCCACGTGTAGCTGTTTCTATTTACCGGTGAGACTTCCTCTTTGTATGCAGAAAAGCTTTTCTTTATACAAAATTGACAAGGCTCAATCCAGGCACAGTAGATTGACAACAGGCTCAATCCTGCAACATGCTCTCTGCTCCCAGTAAAGTCTTTCTTTTCTCACTTACATCATTTTAACAGCAGGGTCACTCTGTTTGCCTTTCACGGAATTACTCCCAATTTATGTTGGGATAAGTGAGATCAGAATCAGGCCCGACGGGAGCTGAAGTCTGTTGCGCTGAGATTTTCAGGGGTGCTCCAGAGAATTAAGAGCTCAAATCCCATTGAAAATGGAGGCGATTTGGGTGCCAGCACCCTTAGATTCCATTAAAAATCCCAAGAAGTGCTCAGCACCACGTATAAGAACAGCCAAACTGGGTCAGACCAAAGGTCCATCTAGGCCAGTATCCTGTCTTCCGACAGTGGCCAATGCCAGGTGCCCCAGAGGGAGTGATCAGAACAGGGAATCCTCAAGTGATCCATCCCCTGTCACCCATTCCCAGCTTCTGGCAAACAGAGGCTAGGGACACCATCCCTGCCCATCCTGGCTAATAGCCATTGATGGACCTATCTTCCGTGAACTTATCTCATTCTTTTTTGGGCCCTGAGTGAAAGAGGAAAGTCAGTGATTGCACGAGGGGAAAGGCAAGCTGGACTGGAAATAAGATCACATTTTCATTCAATTGAGAATCACTCAGCAATTCCTTTTTGGCCCCCATTTGGTTTGTTTTAGCTTGTTAGGATGTAATCAGAGCTGTTATATCCACACCCCTCTCTTTATTTTTTGGAACTGGTTGGCTGAAGTTATGGGTGGATTTTACTGCATTAGGGGAAACCTAGCTGACACGTTCAAAGCCCATCTGGATGTAGTTTAAGGCATCGTCTTACCCAGAGCAATACTATCAAGACACCCCTAGATACAGATAAGGGGAATGGCTTATTGAAAATGACTGAGCACAGGGGACAGAGATTTGGAGGATAAACCCACTCCAAAGGAGCATTTAGCGCTCCCAAGTGAGAGATTCTTGCTTGGAAATGTAGTATGTAAAATTACAGCAGCATCGGATGGCAATTAGGGAAGGATGAACCTCAAAGAGTTGACGTTTGGTTTGAATTAGCATCGTAGGTTTCAAATAGAGATGGGGAGAAGCTACATTAGGATCTTGATTTGGATTGTGAGTTCTGTGGGCCAATGGTTTTGATTCAGCTCATTTTAAAGAGAGGGACTGCTGACAACGTTCAGATTGGCATCTGGGTTCAGATATTTATTTCCTCCTTGCCTAAAAGTTATGGATGATTTGAATCCAGCTTTTGGTTTGTGCCCTTTATATGACCCTTGTGTGAACTTTCTGAGTGTTTTGTTTCAGCAGAATTTGGCTGGAAGATTTATGAGAATAGGTGTGCGTGTTAGAAGTTGTTGATGGAAGCATCCCCTTTTTTCATGACAATCCTGAACTTTTGCTTCTGCTTCAAATACTGGTTGAAGCCAAGAATTTCAGGGTGTGTGTGTGAGAGAGGATTATAAATGACGTTTTTGAGCCTTAGAAAATTTGCACTTTAGGTTGTTTTTGAGTTTTACACAAACGATACTTGTGGACACCGGAGATTATCTGATCCCAAATGGTTCACCAAGATGGATCCAAGCCACATAAAGTGGATATAGATCTGGATTTCAAACCTCAAAATTTGTGTTCCTATTTAGCCCATTATAAAAATAGGGACTGCTTGCAAAATTTGAACTCATATTACAGGTTGACCTGTCTGTCCAGCCATCTGTGATGTGGTGTATACCCCACACTAGCAAAGAAAGAGTTAACTGGACCAGGCAGTAATTAGTGCCCCTGATTGCTCCTGGAAGGTGGGGCCAGGCCTAGTGTAAATTTAGGCACAGCTGGGGAGGGGTTGGGTGATTGAATTAAGGATGAGTTGCAGCTGAAAGGAGCAAGGAAACTAATAAAGGAAAGCTATAGGGCAGTAGAAGGTAGCTTAGAGGGATACCAGCCCCTGGGATTCTCGCTCAAGAAGAGAGCTCTGTCAAAAGACCAGCAAAGATCCTAGGAAGCAAGAGGGGTGAAGTAAAGTTAGCTCCTGTGGTGAGCCTGGACAAAAGGGCAAAGCCTCAGGCAGGCAGACCTGGCTTTGGGTTTCTGGCAGAAAACATGGGGAGAGGCAGACAGGGGCTGTGCCTCTAGGGAGCGAAAGCCTTGGGAGGTACTGCTTGGTACAGGAGCTGGAAAGAACTCTGCGGAGCTTGGGAAAGGGTGCAGAGTCTGGAGGAGGTAGTATGGAAGGGGCTGGGGAAAAGGGCCTAAAGACAGGCTGTTTTGGGAAGTAGTCCAGGGAGGCTGCATTGACTCTGAGGGATAGACCTTAGCTGCTTGCTACAAGGTTCTTGGGCCAGAACCCAGTCTAGAGGAAGGGCCTAGGTTCCCTTACTGGCAACTGAGAGAGGTGGCATGAACGCTCCCTGATATAAAAGGTGTAAGGACCATTGACCATTGGGTTGGTGTAAGGACACTGGACTACAATTTAGTGGGATTCTGTTACACCAGATGGAGGCCAAGTGATGAGAAGATGCAGACCACTGCAGGGCCAAAGCAGCTGTTGGCAGTGGATGCCAGAGGAGAAGCCTGCTGTATCAGACCCAGCAATGAGGGGGTGTCCTGGCCGGTGAGTCATTGTTCTATACCCTTCATCTAGTTAATCTGTCTAGTGCCCAAGTTACTGTACTATCTTTTCAAATCCTACACCTCCACACTAAAGTTCAACGAAGTTTGAATCCAGGCCCATAGTTTAGACCACATCTCCAGGTCTTATTCCAATTTTATTTGCTCAGGAGAATATTTTCTAGAAATCAGAAGTCCAAGACAACAGAGTATTTGAAATGCATGGTTGAAACCATGTTTTTGATCTCATGTTCTCCCCTTCCATCTGATTGCAACTTTCTTTCTCTTGCTCAGAGACCTGTCTTGAGTTTCAATTGACTAGAAAAACAGTTGTCTGAAACAAAAAAAAAACTTAATTAATGAAATAATAGCCCCTTTAATTTGAAATGAATTATTTTACAATAATTAAATGACATGGGCCTCATCATATGTGAGAGCCAATGTGAAGCACAAAAGCATGTTCTATAAAATTCCTAGTCAGGCACCAAATTAATGTAATTAGCTCAGCTGTGTGTTTTGTCACTGTTTTCCTGCTAGATGAACAGCGTGAGCAGATGGGCTACCAAATAATTTAATTTAATTGAATCATTTACTTCTCTCAGAACTAGGACATGCTAAGTTCTGCTAAAAACAGGACTCGCTAGAAATACGGTAGCTTTTCTCTTTTAGTTTTTCTATGCCTAAATGCTGCAGGATCCTTTTAAACGTTAGAGAGCATCCAGCCAACAGATCGTCATAAATTCTGCTGCTCGGTGGGGTTTGGAATCATAACAAATTGTTTCCACGCAAATTGAAGTTTGCCAGAGTTGCCCTGGATGGAACAAATTGAGGCCAGACCAGCGGCTGTAAATCAGAGTAGCTCCACGGCCTTCAAGTGTGACATGCAGGTAGAAGAGACTCTACTGGGAAGATTACTCAATAGTTCTCTTCTGTGATGGAATTGAATAGGTGTCGTCTCTCTCCTGTCATTTGTGTTACTTCTGATGCATGATTAATCCCTCCGTGGGATGGGCTTTGCAACCGGAAGGGAGAGGCAACGAGAGGTAACGCAGGGTTTGACAACAAGTTTGGTGCGTTGCTGTCTGGATGGCACATGCACAGTTTCGCCCTTAGGTGTTAGCCATGAGTTTCTTTGAAGAAGCTTGTGTTGGGAAAACTGAACAGATCACAAGGCCGGGTGCTTGCTGCTGCCTATGCACTTGTGTTTGTGATGTCTTTGTTGTTTCAGCCAGCACTTGACAATTTCTTTTCAGAAGCTGCTAAGGGTGGGGCTAAAATAACCCCAAAACAATCAGGATTAAAGCTGGGTGAATTTTTTCAGATGAATAATTTATTGCTGAGAAATGCAGTTTCAGGGTAACAAAATCATTTGGAATTCAGCTAATAGTTTCAGGGAAAAACATGAAAAGAGTCAATGTTTTGTTTTAACAGTTTTGAAATGTTTTGACTTTTCACTTTAAAATATTTTGTTATGAAATTTAGCTAGATTTTTTTTTTTTAAAAAAGGGGTAAAATCCACCTGAAAATGAAAAGAAGCAAACCTTTGGGGTAGGAGAAAATGTATCATCGGACCCAGAATTATGATTGGTTTTGGTTTTTTGAAGAAAAACAAAAAACACGTCTGCTTCAGGTGAACCTGAAATGATTCTCTACCTCCCACCCCCCCATTCCGCCCCATCCCAATTTAGCCTGCAAACCTAAAAATAAACTATTAGCTCTGCTCTGGTTAGGGTTGCGGTAGAACTTAATTGTATTCCAAGTGATGAGATGTGGCCAGCATTCCCGTTGAACAAAAAGAAAATGAAATCGTTGGGACTCTTTTCATTGATTCCCGTGGAGTTATTTCTGATTTATTTGTACTCGAAGCAATGTAAGAACGAAGCCCATCAATTTCTGTGAGACAGCAACTGGATGCAGAATTTTCCTGCAGTGGAGACCTCTAGATTGCACATAGGTTTCCTTTGCAATCAACTTATTGGGCCACATTATTCCATCCAGTTTTTCAGCAGAACTCATCAGGGAGGTCAACCAGATAAATGGAAGTTATACAGAATAAGGCAGGAATTTGCAGAGTATCTTTTCAGGACTCTGACCATAGGACAAAGAAAACTCTGCTGATGAAATGGTGGAGACTGTGAATGAATTAAGGAGGGTGGTAGAGAGACAAGGTGGGTGACGTGCTATCTTTTATTCAACCAATTTCCATTGGTGAAAGAGACAAGCTTTCAAGCTTACACAGAGCTCTCCTTCAGGTCTGGGAAACTAACTCAGAGTGTCACTGCTAAATACAAGGTGGAATAGATTGGCATAAGTTATTACCACATGTTAACACCCCTCCAGTCATAGGGAGGAAAGGAAGGTGGGGAAGCAGCTGGAGGGGGCTGTTAGTGCATTACAGACTGATGTAATAAGCCATAAATCAAGTGTCTCTATTCAGCCCATGATTTTTAGTGTCTAGCTAAGTTATGAATTTAAGCTCTCAGGAAACCTGCAGAACACTTCCAAAAGATGAGCCTTTGAAGATGAGGACTGAGAGGTCAGATATGGAGTGATCACTTTGTGAAAAGTATTCACTCACAGGTAATAGGGTGGTTTTTGTCTTATTTTCCTGTGAGTTCATTCAAGAGCATAGTGATTGTCTGGTTTCACCCACATAGTTGCTGTTGGAGTATTTAGCGCACTGGATGAGTTACACCACATATTAAGGAGGGTAGGTCAGTCCAGGCAATTTTCTACCTGAAAATGATTCATTCCTCAGGTCTGAGACAGTGGGGAGTTCTGCTTAAGAATTGGATGGGATGATATAACACGTTACATTCAGCAAATGTATCCCCACATCAGACAGGGGCATGTCGATGGATAATTACATTACATAAAAAATTCTGAATACCAGGAAAAGTTTCCTAATGAAGTCTCATAAACGTTGAGAGAGCCTCCCTGTAACTTGAGAGTCATTTTAAACAGACCTGGACAAAGCCCTACAGACAACAATTCTTCCCATTTCTAGATCACATCTCAGCTAAGGGTCTAGGAGGAACATTGGGGCATGAAGACATGAAGTGACTTGCTGAAGGTCAATCAGTGAGGGAGGGAGCTGGGAACAGAGCCTAGGAGCCCTAGTTCTCAGGCCACTGTGCTAATCATTGTGCCACATTCCCTCTCACTAAAAGAATCAGCGTGGTCATGTGTCTAGGGTGCTGGATTGAAAGGAGCTGTAGGCCCAGACCCACAAAGGGATTTAGGTACCACCGTAGTCCACAGAGCCCACACTAGCTGCTGCCTAACTCTGTAGGTACCTGAACTCTGCACCTAAATTTTTGCTGTAAGTTTCTGCCTCTGGGCTCATACACGGCTGATTCACTCTAGGCGCCCAAACACCTAAGCCCCAGTGTGATCCTCAAACATGCTGAAGATGACTTTCTGTTGTCTATTTGCCTGTGGGGCCCAATCTGGCACTGGCATTACTGAGAGCATGACTACCACACTGGTGTCCATTCAAAATCCAGCTGGTGTTGATGCCACCCCTTGAGCCTCGCAAGCCCAAGTCATCTGACCCGAGCCAGTCATAGGTGTTTGCTTGCTCTGTAGATGTCCCCTCAATGTACATAGCCCACACAGGAGAGAAAGGGAGCCTTGTTCCCCTATACAGGTGTAGAGTGCAAGGGATGATCTTACCCAATGTTTGCATGCCAGAAGGCTGCCAGACTCCAGCCTCCAGTCTGCCACAAGCTTTTGCTAAGCATGACAGAGATCTGCTTAGCAGCAGGGGGAACCAGCAGTCTGTGCTTTAGTTACCAAGTGGGAGGGCAAGCAAACACACCAGAATTAGACACAGCAGGTGGTACCATCTCTGAGACATTCTCAGAGGCAATGTGGGTTAAGCAATGTACCAGCCACTCAGAATACATGCTCAGATGGGGTTAGATAAGTACCTTGATGTTGTGCAATAGGGCCAGATCCAGTGCCATTTGACATCAATGCAGAAAATTCCCATTGGCTACAATGGGCATTTTATCAGGCCTGTAGAGAAGATCACAGAATCATAGATCTGGATTGTAGTCCTGGCTTTGCCATTGGATTTATTGTGTGACAGTCCTTTATCTGTTCTGTACCTCAGTTTCCATGTTTGCACAACTGGGCTAATGCTAAGCTACATACACTAGCTCAGTGTTGTCGGGACGGTTATTCAGCCAATAATCACACAGCTTTTTGAACAAGCAAAGTGTAAGTGCTAGCACCATTCCAGGATACTGGTTATCACAATAAATCACTGGAATTTGGTCTCAGAAAGTAGTTTTTGTGGTCACCTAGACCCTGCAATGAAGTTACAGCCTTATTATACACAGCTGGCACTACATTACTCTTTTTACAAATTCAAGGATCTGTGACAGAGGATAATACAAAAACTCAGATCAATAACAGTAAATCAGACCACCCAGCTTGATGACGATGCTGTTTTAAAAACGGACCAATGGCTTTTATTAAATCAAGAAACTGAGATAGCTTAAAAATATCTAAGAAACTGAAAGCAGGATACATCACCACTCCTGTGACTTGAGTGGCAGCTGGTGGTGGTTTTGTGTTAGGCGGGGGGGAATCTTCACTGAATTTCTGACCTTTAGAAATGTTAGGTACACTTCAGTTTTGCATGTGTGTGTATGTTTGGGTGCAAAATTCACTAAATGTAAGGCTTTTGGCCTTTCATTTTGTCCTATGGCTCTGCCACCTTTTGTGGGCCAGCTGGCATGCTAATGAGTTCATTTCTAGTGAATCTCTGATTCTTTTGTGTAATAAGTACAGCAATTACAGTATCCAGCCTGAGACAGATGATGATAACTCAAGAAACAGAGAGGGATGATAGCAATCAAGGAACTGGATCAATATTATTAACTGAAGAAACCAAGAAAAACCTGTTTCTCAGTGCTTGCTCCTCCCCTGCCCCATCCTTACTGTAGTGCTTCCAGAAGCAAATGAGTTTCCTCTGGTAGAAGAGGAGGGTGGTCTCTGAATTCCAAGTTGACAGATGGATGCAATCAGACATGAACACAGGAAGGAAGGAAGGCAGACAGACACCAACACAGATGCAGAGTGATGCAAGCAGGCAGAGGTAACGAGGAGATGTAGATGTATACATTGACATCATAGGGCCATGCTTCCAATATGAGCGGCTTATAGTGCAGCAACGAACTATGGGTACTTGTTGTTATGCTGTCTGGCATTCACAGCTGAGAGTCACTTCAATCTCAGGTCAGAGTAACTGAAACAGGGCAGACCCCTCCCCCCCCCAAGCTGGTGAAACATTCTATAATCAGATTTCACCAAGCCAGTAACAAATGTGAACTCCTGGATCACTACATGAGTCTTACCCTGGAGTCATGGACAGCCCCCTTAGGCTCTCCAGCCTATCTCACCACCCAGACAACTGGACTTTGGCCTGGTCTACACTAAGCGGGGAGGGGGATCAACCTAAGATATGCAACTTTAGCTACGAGAATAGCATAGCTGAAATCGACGTACTTAGATCTACTCACTGCGACGTCTTCACGGTGGCGAGTCGACTGCTGCCAGTCCCACGCCAACTCTGCCTGCACCTCTCGCAGCAGTGGAGTACAGAAGTCGATGGGAGAGCGCTCGGGGATCAATTTATCACTTCTAGACTAGACGCCATAAATCGACTCCCGATAGATCGATCACTACCCACCGATCCGGTGGGTAGTGTAGACCTGGCCTTTGTGATACTGATCTCTATACCAAACATCACCTCCCATTAGGTTACCCCCAACCACACAGGGTTGGTCACTTACCTCGGTCAATGGATACTCTTGATCTCATACCAAAGACAACACTGACAGCCAGTGTCTCTAGTAAACTAACTAAAGGTTTATTAGCTAAGAAAAATAAATGAGTTATTGAGAGGTTAAAGTGGGTAAAATACATTAACAGGTGAGTCTAGGTTTGTCCAAAATGATAGCAGGAATGTAGTAATCTGCTAATTTTCCACAAGTCTCTCAGGGTTACCCTGAATAACTTTGAGGATCTCTGTCTTGCCTCTGGAATGCTTCCCTGTGAGTGTCCAAATAGGTCAGAGATACAGGATCATTCCCTGGATCCACCTTTCCATGTAAAGCAATCTGCAAGTGTTTTCATTCATGGCATTGGCCTCTCCTCTGTTGACTAAATGCATATTGAGTCTGTGAATTTCCATGGTCGAACACAATGACCCATGCTTTGAAGTTAGCAACATTCTTCATTTTACATTTCCAAAGCTCCAGTTGTGTTTGGATGGGTAAACATAATTACTGGGACACATGCTATGTAAATTGTAATGTAATAGCACTCAACAATCCTTCATTCATTTTCATGAGGTTTACACATCAAGTAAATTCTCATCTTAATACTAAAACACACTTTTGATCTAGGGTCAATTAAATCCAGGGATATACATAATGTAATGCGATAGAAATTGACAGGATCTAGATAGACAAAAGTGATACCTATTAATACACATGTGAGTTGATCTATGCCTACTAGCACGCTTAACATTTCTTTGATATTCACACACAAGTGAATTGGCCTATGGGTCTGACCTCTTGGCCTGTCAGCATCACACTTGTATCCGTTACTCAAGCACCAAATCTCCTCATATGAAAATGCAGGATCAGAATGTCTCTACCTTACACTTGGCTTCCCGGGTCCCCACAGACTCCAGCATCATTTTTGACTTTCCCCGAAACTGGAGGTTGGGAGCAGGACCAGGGTAGAATCCGAACACAAGTTTTATCTCACAAGTTTTATGGGATGCCTTCAGCAGTGCAAGTCCTGCTCAATGTAAAGCCCTGTTGCTGTACCAGGGAGGCATAAAAGGCCTTGGCCTAACTTAGGGGCAGTCCCTTGGTATCACAAGCTCAAGAGAGTGGGATACTTTCTCATCTAGTTCTGTAAAATACTGTGCATCTGTCGACACAAGAATAAACCTTCACAGTGAAAGATATGTCCACTATTTTCACAACTGTGGCCATGCAGAAAATTGGGAGCCTCAAGTTTACATTTGGATTCAGTATTTAGGGGTGAGGTGGGTGGTTGGTGAATGCTGGACTTTGCAAAAATATGTAATGGCTCTCCAGAGATACCTCATAAACTGCGCCATCCCATGGTACTCCAGCATGAGGGATTTGCTTTTCAGTTAATAGGGAGACATGGTTGAGGGGAAAGTCACACAAGGCACACGTTGCTAGAGAGTTCTGGTGATCATAGAATCATAGAATCATAGAATATCAGGGTTGGAAGGGACCCCAGAAGGTCATCTAGTCCAACCCCCTGCTCAAAGCAGGACCAAGTCCCAGTTAAATCATCCCAGCCAGGGCTTTGTCAAGCCTGACCTTAAAAACCTGTAAGGAAGGAGATTCTACCATCTCCCTAGGTAACGCATTCCAGTGTTTCACCACCCTCTTAGTGAAAAAGTTTTTCCTAATATCCAATCTAAACCTCCCCCATTGCAACTTGAGACCATTACTCCTCGTTCTGTCATCTGCTACCATTGAGAACAGTCTAGAGCCATCCTCTTTGGAACCCCCTTTCAGGTAGTTGAAAGCAGCTATCAAATCCCCCCTCATTCTTCTCTTCTGCAGACTAAACAATCCCAGCTCCCTCAGCCTCTCCTCATAAGTCATGTGCTCTAGACCCCTAATCATTTTTGTTGCCCTTCGCTGGACTCTTTCCAATTTATCCACATCCTTCTTGTAGTGTGGGGCCCAAAACTGGACACAGTACTCCAGATGAGGCCTCACCAGTGTCGAATAGAGGGGAACGATCACGTCCCTCGATCTGCTCGCTATGCCCCTACTTATACATCCCAAAATGCCATTGGCCTTCTTGGCAACAAGGGCACACTGCTGACTCATATCCAGCTTCTCGTCCACTGTCACCCCTAGGTCCTTTTCCGCAGAACTGCTGCCTAGCCATTCGGTCCCTAGTCTGTAGCGGTGCATTGGATTCTTCCATCCTAAGTGCAGGACCCTGCACTTATCCTTATTGAACCTCATCAGATTTCTTTTGGCCCAATCCTCCAATTTGTCTAGGTCCTTCTGTATCCTATCCCTCCCCTCCAGCGTATCTACCACTCCTCCCAGTTTAGTATCATCCGCAAATTTGCTCAGAGTGCAATCCACACCATCCTCCAGATCATTTATGAAGATATTGAACAAAACGGGCCCCAGGACCGACCCCTGGGGCACTCCACTTGACACCGGCTGCCAACTAGACATGGAGCCATTGATCACTACCCGTTGTGCCCGACAATCTAGCCAGCTTTCTACCCACCTTATAGTGCATTCATCCAGCCCATACTTCCTTAACTTGCTGACAAGAATACTGTGGGAGACCGTGTCAAAAGCTTTGCTAAAGTCAAGAAACAATACATCCACTGCTTTCCCTTCATCCACAGAACCAGTAATCTCATCATAAAAGGCGATTAGATTAGTCAGGCATGACCTTCCCTTGGTGAATCCATGCTGACTGTTCCTGATCACTTTCCTCTCCTCTAAGTGCTTCAGTATTGATTCTTTGAGGACCTGCTCCATGATTTTTCCAGGGACTGACTGAGGTGAGGCTGACTGGCCTGTAGTTCCCAGGATCCTCCTTCTTCCCTTTTTTAAAGATGGGCACTACATTAGCCTTTTTCCAGTCATCCGGGACTTCCCCCGTTCGCCACGAGTTTTCAAAGATAATGGCCAAGGGCTCTGCAATCACAGCCGCCAATTCCTTCAGCACTCTCGGATGCAATTCGTCCGGCCCCATGGACTTGTGCACGTCCAGCTTTTCTAAATAGTCCCTAACCACCTCTATCTCTACAGAGGGCTGGCCATCTCTTCCCCATTTTGTGATGCCCAGCACAGCAGTCTGGGAGCTGACCTTGTTAGTGAAAACAGAGGCAAAAAAAGCATTGAGTACATTAGCTTTTTCCACATCCTCTGTCACTAGGTTGCCTCCCTCATTCAGTAAGGGGCCCACACTTTCCTTGGCTTTCTTCTTGTTGCCAACATACCTGAAGAAACCCTTCTTGTTACTCTTGACATCTCTTGCTAGCTGCAGCTCCAGGTGCGTTGTAACGCGACAGCTGACGCATGGAGTGTGTGTGTGTGTGTGGATTCCAAAGAGTGTTAAGCTAACTCCTGAGGGGTTCTCAGTTGTCTTCTTTCAAGTTCATCATGTTAAGTTGTGGCAGTTCATTATGAATCTGAAAGATGGTTAAATGATTAGGATACTACAATGGAACCTGGGTTCTGGGCAGTCCTCTGTTCCTGTGCAAATATTTGGATGCTGAGAAGCAGAGTGCTTAACGAAAGGTTATCTCAATTTGAGACCTCTCTCTGGCCAGAACACGAGGAGATCTCAGAAGTTCTGGTCTGTTTGTGGCAATCTCAGTTCCCCTTCTGTAAACACTTCCAACACTTGTGAGTTAAGGGAGGACAAACACATTAAAGATCAGAAATGCATGTGCTGTGGTAATAGGGATAGCAGGGGTGGGGGATGTAGCTATCGTACACAGTTAGTCAGCTCCTTTTCTAAGTAGAAAGTGCTTCATGACGCATTTTAATTATTCATAAATATTTGCCAAATAGTTTGGATGAATAAAACTGAACACCAGATGTTGTCCGCAAACCACTCACATCGGCTGTTTTGTATTCATTAGTTATGCACTGTGATTGGTCACTAAGTCACATGGTACTGTCTTCGTTTCCCTGACTTGGATGAATGAAACACTTCAAACACAAGGATGACAAAAAGCGAATAATGAGTAATACATTTTTCAGCGTGAAATTCTGAATGAATAAATATTCATGCTAAAATTCTTGCATCTTCCAAGATTCACAGTGATACCCAGCAGTCATCTGAATAATTTCAGATACTGAATACTATAATGCCAAAAAGCAAATGAAACTCAGTGCTTTAATTTCAAAAATATTTGTGACTCAGTTAGCTCCTCTAAAAATCTTTTGAGTATTGCAGGTGAAAACATTAATATTAAGATGGGGATACAGAATCCAAACAAAGTCTCTCTATGCCAAGATTTACATGCATGGAAAGCAACATGCAAATCTGACCTGATTTATGGTGTGTTTTGCATCTTTTAGCTGAAAATGGGCAAAGGTTTCCTACAGCTCATCTAAGTAGGTGAAGGGTTAAAATCCATTGCTGATGTAATAACCTGGTATATGGATTTGTGTACAGGCCCAAAGTCCAGAGTTTGGTCAAGAGGACAAAGGCCGAGCAATAGCTAAAAGAAAGCAGAATAACCAAAGACAACCTTGTTTTTGCTAAGATATGCCTGGTCAGCAAAATGCCAGATGTAGGGGGCAATAATTGTGTCTTATTCAAAGTTGCAAATAGAACAAAGAAGCCCTCTTTCTGTTGTGATAGTTTCTTCCATAGGGAGATGTTCTTCCCACACATCCAACCTTGAGTTTATGAAAGGTTCAAGCATGTCAGTATAAGATATGGCCTCCTCCCACCTCCTTTTCCTAGGACCAATGCCTGCCTTAAAACACAAATGAACAACTTGAAAGACAATCTCTATTGCCATATACTTTCACTGTTCCTTTGTGTTTACCCCTAAATATGTATCTGTTGGACAATCAAAGGAGCTACTTCATTCCTATGGACCCCAAATCAGAATTCAACAAATATATTTTATACTAATACATTTATTAAAGTACTAATTAAATGTTAAATGTTAATTTATCAACTTGAGACCGTGGGCGGAGACATTATGTAATCTTTGACCATTGGCTACTGTGCTATCATGTCTTGCTACTAGACCTATTTTGGGGTGTGGGACTGCCTACCCTATCACTTTCCCCCGCCCATGGAAAATCCATATATTCCATTGTAATCAATTGATTGACAGTGTCTCTGAGCCTAATAAGCAAGGTGACACTCCGTCAGCGCTGTACGTAATAAACTCCTGTGCTTGACCTCTACACAGTGTGGATTTAGGTCCTTTAATAGGGAACTTACAATAGTAACTTTCACATACAATGTTAGTGTGCAGACATAGTTTCAGTGTGTGGGATTGTCGGGGCAACCCTCCAAATTTCCTTTCTGGATCAGCTTTGTAAAGAGATGGTAGCTCTGTCAGACTGATCGTTCTCTGACTTCATTCCAGTTACGCTGGGAGTAGCACGCTCCTACAGAAACAAGTTGAACTCTAACTTTCCATGATGGAGTCTCTTGTAACTGCCCATAATGTCATGCCCCAACATGAAAGGGGATGACAGGGAAGGAAATGAAAAATATTCATTGTCATTGAAGAGCAGGTTGTGGAAGCCCATGATGGGGAAAAATGAGAAAGCAAGAACCAGCCTGGCTGGTTTTTTGTTCCCGTGTCTCATACCTCAGGGATTAGTGGCATGCTGGGGGACCCTTGTTTATTGTAGATGAAGGCAAAGCAGGAAAAGATTAAATGGTTTGAATACAATGATTTGGGAATATTATTTGATAAAGGTCTGGAGGCAATTAGAAAAAGGACTAGAGTGGCCTAGCCTTCAGATCCTTTGTGTGTCCCTGATGCCGGGTTCAGCTGGGGACTGGTTCAACGCCTTGGAGTAAATTCAAGCAGCCTCGGGGCTACAGTAATTTATGCCAGGCTTCCTATGGCCCCCATGAGTTGTTTTGGTAATTTAGGAGAGCCCAAGAGCAAACATTCCCTAGCTGCACACCTACACTGGGTGGGACTGGTGAGTAGGTTGTGCATGACAGAGCAAATACACTGGTTTACACCACCTCGGGAGGTGAAAGTCCCAGATGGCCAGATCCTCTGGTTTCTCTCTGGACTGCTGTGCTCATTTGTACCTGATTAATGCAGAGGCTTGTGTGCTGATTGCATTACTCTTCCATGCTTAATTCATTAACCCCTCTGCCCCCCCCCACCATGTTTAGTTTAAATGATGCTGCTGAGGAATTTCCAGTCTTCTGCATCAGAATACTGCAAGATCCAGGAATTGCACTAACTTAGAAGTTAGCTCCAGTATGTTGTGGTTACATCACCGTCTTCAGCTGGGAGACCTACACCATCATTTCCCGTTCCCAGCCTCCACAAACACAACCACTTTCCTGCTCAAGATCATGCCAACCCCTTGAAAAGGATGGACAAAATGTATCCCTTCACATCAGTGCAGTTACGTCTTTGAGATATTGATCCATATTATTAATACACATCTTATCTGGGCAATTGAGGTTCTTGCGGCTGGTACAGTATGGCACTCTTCTAGGAGGAAGTTACCTGGGAAATTCCTAAAGGTTAACAGCGTACAATTTTGGACAGTGACACTCAGACTGAGGTTTGCGAGTAGCAAGTAGTTTTTTAATGTGTCTCCTGTGGCTCTTTGCAGCCCATGATATTAAAACACTGGGTAGTTTAATTATTAACCAAGCAGAGCGCTTTTACTATGTTATTAACCAATTATAGTTGATAAAATAATACTTGGTTAGTCATTTTGCTGTGAGAATATATATAAATAGTCAATGAAGCAATGACTTTACACTACAGTGGCTCGTTTGGGTAATGTTAATCACTAATTTGGCTCCTGAACCACTGAGGTCTGAGTATCACGGATTTAGGATAATAGAAAAGTAGGTCTGGAAGGGACCTCAAGAAGTCATCTAGTCCATCCTCCCCATGCTAAGGAAGGATTAAGGACTCCTAGACCATCCCTCACAGATAGTCATCCAACATACTCTTAAACCCCCCCAATGATGGGGATTCCACAACTTCCCTAGGTAACCTGTTCCAGTACTCAACCATCCTTGTAGTTGGAAAGCTTTTCTTAATATCTAACCTAAATCTCCCTTGCTTAAAATTGAACTGATTACGTCTTGTCCTGCCCTTGATGGACCTAGAGAGCAGGTGATCACCATCCTCTTTCTAACAACCTTTTACATATTTGAAAACTGTTCAGTTCCCCCACCACCACCCCTCTTCTCTTCTTTAGACTAAACAGGCCCAATGTTTTCAATCTTTCCTCAGAGGTCAGGTTTTCTAAACCTTTTATCACTGTTGTTGCTGTCCTCTGGACCCTCTGTAATTTATCCACACCTTCAAGTGCGGTGCCCAGAATTAGACCCAGTACTCCAACTGAGCCCTCACCAGTGCCAACCAGAGTGGATCAGTTACCACCTACGTACAACATTCTTGTTAATACATTCCAGGAGGACATTTGCCTTTTCAACAACACATTGCTCACTCATATTTAGTTTCTGATTTACTATAACCCCCAAATCCTCTTCTGCAGTACCACTGCCTAGCCCAGAGGTGAGCAAACTTTTTGGCCCAAGGGCCACATAGGGGTTGCAAAACTGTATGAAGGGCTGGGTAGGGAAGGCTGTGCCTTCACAAACAGCCTGGCCCCTGCCCCCTCCCTGCCCCCTCCCACTTCCCACCCGCTGACTGCCCCCTCAGAACCCCCGACCCATCCAAGCCCCCCCTGCTCCTTGTCCCCTGGCCACCCCCTCCCGGACCCCCCACCCCAACCATCCACCCGGGACCCCACCCCCTATCCAACCCTCCCTGCTCCCTGTCCCCTGACTGCCCTGACCCCATCCATGCCCCCCGCTCCCTGACAGGCCCCCCCAGACTCCCATGCCTATCCAACCGCCACCTGTTCCCCCTCCCCTGACCGCCTCCCCCCAGAACCTCTGCCCCATCCAACCACCCCCTGTCCCCTGACTGCCCCCCGGGACCCCCTGCCCCTTATCCAACCCCCTGGCCCCCCGCTCCTTTACCATGCTGCTCAGAGCAGCAGGAGCTCACAGCCCCACTGCCCAGCTGGAGCGGTGGGCCAGAGCGCTGGCAGTGTGGCGAGTTGAGGCTGTGGGGGAGGGCGGACAGCGGGGGAGGGGCTAGGGGCTAGCCTCCCCGACCCGGAGTTCAAGGGCCGGGCAGGACGGTCCCGTGAGCCGGATGTGGCCCGCAGGTCATAGTTTGCCCACTTCTGGCCTAGACAGTGATCTCCTCATTTCTATTTGTGCATTTGATTTTTTTTTCTTACGTATAGCACTTGTCCCACCCATAATTTGTATTTTTTGTTTTAAAGAAAATATCTACTTGGCCCTTTACCATGTGCCTCCTTAAAACAACCAACTCTCTGGGACAGTCAACTAGCTTGAAGGACTTTTTTCTTTCTTTTTCAATACTACTGCTACGACTAATCTGATCTCCTCTTTAAAAAGAACTGGAAATCCTATTTTTGAACGACAGATATTAGGCCAGATTCTCAGCTGGTCTGAATTGGCACAGCTCTGACTTCTGAGGCTACTTGTGTGTGTAGTGTCGTGAAGCAGGTATTTAAATGCTTTGCTGAACAGGGATGAGATTAAGCATGTGAGTAAAGTTAACAAGATGCTGAATTGGGGTCCCAATTAAAAACCATATGCTATGTTTCTGTGTGTCCAGTCACAACTGCTTGAATTCTGAATATCAAATATTCACAACAAAAGTGTTTGTGAATGAGCCACAAGATCAAAGGGCTAAAGCTACACACAGCTGTATGGGAGTAAATTTAATGTAACTAAGAGATGGTACAGGGGTGACATGATTATAGTCCATAAGGACCTACAAGGGGAACAAAACTTTGATAACGGGCTCTTCAGTTGAATGGACAAAAGTATAGCATGGTCCAAAGACAGGAAGTTGACGTCAGACTGGAAATAAAATTAAAGTTTTTAACATTGAGTTACTAATTACTGGAGTAATTTATCAAGGGTCGTGGTGGCAATTTTAAAAACATGACTGGATTACGCTCTCCTCCCCATCTTCTCCCCCGCAAAAGACATGCTCTCATTCAAAGAGAAATTAATGTAGGGGAATTCTCCAGCCTGAGTTATGCAGGGGGTCAGATCAGATCACCACAATGATCCCTTCTGGATTTATAATCTTAGTCCATGAGTTTAATGTACATAAGCACTTGTGCCCTGAAAAGCTGCACAGGACACCCATTCACCCTTACTGACTTTAATAGGAGCGAGTTTTACCTGTGGGCACAGGTGCCGTCTTTCTAATTTTCCCCAGGGGTGCTTGGCCCACGCTGAGCCCCAGACTCTACCCCGACTCGAACCCTTCCCCCAAGGCCCCACCCCTGTCCTGCCTCTTCCCACCCCATTCTCATCGCCTCCCACGAGCGTGCTCCACCCCCTTCCCACCAGTGCCTCCTGCACACCACTGAACAGCTGATCCCCCGTGGGCAGGAGGCACTGGGGGGAAAGGGGAGAGGCCGATTGGCGGGTCCCGCCAGTGGGTACTGAGCACCCATTATTTCTTTTCTCTGGGTGCTCCTGCCCTGGAGCACCCATGGAGTCGGCGCCTGTGCCTGCGGGGAAAGAACTGACCCCATAGTATTGTTCTCAGTTTGTCCATCTCAGAAGGATGAAGAGATGAATTGACACTACAGGGCTCCACATCTCTCTCTCTCGTGGCCCTAGCTCCTCAGCTGGTATAAATTGTCCATTGACTTGATGGAGCTATGAGACTTTACTCCAGCTGGGGATCTGTCCGAAGGTATTTCAAACCTGCTGCTTAGATTCTTAAGCTATCTGCTGCAGTGAAGTTTGGATGCTCTGTTGATTTCCCCCCCCCCCCCCCCCCGCCCTTTAATTAATTCAGTAA
Source organism: Chelonia mydas (assembly GCF_015237465.2). NCBI lineage: Eukaryota > Metazoa > Chordata > Testudines > Cheloniidae > Chelonia > Chelonia mydas. Next base: position 8,191,051 of record NC_057857.1, read on the forward strand.
CAGCGGGGAAAAACCTCATCATTAGAAAATTCCACCCATTACTCTATCGTTCTTACCAGAATTGTTTCATATCTTTTTGCTGTAGGCCCAGATATTCCCCTTGATTTGCATGTGGAATTCCCACTTCCTGTTCTTCTTCAAATCATTGAACCATTGGTGAAATTTATGGATGTGTGATGCTATCGGCACTCCACAATTCCTCTTTGAAAGAGCATGACAAATGGGCCAATGTTCTTTCTCACCCTACACTGCCAGGAACCAGTGGGAGTGGTGGATCAGAGTCAAGGAAGTCTAGCAAAGGAAAATGTGGTTGGATAATTGGAATGTTTTATGAATATCTGTCTGGTTTCTACTGGACTGTGGAATTGTGTTTCCAAAGGATGTCATTGGATCCTCATCACCTGAGTCATTAGAAGACAAAGCATTGGAGAATAGTATCATGTCTTGGCAAGGGGTGGTCTAGGTGGCCCAACAGATCTTTTCCACCTCTCACTTCTGCACGCATGTAGAAATCAGTCTTTAATTTCCATTCAAGGACAATACTTGATGTCATTTGGAGCCACACACATGCATTTATAACACTTCCCTGGGTGGGTCATCAGCAGGAATTGAACCTATGCCCCCTGGTTCCATAAGCACAGCTAACAGGCTAACTCTGTTAGGTGGCAGCGGTTAGCAAGCTGGTATCCTCTTATCTTGTCCGATATAGGAGGCTAAAGGAACCCTTGGCCAGCGTAGTCTGGGACCACAGCCTCTCTGGTTTCAGGGCATTGGTGTTCCTTCCTGGAAAGGTAGGAATATCACTGGGGCTACAGTTACTACAGTGCTGTGGGATATGAATCACAGAATTTTAACAAGGAACAAGATGAAAAATGACTCTGCAATGGATCTGGTCAGACTATTTTTTACAAATAATATTAGTTATGATTTTAGCCCCGGTTATTCTAGTGACTCATTCACAATGAACCCTGATGTTTTGGGGTCATAGCTAAGGATATTTTTAGTAAGATAGGTCATGGGCAATAAAGAAAAATTCACGGAAACTGTGACCTGTCCCTGACTTTTACTAAAAATATCCCTGATAAAACAGGAGGGGGCTGGGCAGCTGCAGGGTGGCTGGGAGCTCTCGCCCCCCCCCCACCTGTGGGGGCTCAGAGCTGCAGAGGTCCCCCTGCCCCACCACACAGATGGGGAGCTGTGGGGTACCCCCACTGCCCATGGTGGTTCGGAGCTTGGGGGCCCGATGCCTCTAGCGGCGGGGGTACCTCACAGCTCCCTGCTACTGCGGGAGGCGGTGGGAACCTGCAGCTCTCAGCCACCAGGGCTGAAGTCACAGAGGCCTTTGGAAGTCACGGATTCTGTGACCTCTGTGACAAAATTGTAGCCTTAGTCACAGGGCCGCCCAGGGGATTCAGGGGGCCTGGGGTCTTTGGAGGCGGGGGTCCTTCCACTCCGGGTGTTCAGGGCACTTCGCCGAAGACATGGAGCAGAAGGACCCCCGCTGCCGGATTGCCGCCGAAGACCCGGAGCGGAAGAAGCGGCGGTGGGTCCTTCACTTGCCCCCCACTCTGGGCGGCGCTGCTTAGTCATAGCCACTGTATTTCCAGTCCCAAGCATTCAAACCTCGTGAGTCAAGGTCCCAAACTTCATGTAATTAGTTTAAAAACCATGAAATAATAATCATAATAATAATACTAAGCGTTCTTTTTATTCAAAGGCCTTCTAGCTCGAGCCTTAAGGTCACACTCACGTCACATTTTCAAGCTGTTCTCTGCAGCCATGAGGGCTAGAAATATAGGGCTTGTTTTTACAGGGACGCTCGAGAAAGTTAACCTGAATTAACTTTTAAACTGGATTGGTTAAACTATGTTAATCTTCTGTGTAGATGCTCTTATTCAGAATTAAATCAGTCCTAATTCATTAGTTTAAACCATTTGGAAAGTGTTTAATGCAGCTTGTTTAATCCACTTTTTAAAAGCTAGTTCAGATTAAGTTTCTTGAGCATCCCAGTGTAGAAAAGCCCCCCCTCCCTTTAAATGGCAGATGAGATTTTCATGCAGTCTCTTAATTCAAGCATCTACAGTTTTATGAAAAAACACGAACTATAGTAAGATTGGTGGTGAAATCTGACGGCACCATATTTATGGCTAGTAAGCATTTGTAGTAAAATGCACCCTATTGAGAGACAGCACAAACTCTATACACAATTTAATAACCAATTAAAACTTCACAAGAGGGTTTATATGGAGCTGAACTGGTGCCTAAGCCCTCCTGGTGTCCCTCTGCACAGGCGTGAATTTCACCTTCACTGAATTTTTTGGATGAATAATTTTCAGACTTTAGGTTGCTCGTGAACTCTGCACTTTGACTATTCACCATGCATGTTGTGCAATAGGTCACCTAATTGATATAGTTTTTGCTCCCCAATTGGGTGTCTCACACATCTGAGAAATGAGAATAGTGAATAACAGTGCATGGCTAATGGGAATTATGTGCTAAAACTGATAACTTTAGTATTCATAATCATTTGCATGACTGTATTATGTTGCCCAAAGACTTTGGAATAACAATGATCCTTTGAAACAAATTCCATGCTTTTATTCCTGAAAAAAGTAACAAGTCAGGTTTTTAAAAATTTATTCAAGCAACTATAAATTATATCATACAGCATGTTTCAAACCCACATTTTATTATAACTGCTAAATATGGTAGAGCTAAAGATCAATTTTATATCATGTCATTATAACAGTTACATAAAGACTAAGACATAATACCAGTTAGTTAAATATAGTATCAATAAATATACGGTGTGCACTTTCAGGAGGTTTACTGACGTTTTAATATAAAACTTTTTAGATCAATGAAGGCACATTGTTTGGGGAGCACTAAAATGACAGGCCCTGGAATGTTAACATAACTTTTATAATGCTGCAAGAATCAACAGAAATTCAATTTCTTGATTTATCGTGTATAACTTACTTGTTACATAATCTCAGGATCGGAAGGGACCTCAGGAGGTCATCTAGTCCAATCCCCTGTTCAAAGCACCCAATTTTTGCCCCAGATCCCTAAATGGCCCCCTCAAGGATTGAGCTCACATTCCTGGGTTTAGCAGGCCAATGCGCAAACCATTGAGCTACCCCTTCCCCTGTTCCATGCCTTTCATGGTATTTTAAACCCTTTGCAACAATGAGTTACAAACTGATGAGTTAGAAACCGATGCGGCATCGCCAATTGTGGTGGCCATCTTGCATTCAGCAGCAATTCCTGGATTGTCTTGGACAGTAAAGGCCAGGTCTTCTGTTTGGTGCACACGGGGTGCAGAACTCCTCTGAAAATCTGGCCTATCTGTGGCACTATGGGAGTTGCTGAGTACTTTGGAAAATGTGGCTCTTATTTAGGTGCCTAAGTGGGAGCTGAGCTTTCTGGAAAATCTGCCCCCACCGGTGCTTGCTGAACGATGAATATCTGACCACAGGGGCTCAATCGTGCAAGGTGCTTAGGACTCCTCAACACCTATTGGAGATGGTGGGAATTGACGGCCCTCAGAAATGCAGCCTGACACTGAAAGAGGGAGCTAAGAAGCTGGTTAAATGAGTGGCAGTATTGACTATGACACTGGGGCTGTCCCCTACTCTTCTCAAAAAGTTCCAAGGGCTCTCCGCACCTGGGCAGCAACTGAGGGGGGGGCTGAGTAGACCTTGGTTGACCAACTCATCCAATGGTGGTTGACTGCAGTCCTGCAGATTTAAAATCCCATCTCTCCCGCAGGGAATTTTCTGCCCTACTGAGTGAATTCCATGGAGTAACATTGATCCTTGTCATTGCCTCTTTCTGACCTGAGCAGTTAGCCAAAGTTTGGGGCCTGGTGCAGATGATTAGTTGGAAGTAGAAAGTGAAGGTGTCCAGTATTTTTACAATCTTGTTTACTTTCAAGGAATGTTCAAAGTCCTGCTTCTCCAAATACAGGAGGAACCAAGCAAAAAGGCAATAGTTTCTTAGCGTACAGCCCCAGATCTCTTTAACCAACATACTCCAAAAATTCTCTCTAGCTTTTTCCAGGATCACATTATGCTCAAAGGTTACTCATTGGTTTTCTTACCTCTGCCTTGCTCTGTCTTGTGTGCTCCCTTCCCTCACCCTATCTGCTTCACCAAAACAATACTCTGCAAAAGCCCTCCCCTCACTCAGTCCCAAAACTCCTAGGTGGGTTCACAACCCCTTGTCTTAGGTGTGTAGCAGCACCTCCTGGCTTGAAGTGGTAGAGGGTTTTCAGTTTGGTTCAATGGCTCTCAGCACCCCTACTTTACAAATTGTTCCAGCTCCCCTGATACTGATAGTTATGGCCATTGAGGAGTGTGTTAACACCCAGTCTCAGAGGTTTGTGATGCAACAACCAAAGCTCTGTACAACTTTTCATGAGTGATGTACCCGAGTATTCGGATTCTAATTTCTAAACTGTATTGATAAATCTATTCACCTAAATTTGGGTTATTGCTGATTATGTACTCTCTGCAGCATATGGCATTTAAAAAACCAACTTTGTATTTGTGGATAATATAAGCACTATACCCACATGTACAGACATTCTTTCCCCAACCTATGTACTATATAATGTGTTTTAGCATTAGCTTTAGTAACGTATTTAAATCTCTCAGCATCACATTCTACTAAAACACCTTTCCTCCCTTCAAGGCAGGTTTGATCTGAAAGATCCAGGACAGTATAGATACTGCTCAGTTGGTGGTTTAATAGTTTTCTATCTAACCCTTTGGAGAGAGTGAATTTAGTGCTGGTGAAAGGCACTGGGCTGATAAAACTGGAGACTGGGCTAGTTGTTGACATACAGCTCTCCCAATTTGCCACTGGTGTGGAGGGACCACATCTGGCAGTAAGGGATCATTCATTCTCCATGGCTCACTCAGATCTTGCCTATTCTAGTGAGGCTGCCAATCATATAACACACATCTTAAGAATGTCACAGAGGATGAAACACAATATAAAAATGTTTTTCCCTTCTCAAGCTCAACCCATAGTTGGGCCAGAGTTATGGATGAGCAGAGGACCCCACCAACCATTTCTGAACCCATCTTAAAAAGATGTTCTGGTTTCAAAGGCAAGAAGATTTTAGAAAGCCTGGAAATCAGAAATGACATGTCCAGTGGGAAAAAGATTTCTTGTCTCTGCTGGTGGAGAGAGAACGCTTCCGTGTTTTCAGGGGAATGATTAATAAAATTGGCCAGAAGAAAACCAAAAATGAGAGAATGTTACCATTACATTCAAAGAGTCTAATTCATTGCTCAGGATAAAAACTGGGTTAAAATTGCTCCGAAGAGCTCCTATTTGCTGCCTCCATCAGAACATCTGACCCTCTCTTTTGGCTGAAGCTTGCACATGAAAGCTTTAAGCATCCAGTGCATGTTTACGTACATCAAAGCCAGCTACGGTAAAGCAAACATTTGCTTTCAGGCAGGCAACAGATCAACGAATAAATAAATCTTAACAGCCTGAAAGTTTCTGCTGAATCTAAGTGAATAGACCCTCTACATTAGAGTAAAGTTTCAGTGTGTCATCTGATGAACACTGGATTTCCACATGTTTCCACAACTGCTTCTTCTTTTAGTGTTTTAAAAAAACAAAACAGGAAACAACTGTTTCCCCTGACTGAAAGTGGATAAGAAACTCAGAAAATTCAGACTTCACAAAGATTCTTACATTTCGAAAGCAGACAGAAGCATGTGAATTTTAGTTCAGTTTTTGTCAGGTAACAAATTATAGATCACCAACTGGGAGACTTATAGCTTTACATTCTCTGGTCTCCCTTGTACTGAGTTCACTCTTGTTTGGGCATCTTTGTCTTGAGGGCATGTTTTCTTATTTCAATGCACTTTGAAATGATATTCACCAAAATTGTTGTATATTACAAAATATTGCTTTTTCTTATACAGGATCTACATGGTTTCTTTCAGATTAGCCAGCATAATCGAACAATTCAAATGGCTGAGTAGCCAATGGCTGGTGCATTTTCACACAGAAATCAGCTCAGAATTACAGTTGCGTATAATTCATTTATATTTTTATTATAAAACTTTGGAAACAGTAAGCCAAGTCTACTCTACCTTGAAGGAAACAGCGTGTACTATAAGATAATACAGTTATTTATATGAAAATATATTACTATAGCAAAATGCTATACTGGTCTCTAACACCCACATCGGGCAAATATTTGTGACATTCAATCTGATTCTTTTAAAGAATGACATTTCTCCTTAGTTCTCTTTTGAAATGATGGGCCAGTCAGGATGTTAATTAAACAAAGCACTTTGTGGGTTGGAGGGAGACACTGTCAAGGTGAAAAATCAGATTTCTTTAAAAATGTGTCTTAATCTATGGTTTCAGAGTAGAAGTCGTGTTAGTCTGTACAGCTCACTTCATTGGATGCTCAAATAAATGCTCAAATAAATTGGTTAGTCTCTAAGGTGTCACTAGTCCTCCTTTTCTTTTTGTCTTAATCTATGTTTCTAATAACACATAATTGTGATTTAATGCCTTGATCCTTTCATCTGATCTGTGCAGGCACTTCCTTATGGCCATGCAGACTCCCTTTGCAATCAGGGGTCTGCCCAAGAGAATTGCCTTGCAGGATCATGGTCTAAATCATTTAAAAAAACAATTTCTTTTTCACTATTTGTGGCAGTTGTTTTCTTTATTTATATCACTCACTGGGCTGTTCAAGTTCATTTTCTGCCTGTTGGCCCCAGTCCTTCAAACACTTAGTCACATGCTTAGCCCATTAATGTGAGGAGCCCATTAACTTTAGCGGGATAACTCACGTATTTATAGTTATTCACACCTAAGTGTTTGCAGGACTGGGGCGATAGTCAGTTTCATTCTCTGTTGCTCATGCATTAGAACAGGTCTGATGTCTGTGGGTTTCCAAAACTGTGAGGGGATGATTTAAATTAGAGAAAAATATTTCCATTGCATCAAATCAAATCAGAAAATCTTCTATAAGAACATAATTGTTCACATTCAATTTTGTAAAACAAACAAACAAAAAAACCTTTTAGAAAATCCAAAGTTTCAGCTTAAGCCACTTGACAGTGCCTCAAAGTTTCAATCAACTTTTTAAAAATCCATTACCCATTGTACTATTTACATGCTTTTTGCAACCATTTTTAACTGCCTGGGTCTGATTATCCTCTCAGTGGAGATTCTCCTGATACACACCAGTGGAAATGAGATGAAAATCTGTTTCTTTGTATACATACTGGTCACCATCATTGTTACAGAAGCACAATAACAGAGAAAATTTCCACTGGAGATTATGTGCAGGGTTAATATGCCACCGCCACTTTAAAACAAGTGACTCAAGAAAAATCACTTACGTACATAAATGCAATAGCACAAAGAAGAGTTGCATATGAAAGCCTACATTAAGTGGACTATAAATACAGACTCCTGGAAAATAAATATGGGTTTGTTTTGTGGATAACAAGGTGAGGAGTACTAACAGCTAATCTGTGATTGCGGCCGGGCTGTGAAATGTATGATAAATATACACTGGAAAGAAATTGTATGCGTCTCATGTGAGGAAAGTCTTATTATTGCTCTAGGACTTCCTAGAACATGAACAGAATATATCTATTTGTCTCTATATAGATATCTCCAACAGAGTCTTTTTTTATATGCCATGTACTGTACGTTACATTCCTTTCCCCTAAACTCATTTTACTATGATTTAGTGCACCAGGCATTAAGTGTTGATGACTTGATTTTTACATATATTTCAATCAGGTGTAGAAATTTACTGGCATTGCATCATGATCAAAGAATAATGCCACAGCATCCCATGATAGAAACAAAGAGCTCTGTGGATTTCTATAACTGTCATAGAACTGCTTGAATTTTGCCTTCATGGATACACTTCACAGAAGTGCTACTATCAGGCTGCTGCAAATTACCTGTCCTGGGCAGGTGTGCTGTGATGAGAGCATCTTAGCTTAACAGTGGTACCTTCCTTGGGCCTAACCCACAGCGAGGGAACTAGGAGGAGAAAAGCAGGAGGCAAAAAGAGAAAAGACCATGTTTTTTTAACAAAACTTCAGAAGCTGGGAGCCTGGCAATAGCCACGCTCTCATGGGGCATGTTCAGTGCTTCTTAATTGTTTTTGGATGCATTGATATGATGGTGATAGATGCCTTCTAAGATAGGTATTAAGAGAGCCCGGTGATAGGGGGTTGGGAAGAATGTAGGAGGGGGCCATGGGAGGGTTCTTCTCTTACAAAGGGGTTTGCAGTAAGAAAAAGATGGAGAACCCTTGCAACTAACCTAAAGCACAGCCAGCTTTCCAGCGCTAATGTGCTTGTACAGAGACATGGTGGCAATGCTCAGACCATGATTCTGTTGCATCATTTTGCCTCCTTCCATGCTTCTCTCTCTCCATCTCCCCCACACCCGCTTGTCTCAACTTGCCTCGGCTGTTTTCTCTTCCTCCCCTACACTGCACTCTTGTAGAGCCTATATTCTATTAATCTTGTCAGATAGCTTATTGTTGCATTAATGTATCTCCTCTTAGAAGGAGGAATGCAATGGCGAGAACAGACGGGCTTCCTTGCCTGTCTAGCTGCATTATATATGTGGAGTGTGTGTATATATAAGGACCTTAAATTTGAACTCATCAACTAAACTTTGTCAGGGTCTCTAGAATTCTCTAATGTGTGGAATTCTCATTATTGGTTTATGAGAGGCATGCACTTGCATTGAAGGAAAATATATCTCAGCTACATGTAGCAATATGGAATCCAGCAAAGTACTATGAGTACATATATAAGGCAGTCTCACTTTCACTGATCATGTGGAAAGACATGTTGAAAGTGGAGGAAGTTCCAGTGAGAGAGAGAGAGAGTGTGTCTAGCTGCAAAATTCATTATTTGGGTTCTTTACATGACTGAGCTTGAGACCTAGGGGCACTTAAGAATATAAAGCTTGAGTCTATTAGAACATGATTTGAATAGTCATCAGTGAATTGTTTATCATGGGAGTGGAGGGAAAGCCAGGGAATTTCCCTGAGAGACAGTATGATCTAGAAGACTGAGCAAGAGACTAGAAGTGGAAAGTTCCTGAGTTCTGCTCCTGGCTACAGCTCCTACTCCCACTGTTGCCTTGACATTAACCCAGCTCTCTGTGTAGAGGAACCACGAGGTGCGAGCCGGCCTAGTGCCTAGAAAAAGTTACAGCAGCCTTTCATTTCAGAAATCACTGCAGGAGTGAGCATCTGGGTAGAGGGGAGTCATGGTCATCTTGGAAGTGGGGTTGGGGGGAAGGTATTTTGTTTTCAATTTATGGAAATTTCTGAAATTTTGTGGTTTCTTTCCTCAAAAAGCTACAAAACCAAAGCAAAACATCAGTTTTGAGGAAACATAACACATTTTCAAAATGGTCCCAATTCTGCGTGACTACAGTTACCTGCTGTACAGCAGGTTGAAAGTTTTCAAAATTTGAAATTTTTGCTCAAAATTTCAATAAAAATCTTATTTCCCTCCTCCCCCCCCTGCCCCCCGATTTCTCCTCCTGATCCAGTTTTTCAACCTGTTCTAATATTAGGACTTTTTTCATAGTGAGATGAATTTTTACACTGGAACATTAACATTTTTTGTGTGTTCCAGTGTAAAAAGGTACAACCCATCAGCAGTGCTATGAAAAGAGCCATTTCTGGGCAGCAAATGGATCCAGAACAACATAGGCCACCATTTCCTGCAAAATTTCTTGGGAGAAAAAATATCAGGAATGTTTTTGTCTATTGGCTTGTTTTGCAAACTGCAAGAAGTCATTTTAATCTGCTTCCCAGGGCAGTTGCAAGGGATTAATTAAACAGTTAATGATTTACATAGTGCCTTTGAAGATTTAAATTTCGATATTAGTACAAAGTACTGAGCAAATCTATTTTTAAGGGCGTGCCAAGAATGAATTGCCTGTTGAGAGGAGTGATCTGAAGAAAGATCAAACAAAATTACATTGGAAACTTGGGGACAGTTTAAAGTGGTTGTTTAAGGCAAAGGGGGTTGCTTATTGGAGGTGGAATGTAGGCTTAGTTGATTTGTTTGAGATTATTGTTCCCGGTCACCTATAAACTATCTATGCACCACTTGTAGGCATGCAAGAGGTTCCTAGCTTTAGCATGGAAATGTATTTTTCTCTCCTCTGCCTCCCTCTGTTTTTCTGTGGTTTGATGTGGTGTGATCTATTTGGTATAATATTGGGATGGGCCATTTAATTGAATTTTCCTTCCCCCAAGGATAATGATGGGCACCGCAGCCACACAGGTGAAGGAGAATACAGGTCAGCTTTTGAGAGCAGAGATGCTTGGAACTAGGACAGCTTGATCCCGCACTCACTAAAATCATTAGCAAAACTCCTGTGTGACTTTAGTGATGCATTTGATTCAGGACCCTAATTAGAAGCAGCCCTTATCTGTTGCTGTTAGAACCTACAGTAAAAAAGCACCAAAGAAAGTTTTGTGTTCTTTAGTGTAATCCACCCATTGGATATCACTAACATTGACCATCAGCCTGTCCCCCTCCTCCATGAAAAGCACTGCCCCTAAGTAAATTGGCTGGAACCAGTTGTTTCCCATCTCACACAGAGTTTTGGTGGCAGTCAGTAGTTGGGTAGGCTCAGGGTAGCTGTCCGTGACTTTGGTGATGATCTGCGTTATGGAACCTGGTTTACTGTGATTTGGAGTGGACCCTCGGAAAGTGACCTGAGAGTAGATGTAGTAATCGCCGGCCTTTGGAATCACCAGTGACTTATTGGTATAGTTCATGTTGTTCTTGGTGAAGGCTAAGCCTCGCTCGTGTTCCCACTGGAGAACTGGAAACTGGTCTCCCATGGGGGGTGAAAGATCTTGTTTCTTAACTGAGGACATAAAGGAGAAAGGAAAGAAATCAGTTGGTTCCCCTGTTCAAGCAGGATGTGTGACAGTGAGCATAACTCAGATGATATATTCCTTCAAAAGAAAACAACCTTGCTAGCACATTCTCTTTAGTAAGGGCTCACTCTGCCGTGTATTACGGTAGTGCCCACATGAAATCAGAGCCCCACTGGGATAAACACTCTACATACACCTTGTAAGAGACAGTATCTGCCCCAAAGAGCTTCCAGGCTAGCTAGACAAGGCAAACAAAGGGTCAGAGGAAAGGAATATCACTACTCCCATTTTACATATGGAAAACTGAGGCACAGGGCGATTATGCCCAGATTTTCAAACTCAACTAGATAGTTTGGGTGCCCACCTTGAGATGCTGTAAAGGGACCTAATTTTCAGAGACTGGACGCTGGGTCCCCTTTAAGGCGTCTCGGTTTGAGCACCCTGGAACTGAGCCACTTGGCGTCATTAGTCACTTTTGAAAATCGTGCCCGACGCTGCACAGCAAGTCTCTGGCAACCTGAAACTAAAGCTCAGATCTCCTGAATCCGAGGCCAGCACTTACTCACAAGGCAATCCTTCCTCAGGGTGCAGCCTGGTCACATGAAAGGGGGAAATTCACCCCCACCCCCAAGGCCCAATGCACCAGTTCACAGCATCCTAAAATGCAGCCAGCTCTGGGGCAGCTGTGTGAATGATTACAGCAACTGTACATAATGGTGCAGGACAGTGATCAGTGAGACACCCCATATCCAAGGGACCCTTCAGTGTATCATTACCCTAACTTGCATTTAGCCAGGACAGCCCTTGAGAAAAAGTGGCATGGAATCTTTTCTGACCACAAATGATCAGCACCTTGGTGTTAATCCAATCCAAATAGGTGGCAGCTCCAACTGCAAACACTGTCCCAAAGTCATGTGGAATCCGCATAGCTCATCCTCCTTGCGTGTCCCATACAAAACTATTTTCGTGGCTTAAACCTATCTCTAACTATGAAGGGTTAAGATGAGGTTTCCGCTGGGAGCAGATTATCCCACATCTGCCTGCTGTGGGGTATCTTGTACCTTCCTCAGAAGCAGCTGGGGCCTGCTGCTCTCAGAGACAGCACACTGGAGCAGATGGATCCCAGGTCTGATTCAGCCTGGCAATTTCTGTGTTCTCATTTTTGCAGGGTTTGGAGGGTGGAGATGAGGCATAGAGGGACTTTTACCCTTCCTGCTTTGATCATCTCTCTTCCCCTATTTGTAATTCAGCTCAGGCAGTAGCTAGGAAAACAAGAGCCCTATATTTTATGTGTAAGAGTGATTTCTGTTAGGGGACAGCCGTCAACTTTCCTAGTAACTGCGTTTGTCACACAAAATTGTTGCGGTAAAGTTACAGCTGAGAAAAGTAAAACAGCCAACTTCTCTGGGCAATAAAAAGAAACATACAACACTATGGATAAAAAAACAGGCAAGACAGAGGCAATTGATTTCCAGGAGATGAGACCTTTTCTTTTGTGTGAGCGTGGGTTAATATTGATAATCTCTTTCCATATCATTCCATTTCGGGGAAAGTGGATGAATTAAGTACAGAAAAGAAAAGCTTTGGAATTCTTCCAGACTTAATTGCGAAGCATGCCCTGTGTGGTATGAGATTCAGCAAGATCACACATAATTACTACAAGGAACAGGATTAAGGGCGTGTGGCTGAGCGATGCCTCAGCTCCTGTTGGCGTCACTGGAAGTCCTGGGGGCTCAGAACAGGTCAGGATGGGTAGGTCTACACAGCCTGCAGAAGCAACCCTCCCAGCCCACATCGACAGATGGGCTAATGGGGCATGTGATAGCACTCTAAAAATATATGTGTAGACAGCGCTTTGCAGTCGTGCCTGGGGCTCTGAAGCCTGGGCAGGGGGGTGGGCTTCGGAGCCCGAACTCCAGCCCGAGTCACAAGTTCAAAGCACTGTCTACACAGTTCTTTTCGGAGCACTAGTGTGAGTCCTGCTAGTCCAGGTCTGTTGACCTGAGTTGGGTGACTCACTGCCCCAGGCTGTGTAAACCTACCCAATCTGGTCTGAAACCCCGTTTCCAGAACATTGCAACAACTACTGACTAGCACTGGTTTTCTCCTCTGGTAATATATAATCCAGAAGAGGCGAATGAGCCGTAATGCCTTGCGTATTCGCTGAGCAGCATAACACTATGATGGCGTGCAGTAATGGATTTTGAGCTCTAGTTCATTCTAACTTTTCTCCAGAAAAAGGTAAAGCACACAGATGTGTGGGGGGAAGACAAGGATTGCAAGAGCATCTGGAGTGGAAGGAAGAGTGTTCTCAGAGCTTTGGCTCCATCTGAGCTCTGTTTGGTATAGAAACTGAGCTTAGGGAAAGCAAATGGCTGTCTGCTACCTCACACTTCCCCTGGGCTTCCAGGGGGTGTTCAAACCTTGGTATAAATTAGAGGAGCCTTAGGCCTGCTCTAATTTGCAGCAGCTTGCAATAGCCCCTCCCTCCCCACCCCATGCTCCCTGAGGGCTAATTCAGCAGCTGGGGATGCTGGAGCGTAGGGGTCTCTATGTATGCAGCTCCCTACCCACTCTAGCATGGCCCCCACACTGGAGTGCACCGCAGCAGCTGTGCCTGGTATTTAGGACAAATTTAAAGCTGCTCTGTGCTACAGTAGCAGCTCCAGGCTCCAGAAGTGCTTTTCGGCTCCAGGCTCTTAAAAGGCCAGCTGTTCCTAACCACTAACAGACAGGACTGTTGTTTCCTGCACGGATTTAGGGAAATGCTCAGCTATCACCACACTGTGGTAGCTATTACTTAACGATTTGTAGTGACTAACATCCCCCTCCTCCCCCGCAGTGATTGGAATGAATGTCGTTTCAGTGACAAGGGTAGAGGCTAGGGACAGGAAAAATAAGAACAGACCCTCTGCCTCGTGGCCCAGAACTCAAATCAAACCTTTCTGGAGCTTCAAAACAGACAGGAGAATTTCTTGAAAATGTGTTTGTCATTTTCCTTTTCTTGCTCCTCTCCAGCTGGAGGTACAAGCTAGCGAATGTGCCCAGATGGCAGATCAAGGAGGACCGGAAATCTTGCTGATTTCCAGCTAGATTTTGCAAACTCAAGGGGTTGAAAGAAATTTGATTCAACTGTTGGGTGCTTCCCTGAAGCAAAGAGAACATCACACAAGCTTTTGAAGTTAATTGGTCAGGAGTACAGCGCTACAGTCTAATATTCTGAGCCAGCAGGAGGGGCTGTCTCTTGTCCAGCATCTCTTGCGACTATGTCTCGCTGGCTGTGCACAAATGACTCTTTTATCAATGAATGTGACCTTGTTCTCCTGCAAATCTGCACTGATGTGTTGAAAAATTATTAGTAAAAGGCATGGAAAAGGGTCAAAAGACACAATCTAGCTTTAGCTAGGAACTTGAGGACAAACCCAGAGGGGAAAACCCTGCTACTGAGAGCTATAGGAACTTAGGCTCTGATTCAGTGGAGTGTTTAAGCACATGCACAACTGTACACATTGACTTCAGTGGGGCTACCCGCATGCTTAAAGTAACTCGTGTGCTTTGAGTGCTTTTTGGAATCAGGGCCAGAGTCCACGCCGGGGCGTCTGACCATGGCAGAGGGATCTTGGAAGCCGTCCACAAGATTCTTGAACCATCACAGCCGTGCCAGCCACCTGGCAGCCATTCTGCCACTGCCTTTCCCCAATATGTCCTTGCCCCCAGGTTCTCTCATCTGGGAGCTATAGAAATAGGTTAGGGCTCAGTTATAGGGGGGAGGGATAGCTCAGTGGTTTGAGCATTGGCCTGCTAAACCCAGGGTTGTGAGTTCAATCCTTGAGGGGGCCATTTAGGGATTTGGGGCAAAAACTGGGGATTGGTCCTGCTTTGAGCAGGGGGTTGGACTAGATGACCTCCTGAGGTCCCTTCCAACCCAGATATTCTATGATTCTATGATTATGCCCCTCCCTCAAAAGGGGGGACTAAGAAGGGGTTTAGAGCATACTGAGAGTCCCTTGCCCCTCAGCCCATCTACAGAGGAATCAAGCATCATCCCCTGGTCTGGTACCTTTACACTGCAATAAAAGACCCTCCGCATGGCCGTGGCTGGCCCGTGTCAGCTGCCTTGAGCTTGGAGGGCTCGGGCTGCAGGGCTAAACATTGCAGGGTTGACATGCAGGCGTGGGCTGCAGGTTGGGATCTGAAATGCCACAAGGGGTGGAGGTTGGTTCTCAGAGCCTGAGCCCACGGCAGTTTTTAGCCCCATAGCCCAAGCCCTGTGTGCCCGAGTCCATTGACCCAGGCTCTGAGAGTCCGTGCCACGGGTTTTTTATTGCAGAGCAGATGTACCCGACAAGCTCCATGAGTGCATGGCTGGGGGTAATGCTGGCCACGCCTGTTAAGCAGGGTGTAGCAAAGAGCACCCTTCAGGCTGCTCCCTCAGCCTTTCCTATTGCTTTTGACACCCCCACTCCTGCCCTTGAGAAAGGCATAATACCTTCCGGCACTTCCCCCTCCTCACCACTGCTCAGACTCGTGAGAGTCACAACTGAGCCTAATTTTTCTCTTGCGCACGCTGGTGTAAATCAGGGGTGGTTCCACTGAAGTCAATGGAGTTCTCCTGGCGTGGAAAAGGTGTAAGTGAAGAGAATCAAGACTGTGATGCTTATGGAATATTAAAGGTCTGGTTCTCCTGTCCCTTAAACTGCTCTAGCTCCATTGACTGACAGCTGTGGAGTTACTCCTGAGTCACATCACGATGAGACTACAAATAGGCCCTTTCTGTTTAAATAGTCCCATTAAGTATAGCAGAAGAGTAAAATACCAGCCATTCTAGCAGTTGCTAACAGCCGCCAGCCCGAGTGTTCTTTTTGTAAGCAGCCTTTTAAAACCATAAAGAGAATCTTTCATAAAGTGCCTGGCTTTGCAGACACTCTGTATGAACACAGGGCCAGATCCTCGACTGGTATAAATCAGCATAGCTCAGTAAAGCTAAGTCAAGAGACACCAGCTTGAGATCTGGCCCAGAGAGTGTAAACAGGAGATGACTTTCTTTCCCCTACTTTTCCTGACTGGCAACTTCTGACTGTCAGTTTCCATCAGGCATGTGTGTTTTGGAGATGAGCTTTTGTGCAGTGCAATGTGAGTGACAACTACCCAGGGAGGCATATCATTTTTGAACAGTTAAATTACCTGTTAGATGTGCTCTTGGCTTTTCTGCTCTGGATACTAAAGCTGTAATTAAGAAAAAAAAAAAAACATTTGCAAACATCCGAGTCCGATTGATTCTTCACAGAGAGACTCTGTGCAGTCCCTCTTCATTTCCGCCTTGGTCTGTTTTATGAGTTATTTGTCTAGGCTGGTTTTCTGTGTTTGTTTTTTGTGGCAGGCAGGAATGGAGTTTTGGACAGAGCTGATACGATCACTGAGCAAGCACCAGGACTTGTCAATTTCACTGCAAGGCTTGTGAGAACTTGGCAAATCCTTTTAAAACAAACACCGCCACCCCCCCGCTCCCCCGCTGCCCTCGAAAAGCAAAGCAAAAGCCTCTTCTTTGAATTAGATTTCAGCATGCATGAGGGCATCCTTTATCATTCTGTCATTTCAATACTAATATAGTCAGACTGTGCTCAAAAAGCCACAAGGCAGGTTTATCCCTACACCAATGCAAAGAGGAGGTAGTCTGCACATCCATTATTCAGGGCCTGAAGCACCAACCCAGCCACTCCCCCTCTTATGCCATCTTTCTGTTCCCCCAGCCCCGCACTGCTTCCTCAAGCCTGCCTGAGCTCTGCGACAGCCACAGCCTCTGCTCCTCCCTTCCTTCCCCACCTTCCCTCCCATCCATACCTCTCTCCTCCAGCCCAGAGCTTGCCCATGATCCTTCCTGCACTGGGTGACCACCTCCTGTGTTGAAAGGGGTGGGTGGGGGAATGGTGGACTTTGCCTTCTTTGCACCAGCTGCACTGGCACGAAAGATCCCGTAGGGCACCTGTGAGTCTGGCCCACAGAACAAGAGTGAGCTGGGGTTTGCTTTCACGTGCAGCTACATTTTCCCTGCAGCATTAATATCATAGAATTGTAGGACTGGAAGGGACCTCGAGAGGTCATCTCGTCCAGTCCCCTGCACTCAAGGCAGGACTAAATATTATCTAGAGACCTTCCCTGACAGGTGTTTGTCCAACCGGCTCTTAAAAATCTCCAATGATGGAGATTCCACAAACGCCCTAGCCAATTTATTCCAGTGCTTAACCAGCCTGACAGTTAGGAAGTTTTTCCTAAGATCCAACCTAATCCGCCCTTGCTGCAATTTAAGCCCATTGCTTCTTGTCCTATCCTCAGAGGTTAAGAAGAAAAATTTTTCTCCCTCCTCCTTGTAACAACCTTTTATGTACTTGAAAACTGTTATCATGTCCCCTCTCCGTCTTCTCTTCTCCAGACTAAACCCAATTTTTAAAATCTTCCCTCATATGTCACATTTTCTAGACCTTTAATAATTTTTGTTGCTTTTTTCTGGACTTTCTCCAATTTGTCCACATCCTTCCTGTAACGTGGTGCCCAGAACTGTACACAATACTCCAGTTGAAGCCTGATCAGCGCAGAACAGAGCAGAAGAATTACTTGTCCTGTCTTGCTTACAACTCTCCTGCTAATACATATACACAGACAACACAGTACAGGGAAGTGGTTTCAGATGTAGATTCTTATCTACTCCTAGCCTTTCCCTTCCTTTATGTTTTCTATTGACTCAAACCTTCACTCTCAGCCCAACCCTTCAGCTCTAACCCTGCCCAAACTTCCAGGGACTTTGATGGGGTTGCAGGAGCATGTGCCATAAGAGGATTTAGCCCATAGCATTGCAGATGAAAAAGATGGAAAAGACATCCCAGAACCTGGGATGCATCTGAGCTGTGCTCAGGAGGAGCTTTGCAAAGGTGGCTTTAAACCACATGTATACCCTGCGGCCCCCAATTCTGGTTCCTTGTGGATGCTGGACTCTTCCCTGCTGTAGACTAGACTAGCCACAGGATTGTCTATACCTGGTTGCCTATTGCCCATCCCAGCATCTGGGCATCACCAGGGGAGAGTTGTCCCCAAGATATGTCCCCTATACTGGGAACTGGGATGGAGCTGGCATAGAAGCTACTAGACGATTCCCTTGTGCCATTCTCCACTTGCCAGATGTGATGGTTTTAAGACTGGGTTGCACTGTAGAGCAGTATGAAGCCCCTTTAGCAGGGCAAAGAGCTGCCCCATCCTTGCAAGGTCACCTAGCCCATCCTCCTTTAGAGGGTTCCTTTGGGAAATCTAATTTTAAGATCATACAAGTGATAGACCTTCTACCCCTTTGCGGGTGAGACTGATCTACAGCATAACAGATCTCACTGGCAGGAAGCTTTTCCTGACATTCAGCCTGAATTTACTTTCTTGGACTTTAATCTCCTTTGGCTTCTAGTTACACCCCTTTGCACACACTAAGCAATTCCTTTTCCTCTAAAGGAAGCTGATCTGGCCCCCAGTCTGGCTCCTATACGCTATTTCGGCAGTGTACAGAGCCCATGAGGGAGCTGCTGAGGAAGAAGTTCCTCTGGGCAGAAGTAGCATAGGGCTTGATATTAGTGACCTGGCATAATGTCCACCTCAAAGCTCAACTCTAGGGGACACGCTGGGAGAGTAGCTGGGTCAGGAAGGGGCAGGTTGTGATGCTTCTCATGGGGTACCCAGCAGTGTGAGGTGCCTCACTACCACTGGAGGAAAGCTTGTTTGTGACTGCAGTGGGTCAGTTCCCCTACCCCTCCAGTCTCTGGGAACTAGTGCCTTCCAGGCCTCTGTAGGCCCCGATCTCTCTTTACAGGTTAACGGTAGTCAACCTGCAATCTCCAAACACCTCAGTGGAGTGCCCAGCCCCTGATCCACTGGGTTTCCCAGACCCTCTGTTCCCAAAGGAACAGTTCCCTGGCCCCCCTCCAGCGAGTCAAATGATAGCAAGCAGAAATAGTGGAAACAAAGGGTTACCATATAGCTCTTCCTACTATAAGTGATTCTGGGCTGCAGCGCGGCTCCTAGGCAGCCAATCAGGTCTGCAGAAAGATGGCAGAAAGTCTCCTTTGCCCAGTCCCTCCTGAGCTCTTTGTGCCAGGTTTCTCAGAATCTGTCCCCAGGAGCCTTTGTCCTTGGATGTTTGTGTTTATGGGACATATCTCTCTACACACCCTCCCACACCCCTCTCTATTGCACTTGTATTGTTCCCAGTTTCGGGGGCAGGGAGGAGAGAAGTCTCAAGGCTATGTAACCCACACACCTTCTGGGTGTGGTTTCCTGTCCCATCAAGCGAGAGAGAAAGAGAGTAAGCGAGAGAGAAAAAAAAATATATAATGAGTCTGCTGTACAGCCTTAGCTAAGCGCTAGTTGGCTTTTAGCTCATGCACTAAGCTCCAGCGGTCCCAGGTTCGATCCCGCTCACCGACGACTGGGTTTTCTCAATGTTACAATTACACATGGACATTTGAATCCCTTGGAACCCTTAGTTGTTAGTAAAGAAGGCAGGTGTCTCTGCTTGATAGCCCTGGGAAAGTCCATTTCCATATAGTGGAAAGAGAAGGAGGGTGAGGTAATATCTTTCATTGGACCAACTTCCTTGATGAGAGAGAAACTCTTTTGAGATATTACCTCACCCACCCTGTGTCTAATATCCTGGGGCTGACCCGGTTACAAAAAACACTGCCTGTCAGCCTTGCTCCTACATTTAGCTGCCGTGAGGAATTTGTGATAGCAGATACCACCCCCAGTTGACACGTGAATGAACAGAAGCTTTTATAGAAGAAGGAAAGGACTGGCAAACTTACAAATTGGTGATGTCTGTTGCTTTAGGAATCTAGACACGCTTTCATCTGCAACCTGCGAATAGATTCACAAGCAGTTAGTGTTCAGGTGATTGAGACAAGTCAAACCCTGGAGAGCAGAGGCCCGTCTGTGTATGTAATATTTTCATCAAAAGAGTCTATCTAGCCTTTGGCAATTGCCTCAGGAGACAGAAGAGACAACAATATTTGTTTATATCTGAACTGAGCCTGAAGTACAAGCCCCCAGGTAGTTTCGGTTGTTGGTGCAAGAGCCTTCTCTTCCACAACCTTCCAATATCCCTCTATCTCACACACACAGGACAGGTTCCCAGGTCTGGCTGATCTGTGCTAAGCATGGGACCTGGGGTGGGAGAACGGTGGCTCCAAAGCATCTTCCTGCTTCCTGGCTCAGCCAGAGCCTGAAATGGCCCATGGAATAATTCAGAAAGGCCTAAGGGCTACTCTAAGTTATGCCACCCAGAGCAGTCACCCAGGGACAGTTCTGCCAACCAGGGAGTGTGGAGCACAATTCCATCCAGCCCCACTCCCTCCCATCCCCAGCCAACCACTGAACATCTCCTACACCTCAGGGAGGGGAGCAAGTCATGCAGAGGTGAGACAATGCACAGAGCTTAGAGCTGGAAGCCAGGATCTGACCCTGATTCTTTCTTATCATAGTGGGCCTGATCCGCAGCTGGTGTCAGACCTCCTCTGGATGGGGGTACATTGATGTACAGCAGCTGAGGATCTGTCCCATAATTTCTCCCTTACTTCTGTAGCTTGCGATTCCTCTCTCCCTCTGCTCTTTATTATGTGAATCTGTAACTCTTATCATGTGGTTCTCTAAAGGCATTGGGGAAAGAGTTTGTGTGAAAGACAGATCAGTAACGAAAAGGAGCCAAGAACTCTCAGTGGCAGAGAACTAACCTTGCAAGTAAACAAGCACTTGACAGAGGAAGGGTCAGTTTTGTTTGTCTAATCACTTGCTAAATCACTCTCCCTATCTGAGAGCCAGAGTCCCTGTGAAGCCCATTCAGACTCGCACTGTAAATATTGCAGCATAATATTGACTTGGTCAGTGCCAAAGACAAAAGGCATTTATGCAAAGCAACAGGAAGGCCGGTTACCACTTGCCAGTCAGATGCCTGCCAATGGGGCTGGCTTTTCCCATTCAAACCCACATAGGTGGAGTGCCTGCATTCTTGCAAGACTTTGGTTCTGTTCAGCCAGATTCTCTAGTGATATAAATCAGCAAAATTGTGAAGCCAATGGATCTAGGCTGATTGAGGATCTGGTCTGGGGTGGCCAACCTGGGGCTCCGGAGCCACATGCAGCCCTTCAGAAGTTAATATGCGGCTCCTTGTCTAGGCACCGACTCTGGGGCTGGAGCTACAGGTGCCAACTTCCCAATGTGCTGGGGGGGTGCTCATTGATCAACCCCCGGCTCTGCCACAGGCCCTGCCCCCGCTCCACCCCTTCCCACCCCCTCCCCTAAGCCTGCAGTGCCCTCACTCCTCCCCCCTTGAGCCTCCCGCATGCCACGAAACAGCTGATCGGGAGGTGCGGGAGGAGAGGGGGAGGCGCTGATCGGCGGGGCTGCTGGTGGGTGGGAGGCGCTGGGAGAGGGGTTGGGGAGCTGATGAGGGGCTGCTGATGTATTACTGTGGCTCTTTGGCAATGTACATTGGTAAATTCTGGCTCCTTCTCGGGCTCAGGTTGGCCAGCCCTGATCTGGTCTATAGTTTGTGCATGTGCAACCCCCGCCCCCACCCCAAATCTTAATAGCAGTGCCTAGAGGCATACAGTACTTACAGTGGTTCTCAAACTGTGCAGCATTTGCTGATGGTCTATGGAGAACCTGCTCACATGATGCTGACTCTTCTCCTCTCCAGCTGCTAAACTGTAGCAACCCATTGCCTCTCCCTGCACTCTCCATTAAAGACTCTTCTAATATTATTTCTCCCCGCACCCAATTCCAGTAGCTGCTACAGAAATGGCACAAAAGGCGGCCTATACAATAATGAAAGAGAGAGCAGGTGTCCATGAGACAACAGTCGGCTAGATCACCAGCTGGTGTGAATCAGTGTCATACACCGATTTACAGCAGCTGAGGAGCTGACCCCAACTCTCTCTGTTAAAACCAGGGCTAGGCAAAAGTGTGAGAACCCCTGCAGGACAGGGTCTGCTAGGAGTGTGCTTATGTTGTATGCGTATGCACTTTGTGGACCAGACTCTCAATCAGTGTCAATCAGAGTAGATTTCATTGTAAGTTGGTTTCAGTGGAGCTCTGCTGATTGGCCAGATCTTCAACTGGAGTTAATGACAATTACTGCTAGAAAACAGTGATAATATTTAATGTTTATATACATATATTATCCAGCTTGGATTATTTCACACACACACACACACACACACACAATATCAGCCGCTTCTGGGGGAAGAGGACACATGCTGCATGCCAACATGGTCTAGATAATACTTGGTCATGCTATGAGTGCAGGGGACTGAATTAGATGACCTCTCGAGGTCCCTTCCAGTCCTATGCTTCTATGACTCTATGGGCAAAAGGAGAATGAATGGCTGAGTTCGCTTCATGGCAGACGGACAATATCCTTAATTAACTTTACTGAATTAAGTTAAACCTTGCTGAACTAGTTTTAACAGCTTTGGAGTCCATTGTTTTGAAAATGCAATTGTGTCTGTGTTATTGCGGAATTGTATGTTTGTACCTTCTCTCGGAGATTGACTCACTAATGCAATGTCTGGAAGGTATTAGGAACTTCAAAGGGCTTTTTGAAACAACACCTGTGAAATGGATTTCCTAGGAAGTACCTGTGGGAATGCAAATGACCCACTTCCAATCCACCCTTTTGAAGCTATACCTTCGTGAGGAGAAGCTGCTGTATATTTATTACATGCTCTAGGAAACTCCAGATCAAAGACTCCTAAACAGTGTACAGAGTAGAATAAACATGTTATGAATGTGCTAGTTCTGAGCCGAGGCTGTGATGAATTTGAGACCACAAAGGAAATCCCTTGGGTGGGGTGCTGAAGGACTGCTCCAGCCAGAGATCATGTTCGAGTTGGGGTGATGGCTGCTAAGCTTATTAGCATTGGGGTAGGGGCTTTATTATTATATATATTTTTTTGGTAACGTTTTCTCTGTAGTGCTTTTACCTTAAGAATAAAATAGGCTTGTATTAGAAAGAACTGCACGGCAACTTATAAATGCGGACAATCGTTCTGTCATCAGTCCCTGAATAGAAATCCAGCACATGTTGGGGCAGCCTGTGGCTGCTGAGAATAACCAAGTGAAGGCAGGCAACTGTGCAGTCTGGAAATACCCTGCTCAGAAGGGAGTGAGATATGGGTCTCCCCCCCACCCCCACCCCCAAAAAAGGCAACAGATGGGGAGTTGGAAGCCTGAGAGCACCACTGAGGGGAAATACAGGTACAAGTTGCCCTGAACTGTGACAACTCTCACCAGGAGTTGAGCCTGGCGCGTGGTGCATTGAGGCTTGAGATTTTAAAATGGATGCCCAATGCTGAGGGGCATGTGTGGTCCAGGAGACAGCTAAGCCACTTATAAAATGGTAATTTCCCAATAGCTAAATTATGTAAAAATAAAATCTGGAGAAAAGAAATAAATTGCAACAGAAAATTCCGTCCCTTCCCCAGCTACACTGCCTCTGCCCCTGCCTTCCCGCCGTACCCCCTCCCCCCCCAGCAGAAAAAGCAAGATCTAAAAGACCCGAGTGAAAATCCAGGGGCACAATCTGCAAGATAGGAAGGAATTAGGAAGAACACCCTTCGTCATGTTGACCTTGAACTGTTTGAGATGAGGCAGCTGCGTGGTACATTGTCTTCTGCAAGAGCTCACAAGATCGCTGGGATGTTTGAATACAATTGTAATTTATGATGCAATGTGCAGCATCATGGTCAGCTGAACATGTAATTTCCCTGGACGGACTTTATAAGGCCATAGTGCGGGAATTCCCTTGGGAACACTCCTTCCCCAGGCGACATTAATGACAGCTGTAATCACTGAAATGTCAGGTAGTTACATATGCCATAACAAAGGTGTGTTTGGCCTTGATTCAGCAAGATGCTTCCGCACACACCTAACTTTAAGCATGTGAACAGCTCTATTTATTTACTTCAGTGGGACTCCATCCTCAAAGTTAGATCCCTGCTTATGTAGTTTGCTCAAGAACCTTACATAATCAGAACCCTTGAGATTTAAGTAGAGCTGATCGTTTCCATGAAAAGTTTTGACTTTTTGCCAAAAACGTAGAGTGTTTTGGGGACAAAAATTGGAGGTGGGGGTGGAATGGCTAACAACTGAAATATGTTTGGCTGAAAATCAAAACAATTTATATTTTAGGCCAAAAGTTTTAGTTTTCCGAGGGGGGAGGAACCCAATGTGAATAAAGTGGAGAAGAGAAGCAGTGGTCCCTAGTGGATAGAACACTTGTTTGGGACTCAGGAAATCTAGGTTCTATTCCTGGCTCTGGTAGTGGCCTGCTGGGTGACCTTGGGCACATCACTTCCCTTATCTCTCCCTCAGTTTCCCTAACTGTGAAATGGGGATAATGATATTGATTTGCTTTGAAATCATATGATGAAAAGCGCTAGTTATTTTGAATAGTTCGTTCATGTATATAATGTGTATATACTGCATAGTAAAGATCAGTTGGGCTGAAAGATGCTGTGTTATCGTACAATAAAGGGGTATCATTTGTAGACCTCAAAATGAAATACTTTTAAAAATTAGTCCTTTTAAAAATTATACTGGAGAGTTTTCTTATTTCCCATTCTTGATTAGGTTGGTATTTTTCAGAAGTCCACGGCATCATCCTTTGGCTGCCACTGAAGTCTGTGGAAAAGCTCCCATTGATTGCAATGGGAACACAGTTAAACCTGTCTTGAGTGCTTCTGAAAAATCCCACCCCAGAGCTAATTAGAAGACAAGGATCTCCTGATTAGGAGCTGATTAGACCTCAGCTGGAATATTGTGTCCAGTTCTGGACACGCAAATTTCTCACAATTTGGAGAAAGTCCAGTGAAGAGCAACAAAAATGATTAAAGGTCTAGAAAACATGAGCTATGAGGGAAGACTGAAAAAATTGGGTTTGTTTAGTCAGGAGAAGAGAAGACTGAGAGTGGACATGATAACAGTTTTCAAGTTCATAAAAGGTTGTTACAAGGAGAAGGGAGAAACATTGTTCTCTTTAACCTGTGAGGACAGGACAAGAAGCAATGGGCTTAAATTGCAGCAACGGAGGTTTAGGTTGGACATTAGGAAAAACTTTCTAACTGTCAGGGTGGTTAAGCGCTGGAAGAAATTGCACAGGGCGTTTGTGGAATCTCCATCACTGGATGTTTTTAAGAGCAGATTAGAGGGATGGCCTGTCAGGGATGGCCTAGATAATACTTAATCCTGCCATGAGTGCAGGGGACTGGACGAGATGACCTCTCGAGGTCCTTTCCAGTCCTATAATTCTATGAAATGGCAGCTTTAGTTCCTGTGAAGTCTGCGGTATGCAAAAAGCTGCCACGGGCTTTCAATTCCAAAAGTGGCCAAAAGTCCCATTTATAAACGTTTAACGTTTAAATCAAAAGAAAACAGTTAAAGATCCCCCTCCCACACATCTCATTTTATTGTGTCCTTTTGAAAGGGGGTGTCCACATTACAAACCTGAATGCAGCAAAATAGTTAGGAACAGTGGGGCCATAAAGATTAATAAGCAGCTGTATTCAGGTCACATCCATCTCTCTTGCTCTTTACACAAGAAGAGAGCAAGCCTTTTGGGGAGGCCAGATTCTGTGTTATGTGGACATGCATATGAATGCACATGCAGGGCTGGAAAGGATCTCAAGAAGCCGTCAAGTCCAGCCCCCTGTACTGAGGCAAGACTTAGAATACATAGGCCACCCCTTAACAAGCTCTAATGATGGGAATTCCACAAGCTCCCTTGGAAGCCTGTTCCAGAGTTTAACTACCCGTATACACAGAAAGTTTTTCCTAATATCTAACCTTAATCTCCCCTTCTGAAGATTAAGCCCATTACTTCTTGGTCTACATTCAGTGGACATGGAGAACAATTGATCACAGTCTTCTTTATAACAGCCCTTACCATATCTGAAGACTGTTATCAGGTGTGTCTCCCCCGCCCCACAGCCTTCTCATCTTATGACTAAATATGTGTTTTTTACCCTTTCCTCAAAGGTCAGGTTTTCTAAACCTTTCATCATTTCTGTCGCTGTCCTCTGGACTCTGCAGTTTGTCCGCATCTTTCCTAACATGTGGCACTCAGAATTGGACACAGTGCACCAGCTGCAGCCTCACCAGTGCTGAATAGTGCAGGACAATTACCTCCTGCGTCTTCCATACAACACTCCTGTTAATAAACCCCACAGTGATATTAGCCTTTTTTGCAACTGCACCACATTGCTGACTTGTATTCAATTTGTGATCCACTGTAGCCCACAGTTCCTTTTCAGCAGTACTGCACGTTAGCCAGGTATTCCCCATTTTGTAGTTGTGCATTTGACTTTTCCTTCCTAAGGGCAGTACTTTGCCCTTGTCTTTATTGAATTTCATCTTATTGATCTCCTACCAATTATCCAATTTGTCAAAGTTGTTTTGAATTCTAATCCTGTCCTGTAAAGTGCTTTCAACTCCTCCCAGCTTGGTGTCATCTGCAGATTTTGTGAGTGGGCTCTCCACTCCATTTCCAACTCATTAATGTAAATATTGAATAGTACCAGACCCCAGATTGATCCCAGTGGGACCCCACTAGGTACACTCTCCCAGTTGGACAGTGAACTATTGATAATTATTCTTTGAGTCCTGTCTTTCAACCAGTTGGGCACCCACCTTATAATAATTTCACCTAGACCACTTTCCCCTAGTTTTCTTATGAGAATATCATGCAGGGCTATCTCAAAATCTTTACTAAAATCAAGATATATCACATCTACTGCTTCCGTTGTAACCACTAGGCCAGTAATCCCGAAAAAGAAGGAATTTAGGTTGGTTTGGCATGCTTTGTTTTTGACAAATCCATGCTGGCTATTCCTTATTATCCTCCAGGTACATACAGACTGATTGTTTAATAATTTGTTCCAGTATCTTTTTCAGATACTGACCAGTCAGGCTCACTGGCCTATAATTCCCATGGTCCTCTTGGTTCCCCTTTTAAAGATAGTTATCATATTTGCCCTTCTCCACTCTTCTGGGACCTCACCCATTTTCCAGGAGTTCTTGAAGGTAATCGCTAATGGTTCTGAAATTGCTTCAGCTAGTTCCTTAAGTATCCTAGGATGGATTTCATCATGCCCTGCCAACTTGAATACATCTAACTTATCTAAATTTCCTTAACCTGTTGTTTCCCTATTTTGCTTTGCATGCCTTCCCTCTTGTTGGTAATATTAATTCTATTGAGTATCTGGTCACCATTAAACTTTTCAGTGAAGACTGAAGCAAAATAAACATTAAACACCTTGTCACCTTTCTCGATGTCATCAGTTATTAGTGCTCCTTTTCCTCTAAATAAAGGACCTACATGTTCCTTTGTGTATCTCTTGCTTCTAATGTATTCAGAGAACCTCCTCTTATTGACTTTTATGTCCTTTGCTAGGTGTAACTCATTTTGTGCCTTAGCCTTTTTAATTTTGTTCTTATATGCTTGGGCTATTCTTTTGTAATCCTTCTTAGCAATTGTCCCATGTTTCCACTTTTTGTAGGATTCCTTTTTGATTTTGGGGTCATTTAAAGAGCTCCTGATAAGAAGAATAGGAAGGGGACAATATGGTTCTATCTTTCCTTTGCACTGGAATAGTTTGCAATTGTGCCCTTAATATTGTTTCCTTAAGAAACGGACAACTGTCCTAAACTTCTTTTTCTGCTAGATTGTCTTCCCATGGGACCTTCCCTATCAGTTCTCTGAGTTTGTTAAAGTCTGTTTTTTTCTGAAGTCCATTGTCCTAATTCTGCTGCTCTCACACCTTCCTTTCCTTAGAATAATGAAATTTGTCACTTCATGGTCACTTTCATTCAAATTGCCTTCCACCTTCAGATTCGCTACCAATTTTTCCCTGTTAGAATCAAATCTAAAACACCTGTCCCCTTGGTGACTTCCTCCACTTTTTGGAACAAAAATTGTCTGCAATACATGCCAAGAACTCACTGGAGAGTTTGTGTTTGACCATATTACTTTTCCAACAGTTGTCAGGTTGTTAAAATACCCCATTGCTACCGGGTCTCATGTTTTGGCTATTTCTTTTATTTGTTCTAGAAATGCCTCATCCACCTCCTCTTCCTGATATAATATATGCTCCAAATTAATTTTGTGTCATTTCCAGGCGTGGAATATTGCCTAAGCTTGACCTGTGCTTTAAGGGCCTGTTCCGACTCCCATGTAAGCCGATCAAAAGACTCACTGACTTTCATGGGAGTTGGATTGGGCCACAAGGGAAATGCCATGATACCTGCATAAAGCCGGAGTCATTACTATCCAGTTGGGCCGTGGCGATAATGCAGGCAAAGTTTGGGAGGTGAAAACTACACACGTGGGGCCAGGATGTGAAGCTTCTCCTCAGCCCACCCACAGCCATTCCTCCAGCCTATGTCCTGGGGTAGCTGATTCAGCCTCCCTCCGCCACTTGCATGGTATGTTGAGGCCATTGGTTTTGCGTAAATATGGTTCCTTTCGGTTCCTCTTCTGACCCTCATCACTGGCCTCCGTGCTAGCCAGTGCAGATCTGGCATGGAGAGATCCATGCCACAGCTGGGGGCTTTGGAGGCCTGTCTGCATGGCTGCAGACCATTCTCACAGTCGCAGCTTGAGTTCAAAGTGAGCTGCAGACCCTTATGTTGCCCTTCTCTATTTGGGTGAATTTCCCTTTAAACTTGATCCTGCCAGCCTCAGGACTCCTTGGACCCACCTCTCCAAATCCCAGTGCCATCAATGGGAGTTAAGTGCAAAGAGCAGCAATTAAGACTTTGCTTTTCATTTACAGATGATTAACTGAGAAGACTGATAAGGCAGCACCTGGCACATTCCTAGCTGTGCGTCACTCCACTAGTTGGCTCTATGGCAGGAACTATGTGCTCGTTATATTCTAAATAAAGTCAATAACATGAAATTTAGCCGGGTAAACAAATGTGTTGCTGAAGCCACCACACCACTAAGGGACAGCGATGCAGCTGTTTCAGAATTAGGGCACAAAAGATGTATCGGTTGTTTTGAAAAAGGGGCGGGTGTTGGTGATGGTGGAAGATACCGAGGCAGGCAGCTCTGGAGCGTAAACCCCATAGTTCTACACAGACCAGGTGCAATACAACGAGGAAAGCAGAATTTCCAGTTTGCCCAGGTTGTCCCTGTCAGCTGCTCTATCCCAGAAGGGATGCCTCTAAAGATCAGGCAACAGTCTAAGCTTGTCCCGGGCTGGAATATGACTTTAGGCACATGCATGTGCAAGGGGTGGCACGTAATCTGCACCAGCCCTGTGGTAGACCTAGGAGAGACACCCCTTTGTGGCACAACTCCCTCACCCGCTTCCCTCTTGCTCCTGAGGGAAAAGAGTTACGGCTAGCTTATAACATGGCAAAAAATGAACGCCCACTCCCAGGGCAGCTCAGCCGAGCAACTCAGCACTGTCGTGGAGAAGAGAGAAGGCTTTTCCCATTATCCTCTCCACTGGTCTCCTCACCACCAATCAGCTTTAGAGGGCAGCAAGCAGTCCACCTGCTTTCAGGGGCAATCAATGGGAACACCGCTTCAGCTTATTCCTACATGCCCAGACCCAAGGTCCAGGGAACCTGTGCAGAACTGTAAGTGGTTGGGGGTAGGCAGGGGCTCTCGCTCCCTTCTGAGAGGTCAAACCACCATTTAGCCCTCAGTCCTTTTCTTCTTAGATGGGACTGCTAATTATGATGGAGGGTGGTCTGACAAAAAGATGCCCTTAACTGGTACAATTCAAATTTTTTAAAAGACTAATGGGAATGAATTAGATCAAAAGGGATTTTTCTGGGTTTTTTTAAAAATTGTTTAGAAAAGAAAAGACTTTGTTGGAGCACCTGCATTCCTGATAGCATTCCCATTGGAATGAAAGGAGCTGCTCCTATGGGTAATGGCTACAGGACAGGGCACATATGAGGAACCCAAATTCAGTTCAGAGCACTGGTTTTTGGAGGCATTAGAAGAAAGTTCTCAAGGAAAGTCAAACACACCCATGACTACTTCACAGCTGCTAGTCACTGACTGACTCAGTTCTCAATGGAGCAAGTGAAATGTTTATTGAGTGCAGTAAATAATACAGCAGGATAAGTATGTTCCGCCCTCTCCACTTGGCAGAGAGACAGATGGCAAGTTTCCAGCTATGATGATTTTACTTTTGCAGAATGGGATTTTCATATACTATACTTCATTCAATCATAACAGCCAGATATTAGAGTAATATCAAGAGACATGCACTAATTACCTTTCATGAATATGTATAAATATAATATACAATAATATTGTCCAGAATGAAGCAATCCTTAATGCTTACAAAGCATCTTCTATCTGAAGATCTCAGGGGCATTCACCAGCATTACTTCGTTAAAATGTACAACACACCTGTGAGCCAGGTAAATTTTAATCTCATTTGACAGATTGTTATTTTATTATTTCAATTGTGGCAGCATGTAGAGGCCCCGACCAGGATCTGGACCCCATTGTGCTAGGTGCTGTACAAATATATAGAAAGACACAGTCCCTGCACTGATAGGCTGACAGTATAGGGACTAAAGTCAGCAGTAAACTCTGCCCAGATGCAGAAGTCCAACCATTCAGAATTCAGCGTAAGGTGTTGTGCTAAGGTATTACAGTAATGGGCACTATAGAAACCACAATAGCAGACAGCGAGAGGCACTGAGCAGTTAAGTGACTCACCAAAGTCACGAGGCCACATAGTGAGTCAATGTGAAAGCTGGGAAGAGAATTTCTGATTTAAGAGTTGTGTGTTTTTAAGCAGTTTTATACTGCTTCTCCGTATACAAACATGCACTCACACACATTGTACAGATGAGGATATAAACAGGAAATCTGCCTTACGCATTCATCTAAGCAACCAGCAAACACAGTAAGTAAAGACGGTCTAGAACTAATATTGTATTTGACACCCTGGAGAGATTATAAAGTCTTTGACCAAGAACCGTATGTATTAGAAGTGAGCCCCTAGCTCTGATTTCACTGTGTGCGTGTTTGTACCTATATCTACACAACTGCATGTCAAAGAGTGTAAAAACCTAGTGCCAGAATAGAAATAAGGCTCATATTCAGCATATTAGTACCTCTTGATTATTGTTGTTCATGGTATTCATTCAATTGAAGCTTTGTTCATACAAATGAGCAAAGAGTGAATTTCAAGCGTAAAGCTGAAATTCATGAAGGTCTCGCTCCTGCAAACAATCATACATCGGCTTACCTTTTAAGCAGGTGGGTAATCCCATTGACATCAATGGGAATATGCACCTGCTTAAAAAGCTGATGTGGAGGGCAGCAGCACAGGGTTGAAAGACACATACCTAGAGAGGTATGCATGTGGAGATAGATGTCCAGCTGTTTATTAGAGATGGACCTGCAACTATCCCCTGAGTCCAGTGCTTCTGAACTTTGGGAAACTTTTGATCAGGATTTAGATGAGGATTTGAATGTTGGGATTAGGGTCACTCCCAATAATTAGCCCAGACTGGACCACCATAGTAAATCTCAGGGAAATCTGAATCCGCATGTGACTCTGGTGCTGAAATGAATAGTTCTCACCCATCTGATACACACACACACATATGGGTATTTGACACAAACACAACCCACAAATAGATGGATGGACACATTAATGACACTTAGCAGGAGGCTGGTGAAATAGGGTCCTTTCAGCCTGTAATAAGAGACGAGAGAGCTCTCAGCTTGAATCAGAAAAAGGGGGAACGGAGATGGTCAGCCAGATCCCCAGCTGAATTCAATGGCACGACCAGCAATTTACACTAGCTGAGGAGCTAGACCATAGAGTTTTCTTCAGTCTGCCAGTTAGGATTTAATATTGTTCCTGCTCCTCTGACCCTATTAAACTCAAGAAAGAGAAATGAAGAAAAATCTGCCTATTAAAAAACTGATTTCCTCCTCCTTCCTCACTGTGTGCATGAAAGAAAGAAAAGGCAAGCAAGCAAGAAACAAAAAGTTTGTTTAACATTCTTCCTTGAAATCGTAAATCCATAAAGCAAGAAGCCACAAACTCTTTCTCCAAACCCAAATATTTAAAGAAACTCTCTTGTCTTTTTCTTAACCTTTCCTTAAGATCACTGAGAAATGGCATTTTCTTACCTGAGCTGGGCCAGATTTGTAGGCTCTGAGATTTCCAACCAGTAGATAGGCTGTGGGCAATGCCAGGGCTAGGACAGAGAACAAGCAAAAAATGACAGCACAGCGTATGTTCTTCAGATCCTCCCTGACACGCATTCCGGATTCTTGATTGGTCATACGAACTGCTTCCTCCAGGGGTATTTCAGCACTGTGTTGCATCCCTGTGACTGGCTTGTGCACCTCTCCCTTGGAATAGAATCTGAGAGGAGGAAAATCTCTTCTGCTTGCTGTCCTGCATGGAGACCCCCATTAAATAAGAGCTCACTTGAGTGTGGGATGGCTCTCCCCCCCCCACACACACATGCACCCTCCCTCCCAAGGAATGCACCGCCTACAGAGAAACCCAGTTCAGGGAGACAGACAGAGCACCACTTTTGCTAAGCTTGGAGAGGTGCACGTACTATGCTTGTGTCAGTTTTTCCTCCCTTTACAGAAGGAAGTTAGGAAAGTCCCAGGGGGTGGAACCAGGATAAATTAAGATGGATCAGATTAAAAGCTTTTCCACCCAGAAAAAGGGAACATGAAACCAATGGGAGTGAAAGTGAGAGATCAGCACAGAAATAATACACTGCACTCAAAAATTACAGAGTACACTAGTTTAATTGAGGACAGTAACATCATGCAACTCTAGGACGGAGGGGGCAAGTGTCCTGTGATTGTTTAGGGAAAGGTAAAATGACTCTAATAAAGGGCTTGATCCCGAGAAATGCTGAGTGATTCCTAACTTTGGCGGGAGTGTGGAGGTGAGTTGTGCCCATCCAGAGATGCTCAGGCAACCACTCTCAGGATCCGGCCCAAAACAAGAGCTGATTTGGATTCCTGCCTGTTTCTGAGGTGAAACCAAACTTCTTTGCAGGTTGGAAAAATGTTGGACTCAGTTTCTGTGTTTGAGGGGTTCTTTTCAGTGCAAATTCCCGGGCGCCTGTTGTCACTGGTTAGGAAGGGAGAGGAGAAGGGTAGTGTCTCTGCTATACACTGCATGCTTTAGGGTCATCTTATTTTATTGGTGGGCTGATATTGTAATGTCAGCTGAAAGTCCTGGGCCAATAGGAGTTTATTGATTGACCTTAGTAGGAGCAGATCAGGATCCCAGCTAATAACCCCAATAAAATTAGCTGGAAAAAGAATATCAGGCCATACGGTGTGATTTAAACAGTCCCATCTGATTTAAACAGTCATCCTCAGGGAGATCCAGGAAGTGCTTGGGAGCCACAATCCCTCTACAGATTTTCTGGAATATAGAAGGAATTGCACATGCTGTATCTTCCTTTGGAACAGTATATCCTGTGTGCCCATCCTTCCTCCCTACATTGGCATAACTTGTCAGCACATCCTTAAATAATGGGACTGCCGCTGTGCCTGATCCCTGTAAGCAAACACAGAACAAGGCTGCTGCTGCTACCCTCCCTCCCATTTGCATACGTCTATGCATGATTTAGAGGCAATCAATCAATCCGATGAAGTGAGCTGTAGCCCACGAAAGATTATGCTCAAATAAATTGGTTAGTCTCTAAGGTGCCACAAGTCCTCCTTTTCTTTTTGCGAATCAGAGGAGAGGAGAAGGAAGACTGCAGATTAGCAGCTGCAGCAAGGGTCTGATCCTGATAAGAGCTGTATGCTTCTTGTTCCCACTGAACTTCGTACTTACCCCTTCTAGATGAAGCCCTTGCAAGGAGGCGGAAAACAGTGACAAATCAGAAGCTCTCCTTTTAAATATTGGTCTTTCTGAGTTTAGTGCACTGAAATTCTCAACTGAAGTGCTACATTCTATAGTAACTAGGGCTCCAAAATGATCAGTTATTACTATTTAAGAATTGCCCAGCCTTGTAGAAAAGAACAGAGGGCTAAAAAAATAAAAACCCTAGGTCTGATGGCTAGATTTCTGCAAAAGGAAGCTCGGAGTTGCTTCAGTCTTTTGCAAGAGCGTACCGCTGGTGTAACTAAAGCGACTTCCCCTTTATCGCTGGCTGTGAAAAAGTAAATGAATTAAAATTAATTAATTAAATTAATATCAAACATTGGTGTTATAGGATGTTCCAGATACAGTAGTAAAATAGGGAACATGATGGAATCTAATATTATAATTAAAATGCATATGAAAGGGAAGTCATTTGTAAGTGGTACAGCTTTGGGCAAAATATATAAACTTTCATGAGGGGGTTTTCCTTGTGAGCAGTCCTGTTAGGAAAGAAAGGGGTTGCATTCATATTGGTTTCTTTTAGTTTAGGTGATAAAGTGAAGAAGTAAGGCTAATGTTTGCAGTCAAGCATGCTTATGCTATCAAGTTAGTGAAATACACCTGTGCTGAACAAGATACTAAATAAAAGGAACTGAAACCAAATTGTGTGTTTACAAGGACACTTGACCACAGAGTAGAATAATTAGAAATGTAATTGTTTGGTTAATAATACAAAAACTCAGCCAAGCCAGGGTTGGCAACCCTCCAGAATTGTCCTGGAGTCTTTAAGAATCAAAGATTAATCTTTAATTAAAGATTATGGCATGTGATGAAACCTCCAGGAATACGTCCAACTAAAATTGGCAACCTTACAAGCCATACATACCAAGGTCCCACCATTGCTATTAAAACAAGGAGAAACTGCTCCAGCTGCTCTGGCTTGTTGGAGCAAAACAGTTTTTGAAGGAACTTTGCATTGTATGATGAACTGTCAGAAACAAGTCTAAAAAACAGTGAAAATATGGAGGAACTTTGTATAAATTATATGAACTTTAAACTGAACATTTCAGCAGCTAGCAGAGTGTTGATGGAGAAACTGAAAATTGAGCAAGCATAACTTACAAGACCTCAAAAATTGATGTCTCATTCCCTGATGGGATGGTGAGAGAGGACAACTCTCCTTTTGTTTGGACCTTTTCAATCTTCAGAAGAAGTCTAGGTCACCATCAGATTTGTCCAAGCCATTGCCTTCAAGAAGAAGAGCCAAGTTGAATCACCCAGCAGAAATTGGATAAAATGGTCCATCTCCTTCAGCACATTGCTTCTTCAAAGCTGAGAACATCTGGAAGAGAGAAGACTGAGGTCCTCGGCCAGCCACCTTTGAGTCCTCCTGGTGACACCTACAATATTTATCTTGGACAGGACCCTTCAACTGTCTCTTTTTATTTTCCAGCACTTTGGGCTGCCCATTAGCACACTGGGGAAAGACTATAGTTGTGTCTATCGTTCACTCCATCAGTTTTTGCAGTGTCAGCTCCTGCTCTGAATGCTAACTGAGCTGAAAGCTGATGGATGAACAAGATCTCATGATCAGCAACACACAGACTTCCTCTGGGGTGATGACCAATATCAGCCAATTGAATAATTCCTGAAACTGAGTACCTAATTAGCAAGGAAATATGAGTGCTTGTGTGCGTATTGTGGAGATGGTTACAAACTTCATTTGTGTATTTGTTTCGTAACAGGTTCCAGTCAAGATTGTTGTAAAGTACTTTAAAACTGAACAAGTTACTTTTGTTAACTAAGACTGTAGAATTGTACTTGTGTGTAATTAATGGTTTCACACTGATTTCAGGTTCCAGGTGCACTCAATCTGCATAGTCTGTCATAAATGTAGGAGTTTGTTGGATAGTTAGGAAAGTTAGTCAGATCCTGGGCTAGTATAATTCACTGGAAAATAGATAACAAAGGTTGGCTAATATAGATCTGTTGTGTAGGAGATGTCGGTGAACTGGCATGTAGATACCTGACCAAATTACCTTGTGATCTGCGTTTGGATTATTTTTCCTCTTTTGTTTTAGCAACACAGGAGTTGATCACCAACTGGCACAAGTGAAGTCCTATTCTGTGGAAAGAAAAGGGGTACTTGTGGCACCTTAGAGACTAACAAATTTATTTGAGCATAAGCTTTCGTGGACTACAGCTCACTTCATCGGATGCATACAGTGGAAAATACAGTGGGGAGATTTTATATACACAGAGAGCATGAAACAATGGGTGTTACCGTACAGACTGTAACAAGAGTGATCAGGAAAGGTGAGCTGTTACCAGCAGGAGAGTGGGGTGGGGTGGGGTGGGGGAACCTTTTGTAGTATAAACTTCATGAAAAAACTCGTACAGATACAGACAGACATCATCTTCCTTTCCAAATGCAAACAGATGGACACCATACCAAAAGGACTGAAGGTAAAAAATCCATTACAATCTACATACCACGCAGACTATGCTGACAGCTTGTGCCACACGCTCTCAAAGAAACTGCGGAACCACCTGATCAACATCCTCTACCGCAAACAGGGAGAGATTAAGAATGAGCTCTCAAAACTGGTTACTCTCATAGAATCATAGAATATCAGGGTTGGAAGGGACCTCAGGAGGTCACCTAGTCCAAAGGTCATCTAGGAGGTCATCTAGCTCAAAGCAGGACTCTCATAAAAAACAACCTTCCACACAAACTTCCTCGTGGCTGGACTTTACAAAAACTAGACAAGCCATTTACAACACACGCTTTGCTTCTCTATAAAAGAAAAAGGACACTAAACTATCTAAACTACTACATGATACAAGGGGCCACAACAGTGGTTCCCTTAACCCACCCAGCAATATTATTAATCTATCCAACTATACTCTTAGCCCTGCAGAAGAATCTGTCCCATCTCGGGGCCTCTCCTTCTTCCCCGCCACCCCCTCTCCTTCTGCCCCTTTGCTAATGTCCAAGTCTTGAGCCAGCGATCAATATTTTCCCACTGAATTGAAGACTAAAAACTCGTAATTCTGACACCAGACGTCAATAGCGGCTTGTAAGAACGAGGCGAATTAGGCCTCATTAGCGTTAACCTCACTAATGACGTCTAACTGGCTTCACACTTGTAGCATTTATACGTGTTTATAGCGTTAACCTTGCACAGCAGAAATGAAATGTATACTAAGGTGGCTGCAGGTTTAATAGAAAGGCGTTTAACCGGTGATTAGATTGCAAGTCTTACTAAATAACATACGCTGTCCGCCATTACAGGATTTTTCTCATGTACTTCCTGACAAGAGTTCACATACCCCTAGGCGTTACGGGTACCTCAGTCTGAAAACCACTGATCTAGGGAGTCAGTATAAATGATATAAATTATAAATGACATAAAGCATCCAACATAATGGCATCCTAATCTCAGATGGGGGATTCTAGATGCTACCATAATGTAACAAAGAAAAAGGGAAATTAACATATTTCTAAGTGCAATAATAACAAGAATAGTACTTTGCATATCTGTGCAATGAATGTGTAAGACAAGGTGGTTGAGGTAATATCTTTTATTGAGGGTGACCAGATGTCCCGATTTTATCGGGACAGTCATGATATTTGGGGCTTTTTCTTATACAGGCTCCTATTACCCCCCACCCCTGTCCCGATTTTTCACACTTGCTGACTAGTCACCCTACTTTTATTGGACCAACTTCTGTTGATGAGAGATGAACTTTCAAGTTTACACAGAGCTCTTCTTCTATTGACTCTTTAAAAGAGCAATGGACCTTAACATTCCTCTGATTGTTCCAGGACAGGGTTGGACATTTCAGAACACATGTTTCTGGGACAATTTGGGGCTGGAGAGCATGTGGAGTCACCTTATCAGTTGTTAACCAATGCTGGTGGCAACCCGTGGAAGTCTTTGGTATTGCAGGCAGGCTCCAAGATCCAAAGCATCGGCCCAGGGCTGCCCAATACATAGGCATCAAATGCATGCTTGTTGCTGACTGTGGGCATCCCAGGGAGAGAGTCACTGTATCAAGGCATTGTGGGGCACTCAGGATTATACGGTAAAATGCGACATAGCTCTTCACTGGTCTGCATTGCGCCCACAAACATGCCAGTGGAAGAAGAGCTCTGTGTAAGCTCAGTAACTTGTCTCTTTCACCAACAGAAGCTGCTCCAAAAAGACATGACCTCACGCTCTTTGTTTCTCTAATATTCTGGGACCAACATGGCTACAACACCACTGCATGCAATGAATGTGTGAGACACAGGAGTGATGACTCGAGACTGTATTTATTTTGAAGGCCCAAACACTTGTCATGGGTCAGAGTTGCAAAAGATCAATGGCCTTGTCACATGACAGGGGTCAGTATCCATTCACTGCAAGTGCTATAGTTACAGATCATAATATTCTCCATCTGAGCTTCTAAAAGTGTTTTGCAGATATTAATGGAATAAGCATTCTAATGTCCCTGTGAGGTAGGTGAGTATTGTCACCATCTTTCAAAAGTAGTATGTAAAAGTTCCTTGAAGATCCACTCCTTCAAACCCTTAGATAGTTATATGAGATAACTTCTTATCCTCATGAGTAGTTCAAGTGGAATCAATGGGAATATTTGCTTAAGTAAAAACAACTCAAATGATTAAATTTTGTTTGATGGCAGCCATCTTGGTCAACACACCAGGGATTGAATGGGGAACCTCTAGAACTAAAAGCAGGAATCACTACAATTTAAGCTAAAGAATCAGTCCTCTGTAGGTGGGACTATAACGGACTGATCTCCTTTCTGGATTGTGCAGAGAATGACTTGTAACACTAACTCAAGTACATTTGCAGGATTTAGCCTCAAGGTGACTTACCTTAGGTCATGCATCAAGTTGGTTTCAGAGATGTCAAAATAATACAGTTCTCTAGACTTTCAGTCTCATGTTCTAACCACTAGATCAGATTCCTTCCTATGTGAGAGTCATATGACAAAAAATGAAAAAAGGAACAAAAGAACAGGGGTGGAAGAAAGAAAAAGAAATTAAGCAAAAGAGTGGTGCTTCTATTTGATAGCGCAGGGCATTTATTTGAATGAGCAGTTGCTGAGGTTCTACAGTGGGTTGTGAAAATGACAGAACTAGTTTCCTTTTCTGTGTCACTAGGAATCCTCAAGACGAGTCTGACTGAAACCGTTCAGAGACTAAAATGGACTGAGTTTTCATCCTTTGTGCTGTTTGGCATTTCACTTCTCTTGGAGAAAGGAAGCAGACCCACCATTTTCATTTCTATTCCGTTTCCAGTTTGCAGTCAGACAGTGCCATGTCTAAGCTGCAAACACTGCCGGGGAATACTGAAACCCCAGCAAGACCATTTTCAATTAAATGTAAAAGAAGGCACAGATCTTCAGGTCCAACCAAGCTATCCTTGGAGTATATGATGGGGGCAAACATGACATTCAGCAGTTCTCCCACCTTGGGGGCAACCAGGGTTGGTTTATGTTCCAGCATAAATTAGAGAAGCCTCCGATTTATTCTGGTAGTAAATCAAGCCCCTGGGAACCTGTTCCAGTGTTCCAGGGTCTCCAGAGAGCAAATCTCACTTTTGGCATACCAACTTCCGACTGGGTAGTGGTGCTGGGGAAACCAAGACCATGCTCCAGCCCCACCTCCAACCCACACCTTTCCACCTCTGATGTTTCATGTTCCGTTTGCTAGGTAATAGTACATAAGAACTTCATGCTTGTGAAATTACTCTAACTCTTTATTAAGAGACCTCTTTGCAGAGATGCTGCAAGAACAGCTAGAAATCCAGTCATGTGCATACACCCTGGTTTCCCGTGCCTGCTCCAAATGCTTCCTTCCTGCAACCTGTGCTCCAAATTCCATATAGGTTGTTACATCTTTCCTTCAATTTTTTTCTTGTGGCTGAATGGCTCATTGAGCTCAAAAAGCTTGAACCCATTATGGACACCTCAAACAGGGAACACTTTCGAACGGGATAAATTGCTTAGTCTCCCCTCAGTTGTTGTTGGTAGTGGCTAGTGACTTCTTTTCAATGATCTGTTCAGTGATTTTGGGTCAGCGCAGATCTTCCAATTTTCTCGCCACTACATTGGCTACAGATCTACCCTGTGTCAGCTTCGACCGGTGTCACGATGAATGTCATGTGATCTTTGAGGATCTGCCAATTCCTTCTTCATAGTTCTCCAGTCTACTATTGCTGCTTATTGTTGTTACAGGGGTTACATTGCAACTGGTGCCACAGTCCAGTGGGAATCAAACTGGTCATTGATCTAATCGCATACCTGCAAAGGAGGCCCTTGAATGACTGGCAGCCTTCTTCTGTGGTGTGTGTATACTGACAGTCGTTGGACCTGCTAAAGTCACCCTGCCGATGTCCTCGTCTTCATTGGACGTCCTCAGTCACTAATGTGTTGCTCTTTTTCCCTTCCTGAGGTAAGCTGCAGCATTGGGACACAAAGTGCTTCTGTTTCCCACAACCCTGGCCCTGTTTCCTATAGACTGGGTATTTGTCTTTCTGCCTTCCTTTGTGGCTTTTTGTGGTACATGTCGGGGCACTGGAACAAGGGGGCCATGGCCCCCCATCTTCAAAAGTGGGAGGGCTATGCCTTCCCACTTTTTACTGGCTGTAAGGGTGAGTGATCGGGGGAAGGGGCAGAGAGGAGCGAGCGGGGCGGCGTGGTCTTTGAGGGAAGAGATGGTGCCAGAGTGGGGTCTCGGGAGAAGGGCTGGTGCGAGGGCAGGGGCTTGGGGGAAACGGGCACTGTGGAGGCGGGGTTACGGGGAGCAGGGCCACGGTTTGGGCGGCTGCGGCCCCCCCACTTTTAGGGCACTTCCACTGTTCCTGGTACATATACTAGACTGTGATGTCTGCATTCTCAGTTGATCTGTCTTTGTCCTGCTTCCTGCATTCCTTCCGCTTGAGCCCATTCTGCACTAGTGACTGTCATCGTTTCGATCCTTTCCCTCAGCAGCTCAGCTGCGCCAGCTGTTTGGAGGCACATCTCCAGGGTTATATCTGGTACTCTCCACGATCTCTCCTGTTAGACAGAACCACGTTTTACAAATAATTCTGTGTTTCCTTAGGGAATATTTTATGTCTCCAGCTGCCAGAGTTCTCAGCTCTCTAATGAAAGTATCTGTTCCCTCCTCAGCTTCTTGGCTTTAGGTCAAAAAAAACCTCAACTTAGTATCTTGCTCGGCTCATTTTGTCCGAGGTCACTCATGAAGCACTTCTATCACGCTTCCTCTGTTTGGGACATTATTCCTGGCAAAAGCAGCTCACTCACGTCTCATCTTTTTTTCCTAGTGAAAATCCAGTACCTTCATTCCCCCGTCTCTCTCCTCTCTGGTCAGCTCTGATACCGGTTCAGTCCTTGTTGGCACTGCTTCCTTGCTTATGCACATATTTTGGTCTGGAAATCCAGCATTCCCAATGAGTCTGAATCACTGCCCTGCACTTTTAACCGGCGGTGGGCGGTGGGGGGGAGGTTGTCTGGCTGGCCAGGAGAAGAGGGCAACGCTTTGTGCAGGTCCGTCCCTAGACATTTTGGTGTCCTCCATGGGGACAGGAGGGGGAAGGGGCTGTGCCCAAGGTCTGTGGAGGCAGGAGCAGGCTTGGGGGGCAGGGAGGAAATAGCCCCCCAGCACGAGCCGGCGGAGCAGAGTGGGTTGGAGCCGGGTCGCTCCATTTCCTGCCGCCCGGTGATTGCAGGGCGGGCCCGACTCCGCAGTCACGGGGTAGCAGGAAGTGGAGTGACTCGCCCCCAGCCTGCTCCGCTCTGCTCCCCTGGCTCCCAGCCTTGGGACTTGGGGGGCAGGGGGAAACTGCTCCCCAGCACTCACTGGTGGTGCGGCTGGGAGCCGGCGGAGCGGAGCAGGCTGGGGCCGGGTGGCTCCACTTCCCGCTGCCCGGTAAGTGCAGGGTGGGCCCGACTCCTGCTGCAGTCCCCTGGAATTGGCTGGAACTGGAGGTTCCCGACAGTGGATCTGCTGGAGGGATATGGACAGAAAAGTGTGGGGGAGGCGAGGAGGGGGCTGGTAAAAGCACTCCCTCCTCTCCCTGGTGAATTGGGTGAATTTTGGTGGGTTTCCCCT
This sequence comes from Chelonia mydas, assembly GCF_015237465.2. Classification (NCBI taxonomy): domain Eukaryota; kingdom Metazoa; phylum Chordata; order Testudines; family Cheloniidae; genus Chelonia; species Chelonia mydas. Next base: position 8,233,031 of record NC_057857.1, read on the forward strand.
GCACTGCACATTTGATCCGCTGGGTTAGTCCCAACATCTAATAATAAAGTTAAGGCCTGATTAAATCCATATCCAATTTCTCCTCTTCTCCATTCTTTCGGCATAGCCAGACAATTCCTCTTTGCCACCTTTTTGCTCTGTTTCTAAGTTTCTAAGTACTGTTTTGTTTGCCAGTTAATCGAACTCTCTTCCTTGCTGTGGGTCTCACCAGACTGACTGTGGTCACTGTTTTCCACGCACTGCATACTGGGTCACAGCTTGAGAGGAGGGCAAGATTTTAAAACCAAACTGGCTCTTCCAGAGTAGAATTATTTACAGATGTGCTCGTATTGCAGCCAAGTGCACACAGACTGGCTTCCTGCTGCCTCCTTCCAACTCTTCCCCCCTTCCACCTGTGCTACTCCCTCTAAGGCCTATGCAGGTTGCGACACGTGACACATCCTGGGTTGAGAGGAAACACAAAGGGCAACACTGGCTCTATGTCATCTGGGGATTCCCCTATGCAAAGGGGATCTCCAGTTACCCTTTTAAGTCAGGCTTCTGGGCCCAGGGCATTAGGGAAGCAGCACAGTAGGGACAGAGCAAGGGCTGAGGACCTGGGTCTCGATCATGAAAACGTTTCTAGTCATATTAACATTTGTGAAGCTATCTCTCTCTCTCGCCTCCCCGCCCCCAGGAACCCCTAAAATTGGGATGTAAACTACCTGACAGGTTCCCCAAGTCCTTTCCTTTATTTAAGGCGGAAGAAAGGTATTTATGAGCTTATCTTCTGAAAGGGACAAGGTTCTCGAAGCTGTGCAGGCATCATGTGACATATCTGCAAAATATCCATACCTAGAGATTGGATTCTAAATATACTTTAAAAAAAAAAAGCCGAATGAAAACCTACTACTTTATCCTAAGAAAGCAAAGAAACAGTAGTTACTGTCTTCCACACGTTCTATTTTAACCTACTTTGGTCAGCGGTGTTGCGAACAATTCTCATTTGAGCTCAGAAAAGTCAGGGATCATGGGGAAAATTTGTGCTTTTGACCTAGAGAAAAATGTTGCCCTACTGGTCAGAGGGATTGGCCAGACATTGCTTCTTCACCAGCCCCTTCCCAGCCCAGCACTGACGTAGGCCTTCACCAGCCAACCTTTGTGTCCAGTGAAGTTTTGAGAAGACGATTATGGCTCAGATCCTCTGCTTAGGTGCATTGGCCCAGCTGCATTGACTTGAATGGAGCTGTGGCAATTTACACCAGGTTCTGGATCTACTTTCGATAGGCACAGTTGTGACCTACATGAGCTGCCCGTAGAGGGGAATAAAGCCTGGCCCCTATGCCCCATCTTGTGTGAGTGGGTAGGGAATGAACGGAGTATAGGTAGAGTTTTGTTGTGAGCAGGAAATAACCTGCACCAGATAAAGGCCTGGCACAGATTTTCTTTTCCCTCCTGAAGCAAGTGATGATACGGACTCAGACAATCACACTCCGGTCCCCAATCGGCTCCAGTGCATAGTTGCATTCCCCTTGCTAGAGGTTTGTGGCAAAACCTTTGTATCCGCAGGGGGGAAGGTGCGTTGAGCTGCACCCTGTCCCGTCTGATTAAATAAACCCCAGGGAGAAAGTGCAAAGGAGAATATTTAAGATTTGATCCAGTTCTTTCCACCCTCTGCTGCCCAGAGACTGCATTAAATGTTCCTCCATGGAAGAGCAGAGAGTTAAACAAGCTGCTGCTGTGTGGTGTCTGCATTGGCCTGCCTGCCCCATGTGTCTCGTTAATCCTGCAGAAGTAAATTACTGCATGCGAGCCAAGCTACTATTTACTGCAGGCACATCAAGAGGCTGCCAAAGATGCACAAAGTGATATCAATTACGCTTATTTTTTTCGGTCCGGGGGAGAAAAAAACAAACCAGAACAAGAGCAGCCAAAAATCAATTTTAGACATCACAGAAGAGACCAAATGGTTCCTGGCTCTCGCACGGCTGCGTGGGGAGGGAGAAGGAAGGAGCAAGTAGCCATCTACTGCTGCATGCCTCACATAAGGACTAGGGCAGTTGAAATCCCCTGCCCTCTGGGGAGCAATTCGTCTCAAAGGAGGTGGAAAAGGGCAGGGACAAGCCACCCCACTTTGCACTGGCCCCTGGGGCTAACAGGCCTCTGGGGGAGGGGGGGAGGGGGAGTGGGTACGACATCTGTAAGATATTGCAGCCTGCTTACTGCATGGAGCTTCTTGGGAGACCTACCTTTCCAGCTCCCCTTTGGGCAGTGCAGTTGTGCAGTGGCCTCGAAACACCCACTCTGTCATATAAAGTACCTCCTATAAAGAAAAAGCCCTGGCTGGGATGATTTAATTGGGGATCGGTCCTGCTTTGAGCAGGGGGTTGGACTAGATGATCTCCTGAGGTCCCTTCCAACCCTGAGATTCTGTGATTCTATGATTCCTCCCAAAATGCAGAAAGTTCAATCATACAGAGTGGCAAAGGGAAATTAGGAATTAGGGGCCGGGGCAAAAGATATGCCATTATTTTAGACTTGAAAAAAAGAGAGCTGGAAGGGCAAGAAGACGCAGGAAAATCGCCCTGGACTCAGTAGAGATGAGTCTAAGCTGCAATATCTGCCACCAGATTCAAATCTTTCCCACAGTCTGATCATATTTGGATTGCTGGTTTATGTTCCGGTGCATCTCAAATCCTAAACAACCCATTTGCGGAGGAGAAAGGTCTTGCATCAAGCATCTTGCAACAGAAAGGAGGCTGTTGAGACATGAGAAAAAGGACTTGGGAGGGGAGCAGAGGAGATCACGTAGTTCAGTGAGTAATCCCAAAGAGACATAGGAATAGGAAGAGTACCTGCAGTTACACTAACCACGATGAAATTAAGAAGGACTCTTAATCCTCATGATTCAGGGCACGAGGAAATCATTAGCTGAGATCTGGAGGACGTATCACCCTATTACTTAATATTGCATAATTGGATGCTGTCTGAGAATTTAATTTACTCCTCTTAAGCTTCCAGCATAGGTCACTGACAGAGACAGCAAATGGTAAGAAATTGGACTAGAGGAACCAGTTGTGTTTTCTGGCATGGCTCCAGAAGACTGAGGGCTTTAAAGGTTTGTACCAAGACCCTGAACAGGATCTGGAATTAGATGGGGAGCCAGGCAGTGAATGAGGCAGCAATGTATGTCAATCTAGGCTGCCCAATAACTGGTTTGATGTATGTTAGATCAATGGGAGAGTCCTCATGGTCTTCACAGACAAACGCAAGTAGAGTGAACAGGCTGGCTTGGAGGTGACAAAGGCAAGGGCCATCGAGGCTAATCCTGCTTCTGAAAGAATGGGGAGCAATCTCCTATGTAGCTATGAGTGGGAAAATCTGCTATGTGAGTGTCAGAGATGAGTCCAGAAGAAGACAGACACTGTGCACCACTGTGACCAGCAGAGGCCAGATGCTCTCGGAGTGGGCAGAGATCCAAAATCCTGATGCTTCCCTCTTCATACCAATATCTCCTACATTTTTACTGGGTTGAGTTTGAGTTGTAGCCTTTGCATCCCACTCAGGCACTGGGATGTATGAATAATATCCATGTAGAGTCACCATGTGGGTTGCTGGCATTGCACCTGCTAGGGTGGGAAACTCCCAGTTTGAATCTCTGTTCTCCTTCCACCAGCACACCCTTTATGCGACTGTTGGCTGCAGTTATAATGAGTATACTTGCCCCTATGATACCTACCATTGTAAAATGTGATACGGGTTAAGAAATGAGTAACTACAGCTGGATAAATACAAAGACACAGGCAGCTGAGAATGGTGATGGGTGAACCTCAGAAAGTTCAACATCTGGAAGACACACTTAAAATATTACTCTGGAGTCTGCAAAACAATCAAATTCTCAGAAGAACTGTAGCTCTGTAAGCCATGAACCAGTGCAGACTGAAAATACCACAAGAAAACTCCATCTGATAGCATTTTGGCATTTCCAGCTTTGATCCATGCTGCAAATCCCACATTTCAGAATCTGAGAAAAGTTTTTGGAGGGTTCAGAAATGGGCAAAGATTCAGGGGAGTGGTTCTTTATTGAGCAGATGTTTATTTTCCAACCCCTTGCACTGAGGTTCTGGATGTCTCAGTTGAGGGCAACTGCATTTGTATTTCCCCTCACAGGTCCATCAAGGGCACCCACTCTTGGCTTCCAGCTCCCCCGCTGTTGCCTTTATGAGCGGAGATCCTTGTCTCTCTCCCTTCTGACTGGGGTATTCCCAGGCCACACAGTCCCCTGCCGTCACTGTTATTTCCCAGCCAAGACAGTCTGCCGAAACAGACCTGCTTGCTTTCTTTTCAGAGACTGATAACAGAGTGATTACTACAGATACAAGTTACCACACACCTCTTTCTAAGCAAGCCTACTTTATTCTTCAGGCAAGAAGCATTCCAAAGAAAACATTAAAATAATAGAACAACCTACACACATACGATTAAGCTTTCCAGGCATCACTGCATCCGTGGCATTTCTTTGTTATACTAGGGTTTCCTACGTCTGGGTTTTCCCAGCCATGACCTCTTTTTTGGTCCTCCAATCTCTGTCCGGGTGGAGTTTTGAAATATGAACAAATGTCCAGGAATTATGGTATTGCCACTCTTCCTTCTGCGCTGCTGCTGACAGTGGCTCTGCCTTCAGAGCTGGGCAGCTGGAGAGCGGCAGCTATTGGCTGGGCGCCCAGCTCTGAAGGCAGCACGGCCACCAGTAACAACGCAGAAATAAGGGTGGCAAGGTGTGGTATTGGCACCCTGACTTCTGCGATGCTGCTGCTTCTGGTGGCGGTGCTGCTTTCAGAGCTGGGTGGCCGGAGAGCAGCAGCTGCCTGACTGCCTCTTTCCCCCTTCAGCTCTCCCTCCCCTGGCAGGATCCTCTATTTGGGAACTCGAAATGTGGTAACTGTCGGTTACATGTTCATCAGAGCTTCAGCTCAGAACAAGCATTGAGTCTTGTAAGGCCTCAGTAAGCCAAATCCTTCCAATCCTCCCCTAAGGACTGGGAGCCTCCCTGGACCAGAAGTCCTGTCCATTTGCTGGATCAGGAAGAGGGCCTTGAGTCAGTTTAAAACTCAGGCTTTTTATCCAAAAGTCTTTGGCTTTTGATCTCTGGAGAATCCAGGTCGAATTAGTTCTCAAAGCTAATCCAGGTCGAATTAGTTCTCAAAGCCGGTCCGCCGCTTGTTCAGGGAAAGCCCCTGGAGGGCCGGACTGGTTTGTTTACCTGCCGCGTCCTCAGGTTGGGCCAATCGTGGCTCCCACTGGCCATGGTTCACTGCTCCAGGCCAATGGGGGCTGCGGGAAGGGTGGCCAGTACATCCCTCGGCCCGTGCCGCTTCCAGCAGCCCCCATTGGCCTGGAGCGGTGAACCGCAGCCAGTGGGAGCTGCGATCGGCCAAACCTGTGGACGCGGCAGGGAAACAAACCGGTCCGGCCCACCAGGGGCTTTCCCTGAACAAGCGGTGGACCGGTTTGAGAACCACTGAATTAGTATATGCGTCTCTCCCCTTGGGTGTGGTTGCAAAGACTGATGATGGAGGGAGTAAATTAGCATCCCTTCGCCTTACAAGAGAAAGTACATATGATGCCACAATTAATTATCTTAATTCCCCTAGGTTTCTGTCACCCTGGACAGTGTATGCTATCTCTGTGTCTTTGCTGACACAAAATTGTTCCTTTGATGGCGAGATAACAAACACATGCGATAGATATCTTCTAAAATCCTAGGTGGTGTTAAGGCATCCACAGCATTTACTGTGAGGTGGCAAGGTCATCCTTATCCCCTCTTGTGATAGCCTCTTTAAATGCCACACTGGCTAACAATGGGGTAAGAGGAGCCTGAGCCCAATTAGGCCACTAGGCGGCACCTGGAGGGGGTTAGGCATAACTGATGATCAAACCCAACTGGAGAGGAGCAATGTCCTGAAGGAAGGAACACAGGGCAGTGAGGGAAGGCCATGGAGGAGACCCAGATGAGAGGTAGCTGGGAGTTTCTTCTCCTGGACTAAGGGCAGAAAGAAGCCTGAAATTTGGAGCTAGTTTAGTAGGCAGAAGCCTAGGAGGCTGTACCCTGAAATAAAAGTAAGAAAGACACTTGCTGACATTAGGCTGAGCCCCAGCAAGAAGCCCTGAAGAAGGAGGGTGGGGGACCTTGGAGAGAACCCTGGGAAGCTGTGGGAATCAGGGAAGGCTGCTAGAGGCAGGGAAAACCCTGTGTTTGGACAGTTAAACAGTGAAGACTACAGGAGATGGTGAGTCTCACTACAGCAGGCAGGAAAGAGAGTTTGGTGTGCGGTGGAGACTGAGGAAGTAGCAAGATGGCAGGAGCTGAGGGGTTCTGAGCCACAGAGAGGGTGCAATAAAGTATTGGGAGTTGAGTGGGACTAGAAATATATGAGGGGGATTTCTCTGAGTGGTCTATGTCAGTGGTTCTCAACCAGGGGTATATGTATCCCTGGGGGTATACAGAGGTCTTCTAGGGGTACTCAACTCATGTAGATCAGTGTTTCTCAGCCTGGGTGTTGCAGGATGGGTTTAGGGGGGTTGCAAGTTCAAGGCTGGCATTAAGAGTGGCAAGCAGGGCAATTGCCTGGGATCCCATTCCACAGGGGGCCTTGCACAACTAAGTTACATGCTTCAGCCCTGCCATCTGGGACTCGGGCTTCAGATAACCCGCACAAGTGAAAAACAGGCTCAAGTATCACACTGAAATGTAAGTACAATATTTATATTCCAATCACTTTATTTTATAATGATATGGTACAAATGAGAAAGTCAGCAATTTTTCAGTAAGTGCGCAGTGACACTTTTGTATCTTTGTCTGATTTTGTAAGCAAGTCATTTTTAAATGAGGTGAAACTTGGGGTACGCAAGACAAAACAGACTCCTGAAAGGGGTACAGTCATCTGGAAAGGTTGAGAACCACTGGTCTGTGTTGAAGATCTTTGGTGGGGACCCATGGGTCTTAGTGACTGCCAGGAAGAGGTGTTGAAGGACAGGGGTACTGGAACAATTTGTATAGTGGGGGTGCTGAGAGCCATTGAACCCAGCTGTAAACCCTGTATGTAATGGAAACCACTTCAAGCCAGGGGGTGTGGTAGCACCCCTAGTTCCAGCACCTATGCTGAAGGGACTGAACTCTGGCTATTATTTTATGGGGACTTGGGCCTGGAATGCCTCTGAGGGGTGTGGAACCAAATTGTGTCCTGGTCAGAGAGCTAAGTCACAAGAAGTGGTGGACCACCACAGGACTGGAGTGACCATCAACAGGGGGTGCCAGGAAAAAAAGATCTGCTATGCTACACCCAGCCACAAGGGGGCATTCCTTGGGTAAATACACTCTTCTGCCCCCCTCTTCCCCACAGCTGGGGGTCACCTCACTTTATTTACATCACAGTGAAACTAAAGTGCCTTGTCCCCACTGTTTTTAGAGCCAGACAGCTAATGAACGTTAGTTATCCTTACAGCAAAACACACCTCTTTTTGTCAGTGATGACAAAGTCTCAGTGTAGCTCTAGGATAGGGGAGCATCTCCTCATTGCTTTGTGACCTGATGTCTCTGTCTATGCACGCCAACAGCGCAATGACCTTGTTTTGTTTTTGCATCTTTTCATCTCTTTCTTTTTGCTTCCAAGGAATTGGAGTCAGGTTGAGGTGAAGACCTTCTGCTCTCACTGCCTTCATTGGATTGTAACTGTCTCCCAGGATCAGGTACCCGTAGGCATTCAGACACTCTGAGTGGGTGTGTGTCGGGTGGCAGATTATGCTCAATTACAGCTCATGGTTGGTGTAGACAGGGAGCTTGGCGCTCATCCCGGAGCTTGAAAGAGATGTGGAAATGTATTCTACTGAAGTCGTTGACTCTAGAAATTGCAACACATAAGTAGTTATGTTGAAATGGCATATGAAAGTTTCAGTCCAGATCACAGGGTTTGCAAATCAAAGAGGACTTGGGACGTTGTACATTTCAGGCCCTGAGGTCCCATGACCCACCATAGTTTACTAACAAATAATACAGATGGGTGACCAAGAAAAGGGCAACTCATACCATGACTGGAGGGGTGTGTGGGGATGTGGGGGGCAGGATTAAAAATAAAGAGAAGAAAGTATTGCCATGGCGCACAAACTAAGTTGTCATAGTTCCAAATGCAGAAGTGAAACAAGTGCTTCAATGCGGGTATTGGTCATTTGTAGAACGAGTAAACTTTTCTTCACTTGTTTACAATGATCTGGTTTTAATGCCTGAATTTAATGCTCTGAACTTGCTCTCGGAGCAGATTCACACGTGGGACTGAGGAGGCAGTCAGAGCTGGAAAGCACTACTCACGGAGAGCAATACCTTTATCCTATCATTACAGAACATGGTAAATTCCGTGCACCTTTGGGGCTTACATAGTTCCTTCCATTGGAGGATCTCAACATACTTTATAAATAGGAACTCACCGGGCCTCACAGCATCTTGGGACATAGGGATTACCTGAACCGTTTCACCCATCCCTTTGCGGAGTAGGTTGCTTTAAATGATAGCCTTAAAAAAATGCTAAGCACCCAGCCATTTTTCTGACTAAGGGAAGCGTTTTAAAGAAGAGTTCAAAGACTTGTTCCTTGGTGACCTTCACAAGCACAATAAAAGGCAGTGTGGTTTAATGAACAGGACAGGAGACGGGGCGGGGGGGTTCTAATCCCAGCTTTGCTACTGACTTGCTGTGTGACACCGAGCAAGTTACTTCTTCACTCTGTTTTCCCTCTCACCCTTTGTCTCGCTGGTCTATTTGCTTGTAATCTATCCATGGGGGTCTATTTGCTTGTAATCTATCTTGTGATGTATTTGCACGGTGCCTAACACAGTGGGCCCTGATTTTAGTTGGGGCCTCTGGGTTCTGCTGTAATGTAAATGAACCAGGTGAAAAGCCACTTGTGTCTCTTGCCAAGAAGAGCGGTGCTGGAAACCAGCGGGAGCTGAAAATAGCTCTGCTGGGTTCAAAGAAAACAAGGCCCTGTTTGCATACAAAGGTCAACATGGTAGTTCCCTGACCATGTTATAAAACAGCAACTTCTTGGTCTTGTTTGTGTAGATGGGCCCAATCATGGCCCCATCACTCCACCTACAGAACTTACCCTTCATGTACAGATAAGGGACAAGTGTCCCTGTTGTTACCTAAACTGCTGGAGGGCTGTCTATAGAGGAGGGAAAAAGGAATGGGGAATGAGCCTGCTATGGGAGATGAGCTGGCAGTGATGCTGGAAGAGAGGGACACATATTATCCCAACTTGTGCCCAGTGAAGTCAATACATCTCCAGACAGGCTGTACTAATTTTTTCTGCCCTTTCCTCCATGGATGGGGACCCACTGGGAGGTGGTTATCCCTGGAGCAACCACCAGATGTAGAAACGTGCTGCCATGGAGCAAAGGGGCTATAAAGCTTCCATGGAAGCAAAGGGCCTCTGAATGGAAAGCTTTGCTTCCCTATCGATCCCCCTGGATCTTTGGGGAATGTGGGCCACCGCCACAGCCTTTTCTGTGGGGAGCAGAAGGCACCCTTCCCGGAATGGGATAATTGGCATGGACCTCACAGAGATCCCCCTGCCCTTTGCCCCTCCAGTGAGTTTCCCCGATTGCCAAGTAAGGCATAGGCTGAACTCGGTTTGAGTGAGCTATGCGATAAAGATTTAGGAATAACTAATGTCTCTGCAAAGACCAAGATCCCTTCTCCAGCAATTCACATAGTGGTCAAATGGCTAAATGTGCTGGCTAATTTACTCACCGCAAATAAGCCAGCCATCCCCAGGTCCAGGAACATTAAGCCATGATTTTCAAAAGTGACAATGATCATGTGATTCAGTTTTTGGGGGCCCAACCTAAGTCACCTTGAAAGAGGCCTGATATTTAGCAAATACTGAGGATCCACCCTCTGGAATTCAGGCCCTTTTAGGTGTCTCAGGTTAGACACCCAAAATTTCTAGTCAGTTTAAAAAATCTTATCCCGTGTTCTAGTCTTCTTCTAACCAGCATGCTGCTTGTGTAGCCAAGGTTTGATACCATTTATTTATGGCACTAGTTCAAAACTAATCCCCCTCCCCCGGTATGCAGCTGATAGTGGGGTTAGTAATTCCAAATAGCTCCGGCTTCAAGTGTAATTTTTTTTTTTAAATCCCACCTCCATTCTGCAACGTAACTTGATGTTGCCAGACACTATTGGGATGTAAAATGAAACACATGGTAACACCCTCCCCACAGAACCCATGGTCTCTGTCTCTACTGGAAATACCTTGCCTGTTGCATCCTAGAATCACATTAGCATCTTTCATGGCTGCATCACATTGGCGGTTCCTAGTCATCCCGTGATCAGCCAATACACTCAGGTCTCTCTCCTCCTCTGTTGCTTGCAACTGATACATCCCCAGCTTATAGCAAAAATTCTTGACATTGCACTTAAGAACATAAGAGAGGCCATACTGGGTCAGACCAAAGGTCCATCTAGCCCAGTATCCTGTCTTCCGACAGTGGCCAATGCCAGATGCCCCAGAGGGAATGGACAGAGCAGGTGATCACTGAGTGATCCCTCCCCTGTCGCCCAGTCCCAGCTTTTGGCAAACAGAGGCTAGGGACACCATTCCTGCCCATCTTGGCTAATAGCCATTGGTGGACCTCTCCTCCATGAATTTATCTAGTTCTTTTTTTATCCCTGTTATACTCTTGGCCTTCACAACATCCTCTGGCAAAGAGTTCCACAGGTTGACTGTGTGTTGTGTGAAGAAATACATCCTTTTGTTTTCAACCTACTGCCTATTGATTTCATTTGGTGACCCCTAGCTGTAGCTCACGAAAGCTTATGCTCAAATAAATTTGTTAGTCTCTAAAGTGCCATAAGTCCTCCTTTTCTTTTTCCTAGTTCTTGTGTTATGAGTAACACTTCTTTATGTACACTTCCTTATGTACTTTCCCCACACCAGTCATGATTTTATAGACCTCTATCATATCCCTCCTTAGTCATCTATTTTCCAAGCTGAAAAGTCCCCATCTTATTAATCTCTCCTCATATGGAAGCTGTTCCATACCCCTACTTATTTTTGTTGCCATTTTCCGAACCTTTTCCAGTTCCAATATATCTTTTTTGAGATGGGGCGACCACATCTGCGTGCAGTATTCAAGATGTGGGAATATCATGGATTTATATAGAGGGAATATGATTTTTTTTGTCTTATTATCTATCCCTTTCTTAATGATTCCCAACATTCTGTTTGCTTTTTTGACTGCCACTGCACATTTCCAATCCCCCTCCATTTTGGCAATACCTTCCAACTTTGTGTCATCTGCAAATTTTATTAGCACACTCCCACTTATTGTGCCAAAGTCATGAATGAAAGTGTCAAATAAGACTTGCCCCAAGACCGATTCCTGAGGAACTCCATTAGTAACCTCCCTCCAGCCTGACAGTTCACCTTTCAGTATGGCCTATTGTAGTTCCCCTTCAAGCAGTTCCTTATCCACCTTTCAAAATTCATATTAATCACCATCCTCTCCAATTTAACTAATTTATCATGTGGAACTATATCAAGTACCTTACTGAAATCCAGGTAGATCTGATCTATTGTATTTCCTTTGTCTAAAAAAACCCAGTTATCTTCTCAAAGAGATTAGCTTGGTCCAGCATGATCTACCATTTGTAAAACCATGTATTTTATCCCAGTTTCTCTTGACCTCTATGCCCTTAACTACTTTCTCTTTCAAAATTTTGTTCCAGGATCTTGAGGTCAAATTAATGGGCCTGTAGTTTCCGAGATCACTTTTTTCCCCTTTCTTAAAAGTAGGTACTATATTAGGAATTCTCCGGTCATGGAGTAGTACCCCCAAGCTTATGGATTCATTAAAAAACACCTCCCTCTTGCTCTGTTCTCTTCCCTTCTCTCCGTGCCCACCCCAAATGTGCTCTGAATCATTCCAATCATTTTAAACTATCTTTAGTATTTGTCGTCTCCTCCTTCCATGTTCCAAACTCCCATTGCAATCAGTAGGGAATATGCATGTGCAAGGATGGCAGCAACGGGCCCTCTGGGTTTTCTTTGCTTGTCCTCAACACTGTTCTCCCTCAATCCATTTCCAAGGGCCTGAAACTCTCCTCACAGATGAAAAGTAGGGAAGTGGGGTCTTATTGTACACTGTAAAATACAAGCAACTCCCATTGTCTTTCATTGGAATGGAAATTCTGTGGCAAGAGAATAAGACGCAAGGCTACAAGTCAGTGCAGAAACAAAATCCTTCTGTCCTCTCTCTGCATATTTCACCTTTTCTTGCCACTATCTCTGCTTATTTCTTCTCTCCCTTATCTATTCTATGTTTTGTCCCTGCTAGATCATCCCTTTCAGGCCCTGATTCATTCAGCCTCAGCCACTACTATGTTCCATCCTTGCTTGGTTCTCCCTGCTTATCCCTCCTGTATAACTGACACTTTTTTTGGGGGGGGAGGGAAGGCGGGGAATCCTGCCATGCAGTCTTGGATGCCTTGCTGCTGTATCTCCCACTGGAGCTGCTTACAAACAGCCTGCCAGCGTGCAGGTCACGCCCTGAGCATCTCTGTATGGCCACGGTTCTGGTTCAGCAACTCTGATGCCAGAAGCCTGTCAGCAAACACCAGCCACATTCTGGCTCCCACCACCCTTGGTTATTACAGGGTGGCAACAATACACTCCCAGGCTTGAATTTCCCCCCAAAAACAACTCTCCTGGCCAGTTCAGATACTTTTAGGCCTGTTGTCCCTGTAAGGGAACAATGAAGTAACTTGTCATCTTAAGTAGTTATCCACCACGTTCAAAACACTGGATTAATTTTCATTAAAGAACAAAACATTATTTCTTTGTAGTTAAATAGCTTAAGTGAGTACAAGTATTAAAATAAAAAATGGTTACAAGAAAAATAAAGACAAAATGCTTTCTAGTACTGAATTTAACAGACTGGACTTGGTTGAAGGTGAAATTCTTACCACAGTTTCCAAGTATTGTTGCTGACCAAGTTTCAGGTCAGGATCTGCCCCAAGGCCGTTGGCTGTTTCTTTTGTCATCTTAGTTGGAAAAGAGAGATGGATAGGGAAAGAGAACTTCGGGTGTTTTTGCCCCTCACATTTATAGTTCCATTATGCTTTGAAATGCATTTTCCAGAGATCAGAGTAGCTCATCTTAATTAGCCTCTTACAGTTTTTATGGCAACTTCCACCTTCTCTCTCTCTCTCTGTGTGTGTGTGTGTGTGTGTGTATATATACATATATATATATAATCGTCTTACTATATGTTCCATTCTATGCATCCGATGAAGTGGGCTGTTGCCCACAAAAGCTTATGCTCTAATAAATGTGTTTAGTCTCTAAGGTGCCACAAGTCCTCCTGTTCCATTTTCCAGAGAGTGACCCTTAGGTAAAGTTCTCTCCAACGGAGAGCAAGGAGACATGGAGTTTGGTGAGGAAGAGGTGTTATGCTATTGCTTTTCACCTGTGCATGCTAAAATGCAGATTGTGTTTCTTTCTTTGCTCTCTTGCTGTCTGAGTTTATATGCAAACGGAGGTAAACACACATCCCTTTAAGACATGTTTGCTTGACCAGTTCCATGTGAGTTTGAATGTGTGCTTTTAACATCATACAGGGGGATTTCATAACTTTACACACAACGTTGCTACATACATTTCACCATGATACTATTGACCAGAGAATTATTTAGTTTTCAAATGATACCTTGTGGCATATTTTGTACAAAGATTATAACGATAGTGCATGGGGTGTGAATACAGGGGTGCATTCAGGCATAGTAACATACAAGGAGGAGCACATGTTCAATCATGCAGACAGAGAGCAACCAGGTAGTTTCTGCATGCAATTCATTAAAGCTAGATAACTGATGGGGAAAAGAGCCAGATAAGATAAAGAAGCTGTGGGTTCCAGGTGAATAACACCACTTACGTAACAGTTTCCATACACAGTGCTTCACAAAGAGAAATACATATAATTACCCCCATTTTACAGATGAAGAAACACAGGCATAGCAGGGAAAGGTCACATAGAAGAACCAGGAATTGAGCACAGCTCCCTCAACTCCTAGACTAATGCCCTAACGACTGGATCGTGCTGGCAACCTTAAAGCAAAGTTTGCTACTTTCCATACATCAACCCATCCAGATCAGCAGGACGGTCTCCTCCTTTCTCTAAAGGGCTTCAGTGCCTCCACTCATCTGTCTGGGGTTCAGGGCTGGTCTATGCTTTGTTAGTGGTCTCAAAGTATTTTACCATCCAGTTAATACAAATGTCACTGTTCAAAATAAAAGAGCACAATCTAATACAGTAGTTTCTTTTGGGCATCTCCAAGTCAAGAAAGAGAAATGGGGAAAAGATCCAGAAATATGTAACACAAATCAGTGAAGGCTGGGAGAGAATGAAAGAAATTTGCTCCTTGGCTAAAAGACAGTTGTTTGATAATTGGTTACAACTAGTGGAAGGATAGTCTTAAAGTGGAGGTAGTGGGGCCCAGTGGATAGAGCACACTGGCCTGGGACTGGGTAAATATAGGTTCCATTATCAGCTCTACCATTGGCCTGCAGGGTAACCTGGGGCAAGTTACTTTCCTTCTTTGTGCCTCAATGTCTCCATCTGTAATATGGGCATAATGACACACCTCTTTTGTAAAGTGCTTTGACAAGTTCATACAAGGTGGTGGTGTTGTTTGTTATTAAAACAAAGGTAGAGCAGGTAGGGGATTGCCAGATCAGGTTCTTATTACATGCTATCTGAGCCTTTCCACCTACAACATCAGTCATTTAGCTTAATCAGTGTTACATGTAGCTTTCTAAGGGTTGGTTTATACAGTGTTTGTACACCTACGTAAATATATATCTTTACAAACGGATATAGTGAGTGGCACAGCCCCTGGGCGTGGATGTAGTTATACTGGGATAAAGGTACTTATGTGGGAATAAGCCTCAGGGCCTTTGAAAATCCTACTAAGTCACTGCATGCATCTTTAGGTGCATAAATACCTTTACAAATCTGTCCCCCAGGCTCTCTGTGCCTCAGTTTCTCATCTTCCAAATTGGGGATAAAAATACTTCCTACAGACTATCAGGGTTGGAAGGGACCTCAGGAGGTCATCTAGTCCAACCCCCTGCTCAAAGCAGGACCAATCCCCAGCTAAATCATCCCAGCCAGGGCTTTGTCAAGCCTGACCTTAAAAACCTCAAAGGAAGGAGATTCTACCACCTCCCTAGGTAACGCATTCCAGTGTTTCACCACCCTCCTAGTGAAAAAGTTTTTCCTAATATCCAACCTAAACCTCCCCAACTGCAACTTGAGACCATTACTACTTGTTCTGCCACCACTGAGAACAGTCTAGATCCATCCTCTTTGGAACCCCCTTTCAGGTAGTTGAAAGCAGCTATCAAATCCCCCCTCATTCTTCTGTAGACTAAACAATCCCAGTTCCCTCAGCCACTCCTCATAAGTCATGTGTTCCAGTCCCCTAATCATTTTTGTTGCCCTCCATTGGACTCTTTCCAATTTTTCCACATCCTTCTTGTAGTGTGGGGCCCAAAACTGGACACATTACTCCAGATGAGGCCTCACCAATGTCAAATAGAGGGGAACAATCACGTCCCTTGATCTGCTGGCAATGCCCCTACTTTTACATCCCAAAATGTGGTTAGCCTTCTTGGCAACAAGGGCACACTGTTGACTCATATCCGGCTTCTCATCCACTGTAACCCCTAGGTCCTTTTCTGCAGAACTGCTGCCTAGCCATTCGGTCCCTAGTCTGTAGCGGTGCATGGGATTCTTCCATCCTAAGTGCAGGACTCTGCACTTGTCCTTGTTGAACCTCATCAGATTTCTTTTGGCCCAATCCTCCAATTTGTCGAGGTCCCTCTGTATCCTATCCCTGCCCTCCAGCGTATCTACCTCTCCTCCCAGTTTAGTGTCATCTGCAAACTTGCTGAGGGTGCAATCCACGCCATCCTCCAGATCATTAATGAAGATATTGAACAAAACCGGCCCCAGAACCGATCCTTGGGGCACTCCGCTTGATACCGACTGCCAACTAGACATGGAGCCATTCATCAATACCCGCTGAGCCCGACGATCTAGCCAGCTTTCTATCCACCTTATAGTCCATTCATCTAGCCCTTACTTCTTTAACTTGCTGGCAAGAATACTGTGGGAGACCGTGTCAAAAGCTTTGCTAAAGTCAAGGAACAACACGTCCACTGCTTCCTCTTCATCCACAGAGCCAGTTATTTCATCATAGAAGGCAATTAGATTAGTCAGGCATGACTTGCCCTTGGTGAATCCATGGTGACTGTTCCTGATCACTTTCCTCTCCTCTAAGTGCTTCAGAATTGATTCCTTGAGGACCTGCTCCATGATTTTTCCAGGGACTGAGGTGAGGCTGACTGGCCTGTAGTTCCCCGGATCCTCCTCCTTCCCTTTTTTAAAGATGGGCACTACATTAGCCTTTTTCCAGTTGTCCGGGACTTCCCCCGATCGCCATGAGTTTTCAAAGATAATGGCCAATGGCTCTGCAATCACATCTGCCAACTCCTTTAGCACTCTCGGATGCAGTGCATCCGGCCCCATGGACTTGTGCTCATCCAGCTTTTCTAAATAGTCCCGAACCACTTCTTTCTCCACAGAGGGCTGGTCACCTCCTCCCCATGCTGTGCTGCCCAGTGCAGTAGTCTGGGAGCTGACCTTGTTCGTGAAGACAGAGGCAAAAAAAGCATTGAGTACATTAGCTTTTTCCACATCCTCTGTCACTAGGTTGCCTCCCTCATTCAGCAAGGGGCCCACACTTTCCTTGACTTTCTTCTTGTTGCTAACATACCTGAAGAAACCCTTCTTGTTACTCTTAACATCTCTTGCTAGCTGCAACTCCAGGTGTGATTTGGCCTTCCTGATTCCACTCCTGCATGCCTGAACAATATTTTTATACTCCACCCTGGTCATTTGTCCAATCTTCCACTTCTTGTAAGCTTCTTTTTTGTGTTTAAGATCAGCAAGGATTTCACTGTTAAGCCAAGCTGGTCGCCTGCCATATTTACTATTCTTTCTACACATCGGGATGGTTTGTTCCTGTAACCTCAATAAGAATTCTTTAAAATACAGCCAGCTCTCCTGGACTCCTTTCCCCCTCATGTTATTCTCCCAGGGGATTCTGCCCATCAGTTTCCTGAGGGAGTCAAAGTCTGCTTTTCTGAAGTCCAGGGTCCGTATTCTGCTGCTCTCCTTTCTTCCTTGTGTCAGGATCCTGAACTCGACCATCTCATGTTCACTGCCTCCCAGGTTCCCATCCACTTTTGCTTCCCCTACTAATTCTTCCCAGTTTGTGAGCAGTAGGTCAAGAAGAGCTCTGCCCCTAGTTGGTTCCTCCAGCACTTGCACCAGGAAATTGTCCCCTACACTTTCCAAAAACTTCTTGGATTGTCTGTGCACTGCTGTATTGCTCTCCCAGCAGATATCAGGGTGATTGAAGTCTCCCATGAGAACCAGGGCCTGCGATCTAGTAACTTCCGTGAGTTGCCGGAAGAAAGCCTCATCCACCTCATCCCCCTGGTCAGGTGGTCTATAGCAGACTCCCACCACAACATCACCCTTGTTGCTCACACTTCTAAACTTAATCCAGAGACTCTCAGGTTTTTCTGCAATTTCATACCGGAGCTCTGAGCAGTCATACTGCTCTCTTACATACAAAGCAACTCCCCCACCTTTTCTGCCCTGCCTGTCCTTCCTGAAAGGTTTATAGCCATCCATGACAGTATTCCAATCATGTGAGTTATCCCACCAAGTCTCTGTTATTCCAATCCCATCATAATTCCTTGACTGTGCCAGGACTTCCAGTTCTCCCTGCTAGTTTCCCAGGCTTCTTGCATTTGTGTATAGGCACTTAAGATAACTCGCTGATGGTCTCGCTTTCTCAGTATGAGGCAGGAGACTGCCCCTCTTGCGTTCTCCTGCTCGTGCTTCCTCCCGGTATCCCACTTCCCCACTTACCTCAGGGCTTTGGTCTCCTTCCCCGGTGAACCTAGTTTAAAGCCCTCCTCACTAGGTTAGCCTCTCTTGCTATTTAGATTGAAAGGCTATTAGGTCAGGGATTGGCTTACTGTATTTATACAGAACCTGGCAGAAAGTGACCTCAGTCTCAGATGATGCTATTGAAATCCAAAGAATAATTATGGGTGTCAATATTAAGCAGAGGGAAGAATGGCTATCCTAGAAGAATGCCATGAATTGAGGCCAGCATACCAAGGAGAAACTTCCTGATAATTGATAAACTGTGGGGTCATTTTCTTTGGGAAGTGGTGGAACCCTCACTACTGGAGTTAATCAAAGTCTTAGCTTAGCAATTGTCGGCATCACCATAAACTGCACTAATCACTGGCAGCCTGAGCCAAATTCAAGCAAACTTTGCAGCTTTAGCAACCAGCTATAGAGATGTCTTTTCTGATTTACATTAATTAGTTTTGTTCCATGTGGTTAAGGTTCTAGGTTATGGAATTTTGCCCATTATTGATCAGTTTCTAAGTTTATTATGCTAATAGGACTCTAATTACATTTAGTGATGTGGTCTTTGTTTTAAACAGCTGCCAGAAGAAACTGTGCTCGTCTGATCTGTAAATTCTTATTAGTAATCTTTATTTTGGAAATGGAAGTGTACATGGGACCATAGCACACTGTGGGCGACTTTGTTTTCTTCAGTTGCTGTGAATTGGCATAGCTCTGTCATGGGGTTTGGTTTTTTTAATTAGAACTGGTTAGGAATTTTTTTACATGAAATTTTTTTACAAAGGTGAATTCAATTTTTGTCATTTTTAGTTTTTACACTAAAAACCCTGATCTTAACGGATTATTACTAAAAGCTGTAACCCATTAACTGCACGCTCCCCCCTCTTTTTTTGTCCTATGACTGAAAAGGTATTAACGGGCCA
Source organism: Chelonia mydas (assembly GCF_015237465.2). Classification (NCBI taxonomy): domain Eukaryota; kingdom Metazoa; phylum Chordata; order Testudines; family Cheloniidae; genus Chelonia; species Chelonia mydas. The sequence goes on from NC_057857.1 coordinate 8,252,003, forward strand.
CTTCACCTTGAATGGTCTCTTAGAATGTATTAATTACTAATGCTACACACTCTGTTCCACTTTGTATTTACCTGTGACCAGAGGCACCGATTTTCTAATGTGCCATGGAGTGCTCGACCCCTGCTCTGACCCAGTCCCCACCCCCATTCCACCCCTTCCCCTATTCCCCCCCTCCCCAGAGCACCCACAGAGTCGGCACCTATGTCTGTGACCTTTCCCAGACCTCAAGAAGAGCTCTGTGTAGCTGAAAGCTTGTGTCTTTCACCAACAGAAGTGGTCCAATAAAAGATATTTACTTCACCTACCTTGTCTCTTTTCACCTGCATTATTTTGTTTTGTTGGGAGGGAGGCAAAATTTCCCATTTACTTGAAAGTCATCCACTTTCTGTAGTTTTTTTTTTTTTTTTAAAAAAGATGCAAATGTTTTGATTAGCCCTTAGTGTTCTCTGGCCCACTTTACAGAAAGCTCAACCCAGCCAAGAAGGCTGGGAGCTTTAATCTGCTCCAGGAATCTTACACACATTGCATTCGGTCATCACTCTGTGCTGCTTAAGTGTTTTCAGCTTGTCTTACTAAGAAGTGGCAAAGCCAGCAGACAAAAGCATAACAAGAGCCACTGGGGGAAAGCTGAAGCTAGAAAAATTCAGACTAGAAATCAGGCAAGAACTTTTAACAGTGAGGGTAATAGACCACAGAAAAAAATTACACAGGGTTATAGCGCAGTTTTCATCCTGTCTCTTTAAAAACTGTCGGGGAGGCTGTGAGGTCAAGTGTCTGCAGTACCTCTGTAGGGGTCAGGAGAACTTGGTTCTATTCCCAGTTCGGCTGCTGGGTGACCTGGAGCAAGTTACTTCACCGCCTTATCCCTCAATTTCCCTATCTGTAAAATGTGGCTAGTAATGATGCCCAGTTGGCTTATAAAGTTGCTTTGAGGTCTATGGACAAGAAGTGCTAAGTAAGAGCCGGTATTTTTAAAAGACGCTTTATTGCTCATCTCAAACGTATGGTTTTGAGGACGGAATGTTTGGGGACAGTTAGTTTTATGGCTTTTGATTGGCAGGAAGTCAGATTAGATGATCACGATGGTTCCATCTGGCTTTAGAATCTGAGTTTAGCCCGAAAGAGATTCAGCTGCCCCACCCCCAGCTAGTTTCTTTATTTAAAACAAGAAGTGGTTGAAGAGTGTAACCGAGAAAGGAATATGACCCAAAGTGTCTAATTTCCTTTTTAGAATGTTGTAAACCAGGAGTAACTGCAGTGGAATTACACTGGTGTAAAACAAACATGAGAATTAAGTCCTAAATACGTTTCATGTTGTATCTTTCTAACTCCCTCCAGCTTGTTCTATCTCCACCACTGTAGGGTGCCTTAGATGATAACAGGTTGCATATAAGCTGTGCCTGCTGCATGCTAAGTATGTCCCTCTGTATGCTGTCCATAATGGACCAGCACTCCGGCCCCATAGTTTGACATATCAGAGTTTGCGTCATCTGCATGTTCCCTTGGTTGAACAATTTCAACCAACTCTATTGCAGTTTTCCCTCATAAAATGCTGATTCAGCTAAACTGAAATGTTTGATGGGACGGTGTTGGTTTTTTTGGTCTAAAATTTCAACAAAAAGGAATTTCATTTTAATAAAGGTGAAACTTTGCTTTACATTTTTTGTTTCTACTTGTCTTGTTTTAATATAAGGATAGAAATTTAGGGCTGGAAGAGACTTTGAAGTCAGGTCCAGCCCCCTGTGTTGAGGCAAGACCAAGTAAACCTAGACCATCCCTATCAGGTGTTGATCCACCCTGTTCTTTAAAACCGCCAATGATGGGGATTCCACAACCTCCCTTGGATGCCTGTTCCAGAGCTTAACTACCCATAAAGTTAGAAAGTTTTTCTTAATATCTAACCTAAATCTCCTTTACTGCAGATTAAACCCATTACTTCTTGTCCTGCCTTCGGTAGACACGGAGAACAATTGTTCTCCATCCTCTTTAGAACAGCTCTTAGGGTTAGGGCAGCCCTTCACATATTTTGAAGACCACCAGGTCTTTTATCATGACGAAACATGCCCAGTTTTTTAGCCTTTCCTCAAAGTCAGACTCTCTCCAATTTGTCCACATCTTTCCTAAAGTGTGGTACCCAGAAATGGACGCAATATTCCAGCTGAGTCCTCACCAGTGCCAAATTGTCATAAATATAAAGGGAAGGGTAACCACCTTTCTGTATACAGTGCTATAAAATCCCTCCTGGCCAGAGGCAAAACCCTTTCACCTGTAAAGGGTTAAGAAGCTAAGGTAACATCACTGGCACCTAACCCAAAATGACCAATGAGGGGACAAGATACTTTCAAATCTGGAGTGGGGGGTGGAACAAAGGGTCTGTCTGTGTGATGCTTTTGTCAGGAACAGATCAGGAATGCAGCCTTACAACTCCTGTAAAGTTAGTAAGTAATCTAGCTAGAACATGCGTTAGATTTTCTTTTGTTGAATGGCTGGTAAAATAAGCTGTGTTTTTTTGTAGCTTAAGGTTTTGCCTAGAGGGATTCTCTATGTTTTGAATCTGATTACCCTGTAAGGTATTTAACATCCTGATTTTACAGAGGGGATTCTTTTACCTTTTCTTTAATTAAAATTCTTCTTTTAAGAACCTGATTGATTTTTCATTGTTCTTAAGATCCAAGGGTTTGGGTCTGTGTTCACCTGTACCAATTGGTGAGGATTATTCTCAAGCCTTCCCCAGGAAAGGGGGTGTAGGGCTTGGGGGGATATTTTGGGGGAAGATGTCTCCAAGTGGTCCCTTTCCCTGTTCTTTGTTTAAAACGTTTGGTGGTGGCAGCATACGGTTCAAGGACAAGGCAAAGTTTGTACCTTGGGGAAGTTTTTAACCTAAGCTGGTAAGAATAAGCTTAGGGGGTCTTCATGCAGGTCCCCACATCTGTACCCTAGAGTTCAGAGTGGGGAAGGAACCTTGACACAAGTAGAGCAGCTCCTGTGTCTGTATCAATGTACTGTGTCTGTAGTAACTCCTGTTACTACCTGCCAGAATATTAGTGGTTTTTACAATTGCGTCACATTGATTCATGTTCAACTTGTCATCCACTATAACCCGCAGATTTTTTCAGCGATACTACCCCTTAGCCAAGAATATTTCATTTTGTAGTTATGTATTTCTTTTCTCTTCCTAAGCATAGTACAGTGTGTGTGTGTGTGTACACAATTTGATAAGATTGTTTGGACACTTCCAAAACAATTTTTTTCAGGATTTTTGTTTTGCAGCATTTTTTATTAAACTGGTTTCAGAGTAACAGCCGTGTTAGTCTGTATTCACAAAAAGAAAAGGAGTACTTGTGGCACCTTAGAGACTAACCAATTTATTTGAGCATAAGCTTTCGTGAGCTACAGCTCACTTCATCGGATATGAAGTGATCTGTAGCTCATGAAAGCTTATGCTCAAATAAGTTGGTTAGTGTCTAAGGTGCCACAAGTACTCCTTTTCTTTTTTTAAACTGTGACTTTCCATTCCAATTCAGGATGAAAGGAAACTTCAAAATGTTGACATTTTCTCGCAGAATGAACATTGTTAGTTTTGATCAGCTCTAGCAAAGACAAAGCAGGAAGTTGGAGGGTGTCTTAACAATCACACTTTCCAAGGGGTAAAAGAGGGTGTTGTTTTGGAGTACAAATTGTATTGCACAAGAAGATCTACACATATGTTCCATATGCCCCAATTCTGCTGGCACAGAGACTGCTGTTGCAATGTTCTCCTACGTAATAGCTGAAGTTTGTACTCATGGAAAAGGGAATATCTTAAAATTAGAAACAGAAGTTCAAGCCTTTCTATGCAAGAACTGCTGTGATTGGCGTGCAGTCAGCATCCCTTTGTGAAATCAACGTCTCAGTCTTTGCACGCTTGTTCTGTTTAGGCAACTGCTTCGCTTTTCCAAAGGTAATTTATGAATTCTAACTCTCATAAACACCAGTGTAAACTTAGGAGCAATTTCACTGATTCAGTGACTCCAAATTTATACCAAGGTAACTGAAAGCAGAATTAGGCCCAAAATATTCACCTATATAGCACTTTTCATTTATATATAGTACCTCTGGACTTTTACAGAATCTATACACAGCCAGCATTCTGGCCTCTCATGCATTCATGTGGGAGGACATGGATTTTTAATGATCTAAGAGTCAGTAAGAAATATCTAGGGCCAGGCTCTGGGATATGGCCCAGGGACTCTCAGTGCCCATCAAGTGAGCAGTATGTGTCCAGAAATGGTTTACGCTCCCTTGGAATTGTCAGGATCTTAGGGCTTGCCTACACTACAGGGACTGTACTGGCATAGCTATGGGGCCATAGCTATGCTGGCATAACTTTATAGTGTAAACCAGGGGTCGGCAACCTTAGCACGCGGCCCATCAGGGTAATCTGCTGGCGGGCCGCGAGACGCTTTGTTTACGTTGACTGTCCACAGGCACGGCCCCCTGCAGCTCCAAGAGACCGTGGTTTGCAGTTCCCAGCCAATGGAAGCTGCGGGAAGCAGATGAATAAATTGAGTTCCATACAGCGTATTCTGTGTGTGTATGTGGTGTTAAACATCGTATAGCTCCCCTCCAGTAGGGTTTGCTTTAGTATCTTTGGACAAAATATGCCTTTCCTGGTTGTTCAATGTGGTGGTTGCATAACTCGTCACTCTCCTCCCCAGAGCTGTGGAATGGAAGGCATTCTGTGAATGTAAAGGATGATTATTGAATCGAATCTGGCTCTCAGTCACACTGCGACATGTGTACCAATCGTTGAGCTTTTCTGGCCTGCTCTATACTAACAATTTCCATAAAAATGGAAATGTTTCAGAAATATTTTTGCACTCTATCCCCATTTTCCAACCAGGTATGGGAATTCTGTTTTACTTGATATTGGTAACAGAGCTCACCTTAAAAATATATACAGTGGTCACCAGCAAAAAAAAAAAAAAAAAAAAAAATTTACCAAGAACGACCAACTAATAACTGAGATCAGTTTGTTTCCATGGTAAGCAGAAATCATAGCATCACCGATAGTGTTGGCAAATATTGACCTTTTAGTGGTGACCACTTGCTGGACGAGTGAAGTACCTTTCCAGTTGGCAGCATGCCTGAGAGTGGTGGGATAAAGCTGGCCAATACAATACACCGCAGCTTCTGTCAGTCACTGATTTTTGATGAACGCAAGTTCCTTGTTTGGCTATTGTAGTAGAGCGGGTTGAGTGGTGGTGCAATTTTCATTGCACTGATCTGGAGGTTTTGAAAAGGAACAATTTTTAATTTTTCCCCCCACGTTTTTTTACAGAAACTTGAAAAGGCGGGAGGGCTGGGGAGGCAAAGAAAAGGAAAACAAAACAAAAATAAACTTCCTCTTAAAATTTCTTTTTGAATCTTATTTTCAGTTTTCCTTCCCCTCTCCAAGTTTCTCTCCTCTTCCCTCCACATTGCCACTGATACAGAAGGATGAGAAAGCGGGGACAAGGAAAGAAAATAATATTCCAGCAAAGATCTAAAAAGGAAAAGAAATAAACAAGACAATTGTTTGATTTTGGAAAAAAAAGAAAACTTAAAACAAAGTCATGATATTCTTTCGAAAAGTTCCAATTCTTGCTGATAAAAATGCTCATTCAGGTTGACAAGCTCTATTTTATTGTGTGGGTTATGAGTACAACATTGTAGGGAAAATACACAACGATGTTTATGGACTTTACAAAAATTGAATTTTCAGAGCCTGTCTCATGTCCTGTTACAAGGAAATGGAAGTTCCATAGCCTCTCCCTTACTACTTCCACCCTCCACACACACACCCACCCACACAAGCTTTCTTGTTAAGCCAACTATAAAATGTCTGGGAAGAAAAGTGAGATAAGCCCACTGTGCCTACATGGAGAAATTGGTGTATACCTCCAAAGTGATAGACCTAGCTAGGAATGTGGTGGGTGTTACAAACTATGTCAGGTTTGAAGTTCACAAGAGAACCGAGGAATGTTTAAAATAAACTTCCTGTTGGTTATCTGGGCAGGAAAGAAAGAGAGCATGTCTGAGTAATCAGGGATGGATAATGGTGTCAAGTGGACAGGAAGGAAAAAAATCACAAGCATCTTGTAAGTCCTTATTATGGGCAAGTTTAACCCCGCCTTTCATGGGTAGCTGAGAGGCCTGTCTATTGGAAAACTAGGACCCCACTTGTAAAGCTTGTCTTGGGTCACTAAGATGTTAGCACTTAGTCCACACCCATTGAAGTCAGTGGCGAGACTCTCTTTCACTTAGAAGGACTTAAATCAGGCCCTTATCGAACTGAATTAAAGTATGCACGTGCAAATGAGAATTAATTGCCTTATCGCTACACTGCGATAACAGATAGGTTCATCAAAGAGATAAACACTCTCTACCATAGGCACTGACTCTCTAGTAATTTGGGGGAAAAAATTAGTAGGGTGCTTAGCACCCACCAGCAGCCAGCTCCCGCCTCCCACCCAGCGCCTCCCGTCCACCGGAAGCCCTGTCAATCAACTCCTCCCCCTCCCTCCCAGTACCTTCTGCCTGCCACGATCAGCTGTTCCGCAGCATGCCAGATAAATAATTCCTTCAATAATAACCTCTGTTCCATGACATTTGCGTGTCTCAACTGGACCTTTTCTGTCCCATCTCCCCAAAATATATATTTTTTCAGGGGTCATGACACAAATACACCCATTGCCTAAATCAAACACACTTGTGCCATTAGGGGCTAAATACTGTATTATACATTGCCCACTTGAATGGTTAAGATGACATCCCTCTAAAGACCAAGTTAGCTGTGGGCACACCCATTTATTTTCCCCCGCTCCTCACAATGTTTTATCAATTCCACTAATTTAGAGCCCCCCCCCCTTCCTGGATCAAGTGTGTTCCACTTATTTCTAATTTTCCATTAATAATCTTCAGCAGCACCCAGGCCATTGCCGCTCTTTTCTTTTTTCCAGTGTGACGTGATAGCATCCTTCCCTTCCAGTCCCCTTTTAGCTTGGTTTGATTCCAATTAAACCTAAGGTGTTTCTTCCATCCTATAATTCATTGTTTCCATATATGGGAGTCTTTGAACCATTAAAAGGGCCATTGCCCATTATTCAGTATATTGACTATTCTCTCTATATACTGTATCCCATAAGCTTGAATCATTTCTAACACAATCTTGTTATTAATTTCTGACACGCTCCATAAACTTGCATTTAAAGATGTTTCCAAGGCTTGTATCTGTTTTAATTGGAACATTACATTCCTTATTCCTTGCTCTGATAATGTGCTGAAATTTTGTTTTACATGCATTTGTATGGCTCCCAAAACCTCACCCAAGACATTTTCCCTCCTAACGTCTTAATATCAAATGAATTTCAACACCCCAACCTCTGCACCGAGGCCACCCACAATAAATTATCCTATACCTCTTTGACTTCGACCCATTGTTGTTGCCATGCTAGTAATAGAGGCAAACATATTCGTAGCTCTACACGCGGGCAGAGCCTGCTCCCCAATATTCCATTCCCAGCTCTGATGCCGCAGAGCCTAGCCTGTGTCCCCCTTCCATCATTCTCTTTTCCAGTTCTCTATTTTGTTTTTCCAGGTGTTCCAACGGAGTCTGCATTGCTTGTGCTTGCCTGACTTCCTTCTCTAAACTTCCCTGGCAGAATTTAGAACTTTCTTGCATGGTCTGTAGCCCTGTACATGCCTCCCCCTTGTATTCAATTACCTTTTACGTAGCCTGCCACAACAACCATGTCACAGCTGCCTGCTTCTTGCTGGCATTAGGCTTGTATAGCTGTACATACTTCTCCAACATGTTTTCTAATGTATCAGTTATCACATCAGGTTCCACTGCATCCTCCATCCAAGGCAGTTCCCAAATGCAATAATCTCCTTCTCTAACATAGAAAGGGCTTTAACTTTAATCCACTGGGGTGCTTCCTCTACCCCTTTACTCTTTGTTAAACATTATCTCAATAACCCCACGCAGTATCTCCCCACATGCTCTCACTCACCTATACTTAATGTAGCATGTTCCCAAAACTCCACGCAGTATCTCCCCATCTGTACTTTTAATCTCACAAATCCCACAAATAAGGAGTCACCCTTTAGACTCCCCCAACACTGTGAGACCCCGTCTCACAATCCAGCACTCCTTATATCTCTCCCCCTAGCCCGTCCCCCTTCCTGCCCCCCCCCACAATTCTCCACTGTGTCCAGTATCTGTCCGCATTCTCCTCCAGATGTTAGACTCTGATAGAGGCCTACAGGATGGGGGAGCAGGCAGATACTGGACACAGTGTTGGCATATAATATTCTAAATATTTTTATTGATTACAATATAAATCTCATTCACTCCACATTCACACTCCTTTCATACTACACCAGAATCTGAACATCCAAATGAAATCCCAATGGCCCATCGAAATTCAGTCCGATCACAAGGTCTGGGGAGCTGGTGTTACACACTTTTTCTTTTTCAGAGCTCTGGATCAATGTCTGACTCCACATTTCAGATATGTCAGACAATTATTTATAGACCAGTTTGTTGCATCCTCAACTTTGTTTCTGTTTACAAAGCCTTTCACCCATAACTCCAGGCAAACAGTTCTGGGCAGGCCACCATAATCCAAAAGGTTCCATTTCCCCCAATTTTTGCGTAACTGCACAGCTGGTGTTATTCCCTTCTCTGCTAATTCTTCATATTCCCCATAGACATAAAAGTTGGTTTTGCAGATCACTCATAACCTTGAATGCTTGCTTCAGCTGCCAGCATGCAACTCACGTGCTCATGTCAAACATACAGCATTTATACTAGGCCCATATGGCCTATAGCATATAGCATACATCACAACACAAACACTTCCATGCTGCAAGCTCTGCTGCTCCTTCTAAGTTCCATGCAAGTTGCTGCAGCCTAGGCTTTGGTATTATGTCACTTAACTGCATTGTTGTTGTCGTCTTATCCTATTGGCTGAGGAAAATCTGAGCATGTGGTCAACTGGGATGTCACGGTGATGGAATTTATGACCCAAATGCTGGTCTATGCTCCACTACTTCCTTTACTACTTTTGAACCATTCTTGGCCTGAATTCTGTCCCATGGAAGCCAAAAGCACACTGGACTTCAAGGAATGCAGAAAGAGGCCTGTTTGGTTTTGCACAGGGCTAAATCCTGGACCCATTGAAGCCAATTCTGAAATTCCTGTTGATTTCACTAGGGTCTGACCTTTTTTTTTAAAGAAAGCATCATTGATGCATTGAACGAGAATGAAGCCAAATACAATAGGAAAGAGATTATTATCTGTGCTACAGACTTAAGCAAAAACAAAGGAAACAATAAAGTGTAATGTACAATGCAATGGTCAAATCTTTGCCTTTCAATTTTAATGAAAATTTAGCATAATTAAATGTGAAGTGGGTGCCTTGTTATTGCTCTGGTCCTTTTGATTAAGAGGCAGGGTGCTATCTGCTTATTACTTCCTGGACCCTCTGAGTTGGGGAGGAGCTAAAGGGTGACTTTTCAGGCTGTATGCACTGAATTGATGGAATATCGGAGGCAGTGGATCTCGTACATCCTGGACATGTCTATGTGCATGGGGGAAAAAGGAATGAAAACGATCCTTTATTGTGACAGCATGGTTGTAAGGATATGTGGAACGTTTATTTAAATCTGTAGCAGGAAGCCAGGCCAAAGGGGGAAGCCAGGAATGTTCCAAATAGAGTTCTAACACAGAGCGAGAGAATGTACCTTCCAGATAATATTGTTTTCACCTGTTCTAATGAAGCTCCGTGTTCAGTGTCAGAAGCCAACGGTTCTTTCCGTGATGCTGTACCATTGCCATACGACAGCAGCTGCTGAATTACTCCTGCCTAGAGGGAGGCCGAAGAGAGGGGCACACAGCTAAGGATCTCATTAGCATGTTAGTGATTATGCGTAAACTCATGTTTCCTCAGCCATGCACATTCTCCTACCACCTTGTGCTCTTGTAAGGGAGTGGCTGTGCAAGAGGCTTGAGTTGCACTTTTACTGAGGGATCAGGATTATGCCTAGCCATTTTACCCTACTTTCACCTAGATGCAGCTACCACTCATGCTCGCACTGGGGAACAACAGCGTTGTACATCCTGTTGCCCACCACATGGAGGATCAAGGATGAAATGCAAAAAGAAAAGGAGTACTTGTGGCACCTTAGAGACTAACCAATTTATTTGAGCATAAGCTTTCGTGAGCTACAGCTCACTTCATCAGATGCATCCGATGAAGTGAGCTGTAGCTCACGAAAGCTTATGCTCAAATAAATTGGTTAGTCTCTAAGGTGCCACAAGTCCTCCTTTTCTTTTTGCGAAAACAGACTAACACGGCTGCTACTCTGAAGGATGAAATGATTTCTCTTACACCCCGTGATCCAAGGCACAAAAGAACCCCTGTGACATTCCCCTCTGGTGTTATCTGGACTGGTGATCTTCTAGGCCTCTCCAATCCTTGACTCTGGGAGCCAGCCTTATCCTTCTCTGCTCTGAGAACCCCCCACTCCTGGGCTGTTCACACACAGCCTCTGGTATGTAAGCTGCTCCCAGCTACTTGCGAGTGAATGACACTAGCCAGTATCTCCGGTCCCAGAGACAACCCTAGGAACCTCCGTCTTGCAGTGTCCAGTTATGCCCGCTGGACGCTGCAAGCTTATATGAGTTCATCAATTTAACAAAGAAATTGATATGTACCATGCTTGTTATCCCAAGGTGAGCCTCTGACACACTTCAAACCAAATGCACTGCTTCAGGTAGAATAAGCAAACAGATTTACTAACTATAAAGATAGATTTTAAGTGATTATAAGTCAAAGCATAAGAAGTCAGATTTGGTCAAATGAAATAAAAGCAAAACACATGTTGGTGATTATGCTTAAACTCATGTTAACATCGGGATTCTAGGTGTTCCCCAGAAGTACAGAGCATCACAACCCCCCCTTTCTTGAATTCCAAATCCTGAAAGTGCTCCCGTACTTGGAGAGGTGACTCTGTAGAAATAGCAGCACTGCATTCTGCAGTTGTTCCCTCCTTCCCTTCTAGGTCCAGTTTCTCCCTTTACAAATCAAAGGCTGGCTTTGCTGTCTGCAAGGGTCACTAACTCAGCCTGACATCTGAAAACTCACCTGTGCCCCTTCTGCCTCTTGCATTACAAGAGCTTCTAATAAAGGTTCTGCAATCTGAGCTGATAGGCAGGTTGTCCCTGGCTGCAGCACTGGGACAAGGAAGAAGGAAAGGTGCACAGAGCATGCCAATTGCGGTCAGTGTGCAATGGGGAGTCCACTGTGCACCTGCTGGAGATAGAATCTATCCCAAAGGGAGAGACAGGGCCATGGTCTCAGTCCCTCTTCACACTCAGTGTACCTATCCCTCTGAAAATGAGGCCCTAAGAGACTTGGTCAGGGTCACACTGAGTCAGTAGCAAAGCCGAGCCTGACCCGTGTCTTTTTGAGTCCCAGTGCAATCCTTGAACCACAGAATCACCCTTCCAGCTGTGACATTGCTATATCAGATCAGCATCCTCACCCTGCACAACGCAGGAACTTGCTAAATTGTTAGCAAGGTCCAAAATTGCCCTATTAACAACACACTTGCTTTCTTTAGTAAGGAGAGCTAGAAGGGCTCTGGTGAAAGATCATAGACTGAGAATATGTCCTTTATCTGCTTTGCTATGATTTATGTTAATTAGTGGGTGAATGAAGGAGGCTATATAGTTGTAATTTAGAAATGCACAATGGGGTACCTTAAGCAAAAGGTAAACGCGCCTTTTTATTGAACAAGTGTATAAATGAATGCATAAAATATTCCTTACAAGATATAGGGTCTGATCCAATGTCTGAGAAAGTCTATGGAAGTCTTCCTTAATTCTGATTGGGTCAGACCCACAATTCCTATTTCCTGATATCCTACAGAAAAAGATAAGAGGAGAATGTTTTCATTCATTCCTATAAGATAATAGAGACATTAACTGATCACACCAAGTTGTCTCTCTCTTGACTTCTTTTAAGCATCCCTTCTGAATCATCTTGTTGTCAAGTCTTTCCTGTCATCTATTTGTCACTGACTTGAAAAATCCATTATCTCCAGGAAGGAAGAGATCGAAACATTTCCAGTTCCGTAAGTTACAACAAATGAAGCCAGGACTTGGAGGGCTGCAGGAAAGTTGGCTACAACCCAATTTTCATAATTAGACCTCTCAGATAAAGGGGTTTCACCTGGTGTTTCACGGATAAGGTGTGTGGGTTTACATAAAGTTGATCTTCTAGTCATCTTCCTTCTATTTTAGACCTAGCAGGCTCATGATGGTTCATCTGTCCCTTAGGTATTTCCTAGCTTTGCATCTGGGTTGCCGATCAGTGACACAATGGGAACTAGGAGTACTTGTGGCACCTTGTAGTCTAACTGTCAGTGGGAGTTTAAGAACCAAGAATTATTGGAGGTAGGGAAGACTGATCTGAGCCCAACGTTCTTAAAGAGATGCATATCCTTGAATAATTTGTCTCTAAATGGTCATCTACCAGTATTGCTAGACTGTCATCCTTTGCATTCAATCCCTTATCTTGGAATGTATATGGTGCTACTATTCCATTATCATCAAGTTCTAGTACATTCAAATCTCTTTATAATCACAGATTTTTTTTTTTAAAATTCAAGCAACTCCCAAAATAAAAGAACAAAGATTAGCAATGAATCACATTAGAAAGGCCGTTGTCGATATTTTCCATGCCAGGACCCTGTTTAGCAAGTGGTTGACTTTTTTTGGACACCTGTTTACAACCCTCAGGTCCAGAAACCAGACTTTGCAAAAAGTGTCTTACTAAATTGGAATTGCATTAACTCGCTAGGTTTTTCTACAATGTTCAGACACTCTCACACTACAGTGATATCTGATTAAGATGACCAACGACAAATATTGTTATGACCTTTCTTTCTAGGTAGGAGAACCTAGGGCACTGGTAGGATTAAGTCAAGAGTTCTCAGAAGTGGCCACTGACTGTGGGTGTCCCTGAGTTCTGGGTGCCATCACAAGCTTTGCTCCGGAAAATGGAGAACGCCAATATCAGTCACTTCTGAAAACATTGTCCTGACTCTCACTATGTGACCTTGGATAATTCAGTCAGTCAGTAGAGCTGGGAGGAGAGGCTGGGAGTTTCAAGGGAGTTTCAAAGGAGTTTAGGAAACCAAGTCTTACTGAATTTCAATGGGACTTGAGCACTTAACTACCTTTTAGGCTCGTTGCTAAACCCCAGCCAGCACTCAGGTCTCTTGATCTCCAGTATCTCGCTGTAACCCACAACGAACATGGCCTTTCTTGTAACAGCCGCATTGGCCTGTTATAAGACCAGGAAACAGGCACTAAGATGTTCTATGCTTTCGTGCAAACGCTGCATCACTGCTTAAGAATTCCATTAATCTTCCATTTCTGCTTCTTTCACTTTCCAACCTACAGAACATCTGGTCTGAGCAATATCTCCTATGTGGGAGTGGAAGGTGGCAGACTCAGCAGCTGGGATAAGCAGAGCAAAGAGTGAGAACAAAACAATTGAGGAAATGGAAAGAGGAAGTGACAGTCAAAAAAGATTGCTCACACCTCCCTCCCTCCTTCATGACTGAGGAAAACAGGGGCTGTAGGGCTGGGGAACTCTCTCTGGAAACCTCCTTCACTCTTCCTTTGTGACCATTACCAATCTGCTCTTGAAAGGGAAGAGAAACTAGAGTTTAAAATCCTACCCTTGCATGTCGTCATGTTCCCTGCCACTGGTATTGGGAATCTTCTCAACAGGGCCAGTGCAAGGAGGTTTCACGCCCTAGGCAAAACTTCCACCTTGCGCCGCCCACCCTCCCTCGGCCCGGGGAGCCCCCCCTGCGGCAGCTCCCCACCGCCCCCTCCCTCGGCCTGGGGAGTCCCCGCCGAGGCAGCTTCCCGCCACCCCCTCCCTCCCCTCGGCCCGGGGAGCTGCGTGGAGCAGCTCCCTGCCCCAGCTCACCTCTGCTCCGCCTCCTCCCCGAGCACGCCGCTTCTCCCGCCTCCCAGGCTTGCGGCGCCAATCAGCTGTTTGGCGCACAAGCCTGGGAGGCGGGAGAAGCAGAGCAGGGTGGTGCTCAGGGGAGGAGGCGAGCTGGGGTGGGGAGCGGTTCCCCTGTGCGCCCCCCCCCCCCGTTACTTGCTGCAGGCGGCCCTCCCCGCGCCCCCCTGCCCCAGCTCACCTCCGCTCCACCGCCTCCCCAGAGCGCGCTTTTGGCCGCCCCCAACCACTTGGCACTGCAAGCGACCGCCTAGTTCACCTAGTGATTGCACCGGCCCTGCTTGTCAACTGTTCCTTGCAGTGTTCCCTTTGCATAATTTGAAAAATGGGAAGAAAGCCTTTGGAAGAGAATCAATGCCCACCTTCCTCTGGGGAACTTTAAAACAATCCTGCCGCTTAGGATTTAAGTGTTTCAAAAGGGCTTATGACTAGTCTAGGGTAGATGTGTGCCTCTCTCTTTCTCCCTCCCCCACAAAAAATATTGAAATGTCTTGGTTTTGATCCAACATGGCATTAAACCAAATTCTGAAAGCTCAATGTTATTTTACAAACGGGAATTCTTGTTTTCTAGCCAGCCTTAATTGTAATGAATCTATTGCCTCCTTGGACTCTTGGGGCCAGCTGGATTAGGCTACATACCCTGGCTGGCCCCTTGGAACTTCATATTGATGGTGAAGATAGAATTCAGATCTTCCTGCTCTGAAAACACAGCTCCCTCTAATCTGAACTAAAGGGAAATCCTCATTATCAGTAAAGGGCTTCTGGCATATGGTTAAGCATTCCAGTTCCATGCAGTGCGGGAGTGCACTGGCAAACATACAGACTCACCTGGGAATTATGACCAATCCATATGCACTGCTTTAAAAAGCTAGATCCAGATCTTCAGGTGGTGTAAACTAGTGTAATTGACTTGGATGGAGCTACGCTGCTGTAAACCAGATGAGGATCTGACCCTAAAGTGTAACTTGGGCTACCCAATCACTTACATTTTAGAAATGAAAGGGAGCCTATAAACTTCATCACACTATCGTTTAAAATTGTTACCTCTGCCAATACAAATAACCCCTATGAGTCCTGCTACTGAAAGAGATTAGAGAAAAAAAAATATCCCCTCTCCCGCTTCTCCCCCCGACACACACACACTTAGTTTTTCCAGTGTGTTCACATCCAGTAAAATGCATGGAGTAAAGCCAGATTTTCATAAAAGTTCAGCCACCTGAAATTCCCACTCACGTTGATGGGCAGATTTCCAAAAGGGCTCAACTCTGAACAAGCTGTGCTCTTTTGATAAATTGGTCCTCTCTGTAATATTTGTTTCTTCTGCACGAGTAGTCAGTTTCACTCTTTCCCCTTTGTAGTCAGTATCCCTTGTTGTTTGTGGAGTTCTTTCACAAAGCAACACAAGACAGGAAAACATTTTTGGAATGTGATTGGAAATCCTCGATAATAGCCCAGTTCAAAACCCAATAAAAGGGAATACGTTTGAACACAACTGTATAATTAGACTGGAAATCGCTAAGGCTGAGAATTTAGCAAGATTCAAAAAGGGATTGGACATTTATAGGGATATCAAGAATATCCAGAGTTCTTCTTAATGCCAGCAAACATTTTGGAGTGGATATAAACGTGCTTCATGGTTTAACCGAGCTCTGTTACAGATAGTTGGTATGAGGGTGGGGGAACACCTGGCAGATTATCCCACATCTGTTGACTTCAGGTTTCTTTTTCATCTGAAACAGTTGGTACTGGCCACTACTGGAGACAAGATGGTCCTTGGGTCTGACTCAGTCTGGAAATTCCTATATTTCTGCAAAAGTACCTGAAACTACTTTTAACTTGCTTTTTATTAAGTTGACAGCGTCTCTTTAGCTATCACTATTAATGAAATATAGCCTTGTCAATTAATAAAATCCCAGCATCTTCCCTTTTTATATAACCAGGAGGATTATTAAATCCTCAGGATAGTAAGTTCACACTACTGGGAAATCTCACATTTAACCACAGACCTTAGCATAATTTGCACAGGCATAACCGTTGTGGTGTATACCATAGATTTTAAAGACCAACCTGGACCCAACATTTCCCCACTAACAAACCTGTATGAACAGCCTCATCTCTGAGGGTGAGCTTGGGGCGGGGGGAACCCTCCGTTCCCAAAGGTACCCCTTCCCTCCCAACACCCGCTGCCCTTGTTCCATCTCCGGCTGCCTCCTGTCCACGGGATAGGTGTGGCGGCAGCTGCATGCCCCTCTCCTCATGGCCACTGCCTCAGTGTTCTGTGTGTTGTGGAGAGAGAGGCACTGACTCACTAGGGGGCCCACGCCCAGAGCAGGGAGGTGGCGGCGGCCAGCAGGGCTCCCATCCTTTCCCGTGCCAACCCCACAGGCTGGAGGAGGTGATCAGAGACAGCCCAACCTGAGCATCAGCGGGTTGCGTTTTTTCAGGCCTGACCTGAACATGACGCTTGTTGTTTGGTCCCAGGGGGGGTTGAGTCAGGTTGCAAGGCTCTAGTTTCCTGTCTGGAAAGCAGTTTCCTAAGTAGTGAAACTTTAAGAGTCAGTTGGCACGCCTAGCGTGTCTGCAACATGGAATTCAAGATGGATGCATTTACAGAATGCATCACTCACACTGTTCACTCTCTTATGGGGACATTATATTCGTTCTTTCTTTCTTGATTTCTCTTACTCTGCAATAAAAACTATCCAGTCTGAAAGCTACTGAGCTCTTTGCCTAGGGAAACATCACAACCTTCAACTCCTATTAGCCTTTGAGTGGTTTCAGTGAATAGTAAAACAAAATTCACACTGAAGTCACTGTTGAATATTGGATTTCACAACCTTAAAATTGCATTAAAGTTATTCAGGGTTTTTTTGTGGTTTTTTTTTTTAACATTTAATATATATGATAATGAGGAATCAAAGTGCTTGAGCAATTGTTTAAAGTATTAGCAGAAGGTAAATGTACCAAGATTGAATCACCTTATAGCTTTACAGGCTGAAATGGCATTGGCTCTGGAAAGCACCCAAGCTGCACTTAAGTCCAGTCCCATTCAGGACAGCCCCCAAACACATGCTTAACTTTAAACATGTGCTTATGACCCACTGACTTCAATAAGACATAAGCACGTGCTTAAAGCTAAACAAGCATTTAAGTTTTTCTCTGCATCAGGGACAGGCTACTGAGCAACTTGCTGGATCAAGCCAGTGTAAAAGCGGCAATGAATATATTAAAACACCATTATGCAAACCATTAACCCTTGCTACAGCCATTTTACTGATAGAAATGCCCTATAGCTGTCCCAGAGATGGATAACCTTTCGGCAGAAATTTTAAACCAATCTTTAAAATTCCACAGCAGGGATCTCATTCTCAATTAAATTCTATGGGCCCAATTGTCCTCTCATTTACGCCCATGTAACAGCAGGGGAATTGCATTGCTTTCAATGATGTTACTCCAAATTTCTGCTGGTGTAAGTGAGCCCAAAGTCAGGCCATGTGTGTCATTAGAGTAATTTGTTTTAAATCCTGTTTCATTTCCATAGAACCAAATTATGTGTTTTAAAAACATGGGGTCTGATTTTTCCCTTCACTTATACCAGTTTAACTCAATTGCCTCTTGATTTGCACTAACTGAAGAGTTTCCATTGAGTTCCATTGGTCTCTGGACCTCTGATCAGTGGAAGCAGAAAGCGAGGATCAATGCCGGAACAATTAGACTTGCACACAAATCTGTTCCCGTCCCCCCGCCCCAAGAACTTACATGTATTGAGTTAACCAAAATTGAGCTGAAGTCAGCTGAATACCAGTCCACAACCCTGTCTGCACGAGAATGTCTAATGCTTGTCTGTACCATGGGGCTTGTATCTTTATCTATGACACTTACTCAGATTAAAAACAAACCATCACTGAGTTATCAACCAGATCTATTTATTCAGATTTCTAAAAAGAAAATAACAATTTACAAAAAGTCTGCTTCATTTTAGTTTGTTTACATGACATTTATTTAGACGTCCTATATCTGTGTTCATTGCTAAAGCCCCTGGCTACACTATCTCACTGAACACAATCCTGTTTATACATATTTTGTTTAAATAGCCTTTAAGGGTAAAGGCTTTGACACACTAGGCCCAATCCTGCTCACAATGGGACCTGATTCTGATCGGCATCAATCTGGATGAACTCATTTGAAATCAGTGGAGTTAGCCCAGTGCAAGATTCTCATCCTTCAAGGATTTCCACATGTACGTAACCCTAAACATGTGAATAGTCTCATCAGTTTCAAGCACAGGAACGCTTATTTTCAGGATAGTGACCTAAACTGGGATTAATTTTAAGTGATGTCAATGGGGATGCAGCAGTACTGGAACTGAAATTGTTTGAACAAAACCATTGTTTGTTGAACATTTTCAAGAAAAAAATATTGGCGTTCAAACTTTTCTTTTTAAAAATGTATTTTTAGAAATTGGCAAAAAAACAAAAAATGGCTGTTTGGAGAGTTTTTTTTATTGCGTGTGGGGGTTTTTGGGGTTGTTTTTTCCTTTTCCCTTCCTCCCTCCTTTCTCCCACCCATTTTTCAGTGGAAAAAGGAAGACGGGGTGGGGGGGAGAAGGAGGGAGAGGGGAAAACAAAGAAACTAAAAAATCTGAAAAGTTGAAACATTTCAAAAATGAATGTTTGGAGAAAAAATATTCAATAAAATATTGATGAAAAGGTAGAGTAAACAATAAATTATTCCTCTTCAAAACCTGCAGCATTAAAATGACAGGCATTTTAATTTTGGGGGGGCTCCCTGCCCCGCCCCCCCCCCTTCATTTTTGACCATTTGTAATGAGTGTAAACTGGTAAAAGTGAAATCCGATACAGGCCATTGGCTGCAATAGCATCCACTCTCATTCCTTTTTCTTTTCTCCCTCCATGTACTGGAAAAATAAAATCTAAACATGCCCTAACCAGGAACGCAAGCACAACTATCTAAATATTCTCCAGCCCTGCTCTGCACTTGGCATCAATGATTTGCTGCACAAGCAGATGCCACTGGGGAGATGTGGGACTGGCCGCTGCTCTGAAATGTCATACTTTCCCTAGATAAATTCAGGGAGGATAGGTCCATCCATAGCTATTAGCCACGATGGACAGGGATGGCGTCCCTAGCCTCCGTTTGCCAGAAGCTGGGATTGAGCGACAGGGGATGGATCACTTGATGATTACCTGTTCTGTTCATTTCCTTTGGGGCACCTGCCATTGGCCACTGTCAGAAGACAGGATACTGGGCTAGATGGACCTTTGGTCTGACTCAGTATGGCCGCTCTTATGTTCTTAATGCCAAGCAAGCTTCTGTTGGGCCTCTACTGTAAGAAATGATCACACGTCAGGGCTAATTACCTTTATAGTAATCTTGTATTAAACAGGATTGAAGAAGACAAGGGCCCTGGAATATCATTGGTACCTGAGCCTATCATTGGGTAGAACACTATCATGACAGTAATTAAGGGCCTTATCCTGCAAACACACAGACCCTGATCCTACAACCACTTACACGTGTGCTTATCCTCACATAAATGAGATGCTCATGAGTAATCCTCTTGGAGTCAAAAGTTGCTTCCACTCTTAAGCATTCGAAGGATCAGGTCTTAATTTAGTAGTGTCCCAGCAAAGAACAGGGCCTACGTTTGTATTTGCACAGTGCCTAGCACAATGGGAGTCTGGTCCATGACTAGCGCTCCTAGGCAAAATAATAATACATTTTCAAAATTAACCAGTGGTGCCAGGTGCTTTGAAGGCACCCAGATTAAAGCACCTTAAAGAGACCTGAATTTTAGAAAGTGATAAACTCCCATCCTCTGAAAAGCAGGACCCTCAAGGAGGTGTCAAGTTGGGCCCTCAAAATCATCAATTGCATCTGAAAAATTAGCCCTGGACATTTCTTCATGACATTTCTTTGGGGGGGGGGTGTCTCTAAAAGTAATATTTTCCAAAAGCATGCAAGTCCCACTGACTTTATATTAAACTTAGAGCGTGTCTACACGGTGTGCCAATGTGCGCTATGGGGGTGTGATGTCTAAAGCTCACTAATGTGTTGCACATTAATTGGTCCGTGTAGACCAGGCTGGTGCACACTAAAGTTTCCCTAGGGTGCTTTAACACTGTGCTGTTTCAAACCATTTTTGCACACCAGCAGGGCCTACATGGACCAATTAATGCACTTTAGAAATCACATCCTGTAGTGTGCATTACACTCATGTAAACAGGCCCTTAGGCTCCTAACTTCTTCAGTTATGTTGGAAAATTGGATTTGGCCCAGATTCTCAAAAATTCCATTGATTTCAATGGGAGTTAGGCACCCAAATGCCATTGAGGGTCTGGGCCTAAATTACTCAGGCTCCTATGAAAATTTTACTCCAAGTCTCTACAGCCTCAGGCATGTCTACACTTACAGTGCTGCAGTGTGTATGGTGAAGATGCTCTATGTTGATGGGAGAGAGCTCTCCTGGCAGCATAAAAATACCCGCGAGTGGCAGAAACTATGTTAGTGGGAGATGCTCTCCTGCTGATATTGCGGTGTGCACATAAGCGCTTATGCTGGCCTAATTTATGTCACTCATGGGGGTGGAATAGTCACAGTCCTGAGCGACATAAATTATGCCAGCATAAGCTGTAGTGTAAACGTAGCCTTATTCTAACTGCTTAGTTCAGTCAGTTTGGTGGAAGTTGTATCTTTATTATTGTTCCCTCTATAGGAGCCCCGTTGTGGAGGACCAAAACAAGGCCTATGCAACATTTATGTTCAACTTGGATTCTCACAATATGGCGTCAGTGGGATTTATGTGTGCATATACCTGAGCCAGCCCTCAGCATAGTGAAGAATTTCACCCAGATTGTGTAGAATCTTGCCCCCAGATCCCTGGCCAGGAAGATCTGAAGAATGGACATAAATGGAGAAGGAAACTTCAAGACACCTGATGAAACCACCCATTGCCTAGGCTGAGAATATGTAACAGTTAGAACACAACTAAATCCCTCAGACCTGGCCACCTCTGAATTTTGGGAAAGTTTGGATCAAGATCAGAACTTTGCAGGTGACCTCAAACTTTATAATGGTGTGAGTCAAAAGCCTGGCTCCCAAGCCTTCCTCCTTTGGGAAAGTTCAGGTCCACCTCTGAAATCGATGACTCCAGCTCATCCCTCTGATTTTTAATTCTCAGAGGGTGGGATTATTAAAAGCACTCAACTCTGCTCCTATTGAAGTCTATGGTAAAGCAATAGGAGCAGAGTTAGACCAATGCTGAGCATTTTTGAAAATCTCGCCTATATTTATCAGTGACAGACAAATCTTCCAGCATCTGTAGACTCAGGTCAAGAAAGCATAAAAAGATTCAGAGGACTTAGATTCTTTGGTTTCTGAACAAGGACCAGAAACCCAGAAAGAACAGACTGTCGTGTGAGGTTTCTGCTGCTTCCCGTTTCTGGTCAAGTTAGGAACAGAGAGTACGCACAGAAAGCCACAGGACTGCCACATCTGAGGACATGGGGAGGGATAGTCAAAAGCGTCTATGTGACATAGGCTCTTTCAATGGTCCAAGATTGTTCTGTCTTTTGAGGGAACCTCAGAGAAGGTACATCCAGAACTTCTGGATTTGAGAGACAATGAGAAGAGCAAAAGAGGAAAAACTCCTGATTCCAAAGAGCTCTAGAGGTCTTTGGGAGTCTTGCTTGAGTAAGGACTGCAGGGTTGGGCTACCACCCGTACTGAAGGAACTTTGCATAACCAGTGTGTCCTGGGACTAAGACCAAGCTAATTAATACAGGAGAACAACCACCTTCTGAAAAGTGGCCTTCGTTGAGAATTTGGTCTTCTGCAACCCGTGAAGTCTAGGCCTGTGGAATTATGTGTCCTCCAAAGGCTGTCGCCACGGACCTTGCTGAAAAGGCATGATGTAGTTCAAAGAACTGAAATGGGTTTTCTTATTCTATAAACATGGCCAAAAACAGGGAGAAGAGAGGGGGCGGGAGAGAAGATGAAATAGTAAAGTGGTTTGGAATCTGCAATGAAGTGTGGAGTCTGATGCCTGGCCCGGGGCTTTGTTTTCATGAAAGCTGTTTGACACACATTTAGCTAATATAGCTAATTTAGCTATAGCAAATTCTGGCTATAATTTATGCCTATTTCTTGGATGTGGCGTGGTAAGGGCAAGATTGTTCTATCCTGCCATCGTGCAAAGCCAGGGGCTGATGGGTCTAGTTCCACTCTTCCATTATTTCCTCCATTTGCTGAAAGAATAGTGACATATCGTCCTATGCAGGGGGGATTTTTTTTTTAAAAGAGCTATTTTCCCCTTCAAAGTCAAAGCCTTTTTTTGTGTCAGTGCTGCTCCTGCATTCACGTTGGCTGAGAAATCAACTCTTGTTAAAGGTTCCTAAGAGGGATGAACCTCTTTAACCTCTGTTGGCTTCTACTCATGCGACACACAAGTGCAGGCTGATGCTGGATAGAAAGCCATTCATAGACCAGTATAGATTTTTAAGAGCAGAGGGATGATTTGATTCTACCACGGGTCTGAATGTGTAGAGCTAGGTGAATGCTGCAAAAAATATATGCCTTTAAATAAAAAACATGGTTTTGTTTCCACAGTATCTGTGATCCCTTTCACACATTTTTTGCAAGTGTGTGTATGTGTGTGAAATATTTTTCACATGAATGGTCATCAAAACAGAATGATCTAAAACAGTGGTTCTCAAACGTTTTTTTTCTGCGGACCAGTTGAAAATTGCTGAGGGTCTCAGTGGACCACTTAATGATCTTTCCAAATGTTGTTTGTACTGTTAGCTAACTACTGTAAAGCGCTTTGTAGAAAAAAAAACCCTTAATAATAATTAACGTTTTTTTTGTTCTACAAATAAAAGCACACAACTCATATTTTAATACCAGTAGTCTTACCTTTCTAATGCAATGGATGTGCCCTCTCTTCCCCTCTGCGGCAACCCCCGAGCTGGGACTGTGAAGGGTGGCGGGGGTCTCTCCCTTTCTTTCCCACTGCAGTAGCCCCCCGAGCTGGGGCTGGGAAGGAGGGCCGTCTCTCCCCGGCTGCTACAGCCCTGGCTCTGGGGAAATTTGCCTCTTTCCCTGGCCACCACAGCCTTGCACATCCCAAATTCCTCCCACCCCCTCTTCTCACCCCACTGCCCCCTCCCACCTACCCCCTAATCCCCCCAAGGCCATCACCTCACCTTACATGTGCGTCTTCTCCAGGGTCCAGGCACCTAATTAGTGGAGACGCCTGCACATCTCCACTAATTGGGTGGGTGGCCCTTTATTCTCTCATGTGTGGCCGCCCAGGCACGCACTTTAAAGGGAACTATCGACGGACCATCTGAATGGAGCTCGCGGACCACTGACCACAGTGGACCACGGACCACAGTTTGAGAACCTCTGATCTAAAAGATATACTCTAGTTGAAACAGAAATTATTTTGGAGGAGTTCTGTAGCCTGCAAGACTAGATCACCACACTGGTCCCTTCTGCCCTTGGAATCTATGACTTATGTAATTATGCTCCCCCCCCCACACACACACATTTTTGTGTGACTATGTATTTGCACAGATGAAGTGGATGTGTTTTGAAGCTCTTTGTGCATTTTGAAGTCATCTGACCAGGGAGCAGAAACCATACCATGTGACTTGGGTGACCAGTCACATGGCACAAATAATGAATTATTAATATTACAAATATTCTGAATGTGCTCACACAAGCCATTAATCAGAAAAACCTGACTAACAAAACCCATAGTAAAAACTGTAGTCTGTTTAGGGGAAATTCACAAAGACATAAGGGAGCTAAATCCAGTGAAAAACTCCACTGTGAACAGTTCGCCCAGCTCCAGTCATGTGGCTAAAACAAAATATAGGTACTCATGAAAAATCTTTATATCAGTAGGCTTTTGATGGTGAAAAGATAGTATGATCTAGTGCTTGCTTTCTTAATTTTACATTTTCTGCTGTCACCAATAGTACAGGAATTACATTTTAATTAAACATGTTTGTGAAGCTGGAATTTCAGGTAAAACTCTGATTTACTGTACTATAGATAAATAACTTCATAACTTTAGAGCATGGTCCTCTCCTGTTGCATCCTCCATCCTCTACACTCAGAAGTAACAGATGCAAGGTCAAACCAAAAGCACAGTGCAGCCCTGATCCAAATGCCAGATCTCGATGGTGGCCCATATCAAAACTCCAGATGCAAACATTCCCAAATATGGGTGCTCAAATCCAGAGCTCAGTCTAAAATGTCACAAAATGGTAGGTGTTTAGTGCAGTGGGGGACATTCCTTCTTCCTCTGAGCCCCCTAAAAGCAAATGGTTATATGCATGTATGCCGTGGTGACATTCAGATTACCTTTAAAACTTGACTTCACAAAGCACTTCAACATATACTGTAAGGGACAAGCCTGTTACGTGGCACATGGACTAGATTATTATTATTACTTTTAATATTTGTATTATGCATGTACCTAGAGGTCCCAATTGAGATCAGCATCCCATTGTGCTGGGCACTGTACAAATACATAGTCCCTGCCCCAAAGACCTTACAATTTAAATACGAAAGATGGACCAATGGTGAAACACCTTGTGCAAAGCCACCCTGCAGGTCAGTAGCAGAATAGGGAACAGAACCCAAGTCTCAGTCCAGTGCCCTATCCGCTGGGCCACATTGCCTCTCATGACCTAACTTCTTCCCACCTCTGCTTTCAACGATGCTGCCCACAGGCTGTCTCACAGATTTACAGCTGCTTGCTCTAGTTGTAAAGAAAGCATCAGTAATCAGCTTTGACTGCTAGTTTTTGGAAAAAACTAGCTCAAAGTACTATTGTGTATAATTCCAAAATCCTCAGATGACAAGAGATCCCATTCCCCCCAGGCTAGTCATGCTTGCCCAGCTGCTTCTGTAAGTGGAAGATATCAGATAGCTGATCATTTTCAGCATGGACAGTTCTTCTCCTAATTTGGTTGTTTTTGTTTTGAGGCGCCATTGTCGTGACTGCGAATCACTTGCTGGCCTCGTTCCTGACGGACAGTCTTCTGGCATCACGGCAATCCCACTTTCGGCCAAAGCAGAGTGTTTTCCTATGTTTGTTGGGTGAATGTTTTATTGTGTTTTAGATTTCTCTTTTGGACGCTTGGAAAGTTCCTTATTTCCCCTTAGGATGAGGTAATGTATGTCAACTAAGACCAGGTATTGTCCAGCAGAGGCATTGTCATTGAAGGTAGGTTACTTTGAGCTACAGGGAGCAGCCAGCGCACTCCTTACTTTTATCGCTGTACCTGAGGACTGCAAGAACATTCTCATTGGGTAAGAAATCTAAATCCAAATATTTGTACTGCTCAGTTTTTACTGATATCCAGTCATTTGCATCTAGGTTCACCAGATGGAGTATGGAGAGCTCCTGATATATCCTGTTAGAGTCTGCAACTGATGCACACTGCTTGAATACTGTTTGCCTGTCGGTGGTGGGACAATGTGTGAGTAACGTTTGCCTGTTGAGGCTGTTATTCACAAAAAGCTCCATCTGTAGGTCGATTGTGTTTCTTGAGAAGTTGGTTAGATGAAAGTGCAAGTTGCAGTAGACCAAGTACAAGCCTGGCGTCTGGATCACCGGGTCTCCGTTGCTGTTGTACGTGATGTCTTGGAGAATACGATTTTTAGTCCACTTCAGTTTTGGACTATTTATTGGCTTTGACACTAGAAAGAAAAGGAGAATGAGCTAATACAGTATACCAATACGGTGTATATTCTATTTAAACACACAAATGAGAGCTTGCTGGACTTATTTGCTGGTAAATGGTAGCCATGTATTCTGTCATTCTCCTATAGGAGACAACAACCACTGTCCTAGGCCCACTAGGCTTTAGACTGAGAATTTTGAACACCTCTCTTCCCAACTTAAACCTCTCCTCCCAACTTAAACACAAGCAGATGCAGTCAAAATGTTGCCAGGAACATGTGGTGGGAAATAGTGAGCACAAAGACATTCGTTCATTCAATTTTTGTTTTCATCATTTAAAAACAAAATATTTGGTTGCTGAAAACTTAAAAAAAAAAAAAAATTTCCCCAGAAAACCAGTACTATTTTCATGAAAATATCCACTTAGTCAAAAGGCCATTTTCCACCAAATTTTTTTTTATGGAAAATCTTCAGCCAGTTTGAGATATAGGCTCCCATAAACTTGAATTAGCTGGACTCATTCACTGACCTGTCATGTATGCCGCCACTTTCTTAAATGAAGCATTCTGTAGGGTTGTTAAAACATCTAAATCATTCCCTGGAGGAAGCAAAAGATAAATAACCATTGCAGTTTCATTTCCATTAGAGGGTTTGCTACCAGTAGTCTTTTGCAGTGATTCTCCAACCCACACCATCATGAACCGTTCCCCATCCCAAGTAAAAAGACCAAGTCCCATGGTCCTCAATGCAGCATAATCCTATTCTAGCTTCATTTCATTTTTTAATGAATGGAGAAAATTCATTCCTGGTTTAACTTTACTGAAGTCAGGGATGACTTTATCTCAGTATTGCTTTAAATTCATTCTGCTGACACCCAGATGGAATACTTGTCAGCTGAGGATGCCAATAAAAGACAACAGAGAAAGAACTTGAAAATAAACCAAATATTATCCCAGAAATTAATTTGCTGGGAGTTAATAAATCAGTGTTCTGGAAACATAATTGTCCCTATATTAATACATTTTGCAATAATTGTCCCTATTGTACTGCAAATGACTTAGCCGAAGTACCATTTTCAGAAGCGATTTCGGCGTCTATGGGCATGTCTGCACTTGCCATTTAAAGCGCAAAAAGTCCCTTTTTGTGCGCAAAAACCGTGGGAGCATCTACACTTGCCAGTGACTTTCTGCAGTGAAACTCAGAAGTTTCACCGCAAAAGAAAACCACCTCCACGAGAGGCGTACAGCTCTTACTGATGATGCTTTTGCCCTGATGGGCATGTGAAGACCCGTTTTTCCTGTTTACAGTGCTTTTAGCCTCCACAGAATATCCCACAGTGCCTAGGTGACCACTCTGGCGAGCAGCTCTGCTGCTCTGAGGCCAGGTAAACAGACGTCCGCCCCTCCCCGTGTAAAGCTGCGGAACTTTGAAACTCCCCTTCCTTTGTCTTGGCAAGTGCTCACTTATCCTCTGGCCAGGTGACAATGGCTGCTCCATGGAGCAAAGGATCCCCTGCTCCGAGCAATGCTGAGTTACTGGAGCTGATCAGTGTTTGGGGAGAGGCGGCTGTGCAGGGACCCAGGATGCCCCGCCATCACCCCACACTTCCCACAAGACAAGACCTACCCTCAAAATGGAGAGATAGCTGCCCTAGAGCGCTGCTCTCATCAGCAAAGGAAGTGCTGCAAATGTGAACACGATCTGACGCCGGTGGAAGTAAGTGAGAACACAAACCAGTGCTTTTCTTTCACCGGTTCCCAATCACCGGTGAAACTGACAGCTCAAAAACTCTGCAAGTGTAGACATAGCCTAAGCCTTATTAACTTTCTAAATAACGCCTGATCCACACACAGCTTTCATATCAGTATAACTATCTCATTTAGTAAAAAGAAAAGGAGGACTTGTGGCACCTTAGAGACTAACAAATTTATTAGAGCATAAGCTTTCGTGAGCTACAGCTCACTTCATCGGATGCATACTCATGAAAGCTTATGCTCTAATAAATTGGTTAGTCTCTAAGGTGCCATAAGTCCCCCTTTTCTTTTTACGGATACAGACTAACACGACTGCTACTCTGAAACCTATCTCATTTAGGGGTATGATTTTTTTACTGATATCATTATACTGGTGCAAGCCTTCGGACCCAGTTACGCTGGTATAAAGGTGACATACACTGGTACCCCTTCTTCCCCATCCCGTATGGGGATAAGTTATAACATTTAACCACCCTAGCGAGTTTCACTGCTTTGACTAGACCAATGTAGTTAAAGAAGTACAGCTTTCTAGGGTAGACAAGGCCTTGCTTTTGAAAAGGGGATTTAGGCTCACACGGGCACTTTTGACAATTTTACCCTATTTCTTTATAATTAGAGAAACGTTAAGATGAGCTCAAAGATGTTCATGGGAGTTTGATGACCCTCTAGACCTGAAGGCCACAGGTTACTTCATATAAGACAATTTGATTTTTGTATACGTTTCTTCCTGCATAACAATAGTGAAAGAGGAATTGGTACGCACAATGCAAGCACCTTCAGTCAATCCAGGAACTGAAGCTGGGGAGGAATGGGGCGTGGGGAAAGCCAGTAAAACCCAACAAAAGATGCTTGAGATGTTTTCCATTAGCTCTTCAGACTCCGTTGCCATCCTTGAGCCTATTTTGCCATCCTTGAGCCTATTTGCTCATTGTCATGCCCTAAATCACTGCCCTATCAGCATAATCAAGCTGTAGACAGAGGACAGAAGGACTGTATAAAGAGGACTTTAAATTTTTTTAGTGGTTCAAGAACTCTTGCAAACTCCCTAAATGTTATGAAACAATTGACCCTTTTATATACCCTCTCGGAGGTTTTATTTCCATTACGCACAAATGCATTTCACCCGCATCCTTTTCTCTGATGATGAGGCAATAAGAAATGGCTGATTTGCAAGCGTGAAGCTGAGCGACTCAAATTATGCAATGGAGAGGTGATCTCATGCATACTGCGTGTGAACCATAGACTGCAGTGAGTAGGGCACTGTACTTCTGTAGCTGCTTTACCGTTGCTCAAAAGCAGGAGAACAGGTCCCCCTACTGGGCAAAAATAGTGCAGCATAGCTGAATTCTGTCAATACAACAGGGAGTGAATTTCACATTCTACCACAGTGTGGATGCAGATGTTTGTAAGCCAGACCTCCTCCCTTCTTAACCAACGATCCTGTCAGCTCTTAGCCTCTTGCTAACCTGTCCCCCAATTCTCCTTCTTTTATTGATTACTGCAACAGCCTTCTCCTTAGCCTTGACCAATGTAATCTTACCCCGCTCCTATCCATTCAGAATGCTGCTCCAAAGACCATTTTCCTAGCCCGTCGCTTTGAGCATGTCACACTTCTCTTTGAATCACTCGACTGGCTCCCTCTTCTCTAGCGTGTCAAATAAAAGGTACTTCTCTTCACTTCCAAAGCCCTTCACAGCCTTGCTCCATCCTGCCTATCGTCTCTCCTTCACTGTCGATGCTTGCCTCCAGTCTACCTATGCTACCACCCTCCACTGCCCACTGGTTCAATTTTCAAACAAGCACCTTCAGGCTTTCTCCCACGCTGCCCCTCACGCTTGGGCGTTGCTCTCCGTTAACATCTACAAAGCTACCTCATTTAGCCACCTTCAAATCTCCCCTTTGCTGTGATGCCAACAAAAAACCTTGACACAGTTCAGCTGCTGGTGTGCTGACTGCCAATTCTGTCTCATTGTTTCCCTGCACTCATCCCCTCTAAATATAGCTATTTGTTGTCTCTTGTATTATACTGGGATTGTAAACTCTTGGGGAAGGGAATGTATTTTGTTCTGTGTTTGTATAATCCCTAGCACAGTGGGACCTTGCTCCGTGACTGGGTCTCCCTTGCACTATGGTAGCACAAATAATAAATAGTAATAATAACCATTACTTTGTGATTAAGACAGAAAGATCTTGCATCTCTTGTGTTTCCCCCCCCCCCCTGCCCCCGCTCCATAGTTTCCCTGACTGTTTTGGCTATAAACTAGGTGTTATAAACTAGAGCACACGGTCCAGGAAATATATTTCAGTGCACAGCTAATCATTTCCTCCAGATGGGTGAATGCTACTTTCACATAGTACATGAAAGCCCCATTGACTAAGTCACATAGAATTACACAGGGCATAAGTAAAATCTGTGACCAGTAATCCAGACGCGGAGAGTGTGTTGTCTAGTGGCTAAAACAGGGGAACAGAAGTCAGGATTCATGGGTTCTGTACCTGGATCTGACACTACAGGGCCAAATTCTCCAGGTGTAAATGGGCTTTAATGAAGCTGTGTCATTTTATGCCAGCAAAGAATTTGGCCCAAGATATACAGCCAAATGCAAGTCACTGACACCTTTCTATGCCTCAATTTCTCCTTCTGTTAAACTGGAATAATACTTATCAACCTCACAGGGTTCTTACGAAGCCTTGTTAATGACAGGGCCAACTTCTGCTGTCAAAGCACATCAGTAGTAAATCTGGAGTAACTCCACTGAGATCAATAGAGTTACTCATTTACACAGTGTAAATGAGAACAAACTGTGGCCTGTGTGTAAAACTAGTTAAGATTTTCAGATAAAATTTGCTATAAAAGTGTAAGAAAAGAGATCCTAATGTCTAGGTCTCAAGAACATCGGCTTAGGCTGACTTTGATGTCAGAAGGTAGAGGTTGCCTGTCATTGGGGTGGGCAAACAGGGGAGCAGTTGAGCTGCTATAGATAATCCTACTGGCTGGGCATTTGTAATGTTGCAATCTTTGTACGCATACCACCAAACCATTGGCCAGGCAGGTGACGAACACAGGAATGAATTAAATTAGATAACACTAAACATATGACCGAGGCTGGGATTTTCAAAAGGGCCAAAGGTAGGTGACTGTTGCACACGGAAAGTCCATGACAGTGGGTCCTTTATTGTTGAAAATCCCAGTCAAAGAAAGACCAAAGCACAGACTTAATCACATTGCTTCATGCACAACTGGAAATTGCCCAGATACTACAGTGATGAGAATAGAATAGAATAGAATAGAATAGAATAGAAAGCTTTATGACTATCCTAGATACTTAAAACCTGCATCATGATGAAAAATAGGATTTGGTAATATGCATTCATAGCCCTGGACCCTAAAAACTTCATCTGTCCTACAGGAGGGTAGAGTCTGTTTTTGGGGGTGGGAGTTTAACAGAAACTCAGTGTTAGTGAGTGGAATTCACCCTTCAGATCAGAAAAGCCCCTGTAGCATTTAAAGCTCCAGCACTCCAAGCTCTATTGATCAAGCAAAGAATGCTGCCTTGAAATAAAGAGCATGATTGAGCAAAGAGCTGAGTACCTCACTAGATAACTTCAGGCGATTCAAGGCATCTCCCACGATCAGCTCTGAGCTGAAGTGACTGTACCTGGCCTTTGTAAACCTGTACTTGCTTTCATTGACGTCAGTAAGTTTTAATAGCATTTATTTGGTGACATCAGCTGTGTTTCTGAGAAAACCAAGCATGGAAAAAAAAAGTCTGGTTGTAAAGAAGCATTTCCTGAGCTGAAGCTGCCACTGGGGCTGCTTATAACCATTTTTCAGTTTTGCTTTTCTAGTTAGTTATTCTGATCGCAATTGGCCCAGTGCAAATCAAAGGAGTTCCATGAGCGTAAAACTAGTGTGAGTGTGTTCAGAAGCACAGGAAGATCCGTGTGTGCAGGGCTTAATTCTCTTACGTACAATGGTGTAAATCAGGAGTAATGCCACTGAAGTCGGTTGGGTTACATCAGTTTTAAACCACAGTAAGTATGAGGAAAACCAGGGCCAGATGCTGGAAACAAGGGTAAGGGAATCTTTGCTGGCTGCATGTTTGTCCCCTGAGATGTGTGGTACCTGAAGGTCACATATGGTGCAAACTTGAGGAGAGTCTGACAGTGGGAGAGAAGCCCTAGAGGGAAGGTGTGTAGACTATTCTGTCCTGAAGATGCTACTTATGTCATGAGACTCTCAACATTTGTATGCCATTGCCATGGATGCTGGGAGTAAGTTACATGTGGCTCCCAAAGGAACCTATCTTGAGGGATGCGGTATCTGCATGCTGAAAGACAGGAGACAGTAACAGCTCACACAAGCCTAGTGTATCTCCTTGGGGTCCAGATCAAGGGAGGCTCCCTATCTGATGCGACCAATAGAGCTTGCTATGTCTATGGAACATGCGTCTCAGGTGGGCTACAGCCACATCTGCAGTAACATTGGGAACATGACTCAGATTCCACCAGTCATGCAAGAAGGCGGGTGTCTACAACAGGTACACAATGTTATTCAGTGGACTGTAGCTTCAGGACAGGAAGAATCTGAAGGCCATACACATGCATCTGGTCTTTCTGTCTCACACACACAGAACATGGTGAATCCAGCCACCAGATGGAGCACTCTGGCAACAGGATCAAGGAGTAAACAGGAGAAGATGCTTAGACAGGATGTCTTGGCAGATGAAGTTTACCCTGATTAGGTAGTCGCCCCATTTCAATGAAATTCTCCTGCACATGGTGGAGCATCAGGTTTGGTTGGAGCTGAGGGAGCTGAACATTTGTGATTCTTATGGAATTATTTAGGAGGTTCATAAAATGTGGTCAGCTTATTTGAAGTATAATTTGAACCAAAATGATTCTACAAGTCTGATTCAAATAATACTACAAATTTCTAGCTAAACAGCTGCCTGTGAAGAGACCCCTGTAGCTAGGCAGCCACAACCTGAGTGATCTATTTTTGGGATCCAGTACACAGTGTATCTGCTTTTCGGCTAGCCCCTCTCTCTTCTCTGGCTGTTCCTCTCCATCTCCTAAGGGGATGGTGAACCCACTAGCCATCACCTACAGCCCCCAACTCAAACCTCTCCAAAGGATCTACAACCTATCCTGAAGGACGATTCCTCACTCTTACAGACCTTGGGAGACAGGCCAGTCCTTGCTTACAGACAGCCCCCCAACCTGAAGCAAATACTCACCAGCAACTACACACCACACAACAAAAACACTAACCCAGGAACCAAACCCTGCAACAAATCCAGTGCCAACTCTGTCTGCATATCTATTCAAGGGACACCATCATAGGACCTAAGCACATCACCCACACCATCAGGGGCTCGTTCACTTGCACATCTACCAATGTGATATATGCCATCATGTGCCAGCAATGTGCCCTCTGCCATGTACATTGGCCAAACCGGACAGTCTCTACGCAAAAGAATAAATGGGCACAAATCTGACATCAAGAATTATAACATTCAAAAACCAGTAGGAGAACACTTCAATCTCCCTGGTCACTCAATAACAGACTTAAAAGTGGCCATTCTTCAAAAACAAAACTTCAAAAACAGACTTCAACAAGAAACTGCAGAACTGGAATTAATTTGCAAACTGGACACCATCAAATTAGGCCTCAATAAAGTCTGGGAGTGGATGGCTCACTACAAAAACTAATTTCTCCCTACTGATACTCACACCTTCTTGTCAACTGTTTGAAATGAGCCACCTTGATTACATTGGCCTCATTAGCATTACAAAAGTGATTTCCACCCGTTCTTGTCAACTGTTGAGAACAGCCCACTTCCACCTTAATTGAATTGCTCGTTAGCACTGACCCCCAACTTGGTAAGGCAACACCCATCTTTTCATATGCTGTGTATTTATACCTCCCTACTGTATTTTCCACTCCATGCATCTGATGAAGTGGGTTTTAGCCCACAAAAGCTTATGCCCAAATAAATTTGTTAGTCTTTAAGGTGCCACAAGGACTCCTCGTTGTTTTTGCTGATACAGACTACACAGCTACCTCTCTGAAACCTGTCACCAATAATGTTTGAGTCACAAGTCCAAACCCACTATTGTTTAAGTTGCCTTTGAAATTAGGCAAAACGAGTTCACCCATCTCTAGCAAATATCTGCTTAGCTATCTGAGAGTATTTTAATTAAACCGGTAGGTTTGCTTTTGTATCCTGCCGCCAGCTGCAAGACATGGCAGCCGCTGCTGCTGTCAGATCCTAGGGGATCCTACAAGCTGAGCAGAGCTCTTCAGCATGACCTTCGTGTGCTGCTTTTACTAGGGCACCGTCGTGGAGAAAAGCAGGTAGCATGGTTGAGAGAATGGGAGTTCTAGTCCCAGCTCTGCTAATAACCTGCTGGGTGTCCTTGTCACTTCATCAGCCTCTGTTTCCCCTCCCATCTTTTTGTCTGTCCTGTCTTCAGGGCAGGAACTGCCTTTCATTATGTGCCGGCACAGTACCTAGCACAATAGGGCCCTGATCTCTAGGCTCTGTTGTAATACAAATAATCATAACGAACTAGAGATGGTGGCAGAATTTCCAGTGGAGCAATTTTTTGTTGGAAAATGCTGACTTGGTGGAATCGATACGTTCCATTGATTCTGTCAAAACTTTCACCAGAAACTAAGCTGGCTGGGGCAGGCTGTCTGCCTGGTTTCCTGCTATCTGAGCTGCT
Organism: Chelonia mydas; assembly: GCF_015237465.2. NCBI lineage: Eukaryota > Metazoa > Chordata > Testudines > Cheloniidae > Chelonia > Chelonia mydas. The sequence goes on from NC_057857.1 coordinate 8,286,280, forward strand.
TGCCCAAGTCCCCCGGTTCCTCAGCATCGCAGCTGGTGGGACCTCTTGTATATTGCAGGCTATTAAAAAATGTATTGAACCAAGCAGCTTGGGTTAGACTAAAACGTGTCTTCCACAAAAGCATCCAGTCTTGATTTCAAGATCTCAGCAGATGGAGACTCCATCACTTCCCTTGGTAGTTTGTTCCAGTCATTAATCACCCTCACTACAAGCAAGAGGTGGTTTATTTCTAATTTTAATTTGTCTGGCTTTAACTTCCGGCCACTTGTTAATGTTATGCCAGACATATTGCATTGGTGGTCAGGTAGGGAAGCCTGGTTTAGAAGTAAACTGAAGGACCTGATTAGCATTTGCAAGCCCAGACTTGCCACCACCCACTTTTTCTCCTAAAAGGAAACAGAGGAAGAAACAAAAAACGGTTTCTATAATTGGGGACTAGGAAGCTCTCAGAGGGTAATACCAAACCTGTCTGTGAATTTCCATACTAAAGTCATGGCAAGGTAGCTTTCTCCTCCCCACATTACATATACAAATGTACTGACTGTGACTTGCAAAGACAGGTCAGTAAAGTTGCAGTCTTTCCATATCTCTCAGTCCAGACAGACTCCTTAGAAATTGACTACCATCATATGACTGGATTCTGCTTTCACTTGCATTATTTTTGCCCCAGTGTAACTCCAGAGTCTTCAGTGGAGTTGTACCGGATTTACTCTGGTGTAAGAGAGACCAGATTCAAACCCATAAGATGAAATTGTGCTCTTAGTTCTATTGGTATAAATTTGGAATTACTCCACTGACTCCAAGTTTATTCTGATTTACTCTGGCATAATAAAGATCAAAATATGTCCTGCAGTGTCTTATCACTCAGCTCCTAATGAATTTCAATATCTTACTTCCAGGCAAACGATGAAGTATCTCCTGGTATACCCCGGGGTCAATGAGAGCAGAGTTTGGTGCCATGACTTCATGATCCAGAGAAGAACAAGAGAAGTCAGCAAGCTGGAGACATAGAACTTGAAGGGGAATGACAGATGGAGAGGTTTGTGGAGCCCTGATAGGTAACTCTCACCAAACAGCTTCTGACAGGCAGAATCACTTGTTAAGCAAAATGGTCAATGCATGCCAAGAACCGTGGAAGTGATTTCACAACTGCAGAGACTACATTTCAGGAAAGATTTATTTTAAGGTGATCTTAATTTTTTCCCTCTGTTGCTTGTGCCATTCCACCGAATAGCGAAAAGAGATTTATCAATGCTTCAGTGGCGCTTTTTCAAATAAACATTTAATTAGCTGGCAAAGCATGCCTCTAAATTAGATGCCATTAGACTATTTCAAACCTATCCCCAGAGGATTGACAGCTGAGTAAGGAATATGTACACCTGAATAAATTTGCTGTTAAGTACCCATTGGCATTTAGTTAATAATATGCAATAGGATGTAAACTCTAAATGAAACATGAGATGAAAATATAATGCATGTTTTTAGTATCACTCAATCAACTCTGGAAAGTAGCATATGTCTATCCCACTGTGAATTTGCCTGATGATACATTTTTTAATTACTTGATAATTTGCTATTTTTTCCACCTGCCTCCTTCAGGACACAGAGGGGTAGAATTAAGGTTGCACTGACAACCATAAATCTGGCATTTCCTAACTTTTGAATGCTTGACTTTACAACCTAACTAACTTTCTCTGAATGTAGCTTTTTGTATATAGAATGTATATTTACATGAAGGCCACTTTACACCAACTGAGTCATGGAAAGGGGCCTCAAAGTGCACACAAATCCCACTTTGAGTATGTCTACACTGCAGCTAGGAGCAAATGAAATGACAGCTTGTAAGCATCCTGAGAGTGCACATTCCTTCTGTCTGGCATTCCCCTGGTTATTCGAGCTGAGAGAGAGAGCAATTGGCAGGAGCTGGCTGGGAAGGAATCAAGGTTTCAGTGTGTTTATTTAGAATCATAGAATTGTAGGACTCGAAGGGACCTCGAGAGGTCATCTAGTCCAGTCCCCTGCACTCATGGCAGGACTAAGTATTATCTAGACCATCCCTGACAGGTGTTTGGAGATTTTTAAGAGCAGATAAGACAATGATGGAGATTCCACAACCTCCCTAGGCAATTTATTCCAGTGCTTAAAGACCCTGACAGGAATTTTTTCCTAATGTGGAACCTAAACTACCCTTGCTGCAATTTAAGCCCATTGCTTCTTGTCCTATCCTCAGAGGTTTACAAGAACAATTTATCTGTTTCCTCCTTTTATGTACTTGAAAACTGTTATGCCCCCCTCTCAGTCGTCTCTTCTCCAGACTAAGCAAACCCATCTTTTTCAAACTTCCCTCATAGGTCATGTTTTCTAGACCTTTCATCATTTTTGTTGCTCTTCTCTGGACTTTCTCCAATTTGTCCACATCCTTCCTGAAATATGGTGCCCAGAACTGGACACAAGACACTGGTTGAGGCTTAATCAACATGGAGTAGAGCAGATGAATTACTTCTTGTGTCTTGCTTACAACACTCCTGCTAATACAAGAATAAGTGAGCAATCTACCTTGCACCACAGAGAATTGTATTGTACCATTAGCTTTGGATTAAATATACATTAATTGATCGCCAATTTCATTGCACCTGGTTTTCATCAATTACTCTGTCTATGGTAAGCATCCACTACTGCAGCTCCCTCTGCCTCTTACTAATTAGGGCTAAAGCCTCAGATGGCTGTAAATCAGCATCACTCCAATGATGTCAGTGAGGCCATGTCAACTTACAATTGCCAAGGCTCTGGTCCTCTGAGTGTCTCTTTTAGTCCCTATCTTCACACTGCCAGTGTCTGCCTTTCCTTCTCTTGGTGTAAAGATTAGAAATGGTCCAAACTTGGCTGATGATGTTTTGCAAATCTTCGGAGGGCGTTTGTAAAGCTTACTCAGGTTCTGGTATCAACCTCAGTTACTATGGTGTAAAGCCAGGGTAGCTTCCCTGAAGCCATTACTTTGGATTGGTCCTCGGGTGACTGAGAGCAGAATGTGGACTTCAAGGATCTAATCTTCTCTTTACCCAAACCTGGTTGTGTAAATTAAAACCTCTTATTTCCAGAGAGATTCGATTTGAAAACAATAAAAAGTGATGAGACATTTATGCTGCCAGGAAGCTTGTGATGGTATAGTTGGCATGTGACGGCAGTTTGGTATGCTGGAAAGCGTATGAACTTGGACAGACATTGCTCTGAGTTACCTCTGTGTAAATGCTGAGTAAGAGAAACGCTGATCTCGTAATTAAGGCCCTGGACTGGCACTCAGGAGTTCCTGGTTAAACTCTTGACTTTGCCACATGCTTTCTGTGTGACCTTGGGCTAGCCAATATAAATTGTCGTGCCTCAGTTTCCCCACATGTAAAATGATAATGGTAATGATGCTTTCCTTCTTCTTGGAGGTGGAGATAAATTCATTAATATTTGTGAGATGCTGAAATACTTGGTGATGAGGACCATATAAGCAGATGGATAATTGCAATGAAACCAACAATTACTCCAGTTTTATGATGGTTTAAGTGACAGCAGACTCTTGGCCCACTGTATACACTATTCTCATTAGAATTGTCTCCCCCTCTGTGCTCTGTTTTCCCCCCACATATTTCTCCCTCTGCCTCTCTTGATGCCCCATTTTTCACCAGCCTCCCGCCTACCTCCACCTCAACTCTCCTTCTTTCTTGCATCCTCTCTGAAGCAGAATGTGAACCCAGTACTGTTTGAAGTCATATCAAGCCCATGAACCCATGGTGTCCCAATGGTTTTGACGAGAGTGACAATGACCCATCCCTAATAAAAACAGGGTAAAATGTGTCTCTGCGTGCAGGAATGCAGGACTGAGCCATCCAAGTGCTGCCATATAATCAGATTAACGTTCACATCCTCTGGCAAAAACCACACTGTACCAAAGACAAGAAATGCTTGTTATTTGCTTAGCTGTGCACTGGTTTCCGGACGTACTGAGTAACTTATAAGCTTTTTCCACTGGCTTGGCTTTTACAACAAGAGGAGAGTTTGGGTAAGTGATTAAGAGTTGCGCAAACAGCTTTTCGTTACCCTGGGTGGCATTTGCATTATAAACCAGGCAAATTATATTGATAGTCAGTTACAGGCCTTACCTTTTCTGCTTGCATGTGTAATGCCATCCTCTGGGGGAGCCAGGCCCTGAAAGAAAAGTAAGGAAGCCGATATTTATTCTAGGCCCTATGAATATTTGTGTTCAAGGTACAGAGTGGTTTCAAGTTATGTTCTATTACATTCTGTCCCTGAAGAGTGAAATTCAATCTGAGCAGCAGACCAGCACAAGGCCTTATCCATCACTTGTGTCCCATGGTGTCCTACAAGCAAGAGGTGGTTTATTTCTCATTTTAATTTGTCTGTCCTCCAATTCTGGCTGTGACTAGAACCAGAAGTGCTGAAATGACAGGCAAAAGGATCTTCGTTCAGTGGCCACAAGGCAGAAATACCTGAAAATGTCAAGGGAACATACTTGACAGTGGGCTAAAGTCTGGTGAGTCCTGCGATGGTTAGGTAGAAAGAGGGAAGAAAGGTTGAGTGTAAAAGGCATTACTTGGTCTGATGTTCTGTAAATCTGTCTGAGGCACAAGGATCAGCCTTGTGATCCCTTCCACTCTTTCAAGTCCTGAGGTGCTAGTCCTAAATGTCCATGAATATTTTTAATATAACTCCTTGGCCAACTGTGCCTGTGACCCCCTTCTGTGACTGACCCACAGATCGGCTGCTACAGCTATCATCTAAGGCACTTCCTCCTTTAGTCCAAATGGTAGACGTTTGTACGACACAGCTAGAGATCTATTTAGGTACTTATATGACCCTTGTTACTGTAACATCTGAGGGCCAGATCCCCAAAGGTATTTAGGTGCCTAACACCCTAAGGAAACTAGTGGGAGTTAGGTGCCTAAATGCCTCTGATGATCTTGGCCTGAGTGACTTTCAGCCATTAATGGATTTTACCTTCTAAGGATCCCCATGCAGTAGGGAAAAAATGCTATCTCCATTTTACAGAAGGAGACCAGAGGCATGGGGTAGAATGGCTGACTTGGCCAAGATCACTAAGGGAAGCTGTAGCTGAGCTGGGAATTAAAGGCAAGTCTCCTGTGCTTCAATCCAGGGCCCTAGCCATTAGACCGTCTTTCCCACCATGGGACCCCACAACCAAGGACTCAGGGCATTAAATCTCAATGCAATATACCTGGTTCTAAAAAGAGGTGTGCACATTTTGCCCTGTGAAGAAGGAAACTTTGCATCTACAATTACATTTCACATGGGCTGTTGAGTAATCACAGTTAACTCACGCGATTAACTCAAAAAAATTAACTGCGATTTAAAAAATTAATCGTGATTAATCGCAGTGTTAAACAATGGAATACCAGTTGAAATGTATTAAATATTTTGGGATGTTTTTCTACATTTTCAAATATATTGATTTCTGTTACAACACAGAATACAAAGTGCACAGAACTCACTTTATATTATTATTTTTTATTTGAAATATTTGCACTGTAAAAATGATAAAAGAAATAGTATTTTTGAGGTTTCACCTCATACAAGTACTGTAGTGCAATCTCTTTATTGTGCAAGTGTAACTTACAAATGTAGATTTTTTGTTTGTTCCATAACTGCACTCAAAAACAAAACAATGTAAAACTTTAAAGCCTACAAGTCCACTCAGTCCTACTTCAGCCAGTCGCTCAGACAAACAAGTTTGTTTACATTTACGGGAGATAATGCTGCGTGCTTCTTATTTACAATGTCACCTGAAAGTGAGAACAGGCGTTTGCATGGCACTTTGTAGCCGGCGTTGCAAGGTATTTACATGCCAGATATGCTAAATATTCATATGCCCCTTCATGCTTCGGCCACCATTCCAGAGGACATGCTTCCATGCTGATGACGCTCGTTAAAATAATAATGTGTTAATTAAATTTGTGACTGAACTCCTTGGGGGAGAATTGCAAGTCTCCTGCTCTGTTTTACCCACATTCTGCCATACATTTCATGTTATAGCAGTCTTGGATGCTGACCCAGCACATTAGTGTTCATTTTAAGAACACTTTCACAGCAGATTTGACAAAACACAAAGAAGGTACCAATGTGAGATTTCTAAAGATAGCTACAGCACTCGACGCAAGATTTAAGAATCTGAAATGCCTTCCAAAATCTGAGAGTGATGAAGTGTGGAGAATGCTTTCAGATGTCTTAAAAGAGGAACACTCCGATGCGGAAACTACAGAACCCAAACCACCAAAAAAGAAAATCAACCTTCTGCTGGTGGCAGCTGACTCAGATGATGAAAATGAACCTGCATTGGTTCACTCTGCTTTAGATTGTTATCAAGCAGAACCCGTCATCAGCATGGACGCATGTTCCCTGGAATGGTGGTTGAAGCATGACGGGACATATGATTCTTTAGCGCATCTGGCACGTAAATATCTTGTGATGCCGACCGACTACAAGAGTGCCATGCAAAATCCTGTTCTCACTTTCAGGTGACATTGTAAACAAGATGTAAACAAGCATTATCTCCAGCAAACTGTAACCAAATTTGTTTGTCTGAGCGATTGGCTGAAGTAGGACTGAATGGACTTATAGGCTGTAAAGTTTTCCATTGTTTTATTTTTGAATGCAGTTATTCATTGTACATAATTCTACATTTGTAAGTTCAACTTTCATGATAAAGGGATTGCACTACAGTACTTGTACTAGGTGAATTGAAATATACTATTTCTTTTGTTTTTTACAGTGCAAATATTTGTAATAAAAATAAATATAAAGTGAGCACTGTACACTTTGTATTCTGTGTTGTAATTGAAATTAATATGTTTGAAAATGTAGAAAACATCCAAAAATATTTAAATAAATGGTATTCTATTATTGTTTAACAGTGTGATTAATCGCTATTAATTTTTGTAATCGCGCGATTAATCGCGATTAATTTTTTTAATCATTTGACAGCCCTACATTTCACTAAATGGAATCAGGCGATGGTTCCATGGCTGTTTATAAAGGACTGTTTTGCAAAGCAATTGAGCCATTAGTGTTTGAGCGAGGCATTCACCTTTCAAACCTTCCTCTGCGATAGAGGTTAGGGGAAAAAATATATAAATCTGACGACTTGTAGTTTGCTGTGCAGATGGGAGGACTTGAGAGAAATTAAAATGCACTAATGTATCACATTCCTGCTTGGAAAGTCTCAGAATGGATGAAAAATAACAGAAACTAATGCATCTTATTTCAAGAATAATTGAGTAGACACCCAAATAAAACTTTAGTGCTTGCTTCTAAGCGTTTGGGGGGGGGGGGGGCGTTTCCTTTCCCACAGCAAGAAGATTCAGTTTAATGCTCTAATTTGAAATGTAAAGCATTCCCCTCTAGGTGCTCAAAGAGATGAAAGTGTATTGTACAGGCCTGGGAAAAATTCATTATAAATCTGCAATAGCAGTGCGTGCGGGTGATGAATGGTCTCAATCATCACAAGCAGAATGATTTGCGTTTGCTTCATCAGAGAAAATGATAATCATGTGCCAGGGAAAAATCAGCTTTTAAAAAGTGCTTTTATAAAAAACCTTCCCAAACCAAATCAGCCTGGTGTCTCACTTGTCATCTAATCAAAATCATCTTGATAAATGGCTCTTGCAGACCCTGCTCCCTGGGAGAAAAACTGCAAAGGTCTCGTATCCCCTGACTGGAAAGGAATGATACCCATAATAATTAAACAACCACGCAATAACGAACAACGAGGTATGAGGATTACTGTTGCATCAGATGCCACAACATGCCCTGCAGAAGATATGAGTAGGGGTGGATGAATGGGCTTGGAAAAAAGAAGCACTCTTTCACCAAATTCTGTGCCTCTTTCTAAAACTGAATTTGAATGCAGAGCCAAATTCAGCTACCCTAAGTAGGTGTCACTTAGTTGACTTCAGTGCACTTGCACTGGCATGAGCCTGTTCTGAAACTTTCTTTCTTTCCGTTCAGATAACGTTTTTCAGACACTTGTGGGTATCTCAACATCCAGACCCCAACCAGAACCTACAACACTGAGCGGTCACCAAAATCTCCATTCCCATCTGGGCCCACACGTGGAGAGAAAAACTGTCATTATGAGCAATTTAGCCTAGATTTTGCAGACCCAAGTGGTTTGAATTCAGTAGTTGGGATAAGATTCAGATAAGCATCCTGATTTACAGGTGTTGTAGTCAACCTGACTCCAAATTCCCTGGGGTGAAATCCTGAGCATTTGAACGTAGTGGGAGGGTTTGCTATTGACTTAGTTGAAGCCTTGAATTCACCCCCAACCATTTGAGATTCACCCTTGACTTGTGAGGATACAGGCTGAGTATCTTTAGCTGCCTTAGGATTGAAAGTCCATTTTACCTGCATTCATTGAAGTGTGGGATTGTTCTTATAAAATCCATGTAAAAGCACTTAACTAACATAGTGCTATACAAACACATCAGGGCAGCATCCTTAGTTCAGGAGTTTTGGGGTGCTGAGCCTACACCATTCTTATGTACTTCAGCCAGAGCCATGCATGTTCAGCAGCTCTGAAAATGAGGTTCCGGGGGCGAAATCTTGGACCTATCAAAATCAATGGGAGTTTTGCCCTAGGATGTCACCCTACTTAAACCATCTATTATTAAAACAACAGTTCCCCATTTTTCTGCCTTTTAAGAGGTGCAAGAATATGAAGACAGGAAAATTAATGACTGAGTCCCAGCCATTACAGCTAGCCCCTATATTCCCACAGGGCCTATAAACAGCTACCTAATTCTTAATCTTTGGATATGCTTGTTACAGCAGAGGCTGTAAAATGTACATCCCAGTTGCACCAGCATCATAATCCTTCATACTTTTCATCTGTGGACCTCAAAGTGGATGAGCATCATTACTTTCATTTTACAGATGGGGAAACTGAGGCAGAGGCAATTTAAGCAGCTTGCCCAAACTCTCACACAGTCAAAGGAAGAACTGGGAATAATGATCCACATCTCCTGGCTCAAGCCTCACACTTGAGCTGACAAGGGGCATCATTACAAATGCAGGTGTATTGCATTCATACAAGGGAATGATTTTAGTACTGGTGAATGGTACCAGGCTGACAGCCTGGGACCGTGAAGGATACTGTTTAACCATAGAAAGGTTACAGCATGGGTTCGAGCGGAAGGGGTCTTGCTCCTATCAAGATGCCTTAGTCCTGTTCTGCAGGGTTCTATTTTAGTAGGTGGCTCATTTTCCATGGTATTCAGTTCTTGCTGTCTCTGCCACGTTTGCCCACCAGGGGGCATTCTTTAATGCAAATTGCAACATTTCCACCTAGGAAATGGAGTGGAATTTTTAGAAGTCACGTTAGCCGGTGTTCTAAACAGCCATCGGATAGGAATTATTTTTGGACATTACTGAGCCGGGCTGGATTCCAGCTGGTGAAATTGTTCTAGAATTTTAACCATAACAGGTTTGAAAACTAGATCATTCCGTATAATTACTGGACACGTACGTATACAATTTTACGTCATTGCTGGAATAGGGCTGAATAGCTCTGGGGAAAAAAACCCAAATCCTATCAGGATGGAAACATGAGCATGTAGAAACCCCTGAAATGTCATGTCCCGGTGTGTAGTTATGATGGCTGGTAAAATACAAGCTTGGGGATGAATAGGGGGTCTACTATTGCCACTTCACTGCAACATTTTGCTACAACCAGGTAACTTAAGGCTGGCGCTCCATAATAATTATTGTTTACAACACACCCTCTGCCCCAGTGTGCTTCACTGAGGAAATACATACAGCAACAATGAAATGCAGACACCTCTGATGTGCAGGACATCAGCCTCGCACAGCTGCAATGAGAAAGAGAAATTTGGTCCAAGGTCCCCCATGGCAAACCCTTCTGCTTTTATGAAAAACAAGGTCTCACATAAAAGAGCGAGATACAGTAAATGGGAAGATGCTCGATGTATCTCTAGCAGAAGCATGAAGAATTGAGTTGGCTGTATCCCAATACACAGTTCCAAGGAGTCTAAACTTACACTGCTAAGCCATTACCACTAGAGAAGTGGGTGTGAGGAAGATTTTTTTGCTGCGCTATGAAACGAACTAGGATAGATTATTATTTAATGACATTTGTATTAGATCCAGAGGGATGACTGGATTTATGGGTGGTTGTTTATTGTGATCTTCCATGTTGTATAATCCATGTCCGGGGTATCTTGATTTCAGGTCTGCAGAGTTTCTCTGCTTTTTTATCGAATTTTCACCCTATGTAAGGTCCTTAATCGTGAACCATTTTTTTTTAGTGGAAATTTGTTAAGAGGGAGATTTTCAACAGCACAAATGAGGGATAGGCAGCCAACTTCCATTGACGGTCAATAGGCATTGGCTACCTAACTTCCCTGTGTGCTTTGGAAATCGCCCATCAATCCAGCTGAAAAAGACTTTCGAGACAATCAAAACAGCCCCTGGGTCTGATCCAACGCCATGGTTGGGTGCAGTGTGTCACAGGACTGAGCCCTATGAGCCATGTGGTTCCAATGATGAGACCTTCCGAAAAACACTTGCATTGTGGGGGTGCATTAAAGAAAGCACCTAGACTAGAGGATCCCCTAACTCAACAGCAACAAACATAGCTCTCGGAGGAGTTCCTGCCCCATCTTACACTGAGCGGGGGCATGACGGCGGATGCATGTTCCAAATGAGAACCGCATCCCACTGCGGAACTGCTCCTGGGGTGTCACAGTTCATCATTTGGGCTTGAAGGTTAGTCACTTCCCCATTGAAGGAGAGTAAAGGGACCATAGGGAGATGATTTAGGCATGTGAGTTCTTCAGCGTCTTGAAAGCAAGACCAGGAGACACATTCCTTACTCCCTAATTCCCCCATGCAGAACAAAATTGCAGGATGATTCTCTGTATCACACACCTGAGCTATCAGCTTGCAGCTTTCTTCTTTTGCAAGCTCTGTTTCCAAAATGAACAACCTTAATCCTTCATTATCGTTCCTCTGGCATTCAGTGTAACAGCATTTATCCTGATGCAGCACTAATTCAGTGTCAAATTTAGTGTTAATAAGTACTACTGGAACCAACATTATGTGGGATCTATGCAGTAATTAACGAAACCATTATTTTAGGTGTTTCCTTAATGTTGCACTAGTTGATTATTATGTTAAACTACGTGAGTCTCATTCTGACATTGCTTACACTGGTTTTATCATAGTGTAACAACCTTGATTTCAATTAGGTGACTCCTTATTTACAATGATGTAACAGAGAGATGAATTAGGCCCTGAGGTTTCATTTTTAGGTAAATTCCAGATAGTTCCACACACATTTCGATTTAGTAATTCAAGAGAAAAGAATATGATGGGTAGCATTTTTCAACTCAACTTTCTCCCATAAAGCTGGGTCTTTAGCTACTGTAGCTTTCCTTCTAACAGGTGCAGTGATGCATCTTTAGCACTTGGATTTATAATAAGATTTCCAACCCCACTGTGTGAAAGCCTGGCTCCACTGAAGATAATGGCAAAACTCTCATTGATTTCAATAGCTTCAAGATTTTATCCACTATGTGCATAATCAGCTGTACAGAGAAATATAGCCCCATTGCCCAATCCTGAAATACACCATTGGCTCCCCGTTCATTCCAAGATCCAGCTCAGAGCTCTCCTCTTTTATTTTCAAATACAGGCTTGTCGACAACCTACCTCAGAGTTCCCCATTTTTCTTGCTCCTTATCTGCAGTTAGCACTGCCCTGCTCTCTTGTTCCTTCCCCCAAACTTGACACTCAGTTCAAGAGAATTATCCTCTGCAGCTTGTGCTAGTTTGGAATGGCTTCTCTGCATCCCTCTACCTCGATGACCTCTCCATTGCTTTCCAAAGCTAATCTGAAAACATCTATCCTCCATGTCTCTCTCCGTCCATTAATGAGCTTGAAATCTGCATGCTTGCAGGAATGTACCATGCAATGCCTTTGAAGCATTACTTCCCCCCGGCCCTTGCAAACTACCGTTCCTTGCAAATACATGGTGTCATACACAGTGGTTCCTTCTATCACATCAATCAATAAAGCATTTGGGCAAAGCATCACAGTACTATAAGAATTTCTATGCTGGTTCAGACCGCAGGTCCCCCTAGCCCCGTGTCCTGTCTCTGATGGTAGCCAGAACCAGATGCATCAGAGGAAAGGATAAGAACCAAGCAGTAAAAACCTGCCCTCTAGAAAGGTCTTGTTCTAGCCTCTCCTGATGGATTATGTCCTGGAGCATGAGGTTTTCTATTTCTCTTGTGTGGAAGATATTGTGCACAAGAAACCAGTATTGTACTGAGAGAAAATAAATAATTTCCTTATAACATCTCTCTCTTTCTCTTCCTCTGTTTTGCCTTTATCTTCCTAATCTACATTATTTTGTGGGCCAGTGACTGAATCTCCAGTTGCAAGGACCCTCTTAGAGAGCAGGAGGAAAAAAGAGACTGAAGGAGAAAAGCTGGCAGTGACTTACCTTCCTCTGAACGATTAAGACCATGACGGTTGCTAGAGCAAAGACGAGGCACACCGTGAGGGAAGCTGTGGTGAAATAGAAGTATCTTTTGTTAGTGGCACGGAGCCTCCTTGGAACACCGGCTTCAGTCATGTTCATGGCTGCTTCATGAGAATCATTCACCAGGAAAAATGTTTGCTCTGGCGAGGAGCACATTCTTATATAGCCCTCAGCACACCACTCCGTATCTCCCCTTGATCAGCTTCTCATTCACAGCCCATCTCTGTTCCTAGCAGGATTTTCCCCCTTCATCCTGGGCTCATGTGACCTGGAAAAAAAGCTTCATCATTTGTGATACGAAGAAAAAGGGACCCGGGGGCGTGAGGCAGGATGCAGCCGTGAAGAGGGGAAGGAGCTTCATGTTCTTGATCAGGGATTTCGTGAAGGCAGCTGCTCATGCTGCACCGGTTTCTGATGTCAGAAGGTGAATGGTAACCAAGGTTGGTCCGTCCCCCCCCTCCCCTTCCACCCTCTTTCTGTGAAACTGAGTGCAAGGCAAATGCTGTTTCACTTCCTACTCAACTGCAGGGACAGTTCAGTACAGTAAATCACCCCAGCTGGCATCCTCCTGTTTCACAGTGTAGTTCCAGCTCATTCTTAGTCAAGTGTTATAGGACTGCAAGCTCCTTGTCTCTTTTCGAGATCCGGGTCCAGGTGTGATTGAGCCGACACGCGTTTGGTGACCATCCGTCCTGACAGTCATGATTTGGAAACATTGGGTGGGATTTTCATAAGTGGCTACATGACTTAGGAACACAAGCCCCATTGAAAGTTAGTGGGACTCAGGGTCCTAAATCACTTTGGGCATGTCTACACTGCACTTGGAAGTGTGGCTCCCAGCCTGGAGAGACAGACCCACACTAGCTCTGCCTGAGCGAGCATGCTAAAAATAGCAGGGTGGCATGTGCAGCATGGGTGGCACAGCAGATTCAGAGCTGAAAAGACCTTGCAATGGCCTGACAGCAGCAATTATGCTGGGAGGGAGTGCTGGATGGACTCCTTTCCGGGTGGAACCCAGAGAAATAGATCAGGTAGGAAGATGGCTGCCTAGAAAAGAAGGGTAGTTTTGTGGTGAATGAAGGAGGCTGAATCTCAGCAAAACCAGTTTTGTTTCCAGTGAGCTGTTGCACACCACACAGTCCATCTGTGCCTCAGTTATCCAGCTGTGAAATGGGGACAATAATGCCTTTTTACTAAACTGTCTATTTAGACTACACGGTGTTTGCACGGAGACTTGCTCTTACTATGTACAGTACCAGGCACAGTGAGGCCCCAGTCTTGGTTGGACCTCAGGCTCCACCGTAATAAACATGAGTAAGAGTAATAATTATACCTGTACTGTAATACATATAATCGTTCTAATAGGCGGGCACGCAGATACGATGCTGGTGACGGCTGTATAAGTAGATAGATTAATGAAGTTTGGTGAAAAAAATGGCTGGATATCTTAGGTCAAATTCAGCCCTGGTGTAAAGAAGCACAATGCTCATTGAATTGTTTCTCCACCATTTTTTGCGCTAAGGTGAAAACTGGATGTTAACCCACTCCTTACATTGGCGTTAAACAACTGCATTATTTGGCCCAGCCATTCTTTCTACAAGATGTTTTCAGCAGTTTTCCAATAAAATAAAAGAGAAATATCTTCCTCTATGAACGTTCCTTTTCCTGGTACCCATTCAACCCCCGGCCACTTCTTGTAGAACTCTGCTCTTCGTCTCATGGCTGCGTCACTCACGTATGCAGGCTGCTACTTAAAGACAGCAAACACAACAATGTAAACGTAGGCACAAATTCAGCTTTCTCTTTCATATGAAAAGTGCATACTTCTGTTAGGCAGCACTCTCTGGTTTCCGGTATAGGGTGTTGTTTATATGACCATCGCTTATTTGCACTGTAGTGTCCAGGAAGTGGATCTCTTGTGCGGACTGGTCCAGGCTGAGGTTGATGGTGGAGTGGAAATTGTTGAAATCCTGGCTTAATTCCTCAAGGGCCTCCTTCCCATGGGTCCAGATGATGAAGATGTCACCAGTGTAACGCAAGAAGAAGTAGGGGCATTAGGGGACGAGAGCTGAGGAAGCATTGTTCTAAGGCAGCCATAAAAATCTGGCATACTGTGGGGCCATGCAGATACCCATAGCAGTCCCGCTGACTTGAAGGTATACATTGTCCCCAAATCTGAAATAGTTGTGGGTGAGGACAAAGTCACAAAGTTCAGCCACCAGGTTTGCCATGACATTATCAGTGATACTGTTCCACAAAGTCCATCTTTGTGTGGAATGTTGGTGTAGAGAGCTTCTACACTACAATACCGACCTGGTGAAGTGAAGAAACAGATGGACAGAGCCAGAAGGGTACCCAGAAGTCACCTATTACAGGACAGGCCCAACGAAGAAAGTAACAGAACACCACTAACTGTCACATTCAGCCCCCACTAAAACCTCTCCAGCGCATCATCAAGGATCTACAACCTATCCTGAAGGATGATTCCTCACTCTCACAGACCTTGGGAGACAGGTCAGTCCTTGCTTACAGACAGCCCCCCAACCTGAAGCAAATACTCACCAACAACTACACACCACACAACAAAAAGACTAACCCAGGAACCAATCCCTGCAAAAAACCCCGGTGCCAACTTTGTCTGCATATCTATTCAAGGGACACCATCATAGGACCTAACCATATCAGCCACACCATCAGGGGCTCGTTCACTTGCACATCTACCAATGTGATATATGCCATCATGTGCCAGCAATGTGCCCTCTGCCATGTACATTGGCCAAACTGGACAGTCTCTACGCAAAAGAATAAATGGGCACAAATCTGACATCAAGAATTATAACATTTAAAAACCAGTAGGAGAACACTTCAATCTCCCTGGTCACTCAATAACAGACTTAAAAGTGGCCATTCTTCAACAACAAAACTTCAAAAACAGACTTCAACAAGAAACTGCAGAACTGGAATTAATTTGCAAACTGGACACCATCAAATTAGGCCTGAACAAAGACTGGGAGTGGCTGGGTCACTACAAAAAAGTAATTTTCCCTCTGTTGATACTCACCCCTTCTTGTCAATTGTTGGGAATGGACAACGTCCACCTTGACTGAATTGGCCTCATTAGCACTACAGAAAGTAATTTTCCCTCTGTTGATATTCACCCCTTCTTGTCAACTGTTGAGAATAGGCCACTTCCACCTTGATTGAATTGGCCTCATTAGCACTGACCCCCCACTTGGTAAGGCAACTCCCATCTTTTCATGTGCTGTAACATATATACCGCTTACTGTATTTTTCACTCCATGCATCCGATGAAATGGGTTTTTGCCCACGAAAGCTTATGCTCAGATAAATTTGTTAGTCTCTAAGGTGCCACAAGGACTCCTCGTTGTTTTTGCTGATACAGACTAACACGGCTGCTACCCTGAAACCTGTCATTAAGCTAAGTGGTTATCTTAGAGCAATTAGCAGCTTTCTAATGGTATCCATTGTAGGATGAACAGATGCTTCAAAAACTGCCTCCATAACTGAGTAGTAGACCCTGCACCTCATCAGTCAATCAAATCAAGGTGAGCTTGTGGTGTGAGTGGCAAGCGCTGTGTGTAGGGAGCTGGGAGAGGATTCACTACCATTGAAAACAGGCTTGTGTGTCCCATAAACACTGGCCTGAGTACAACTACAACATTTCCAAACACATCCCCAGAGTGATGCTCCATCACTGCCTGGATTCTGTCATCAGCTCTGGACGCTCTCCCCTATCATCTCCCTGGTTATCTAGTGACCTTCTGGAATGCAGAGCTGCAGGCCAGTGTGCTGCGTGCAGCTTCAAGGAGCTTCATATGAACGTTTGAACGTAGCTGCGGCTGCAGCGGCTTAAAGGCAGCGTGTAGCCAGGTCTTCGCACTGACTCTTGAATACACGAAATGTAGCACACTGCA
This sequence comes from Chelonia mydas, assembly GCF_015237465.2. NCBI lineage: Eukaryota > Metazoa > Chordata > Testudines > Cheloniidae > Chelonia > Chelonia mydas. Next base: position 8,302,801 of record NC_057857.1, read on the forward strand.
GCATCTGCGCTACAGATCAGCAGCCCAGATCTTTTCTCTGCCGTTGTGTGAAAGGACAAGAAGGGAGAAAACAAGTGAACCACAAAACCAGCAATGCTAATTGTTTCTTTGCAGAGTACACAAGTGACTTCTCTTACAGGGAAGCAAAAAAAAAAAAAAAAGAAAAAAGCCCTAGCTCCAACTTAACACTGAACTAGTTTTAAGTGGAAAGGAAAAATATCAAACTTGTTGAATAGGCTCAAGCTATCCAACATGGCTTACGTAAAATTCCCCCCTGCACGAAGTCACTGCGAACCGAGGCTCTTCAGTACCTCTCATGAGGCACTTGCCCTCTCCCTGAAAGAGGTCCAGGTGCTGTCAAAATCTTCCTATTCTTTTGCATTTATGCCCTTGTAGCCCACCTGCCAGAATCTGGCCCATAGTTTGTGAACAACTAACTTATCTCTAGGCAGATTTTTGTCATGAACCATAATATACATTTGATGAGTCAGAAGGGTGCCTGGAATGTAGATGAAAAATGAATAAAAGGTCTTACACAGCAAATATTTGGTATTAGGAGGGGGGCCTCTGACTCATCTCCACATTGAACCACTCAGACAGGCCCCTTCAGCAAGCAGTGCCCATCACTTTAGACTCAGCTGCACCTCTGTCCCACACGTCCTTACGATTACACTGGTAAAGCATTGGAAACCGGAAATGCAGAATCAGAAAACTGAGGTTATTGAAAATATGTATGCTCAAGATGAGTCACACCTTTTAAAATTCCCAGAGTGAATCATTTTCTCGCATCTCTCTTTGGCCTACATTATATTCTAGATTGGGGCCTGGGTGGGTTGAGTAACACATTCAGAACTTTCTGGGACATGGATGCCGTTGTGAGGGACCTTTCCACTATGAGCGCTCTGATGCATCACTCATAACGGATACTACCGTTTTCTGTGCTGCTGGTATTAAACTTGGGGTTTCAGCCCTGGGAGCTGAATAGGTTGCATCCACCTTACCCTTCCCATATTGACAAATGGAAGCAGGTTAATCCAGCTTGATGTCCCAGAGCTGCGGGTTTCCAGTACTGAAATGGGTGTGTCAACATGGAAAAGGCTAAGAAACACTGAATACAATTTTCAAAAATACCTAAGGCCCAGATCCTCCAAGGTATTGTGGCACCCAACACTCATGGAAATCAATGGAAGTTAGGCACCTAAATACCTTTGAGGATCTGAGTAAGTGACTTAGCTGCCTAAGTCCCTCTGAAAGTCAATTATTCCAACCGAGACAAAGTTGAAAATCAATGGGACGTAGGAACCTAAGTGTTACTGTAACAATAACCATTGAAATAATTGGAAACTGACCCATGTATCATGTGGTTCTGATCCCGGTCAGGTGACTGGAGCTAATAAATAAAGTTAATGACACTGTTTGTGTTAGACACGTATTATTATTATGACAATATTTGGGGCTGTTACAATAGACTATTCTTTTTAAGAAAGTGCTATGGAGCTTCCATCCAAGACTTCTTCCTTCAGGATATATGGGAGGATTTCAAGAAGAGAAATGTTTTTTTGTTTTGGTTTTTTCCCATTTGGACTGGGTGGAAAAAAACAATCAACCAAAATTACTGAACCAAACTAGACACAAGGCGGGGAGAAAAATAGGGGTTAAATCAGCAATTTGTGCGATATTATCTCCCCGGGAAACTGCACAGTGTTTATTCTTGCTGTGCAGACAGCTTTCTTGTTCAAAGGCAACACATCAGTCAGCCTTTGAAGGCAATAGCAGAGCAGGTATGTTGAATTAGCTGTAAATTGTCTGTAGGGGACAAAAATCTTTTTATAACAGTAGGCGATGTGCATCATCCATCGTTCTAAAAGTACGGTACATAGAGAAACTAGTGGCGTTAAGGCAGATAATAAAATGCAATACTAAGCCAATGCAAACGGAATGGTTATAATAGTGCAATAACTCATAGATTTTTCAGGTAATGCTTTCCCTCAGTTGGAGTTATTGTCTGCCATGGAATATAATAGTTCTGTCTGCACAGCATCCTCTCCAAAGAGGGAACGAGTCTGGGCTGTTTGACAGTCTTTGGTATCTCACAGAGGGACATATTAGGTAAGATTTAATAAAGATGGAAATTTTCTTTTCTGGGTCCGATACCATTTGGTAGTCTCATTAGCGACCTGGAGGATGGACTGGAGAGGGTGGTAGGGAGACTATGAAGCTGAGAGAAAAGGGAAGGGTAAGATTAACATAGAGTATGTGCCCAAAACCAGATTTTCAGATGTCTAGAGTGATTTGGGGCATTTCAATTTCTGGGTGCCTAATTTGAGACACCTGAAAGAAGGCTAATTTTCAGAGGGCAGGTGCTCAGCACTTTCTGCAAATGGCCTCTTCAGAATCTCTGTAGCTGGGTACCCAAGATTGGAGTCACCCAAAAGCTCAGGACACTTTGGCAAAGCTTGGCCTGGGAAGGTCAGTGGAATGGTTTCAAGTCACTGACTGAGGGTCAAATACAGGCAACAATAAATCGACTCAGATGATCGGGAGGAATAATCAAATGCACACACAAAAAAGGCCCTGATCCCAAATGCATTGAAATGAATGGAAAGGGTTCCTATTGATGACACTGTGCTCTGGAAGTGGCCCACAGAGAGCATGACCCTGACACCATACCGCATGAGGTGAGTTTGCACTGAAATCAGGGGTGTTAATCAGAACTTGCAGACTAAAGGAATGTTTCCTTGGTCAAGGACTACAGAGAAAGATCTTGGTCTCACAGTGCATGACATAGCCACCGGTTGTAAAGACCATTAGATCATCCAGTGTGACCTCCTGTGTAACATAGACCCTCGCAGTTCACCATGTTATTCCTAGAGTATGCCAATAACTTGGGTTTGACTAAAGCAAATCACACGAACGACAAAATATGACTGGAGGCAAATAAATAAATGATCAAATAAAGAAAGAATGGGATAACCTTTGTTTACCCCTTTGCGTTCAGAAATTGCTCAATACAATTTGAAGAATAAGAATAAGCAGGAGGAGAGGAAGAAAGAAACCATGTGTTTTGCACGATACATTATTAACCTGTGTAACTCATTGCCATAACAGTTACTGATAGAGTTTAGCTGGATATGAAAAAGGATTATATAGACATTTATATGAATAATCAGAGTTAAATGAGATAGCTTAATATTGATGAGGGATTGAAACCCTCAGGAGTCAGTTAATGGCTAATTGCCTGCGGTCAAGAAGAAACATCCCTCTGGGTAGTTTATTCCACCATATTATGTTTCCTTGAACCTTCCTATGCAATATCCGGTAGTGGTCACTGCAGCGGACAGCACACTGGGCTAGAGGGCCCATTAGTCTCCTCTAGTATGGCGATTTCTATTTTTCTGTGTTCCAAATATGAGAGAATTGGGTTAAAAATGATGTTAAAATACTTCAGTTAGGGCAATGCAATTGGATTGGAGGTCATAAACATAAAAGGAAAAAAATGAAACATACAGAGGGCCAAAATTAGCCCGGCTTTAACCTAACCAAACCAACAGAATTGGGCTCCAGACACAGTAAAGCATCCAGATTATAATAAAGAGTCACAAGAAAAAATTACATTCCAGCGCGGACTGTTAATAAAGCTCTGAATATCTTATAAAAAGGGAAACCAAATACTCAATCTGCTGACTGTGGGATTAACATATTAAACTTAATTGGGAAATAACACAAGACAGAGAAAAGACAAAGTCACATCTAATGTGAAAGGCAAACTATACATCAAGGGAGGAAAAAGGACACAGGACAAATTCCTACTTATAAATCTGGCAAGCAGGAATGTTTTACCGCCAGATAATGATTAAAATCAATCGAAGTTTTCTGAGGGAGGAGACACATTTTAGATTGTGAAGTTTTTGTTGTTGTTTGTTTGTTTTTGTTTTCTTTTATTTCTTGCATCACTGTCATCCGGGGAAGAAAGGAACCTGCAAAAATTGGATCATGATCTAAGTTACTTATCGGGCCCCTATTACTATGGGCTCTGAGCAACTCCCAATTTTGAATCCTCACAACAACCCTGAGAGGCTGGGCACTGCTATTATCCCCATTGTACAGACGGGGAACTGAGGCACAAAGAGCCTAAAGGTTAGATTCGCAAAGGGACTTCGGTGCTACAATGCTACAGTGCCCAGCTTTTAAGCATTTTCCATCCAGTGGAATTCATGGGGAGAGTTAGGTGCTATAAATGATGTTCACAGAAGCCACCAAATAGAGGTGGGAGCCACCTGAACTAGCCAATGGGAGATACCGACAAGATAGTGGTTGGCAGCACTGACCTCCATTGCCTGAATGCCTGTGTGGAGCTATTCAGATTCCAGTATGTCCAGTCTATAATGCCAGACAAGCAATTCCGCGCTGGGTTTTCAAAGATATTCAGCACTGGCCTAACTCTGCCCCCGGTGCAGTCAGTAATAAAACTCGTGTTCACTGTAATGGGTAGAATTTTCAAAAGCCGCTATGTCACTTAGGTGCACAAGTTCCGTTGCAGGTCAATGGGACTTGGGTCCTTAAGTCACTTAGGCACCTTTTAAAAATCACAGCCAAAGGGAGCAGAGGTAAACCAGAGCTGAGCATTTTTGAAAATCTCACCTTCGATGCTCATGAGGGTGCTTTTCTAAGTACCTGTGACAGAGAAAAGTTTGGTCGACAACTTCGCAGTGTAGACAAGCCCTATGTGTCCGCACGGGGAAAAGACAGATAATACACTATCTTGAATTGACTCACCAAGATTTTTCACTTGAACTGCTGCTTAGAAACACCCAGAGCTTTTTATCAATGCAATATACTTTATCCACCAGAAGCAGATATCCAACATGGATCATACTAAATCTGACCTCCCATGAGTTACTTTTAATTCTGTGTTTCTTTGATGCCAAGCACAGGGTACAAAGACTTTCACTTTTCCATTGATCTTCAGATCCTTTCTACTTTAGCCTTTTCTTGAGTTATAAAGCCTTAGGCACCTTAATAATGTCGATTTCAATGTTTTTAGGATTCCCACACCCCCAAATTATGCTCTAAATTAGACACCTTTAGGCCAATATCTCAGGATTTGTATCAGCTCTTCCTTCCTTGGGCAGAGAAGAGGGGTGACGACACTTCTGATGGAAAATCGAGGACTTCGCTATTCCCAGCAAAGTTGGAGGCAAGGGCACAAGGAGAATGCAGAGCCAAGTCAAGGGGAACACCATCAACAGTCTCCTCCCCCCAGTCACATCTGCTCCAGACAGCCAGGGTGTTTCTAGCAGTGTTACTTAGTACCCCATTTTCTCCAGAGTCTTTCACCATCTTGGAGGCATGCCAGCTAATATGGAAATGTCCAGCTGCTTGGAAAAAAGCAGAAGGCATGTGACAAGATCCTAGACTCAGCAGCACAACAGAAGGGGCTACTTTTACAACAGGAACACAGCATCAAACACCACGTTCACAACGGAAGGAGACATGAGTCCACAAATAGCCCAGATCAAAAGGGCTCAGGAAGGCAGAAATCAGTAAAGCGTTTAGAGGAGAGGGGCGCAGCCACCAGTAGCATGGCTCAAAAGGGTGTGAAATTCAGTTTGAAAACCTGGCCTGCGGTTTCAGACTAAACCCTTTTTGTTCTTTAGATGGTATGGGTTCATGCCCCCTGAATTTTGCTCTCGGTTTCAGGTATGAATGAATTCATGCACCTCTAAGCAAAACTCAACCAAAACTACCTACTTGTGCCTAGTTTCAGTACAAACCCAAAGCAAAAACCACAGAATTGCTCATGGTTTCCAGACCAAACCATATATTTTACCTAGTTCGGGGTTTCAGTATGATAATTGCATCGCTCCTAAAATAGAATACATGAAGCACAGGTGCCAAAGCAGATTGAATTGCTATATATACACTTTTGTCTTCTTGTAACACAATGGGTGAAAATTCATCCTTCTGCTGGGGGAGGGACAGAAACGGGATAGCACTAGGCACCGTTTATGACTCACAAACACATGCTAAATGGGGATGGCATTCCTAATAGGCCTTCAACGGGCCCTTAGGCCAGGGATGAACATCACACAATGGGCTCAGTCCTGGGGCTCAGCTCTGGCTGCTTTGCACAGCCTCGTCTGAGCAAAGTGGAGTTACCCCCAGGGAAGGAAATGAAGGGTTCCGCCTGTCACAGGGAAATCCACGGGGGTGTGAAGGTGACGTAGCCAGCTCTACATCCTCTGCCCCCTTGGTGCAGGGCACAGCTCGGGGACATGGGAGGGTGGGGGAAACCAAGAAGCTTTGTAGCTGCTCTCGGTTATGCCAAAGGCATAGGTGATAGAACTGGGGGTGCTGCTGTACCCCCGGCGTGAAGTATAACAACCCAAATACGTGGTTTCCGCCTTCAGCACCCCCCCTATAAAAACTGTTCCAGCACCCCTGGCCAAGGGCCATTTTGGCCCCAGATGACCCGGAGTAGAAGGGCGGTGTAGAGCCAAACCAGTGTGGAAGCATGGCGCAGTGGGGATTGAGCCCAAAGTGGTAAGGAGGGATCCATCATGGGGATAAGCATGTTCAAACAACAGAAACATTCAAATAAAATTTGGCTGTAGCTATATGGCGGGTGGATAAAAAAGGATTTCTTTTTTAAGTATAGACAATTTGGCCAAAATGACTATGTAACTGAGCGTGTAATATAAATGGGCATGGAAGTGAATACGTGCCCTTTGGCAGTGATGGTATTTCTGAAGACAAGGTCTCAGATATTGAAATGGAGCCAAAGTTGTCTTCCAATGAACAGCAGTGGTTCTCATGGAATTCTATAGGAACCATCCCGTTAAATACTAATGAACCCATTAACCTGTGACTGAACTGGAGGATATCTTTTAGAAATTGATCTAATCTTCATTTAAAAGACTTCAAGTGATGATGAATTTACCACATACCCTTGAAAAGCTGTCCCCATGATTAACTACCCTCACTGTTAGGAAACTTCATCTAATTTTCAATTACTAATTTCAGCTTCCAGCAATTGGATCTTGTTATGTCTTTCCTTGATAGCTCAAAGTGTCCCTTAATGTCAGATCCCTTCTCCCTATATAGGTTAATATAGACTGTGGTGAAATTGCCTCTTCAATTTCTCTTTGATCAGCAAAACAGATAAAGTTCCTTAACTCTCCCACTGTAAAGTGTGCTTTCCAGACCTCAAATTATTTTATCACATCTTGCCACTGTAATTTCTTAGAGGGCAAGAACAGAACATTTCCTCAGAGAACACACGAATGTTAGAAACCCTGTAAATTGCAAGTTAAAGATATGCTAAAGGAAAGACCAACAGAATTGAAACTATGGGTCACACACACAAACCTAACTGTGTCCCTGTGGCCAATGGTAATTTAATTAGCGAGTTGGAGGACACATCCTACTCATTTCCTTTTTTGGTTTGTTTGACTGTTTATCTCTAGAGAGAAGACAGGTGGTTACCCACAGGATTGAGAGTCAGGAGATTTGGGTATTCTGCCATAGACTGCTTGTGTGACTTTAGCCATGTCACTTAACCTGTCTGTGTCTTGGCTTCTCCATCTGCATAGGAGAGAGAATAATATATTCTTTACCTCATCGTTTGTCTATCAGTGTACACTGAAAACTCTCTGAGCGCATGTATTTGTACATCACCTAACACAATGGGGTCTCAATGTCCACTAGAGCCATTAGGTACTACTGTAATATAAATAACATTAGCACTTCGCAAAGGAAGTATCATTATCTCCATTTTACAGATGGGGAAACTGAGTCACTGAGAGGCAAAGTAACTTGCCCAAGGAATAGAAACCAGCTCTCTTGAGTCCCCAAACCAGTGCTGTATCCACTAGGCCACAGTGGCTCCCCGGGAAGTCATGATAGATTATCATTCCCAACTGCCTACTGGGTTTGTAAGCAGAAATGTAATCACTGGCAGAAATTTCCACAGGAAGTCGCTCCTGGGTTTGTCCAGGCAGATGGTGCTTCTCTAACTTCATTTGGGCTCTATGGATCTGAAAATTCGTATCTTTACAATCAGCCAGACAGGCTAAGGAATAAGGAAGAGGAGTGGGATGAAGACAGTGAGAAAGAGGAGGTGGTGGTGTAGGTTGTGAAAGCAAACGAAAAAAGCTCTGACATAAGCAAAGGAAACTTCAAGTTTGTAATTTAAAAAATAGACTCAACATTTCTGTGGCAGTAGATAAACATCTATCTGATGTACTGCTGGGACTCCTCCTTTTCTGGCTATAAATAGAAGCAACTTTTTACCTCATGTTATTTCCTCTGGGGTTTTTGGGGGTACAAATGCGTGGTAGTGGGGATTAAAGAGTTTGCAAATGAGTTGTTATTAGTCAATATGAAAAATGGCCCCCAGGGTTCTGATGTGCAAGGCACTGTACAATCAGGTACTAAAACAGTCCCTGTCCCTAAAGACCTAAAAGCTAAAGGAAGCACAGCACAGCTGAACTGCCACCAAGTCTGTAGGTGTGATTAGTGTTTGTTTACCGTAATGTCTGTGCTTCTCAAGACAATTGTCAAACAGAAAAGAAAGGACAGGCCCAGCCCCAAAGAGCTCATAATCTAATGGCAGACAAACAGGCAGAGGACAGGGCAAAGGGATACAACACAGAAGAAGAGTTGTCAAAGTGGTGATCTTGGTTAGGAGAATACAATGTCTTTTTTAAAAAATCTAGGCAATATAAACGACTCCCAATTACTCCTCAGTCTTGTCAGTATCAGTCAGCTAGTCAGGTATCTATCTATCTATCTCCACACACACACACACACACACACACACGCACACACAGAGGCTGTCTCTTACTATGTATTTCTACTGCACCTAGAAGTATGGGACTTGAGTCTCAGTTGAGGCCACCAGGTGCTCCTGCAAGACAAATAATAATCATTTGTAAATGCAGTATTATAGAATAGATAATAGATAATCAGCATGCTGTCTATGCACCTCATTCAGAACACTCTAACAATGCATTTACAAGTTATTATTTGTCTTGCAGAAGCACCTGGTGGCTTCAACTGAGACTCAAGTCCCATTGTGCTACATGCTGTACAAACACGTGTAACAGACAGTTACCTTAGTCCATCCCACGCTTTGATGCACATTGGGCTACCCACATTTGCCACCCTTGCCTATCAACTGCCGTTCTCTCCAAATCTTCCATTTCATACTGAGGTGCTTGATGCAGTTCAGAACTGTTCGTTTCCATGTTATTTGCAGTCTTCCTCTCTTTCTTCTTGCGTTTTCTGGTTTCCATTCAAGGGCAGTATTTGGTAAGCATTCTTTTTCCATTCTCAGCACATGTCCCAGCCACTGATGTCTTCTTCTGTAGATTATTTGTCAGAGGGTACCTTGTCCAGTAATTTTTCTGACTTCTTCATTCATCTTCCTATCTCTATATTTTCTCAGACATTTGTGATGAAATGCATCCAGCTTTTGCGTATCTTTCTTGGTAAGTGGCCATGTCTCACTGCTATATGTTGTGATGGTGGTAACAGTTGCTTTGTACACATTCAGTTTTCTCTTGAGGGAGATGTTTTTGAGTTGCCAGATGTTTTTGAGTCTTCCAAATGCAGTGTTTGCCTTCCCGATTCTTCCTTCCTGCCTCAAATAGTCAAGAAAGACAAAGGGTGGGAGGGGAAACATAGGCACCAAGAGAAGTGACGTGCCCCAGGTCATACAGAAGAGCCATAGTAGATCCAAGGATGGAACCAAGGATTCCTGAGTCCCAGTCCAATACTGTAAATTTTGCTGATGGAACATTTTTTCACTAGAAAATGCTAATTTGTCAAAAGCAAAACATGTTATGGAAATTTTATCTTGCGGGGGGGGGGGTGATGATGGGGGAGGAAGCATTTTGGTAAAGTCAAAATGTTCCATTGCAACATTTTTGGAATGGAATGATTTCATTTTTAAACAACTTGTCATTTAGAAATTCCTTCCATTTTATAATATATATATATATATATATATTTAAAAAAAAACTGAAATAGAAAAACATTGAAATGAAAGGACATATTAGGCAGCTTTAATTTTGTCAAAATTAAATGTTTCAACAGACCCATTTTTAAAAATTTTGTTTTATGGTAAATTTTTATTTCTTTTATTTTGTTCCACTTCTGAATAGAAAAAAAATCAATTTTCTTGTGATACTGAAAATCTGGCTCCCGTCCAGCTCTGTGTAAAATCACTGGCCATCAGTGGCTTGAAATCTCAACAGTATTTTCATTCTGAATGATGGAAAAATGTCTCTTACTGTCACACCCCTGGGGTCTCTGCTATGTTTTGAAACATGTAAATGAAAGGCGTGGAGGTGTCTTACGAAAGTGTCAATTCTGTGTAAAAAGAACTGAATTAAAGTACTTGAGGAAGGCTGAGAGGGGGTGGGGAGTAGGAGGCTGGGACAGGAAGTGCGAGGCAGGGGTTGGTATAAAGTTGGCAAGGGCTAGAAGGGAAGTGAGTAATAAGAGGTGAAGGATGGGAGGGGGGACACCATCAGGTTGGGGAGGGAAATTCTGCATGAAATCATCTCTCTAATGAAGTGGTCTATGGAAATAAATCTTTCAAGAACCACTGTCCTAAACAGAAGCAACATTTGGGATAGCTGGTTCTTCTCTATGAAGGGGAGAAGTCCCATTAGGCTGCCCTGGGAGATTGCTATGATTTACGTTCTCTTCCATTCTAAATCTTTGCCCTGATTCGGAGCACTGCTCTGTGACCTGCAGCAGATAAAACAATCCAAGAGGAAAATGAATAAATAAATCTGTCAGTAAATAGCCTTCTAAATCAGCGCATTAAGGCTGTCAATTAATCACAGTTAATTCACACAATTAACTCCAAAAATGTATTGCTATTAAAAAAATTAATCGCGATTAATCGCACATTTAATCGCACTGTTAAACAATAGAATACCAGTTGAAATTTATTAAATATTTATGGCTATTGCTCTATATTTTCAAATATATTGATTTCAATTACAACACAGAATACAAAGTGTACAGTGCTCACTTTATATTATTATTTTTATTACAAATATTTGCACTGTAAAATGATAAACAAAAGAAATAGTATTTTTCAATTCACCTTATACAAGTATTGTAGTACAATCTGTTTATCATGAAAGTGTAATTTACAAATGTAGATTTTGTTTGTTTGTTACATAACTGCACTCAAAATAAAATGACGTAAAACGTTAGAGCCTACAATCCACTCAGTCCTACTTCTTGTTCAGCCAATCGCTCAGATGAACACATTTGTTTACATTTATGGGAGATAATGCTGCTTGCTTATTATTTACAATGTCACCTGAAAGTGAGAACAGGCATTTTCATGGTACTTTTGTAGCTGGCATTGCAAGGTATTTACGTGCCAGATATGCTGAACATTTGTATGCCCCTTCATGCTTTGAACACCATTCCAGAGGACATGCTTCCATGCTGATGCTCGTTAAAAAAAAATGCATTAATTAAATTTGTGACTGGACTCCTTGGGGGAGAATTGCAAGTCTCCTGCTCTGTTTTACCCACATTCTGCCATACATTTCATGTTATAGCAGTTTTGGATGCTGACCCAGCACAATAGTGTTCATTTTAAGAACACTTTCACGGCAGATTTGACAAAACACAAAGAAGGTACCAATGTGAGATTTCTAAAGATAACTACAGCACTCGACCCAAGGTTTGAGAATCTGAAGTGTCTTACAAAACCTGACAAGGGCGAGGTGTGGAACATGCTTTCAGAAGAGTTAAAAGAGCAACACTCCAGTATGGAAACTACAGAACCCAAACCACCAAAAAAGAAAATCAACCTTCTGCTGGTGGCATCTGACTCAGATAATGAAAATGAACATGCGTTGGTCTGCACCGCTTTGGATCGTTATCATGCAGAGCCCGTCATCAGCATGGACACATGTCCTCCGGAATGGTGGTCAAAGCATGAAGGGACATCTGAATCTTTAGTGCATCTGGCACATAAATATCTTGTGATGCCGGCTACTACAGTGCCATGAGAACACCTGTTCTCACTTTCAAGTGACATTGTAAACAAGAAGCGGGCAGCATTAACTCCTGCAAATGTAAATGAACTTGTCTGAGTGATTGGCTGAACAGGAAATAGGACTGAGTGGACTTGTAGGCTCTAAAGTGTTACATTGTTTTATTTTTGAGTGCAGTTATTTTTTTGTACATAATTCTACATTTGTAAGTTGCACTTTCATGATAAAGAGATTGCACTACAGTAATTGTATTAGGTGAATTGAAAAATACTATTTCTTTTGTTTTTTATTACAAATAGTTGTAATAAAAATAATAATATAAAGTGAGCACGGTACACATTGTATTCTGTGTTGTAATTGAAATCAATGTACTTGAAAATGTAGAAAATATTCAAAACTATTTAAATAAATGGTATTCCATTATTGTTTAACAGTGTGATTACTCACCATTCATTTTTTTATTCACGCACTTAATCATGATTAATTTTTTTAATTGCTTGACAGCCCTAGTTCAGATGCATCAGAGTAATAAATGCTAGGGCAATACACCTGTAATTTAAATCAAAAGGAGGAGAAGTGGATGCCAAAAATGAGTAAGATGACCATGAAAGAGATGTTCTAGACTGCAGCAACCCACATTGCAGGCTTTCAACACGCCTACGGTGGAACAAGTTTTGATAGTCGTCTACCTCTGTGCACAAAGAATGAGATTCCAAGTGCTGAGAATCCTCAGCTCGCACCGTGGTCTCATTCTCAGTCCACTATCTTCAAAAGTGAAGGGTGGAACCATTGAATGGGATGGGGGCTTGCAGCACCTGGCTGGATCAAATCTTTGGTGAGACGCCAGAAGCACACGCTGATGTACCAGCACAAAAGCCTATTGAGTAGGAGATGCCCCAGCCCAGTTCCTAGTGGATGAATTGTTTTCAAAATCCAAAGGAGTGGTAACTTAACTGTTTGCCTTCAGGCGGTGTCAGGAATAAATCAATGGGGACACAGCTCCTCCATCCGATAAAATGATTGATACAAACAAGAGTGCTTTTACCTTTAAAACGACTCTTTATTTAGGTCTCAAGTGCTTGCGTGTGCTCACACACACACACACACACAGATACTATAACAGTAGGTTCAGAGCAACCTAAACCTTTATATTTACCAAAGTCTAAGATGGTTTTGAGGAATCAGCAGCCAGCCTTCCAGGGGCCCTCCTTCCGTTCAGATGCGGGGAAGTTTTGGTGTCAGATCCTTGGCCAAAGAAACACTTCCTCTGACTGCTCCAAAGCATACTTTCTAACTAAACCCTTTAGATTTTCTCCCAACAAAACAGATAATTCATAATAGCCACTAATAGACTAACAATTTCCATAGTAACAGCCAATAACAATTCATTATTCTCCTTATCAGCAAAGAGCTTCAGCAAAAAAAAAAAAAAGAAAAAGAAAACCACAACCTTACTGTGACAGTTCCCCCTGGGATGCCACCTGGAACTGGGGTACCACTGAGCCCTCTGACCCACCGGCTTGGGCTCCCTCTCACACTGTGCTGCTGTGACAAGTTGCAAAGGTCTCCAAGCTTGAACTTTCACCAGCATTCACACAGGTAGGGACACACCCAACTGCAGTCACATACAGGCTCCCTAACTACCAGCCTCCCAGCTTAGGACCCCAGAACAGTACTGTCCTGCCTTGGTCAAATCTGGCCAGTATATGGTTTAACACCTGGTCTGCCTTTCCTTCAATGTGAAGAGGACCAAGCACACTTGTGGTAACCAAGCTGAGATTTTCCCCAGATGCCTTAGTCAAATGCACACTGGTTTTGTTTAAAACATAAAATAAGTTTATTAACTACAAAAGGATAGATTTTAAGTGATTATAAGTGATAGCAAACAGATCAAAGCAAATTACCTAGTAAATAAACAAAACCACAAACTGAGTTTAACACACTAGATAGGTAGGATATGAATTAGCCTATTCTCACCCTGAGTGATAAACAGGCTGGCAGATTCTTAAGGCACAAGCCTTGGTTTTGCAGCTTGGGTTTCCCAGATTTTCATACACAGGCTAGAAGTCCCTTTAGCTCAGGACCATCAATTCCCCCCCGTTCAGTCTTTGTTCCTCAGGTGTTTCCAGGTGTGTTGTTGTAGGGAGAGTGTGGTCCCCCCAGAATGTCATTTTCTCCCTTTTATATCTTCTTCCCTCTTGCTGGAAAGCTCTTTTGCTGTGACGTGGGTCAAACAGTTCCCATTGTGTAGTGCTGTCTCGGAGAGGTTTCTATTGTACACAGTTCCTGGGGTAATCCTTGGGCTTGTGTGCATTTCCTCAATATGCCATTCACATTGTTTGGCCTTTTTAAGGTTGTACCTGAAAGGCTGCTTGTGCGTGTTTTCAATCTTACACCATGTTTCAGTAACACATATCTAGCCAAACGTCATAATTTCACATATGATAATAGCACATACAATCCAATGAGATATTAATGACAAGCAGATCAAGACTTTTAGAATGATACCTCACAAGGCATACTTTGTACAAAACATATCCAAATTACATGACAGTGGTGAATATTGGGATGCCAGGGTATCACACTTGCAATCACAAACAACCAAAATCAAGGTCAGGTTCCCACATTCCCCTCTTCTCACGAATCTGTCCTTTATCTATCCCAGTCAGTAAAACTGCAGCTTGCGGCTGTTTTTGTTCTGTCTGCCTAAGCAAGGCCAAATTATTCCTATGTGGTGTCCTCACTTCCAGTTTATGAGGGCCAAGTGCAAAAGATGGCTGAGAGTTATGCCAAATCCAGTTCTCTCATAACAAAGTGGCTACATCACAAAAAGCATCATAGACAGTAAGAGTCTGTCTACAGTGCAATTAGACATCAATACCTGGCCCATGCCAGCTGATGCGGGCTTGGGCTAAGGGGCTATTTAACTGCATTGGAGATGGTCGAGCTAGAGTTGCCAATTTTAGTTGGATGTATTCCTGGAGGTTTCATCATATGACATAATCTTTAATTAAAGATTAATCTTTAATTTCTGGAAACTGCAGGACAATCCTGGAGGATTGGCAATCTAGTCCAGAATCAGGCTGCAACCCAAGTTCTGGGACCTTTCCACCTCACAGGGTCCTATAACCCAGGTGCCAGCCCAAGCCTGTACATCTACACTGCAGTTAAACAGCCCCTTAGCCCAAACCCAGTGAGCCGGAGTCAACTGTCATGGGCCAGTTGCAGGTTTTTAATTGCAGCATAGAAATACCCTAATTGGCCACATTGTTGGCAGCGTTAACAGAGGTTGAGGAATGAATGGGCTATTGACACAAAAACACTCTCTCACCATTAAAGGCAGCTCCGCTAGGTAAAATATAATGGCTGAGAGAAAGTATGACTGGCTCTTGTCTGTCTGACATATGGTGATTATGAATATCCACAGATGTTGTTTCAGAGTAGCAGCTGTGTTAGTCTGTATCCGCAAAAAGAAAAGGAGGACTTGTGGCACCTTAGACACTAATAAATTTATTTGAGCACAAGCTTTGAGCTGTAGCTCACGAAAGCTTATGCACAATATCCCAGGTCGACTACCCAAGATCCATAAACCTGGAAATCCTGGGCGCCCCATCATCTCAGGCATTGGCACCCTGACAGCAGGATTGTCTGGCTATGTAGACTCCCTCCTTAGGCCCTACACTCCCAGCACTCCCAGCTACCTTCGAGACACCACTGACTTCCTGAGGAAACTACAATCCATCGGTGATCTTCCTGAAAACACCATCCTGGCCACTATGGATGTAGAAGCCCTCTACACCAACATTCCACACAAAGATGGACTACGAGCCGTCAAGAACACTATCCCCGATAATGTCACGGCTAACCTGGTGGCTGAACTTTGTGACTTTGTCCTTACCCATAATTATTTTACATTTGGGGACAATGTATACCTTCAGATCAGCGGCACTGCTATGGGTACCCGCATGGCCCCACAGTATGCCAACATTTTTATGGCTGATTTAGAACAACGCTTCCTCAGCTCTCGTCCCCTAACGCCCCTACTCTACTTGCGCTATATTGATGACATCTTCATCATCTGGACCCATGGAAAAGAAGCCCTTGAGGAATTCCACCATGATTTCAACAATTTCCATCCCACCATCAACCTCAGCCTGGTCCAGTCCACACAAGAGATCCACTTCCTGGACACTACAGTGCTAATAAACAATGGTCACATAGACACCACCCTATACCGGAAACCTACTGACCGCTATTCCTACCTACATGCCTCCAGCTTTCACCCTGACCACACCACACGATCCATCGTCTACAGCCAAGCTCTGCGATACAACTGCATTTGCTCCAACCCCTCAGACAGAGACAAACACCTACAAGATCTCTATCAAGCATCCTTACAACTACAATACCCACCTGCGGAAGTGAAGAAACAGATTGATAGAGCCAGAAGAGTTCCCAGAAGTCACCTACTACAGGACAGGCCTAACAAAGAAAATGACAGAACGCCACTAGCCGTCACCTTCAGCCCCCAACTAAAACCCCTCCAACGCATTATTAAGGATCTACAACCTATCCTGAAGGATGACCCAACTCTCTCACAAATCTTGGGAGACAGGCCAGTCCTTGCCTACAGACAGCCCCCCAACCTGAAGCGAATACTCACCAACAACCACATACCACACAACAGAACCACTAACCCAGGAACCTATCCTTGCAACAAAGCCTGTTGCCAACTGTGCCCACATATCTATTCAGGGGACACCATCACAGGGCCTAATAACATCAGCCACACTATCAGAGGCTCGTTCACCTGCACATCCACCAATGTGATATATGCCATCACGTGCCAGCAATGCCCCTCTGCCATGTACATTGGTCAAACTGGACAGTCTCTACGTAAAAGAATAAATGGACACAAATCAGATGTCAAGAATTATAACATTCATAAGCCAGTCGGAGAACACTTCAATCTCTCTGGTCACGCAACCAGAGACATGAAGGTCGCTATCTTACAACAAAAAAACTTCAAATCCAGAGTCCAGCGAGAAACTGCTGAATTGGAATTCATTTGCAAATCGGATACTATTAATTTAGGCTTAAATAGAGACTGGGAGTGGCTAAGTCATTATGCAAGGTAGCCTATTTCCCCTTGTTTTTTCTTAAGCCCCCCCCCCCCCCCCCCCCCCCCCCGGCCTTCTGGTTAAACTTGGATTTATGCTGGAAGTGGCCCACCTTGATTGTCATGCACATTGTGGGGAGAGTGGTCAGTTTGGATGAGCTATTGCCAGCAGGAGAGTGAGTTTGTGTGTGTGTGTGTGGGGGGGGGGGGGTAAAAAACCTGGATTTGTGCTGGAAATGGCCCACCTTGATTTTCATGCACGTTGTAAGGAGAGTGGTCACTTTGGATAGGCTATTACCAGCAGGAGAGTGAGTTTGTGTGTGTATGGGGGTGGGAGGGGTGAGAAAACCTGTATTTGTGCTGGAAATGGCCCACCTTGATTTTCATGCACGTTGTAAGGAGAGTGGTCACTTTGGATAGGCTATTACCAGCAGGAGAGTGAGTTTGTGTGTGTGGTTTTTGGAGGGGGGTGAGGGGGTGAGAGAACCTGGATTCCTGCAGGAAATGGCCCACCTTGATTATCATACACATTGTGAAGAGAGTGGTCACTTTGGATGGGCTATTACCAGCAAGAGAGTGAGTTTGTCTGTGGGGGGGCGGAGGGTGAGAACACCTGGATTTGTGCTGGAAATGGCCCATCTTGATGATCACTTTAGATAAGCTCTTACCAGCAGGAGAGTGGGGTGGGAGGAGGTATTGTTTCATGGTGTCTGTGTATATAATAATGTCTTCTGCAATTTCCACAGTATGCATCCGATGAAGTGAGCTGTAGCTCACGAAAGCTCATGCTCAAATAAATTGGTTAGTCTCTAAGGTGCCACAAGTACTCCTTTTCTTTTTTCAGTTTTACAAACATGGAGTCCTCTCATGTTATTACCCAGCACTTGGTACATGAAACATGGTTGCAACTGTCAGTCTACTGAGACCCACAACAAGGAAGAGAGTTTGAGTAACAGGCAAATAAAGCAGCACCTAGGTACAGAGCAAACAGGCAACATGGAGGCACTCAAGCCATTGGGAATATTGGATTTCCAGAGAAAAAACCTTGCACGGACATGGAAGCAGTGCAAACAAGAATGGAGTCAGCATCCAGTGCTGACTGTGGGGGATAAAGATGAGACAACATAAGTAAAGGTTTTTTACTGTCTTGTTGGGAGGAAAAGGATGATAAGTGAGTGAAACACTGTTGCCAGGAGTAATGCCTGAAAGACTGGAACAGCTGCTGATTAAAGTGTTTGATGAGGTCCGTGACCCTAGACAGAAAGAATCGGTAGACAGATATTCTGTTTTTTACCTCAAAACTAAGTAGTAGTAGAAGATACATTACGTTACAGAGCTGAGAAATCTGACATCCACAAGTAATTTTGGAGACAGAAAAGATTCCCTAGTGAGAGACGGGATTGTTTGTGGGATTCCCGTTTTTAAAGAGACAGTCCCATACTTAAGCCATCCTGCAGGTGTCCCAACTTTTTCTTAAAAATGGGCAAATTGTCCTGTATTTTCTGTCTCCCCCACATCCATACTGGCAGGCAGTCTGGCCAAATCTCTGCTCTCCAGCCACCTTCCCACCAACGGTGAGTGAGGGGGTTCCAGTGGCCGACGATGGGGGTGAGTGTGCAAGGCTGGTGGCAGGGCGAAGAGGCAGTGTGCAGGGCCAGCCGCTCTCCCTGCTGGTCTGTCAGCGCAGTCCCCGCTGCGTGCTGGCTCTTGGTCAGCAGGGCCCTGCCCCCTGTCCCGTTTCCAGCCAGCGCTGGCTGCGCTCTGCAGTGGCTTGTGAGTGCGAGCAGGCGCCAGGCAGCGGCCGGTTACGTGTCGCTTTTACTGCCCACCCATCGGCCCATTATGTGCTCACTCTCTTGATGTCCTCTCCCTGCTTTGCCCCTTCACTTCCCCCCACCCCAGCCCCGCTGCTCCTCCAAATCCCCCGCGGCAGGATGTGTCCCGCTCCCAGCGCTGTGTGGAGAACCAGCCCCTGGTCAGAGCACTGAACTCACCAACAGCCTGGCCAGCAGGCTCCTTCCTTCCCCCACTGCCTCTGGCTGGGCCAGCGCCCCGGGAAAGCCCAAGACCCTCTGGCCCTGGTCACTGGCCAGGAGGAGCCAAGCCCATGGAGAGCTGGCACGGGGAAGCCTCTCTGCCCCTCAACGAAGCTCTGGTGTGGCTGGGAGGGGGGAAGCATTTCCATGCTGTTCTACAGGCTCCACCTGCAGGCTCGACAGCAGCCCCGGGGGCAGAGGCTTAGCACTCTCTCCAAGCCCTGGGTCGTGCCCACAGGGAGTGCCAGGCTGCTCCATCCCCGAGGCACCTTCCCCTGCTGAGCCACCTCTCTGGCCAGGTTTGCTGAAGCCCCTGCAGTCAGGTTCCCTGGGCCCTGGTGCACAGTGCATCCTTAGGGCTTAACCCCTTCCTGCCCATGCGGTAGCTGGGGGACAGGCGGCAGCTAGGTTATGTCAGTGGCCTGCAGCAGCCTGGAGGTGTTAGCTGCCTTTTGACATTGTGCGGGTAGGAAGGGACAAGCTGCTTCCAACCACACAGGAGTGGTGGAGCCTGGGGAGGAAGAGACGAGCTCTGCAAAGACACAGGCCAGGTCATCCCTTCCCCTGCTCCTTCTCCCTTCCATCCCTTCACTCCCACACAGTGCTGAAAGGGTCGGCTGGCCACATTCTGGTGTGAACCGTGGCAGAAATCTGGGGAGGGGGGCATGTGACCCTGCATCCCTCCCACCCCGCATGTGTTGCCTCAGGAACACACAGTGCTAGATACCAGGAGAGGCGGGTCCGCATAGGGGGCCCAGCCAGACAGGGAGCCCCAGGAAGGGAAGGTTGGGTCTGTCAGTCACCCCCTGTGTGTGAGAGAGGTGTATGGGATTGTGTGTCTCTCCCCCCTCCCCGTGTGTGTGGGGGGGAGTAGGTGTGTGTGTGTCACCCCTCCCCATGTGAACCCTAAAGCCTTACAGATAAGAAGGTAAATAAAAAGTATCCAACTATGAAGTATTTCTTTTTAACAGGGGCTTGCTGTTAATTTGAACGTTTCTACGATTGATTGCCGTTGAACTCGCTTGAATACGAGTAATTTTACCAGGTGTCCCGTATTCAGCATAGGGAAATATGGTCACCGTATGCAATACTATCCCTGCAACCCTGATAAGCAGCAATATAAGACCGGACAAATGCGTCCAAATGCTGGTGACAAACAATAAAACCATTCTGAGGCCATTAAGCAAATGCAGGCTATCGAGAAGAAACCCACCAAACACCTACAGTGGACATCTGGTGACTTTTGATGGAGTCTGGCCAGTCGCGGACCAAAAGATGTGAAGGGAGTCTAGCAATTCATAAGGATGGCCGATTAACTTTTCCAGATACTGTACCCACCGATCAGAAGCCTGGGAATCCTTGAACAGTGAACACACAGTGACAAGCGTGGGAATGGTCATAGACCCAAGAACAGGCATTGGAAAGATTAAAGAAAGAGACTCGGAAGCGAGGCACCAGCCCTAAAGCACCACAACCCTGCAGAGCGGCTAGAGCTGTAGTGTGAGGCCTCAGGAGGAGTTAGGAGCAACACAGCCCATTTGCTCATAGATCCCCGGCACACAGAAAGATGTGCTCCAAGTGGAAAGGCGTTCCTGGCTGCGCTTTTTGGAATGGAATGATCGATGGAATGGATTGGTGGAATGGAATGGAATGACCTCTGGGCACACGGAGTCCTCTCACGTTATACCCAGCATGTAGGATGTGAAACATGGAGCTCTTCTTGCCTTGTTTTGAGAGTTCCACCTCCAGGTTTATCCAAGAGCAGGAAGTCTCAAAGTTGGCAAGGTGAAGCAAAAACAACCTGTTGAGCTTTTCCGAGCTAAACCAAGGTTTACGTTCAGTTCTGTTGGGAGGGTTGGGCAAAGTTTCAGGTCAGTTCTTATTCTAGCCTGCTCTAGTTCCACCACTTCTCACTTAGGCCAGCAGAGTAAGAACACATTGTACAAGAGCTAACATATTTCAACTGCGGTTTGGTAAGATTTCCTGAGAATCAGTGGGCAGTGGTTGTTTTTCAATGTTACATAAACCCACATATGTACTCAAGTACCATGAAGACCTCATAAACAGGTAGGTGTTGTGAAAGGTTAGCGAGGGGGAAAGAGGGTAGAATAGCCTCCTGGCCCCTCTCCAGTGCCACTGAAGCTGCTTGGAGGTAATTTGTGGATGTGCCGAGCACGCAGTACTGAGGGATTTCAATGTACTGAGGAGGTTATGAAGCTGCAGGAAAAATGTGGTTAGTTTTTACTAGCACTTGTGGCAAATTCCTCTCAGAGGTCCTCCCACAGCCAACACATTCTGTACAAGATGGTGATAAAAGAAAAGGGGGAGGACGGTGGTGTCATATGTTCCCCTGGGGCTGGCTGTTTTATTTTTAAAGAACATTAGACAGATTTTTTTTTAAAGGGGACAGAAAATAGTATGGAAATTATTACAGCAACATTATATGAGATCAATGGGAGGCTGGAGTGCAGAGTTCATTTTGGTCTCAAGCAGGACAAAGCAGAAATGGAAAAGAGCCTGAACAGAGGGATGAAAGCTTAAAGGCAGTCTCACGGTTAGCAGGGATGGCAGTAAAGAGAGGTGGGCTATATTCATGGCTCTGACACTGATTTGTGGTGTGGACTTGGGCACACCATTTAACCTCTCCGCACTTCAGTTCTTACATTGATGAAATGTGGATGCATATCTTACCTATCTCATGAGGCTTAATTTACTGCTGTTTGTAAATACCTTTGAGATGTTCCAATGGAAAGTGTTATAAATGGGGTTTCTATAGGAGAAGAGGTTGTAAAGTCTGGGATCATTTTGATCAGGAAAGGAGAAGATTTAAGGGGACTTGATTATGATGAGCAATGCTATGAAGGCTGTAGTGAAAGCTCAACAATCCCTCCCTCATATTCTTTCTGATACCACGTAAACCAAGAGCTGCTCAAAGATTTGCTGCCTCAGGGTATCAGTAAGTGAAATACTGTGCCTGTGGATTTTTTTAGCCCTGAATAACTCGATGAGCAGTATATATGGAGCTATGCAAGTAAAATGTAAGGTTAAGTCTCTTTTATAAGATGATCACCAGGGGATGGGGTGGGATGGGGGCTGGAGAGAATCAGAGAAGTTAGCTCATCCTGCCCTTCTGCCTGCCAAGGCAGAGAGGCTTCTCTGTTCATATCCCCTCTCCCTCGATCCACAGTGCTACACAATTAGCTAGGAGGTTTTTATCTTCTTCTGAAGCCTCACTATTGGACATCCTCCAACCGTATCTTCAATCTCATTGTTTTGAGGAGTGGACTTTCTTCCTGAGACAAGGATCACACCTGGGCCTGCAAAAAAGGGGCTGGGAATCTCACCAGGGTAGGCTCTGTTGTGCATTTTCTGGTCTGCCTCATTTCTGGGCCAAGGGGAAATACCAACAGGACAGTGTCCTCTATGACCCTGCGGCGTATCCACAGTGTTTCTGGAGAGGAGAAAAAGATGCAAAAGAAATCTCATGGCTTACACAGAGAGCTCATTTCTCCTCTCTCTTGGTACACTAGGAATCAGGAGTAGCCCCACTGATATTAATTGAGTTATACCAAGGTGGGACCAATGTAAGTTAGAGGAGAAGTCGGATCTGTAAGATGTGAACACTGGCCAGATTTTTCAAAACTGGATAATAGTTTTGGGTTCCTCAGGTTTTGGGAGCCTATCCTGAGACATATTTGGACTGATTTTCAGAAGAGCTGAGCACCTACGACTCCATTTGAAGCCAACCTCTGAAAACTGACACCTCTAGTACATCTTACATTGACCACCCAAAAACTGAGCACCCCAAACCAGTGGCCACTTTTCAAAATTTAGGTTGTAGTGGCTTCCAACTGCAAAAGGCCCAGAAATGCTCTTTTTAGCTTGGACAGGATGAAAATCCCATGAGGGTCCTAGTTTGGGTCTCTCTCGACTCCATTCAGAGCTTTCTTTAAATTGAGAAGACCCAGAGACTCCATGAAGGAGACTAAGGACTTCATTATTGCTATTGATTTTACATGGAGGGATTTTCTCAGATCATACGGTGATGGATGGCTGTACAAACACCTATGATAGATAGCTGTAATAACTGTACTAACATGCACAATGCAGACCAATAACCATGGATGAGAGACTCACTTACCAGTGAACAGGGCTGGCCTTAGTGAAAATGATGCCCTGGGTGAACTTGTATTTTAGGGCCCTCCCTCTCCTTCCCCCATTAGCCCTGGCTCCTACGGGGTCCCTGGGCTCCCCCCTACCCATCACCTCTGGGCCATTACCTATACTTCATATGCAATGTCCACAGGAAAGTCCATTCAATGTAGATGGGCGTCTCCCATGATCCATTGTAGTTAAGTGTCACTTGATGAGCCACTTACTTTAACTAGTCCCTTCAAGATGTACTACTTGTGGGAGTTACCCCAGGAGCAAACATTTGAAATACAGGTCTCTACTCGTGACTTCAAATACCAAAATGATACATGCATACAAATAGCATAAACATATTCAGCAAATCGTAACCTTTTCATAGACATCTTACATGCGACATGTTGTACAAGATTTGTTGCAAATATGCAACGGTGATCTACATGGTCATGCTTTAATCAGATAACGTCACAATGAGTAACTGCTACAACTAGCAAATTCCTAGGCCACTGTCAGCAGAAGTGCAGAAGTAAGAGTGGCCTGGTATATGGTGTATTGCCACACTTACTTCTGTCTGCTGCGGTGGCTTTTGGTGCCTGGCACTTGGCCTGCAGCTCAAGGCAGCCTTCACACTGTCAAAAGGGGGCTGCATCTTGCCAGAGTCCACGGCCCTCCTGCAGCCCCTCGCCGCTCTTAGAGAGAGAGCCAGTCTGTGAGAGAGAGACAGAGAGAGAAAGCCTCTGTGTGTGTGTGTGTGAGACTGTGTGTCAGAGAATTGTGTGAGAGACAGAGTGTGTGTTGGGGAGTGTGAGACTATGTGTGTGAGACAATCTGTGTTGGGGGACTGTGAGAGGCAGAGGGTATGTAGGTGTGAGAGCCAGCCTGTGTGAGAGAGAGACAATGTGTGTGTGTGTCACTGTGTGTTGGGGGATTGTGTGAGAGACAGAGTGTGTGTTGGGGCATGTGAAACTGTGTGTGTGTGTGTATGTTAGGGACGTTTGAGAGACAGTGAGTGCACTGAGGAGCGAGTGAGGGAGGGGTCAGTGGGGCGGGGAGAAGCCCACTGTCCCAGCATGGGCCATGGGCTGGAGAAGAGAGGAATCCGACTACAGAGAGCCAGGGGAAGCCCGAGCCCCTTCTAGTGCTCCCCTGGCTACAGCGCCCTGGTCGTGGGCCCCGTTTGCCCAGCCCTAAGGCCCACCCTGCCAGTAAAGTCCATTTTAAGGTTCAACCACAAACTAATGAACAAAATAAACCATGTGAGGTTGTTGCATTAACCATGGTTGCTATGGAGGGAGACAATGTTGCTTTTGTTAGAGATGTAAGGTGATTTTTTCTTTGAAGAGGGTTCGCTTGCATAGCTTTATTTTCCAGGAAGAGCAAGCTTCATCTCAGAATCTATATGCTCCAAAATCTCAAATGCTGGCACTGCTTATTAGCAGCTTGCTGAGTGAAGAATATTCTTCCTTATATAGGCCTTTCAGAAACTAGGTCAGAGGATTAGTGAGTACTGGTTGTTAAAATCCTCTTTGACTGCCTGCCTTCCTTTATTATTTCCTTGCCTGACCCATTATGTAAGCTCATGCCTGCCTGCTTTTCTAAGCTTATTTCTCTTGTGGGCAAGCTGTGATGACCGCAAAAGATAGCCTCTCTTGCTTCAAAAGTGGTAATACTTCAGCACGCTTCTATGTCCATGTTTATGCCTGAGTGTTGGCTTGTTTAGTAGTTGCATCTCACAACATAAATCTTGCCTCCTCCTCATAAACCCTTGGCTGATTTTTAAGAGCTACACAGCTGATTAAATGGCCAATAAAGTTGCCAATGAAAAGATATGTAAACAACATAGGCACAAGTATTCCTAAGGATGGTGTCATAGGGATACAGGGTATTCATCACAATTAGACCTAAAGGGGAATAAGGGATTGGCTTGGGAATCAGAAGATCAGAGTTAAACTCCAGGCTCTCATGATGTGTTTGTACAACCCTGTCATTATAGACCCTGATCTTAGCTGAAGAAATGCTGCAATACAAATAAAAAATAATCTTTGTAGATTTGTGGGGAATGTTTTCTGAGAATCTCAAACTACAAGCTCAGAAATAGACACCAGGATTGTCAAAAGTACATCTGTGATGAAGGGCTGACGTTTTCTTGCCATATTGTTTGAAGGAGATTACGTCTTTCTGGAATTTTTACACACACACACACATAAACAAACACACAGCATTCAGTATTAAAAAGACAAGATTTAGCAATAATAGCTCCCTGCGCACTTATCTGAAATGCAGCTGTTTCTCCCTACCACTGTAGTAACTGTGCAAGCTATTGTCAATTGTTCTTTTTCTTTCTCTCTCTGCATTTACACATATATAATCTGTGTTTATACAAACAGGCCAAGATTTTCAGAGCCTAAAGTTAGTGTGACATACCCAGGGTATAATCCAGACTAATGAGCAGCTGTGTCTCTCCTGCCCAGCAACCTTGGGTGTCTTACAAAAGAAGCTCTCACCTGGTCTGTGCTCACAAACAGCCTGCCAGCATGCAAACCACTCCGTGAGTATCTGTGCATTAGTGCAGCCTAGGTGACACTAGGGTTACACTTTGGCTCTCACCAGCTTGGGTTGTACTGCAGGGTGACCCCAACACACACCCCAGTCCCAGATTCCTCCCAGAAATGTATGTCTTGTGCTGCCCAGCCCACTCCTGGACAGTACAACATATTTTAAGTCTGTTATTGCTTAAAGGGAATAATATGCCATCTTATTATCTCAAATAGTTATTCAGACACTTCCATTTAAACACACTGGATTAGATAAAACAAACAAAAAAACCACAAGCTGATTAATTACAAAGAGAGAGATTCAAAGTGAGTAAAAGGAATGAGGCTTAAATGTCAGAAATGTTTACAAGAAAAATAAAGATAAGATGTTTACTAATTCCTAACTGAACAAACTATATCAGAGTCAAACAAAGTTTCTCACCACATGCTTTCAGCAGTCTTATTGACCAACCTCTGCAGGTCAGGACCCCTCCTCCAGGGTCCAACAAATGCTTCTTTATCTCTTCAGTATAGTGAATGCAATGGTCAGGGAAAGAAAGCGGGGTGCCTTGCGGTGTTTGTCCCTCCTTTTTATAGGTTCAGTCACTTGCTTGAAACACATTTTCAGCAGAGCACTAGGAGCCAGAGTCTATGTGAAAGGATGTTCCTTGCTGGCTTTTTCTCACCTCTTTGGGTTTTCTGTGTTTCCCTTCCTGCTTGATGACTCTATTTACTGCTTAAATGCACGTTAAGTGGAGCACATATTCTTTTGTCTACAACCGACCAGTTTGCCAACCTCTGTTTGGGCAAGGCTGTGGAGTTTGGAACGTGTGTTAATAACATCATACATGGAACTCTTACAGTTTTACATACATATTTTATTAGATGATACTGACCAGAAAATTATGAGTTTTCAAATGATACCTTACAAGACATTCCTTTTACAAAAATTATTACAATCATGTGTAGGGTGTGAACACACGGTTACAGTCTGTCACAGTTAGGTTTCTAAATCCATTGTTCGGCAGCTAAATAGTGGTCTCCTTTTCAAAAGTGCTGAGCACACAACAGCCCAAAGGAACCTACTGGGTGGTTAGCACTTTTGAAAATCAGCTCACTGATTTAGGTGCTTAAGTATGAGTCTAGAGCTCAGATCCTTACAGGTATTTAGGCATCTGACTCCCATTTGAAACCAGTGGGAGTAAGGTGTCTAAATACCTTTGAGTTTTTGGGCCTAGAAGAGTAACTTTAGCTTCCTACTTTTGTAAATCTTGGCCAAAGTTGATCATGTGCTGTAATCTGTAAAGTTCAGAACAAAGTTCAATGCTACAGCAAGGGGGTGCGTGCAACTCCATTGAAATAATGTAGTTGAGTCTACTTTTGCCAGAATGAATTTGATCTCAGTGGTCATATGAGCAGTAACTCTGGCTGTTATGATTTGTTCAGTCTCTGCTTTTCTATTAAAAATCAGGAAAGAAATCTGCTTTCCAACCATACTTCTCCTTCCTATTATTTCTTCTCCAGCTAGAATATTGTCTGTACCCACCTGTGACTTTGCTTGCTTTGAGATGAAAAGGTCAGGCTGGACATTTTCAATGTCATTTCCTTGCTTTTAAAAGAAAAACATATGTTAACCCTTTTCCAAAGGCATCATCTGTCCCTCAGCATTTACTCTGCAGAAGTTTCAGAGTAGCAGCCGTGTTAGTCTACTTAGGCTTGAACAGAGACTGGGAGTGGATGGGTCATTACACAAAGTAAAACTATTTCCCAATGTTTATTCCCCCCCCCCCCCCCCCCCACTGTTCCTCAGACGTTCTTGTCAACTGCTGGAAATGGCCCACCTTGATTATCACTACAAAAGGTTCCCCCCCGCCCCCCGCTCTCCTGCTGGTGTTAGCTCATCTTAAGTGATCACTCCCCTTACAGTGTGTATGATAACACCCATTGTTTCATGTTCTCTGTGTATATAAATCTCCCCACTGTATTTTCCACTGAATGCATCTGATGAAGTGAGCTGCAGCTCATGAAAGCTTGTGCTCAAATAAATTGGTTAGTCTCTAAGGTGCCACAAGTCCTCCTGTTCTTTCTGAAGAAATGGTCCCTCTAGCGCCCATATACACGATGTATTAACTGGTGATAGTTGCTTGGTATGCAACAAAGATGAATGAAACAGACTGCTCCAAAAGAGAGAGAAAGCGAGGAAGGGAATACCTTTTATTGGACCAACTTCCGACAAGCTTTCGAGCCACACAGAGCTCTTCCTCAGTTCCCAGACCTGAACGCGTCTCTCTCTAACCATCAGAGGTTGGTCCAATAAAAGATATTACCTCACCCACCTAGATTCTCTCACAGCCTGGGACCAAAACGGCTACAGGTACACAGCATTCTCCAGAAGAGACATTTTGGCAATGTGTTCCAATTCAGCGAGGCTTACTGGCATGACAAGTTATATAAGCATTGTCAAAATACCAAAGAGCCAGACCACTCAGGTACTGGCAATGTCAGAAAATGCTGATTCATCGAAACTGAAACTTTTAGCCAGAAAGGGTTGGTTTTGACAACTTTTTCAACTTGAAAATTATTTGAGGGAAAAAGTTTTGAAATTGTTGAAAAGTTTCATTTTGAAACAAACGACAAATCTGGTTTTCCGGTTTGAACCAATGTTTCATTTTGAAATTTGAGCTAAGTATAGTAACCAACCCACCAACAAAACATTAAAAGGGTCAGAATGGTAAGAACATGTTTTTAAAATGTTTGAAATGACCCAAAATGATTTTTTTTTTTAAATTTCAATGGATGAATATTTTGGGGATTTTGAATTTTTATCCCAATTCTTGACAGGAAAATTATTGGCTCTCAAAAAAAAAAAATCTAGGAGGGGAAAACTGTTTCCCACTGAGCTCCAATAATGAGTAAACCCTACCTGCTCCTTTATTTTGGTTCATGGTCATGTACTGGCTAGGACAGCTGACAAACTGGGAAAGCTGAAATTTAGGGCAATTTTAACCCAGGACTGAGAGAAATCATTGGTTCTCCCCTTATTTTCTGTCTCTGTAATGCTTTTTAAGAAATACGAATTGGAGTGAGTGAGTTGTACTGATAATAATTTGGAGCAGTCATCATAATAATAGCAACAAACCTGAGGAGTTTATATTCGGAGAACACCTCTTATCTGCAAAGCGCTTTACCCATTATGGCACAGGGCCAACCACTGGGTAAAAAGAGGGGATGTGTCACCTTCCCCAATATTTGGCTATTCTGTTTGAACTCACGCATTCTTAATCCTGTGCTTGCCCCCCCTCACCCCCACACACACATTTAACATTTTTAATGTCACTGAATTATTGCATCTGGGAAACATTCTGGCCTGTCTTACACAGATGTTTAAAGAAGGTGTAGACATCGGTTGCCTCAGCACAGTAGCCACGGTAGTACAGAACTCATGCTTCCTTGATTGCTAGGTGCAGGGGGTGTCATCAGCTGGCTGGGGGCATGGGGGCATTCCTCAAGTGTGCATGGAACAGAAGGTAGCAGGTAACAGAGAGGACCGCATTCTGGTCCCACTAGGAGCATCAGTAAGAAGCCCTGAAGATGATAGTAACCATAGTACCATGAGTATTGCCTTGCACAAACACCGAGGCCTTCATTTTTGCTGTTATTGCCATGCTCTTCATACTCCACTGAGCACATCCCAAACTTATAAGACTGACATCGCTATATCTATATCACTTTACCAACCACTGAAGTGCAGCTGCCTCTGGGGTGGAACTGCTTAACAGCTCACAGCAACACAACACATGAGTTTGGAGCATTGTGCATAATTTAAACTGCAAGGGGACTTGGGTTAGGCAGAAAGCCGGAGGTACTTACCTGAGTTGGAAATTGACCAGGTTAACATCATAATTCTTGCAGAAGTTGCCAGGGAGTCTTTAAAAACTACAGACCCTCAGTGCTGTAGTTTCCCTTCTCAATTGACAGCACCTCTGGAAGCACAGAGCCCTCGAACACCATGCTGGGGAATTGTTTCAGAAATGACTTAGAAAGAATTTTACCTGGTGAATCTCCAACACCGCTGCTGTCAACACCTGAATTTTTCCAAGAGGTTTCACATCCAAGTACTGATCCTGCCCTATGCCTTCTGCCAAAGCAATCACAAACCCAAGGTGATGCAGCTATAGGAGACATACTGAGACTCTACCAGCTAGTTCATGCATGTGAACATTAAGATCTTTGTATGCAAAAAGTTCTATTCTCAGTCCACTAAAGAAGCAGCTTTCTTACTGGGTTATGGCTAGGACAAGAAAATGGTGTTCACGCTTAGATTAGGGTTTGCGTTGAGGGCAGAACCAGGTTTGGATTCAAAGGCACTGAACTGTGAGCTGTCATGGTGAGCATTCAGCCCAATTACTGTGTGATCCGCGGACATTACGCATTTCTGGAAGGCCCCCTCTGGAAGAGCTAGGCTCCGACTGTTTGGATTCAGACACAGACTGTGGATACAGGACATTCCCCAGGGTTTGAGGGTATTTCTGGTCTGGGCTTTGGTTCAGACTGTTCTCTCCTGGTTTAGTTTGACAACTGCCACCATCAGTAGTGCAAGTAGGGTGGTACTCTCCAGTATGCAGCACTGACAAGAGAGTTTTAGGGGATACAGGGTACCAAAAAGACTTGGGGCTAGCTAGGGGGTGGGGGCTGCGGTCTGCTCTTTAAAGGAGCGGAACACAGCTAGGGAGGGCATTCATTCTTTAGATGGCTTTAACAGCACAATGCATACACTAACAAACTTAAACAAAGGCTTTCAAATTTTTCATCAAAATTGTTTTTCAGTGGAAAACTAGGTTTTGACTCAAACATTTTCCGCTGAACACATTTTGGTTTTAATTTTTGTGATAAAATAAAGCACTTTCCAGCCAGCTCCACTTTTTTGTGAAATTGTCGGTATCTCTTCCTTCTACTTGGGAAAAAAATCTACTAAACCCAGCCTTTCTCACCGTATTTCAGCTCTTCGCTACTCAGCTCCAGGAAGCGAAGAGAGACAAGAAAATGAAAAGTAAAGGCGTGGGGAGAAAGTTAGTCAAATACTTTTGTTTTTGAAACGAGTTTCAGTTCAAGCGTTGATCAAAGTTCCCAAAGAGTTGTTGTTGGTTTTAACTCCTGCCTGAATAACAACAAGCTGATAAGAAGGGAGGCCTCTTTGGTAATGGGAGCTACAAATGAGATGGTGAAAGGCACAACCTGTACTGAAACTATCTACATGTTTCCATTCTCGGTCTGCCGGTCTGTGACACTCTCTCTTTCCTCTTTGGTGAATATGATTTACAGTAAAAGCACAGGAAGCTGAATGATTTCCTCTGAGGAAAGCACCTGACAAAGAGGTAATATTGCAAGTAGTGAAGTAGTCTCTGTGAGTAAAGTCGTCAAATGATTTGGCTTCATCATCACCTGCTACGTCCTCCGAGGTTTCAGTAAAAGACCTGATCCCATAGTGAGAGGGCTTTGATGTGGTCATGAAGGTGCATGACATTCAGAAGGTATGAGAGTCCTGAGCTGCTCCTAGTGACAACCCAAGTACAAGCAGCTTTGAGTTTTCCATTGTTTTTGTGACAAAGCATTTAATCAATACGTCACATGCTATACCACACCAGAATCTGCGACGATCACCCACCTTGAGTAGTAGCTTACTCTGCAAATAGTGCATTGATGTCAGTGGGACTACTCATGGACCAAGACACTACTCACCGTGAGCAAGGGTGGCAGCGTCTCTCTCTTGGGAACTGTGGTGGGCCTGTCAGACAGATGGCTGGGTAATCTGCAGTGTCCTGTGGGTGTAACACTGCACAGCTGCCATTTTACATCCTCCCTCCCACCCCCACACCCCACCCCTGCCTCCTGTGAAGCGTGAATCCTCACACCAGCTTTGGCTGCGGGACCATCACTGCACGGGCGCCATTTTGGATCTCCCATCCTGTGAGGAGACAGTTCCTTTCAGAAGTTTAAAAATCTTTTTTTTCAGATACCTAAAAACCGACAGCTGAAGTTTTCAGAGAGATTTGGCCACCTGGCTCACATAAAAATGTATGAGAGGTAGGCATCCAAATCCCTTAGTCAGCTTTGAAAAATCTCAACCAAAAACTTTCTGAAATTTCAAAAGCTGTCCTGACTCAAGAGCCAAGTTCCCCATCCAAGCAACTCCGCAACAGCAGCTGCAGAAGGTATGAGGTGTGGATCTCAGTGGGAGCAGGAGTCCTCTACACGTCAAAAGTGACGGCATGGTAAGTGGGTTTATGTGTATGTTTGTGTGCAGGTATAGGTGTGTGTATCGTGGCATGAGGGATGGCAGATTAGGAAAAATGGGGATTTTATATTTTGTTAGGGATGAGCAGTTTGTCCATAAATGGAATAGAAAGTTATAACTTTTCTTTCTTTCATACCCAACCCCCTCTTCTTCGAAGAACACTCTATAAAATACACAGGCGTCATGATGGCAAAAGAGGATTAACTTTGGCTGTTCCTTTCTCCCCTGTGAATGCCATAAAGTTTCTAAAGTCAAATGAAATCATTGTGGAGTAAATGAGGCAGTCAAATGTGATGTGAGTGAAGTGTTACTTTGCAGGAGGAAAGTGACGGGGTGTAAACTGGATGGTGAACCATTCCAAACCCAATGAGAAATTCCTTAGCTGTGGAAGTGCCGGATGCCTTTCAGTTGAAATCAATGGGGTTGAGGTTCCCAAGCTGCTTTTGAGCTCCCAAAAAGCCAGGAGTGGTTTGTGAGAGAGGAGGATGGCCTAGAAAAGCAAAGCTATTCTCTCTTTTTCCATTTTTTTTCAGAGAGGCTCCCCCCACCTCTCATCTAACCCTTCCTTTTCTTCACCACAAGAGAGATTGCCCTGTTATCTTGATGAGATTCTACTTTAGCAGTCATTCGTTCATGGTGTGGCTGCCCGCTTTTCCAGGAATTAAGATCATTTGTATTGTTGTGTGGACGATGTCTACTTGCACTTCCTCTGCAACAATCAGACCTTGTTTATTAGGACTCATATGTGTCTTACCCACACACAGCTTCTCTGGCACTGGAGGCTGAGATTTCTTTACCTGTGGAGGCAGGCGGGGAAGTACCCTAGGGGAGGCTATACGCACACAGACAGGCGTTATGAGAGTTCCTGATCAGACATTTTCAAAGAAATGTATTCCGTGAGACATGGGTTGCACGGAGCGCTGATGGGGCTATCCCCACCAGCCACTGGAGCTGCTGAAGAGACTGGGATCAGCACAAATGAATAATTTTTTTTGTCTTTCCCCCAGTTTCTCTTTTACACACACAAAATTCTCCAAACCATAAAATGCTTGTGTACACCTCTCTATGTTAGTTTAGCAGTAAAAGTTATAGTCTGGGGGAGATCTGTGAGTTGGTGTGAGAGGAAAGAGCTGAGCTTTATTTGTTTTGCTTTATTTTTAATCATCACCTGCATTCTCCATTTATCTTCCCACCAACCTTCTTTACAGAATCATTAGCAACCCTGCTAAATTTAATCTCAGGGGGTTACACAATCAACTACTATGGCAGGGAGCATGAACAGAGGAAGTATGGATGCATGGCTAAGGCAGTTGACTGGGACTCATTATCTGGGTTCATTTCCTGGCTCTGCAACAGATTCTTTGTGTGTCCTCGGGCATATCACTTCCTCTCTCTGGGTCTGACTCTCAGTTACGCAGACAAGCACAAAGCTTCTTTTCATTCAGGCACTCCCATGTCTCCCACTACACCCATCTCCCTGCTCAAATCTTCTTAAGGAAAGACACCCTGAGTTGAAAGTTGACGTTGTTTATCAGACAATAATAATCCACTTCCCACCTCCGAGTGACTGAAGGACATATGGAAAAAAGCCGTCCTGCTCAGGATATAGAAAGGTCCTGCAGCTGTAGACATCAATAACCGGCTGGACTACCCTTTCTATCCAGGAGAGAGTCCAAGAAGTTGGGCTACCTTGTCTCAAGGCATGCTGGGAAGTAAACACTGCATGCAATCCCATGAATTTTCTCTGAAAAGCTCTTGCGTGGGGCGACTCTGAGGGGAGAAGCCTCTTGTGAGAAGACATATACTATACCGAGTTCAGACTCTTATGTTTAAACATTTGGTCTGGCTCTTTGCTTTGCTTGTTTTACTATTTAACTAGGCAACAACACAGGCAAAAATAAATTCTGCGAAGATTGATGAAGCGATAACAAAATAATCTTCCATTCTAACATAGAAGTGCAATCTTGTAATTATATAAGCCCTGTCCACACCCATCACCAATCTCTGAGCTATAGCTTGCAAGGGCTTTTCAATAATGTTCACATCATGAAATCTACCACCACCACCAGTAAAGCCAGTTCCCAAACCCCTTCTGACTGTGCAGTTTCCACTGGAGGAGTTTCTCTATGTTTCTCAAAAGAGAAAGCAACTCCCATAAGTAAAATTACTCACGTGTTTATTTTCTGGATTGGACCAATCATACTGGTCCCCAGGGTCTGAGCAGTTCCTGCCATAGATATACTGCAAGCATTTCTTGGGCACTGTGGTAATGCAAATGTTCAAGCCAGATTCTGTTTCAAATTTCCTTTGAAACATCCTAAGGTCTTAATCAATTCAATCCAATTAATCAATTAAACATCTTAATCAAGACTTTCTTTTAAAAAGGGTTAAAAATTTAAAAACGAATAAAAAGAGGATAAAAATTTTAAAAGTGCTTAAATGTCCTAGTACAGGGATCGGCAACCTTTGGCCTGCGGCCCTTCAGGGAAAGCCCCTGGCGGGCCGGGCCGGTTTGTTTACCTGCAGCGTCCGCAGGTTCGGCCGATCGCGGCTCCCACTGGCCGCGGTTCGCTGCTCCAGGCCAATGGGGGCTGCCGGAAGCGGCGACCAGCACATCCCTCAGCCCGCGCCGCTTCCCGCAGCCCCCCATTGGCCCAGAACGGCGAACCGCGGCCAGTGGGAGCCGCGATCGGCCGAACCTGCGGATGCTGCAGGTAAATAAACCGTCCCGGCCCGCCATGGGCTTTCCCTGACTGGCCGTGTGCCAAAGGTTGCCAATCCCTGCCCTAGTACCGTCAGGGAGTGTCCACACTTACTGTGTGTGGAGTACAACACTGCATGTCCAGCTAGAACAGATATAAGTAGCAGTGTGGCTGGGGAGGCATGGTTGAGGCAGGTAGGATGCCTTACATGCCTGAACCCCCAGGGTATATACATGGGCTCTCTACACTTCCCCCGCCAGAGCCTTTCCCCGTTGCTGGAGCCTTTCACACAGCCTGTAGCTACACGTGTTGTGCTTATCCTCTACACGCTGCCATAAGGGCAGAGCCCAAGTTCCATTTTCAAAAGGGACTTAGGCCCAGATGTTCCAGTGTATTTAGGGCCCAAATCTTCCCACTGATTTCAATAGGAATTAGGCACCTACATGGTTTTGGTGATCTGGGCCTCGGTGATTAAGCTGAGAAAGGCAGCTAGTGGGAGTCTCAGAAGCACTTAAGCAGGTTAGGCGCTTATCTCCCAATGGGAGATGAACGTCAATAGGCATTAGGGTCGGATTTTTAGGCACCTCAAGTTACAGATAGATGCTTAGTAGAATTTTCAAGGGCCTAAGCACCAAATTTCCGTCGCTACCAATGGAAGTTAATCACCTAGGTGTTTTTAAAAATCCCATTAGGCATCTAGCTGCATAGCTCAGCATTTAAATTCATTTAAATATATGGCCCGTCTGCTCCTAAGTCACTTAGGAACTTTTAAGAATTTTATCCACAATGACTTAATTTGAAAGTGGTTTCTAATTTCTTATTTGGGGAAAAAAAAATAACCTAGATGAGTCTCTAGATCAATCTTGGCAGGTTTTACATTAACTTAAAGCTGAGAGTGTTCTCATAATTTTTGCAAAATGACTCTGTCAGATTAGAAGTAGGGATGGAGGAGGGACAGTGAGAAAGAGCGTTCTATATCCTGCAAAAGATGCTGCAGTATGTATTTTTATCCTGAATCAAAATTGCATTAGGTCAGTGGTTTTCTTTTGACATTCATTACTTTGAGGTTTTGTCAATTTCTTGCTAGTCAGTGGCCCTGAAAAAATATCAGGTAAGGTATCTGTCAGTGAATAATTACTGGAAATATCATCTCTTTCCCATTCAGCTTATTAGCATGACTTCTGTGACTAGGTGGAAACCTAAGCTGGTCTATAACAGCTGTGTTTGGATCTCTCAGATGAAATCTAAGCCATTAGCATAACACCACAATGATGAGATAGAGGTTGTTTTGGGATGCTTCTAGTAATGAGGAAATCACTTCTATGCATTTCACCTAATTCTTTGCTGGCTGAATGTCTGCAAGCAAATTGTGAGTTTCTTAAATTTGCTTGTTATTCAAAATTATTCAGTGACATTTCACATTAATGCGAAGTACGGTCTGTGTAGTATTCAGCCATCTTTGCGTGACTTGAGAGGAGGTGTGATCCAACAATGAATGCTTTGCTGTTCTTTTCTGGTACCTATCATTTGAAGGGCTCACTCTGTGCTTTGACAAATATCAATGAGGAGTGTAATCCAGCACCTTTTACCAATATCCCTGGAGGGATAGCTCAGTGGTTTGAGCATTGGCCTGCTAAACCCAAGATTGTGAGTTCAATCCTTGAGGAGGCCATTTAGGGATCTGGGGCAAAAATTGGGGATTGGTCCTGCTTTGAGCTGGGGGTTGGACTAGATGACCTTCTGAGGTCTCTTCCAACTCTGATATACTATGATTAAGTTTCATTTCAGTACTCTAGAACTGGCAAGATACCTAGATTGATTAGCCAAGTGGAACTCTGATTCAGAGATGTAAAGAGAGGCTAAACAGCTTTGAATTTTGGGCCAGGAGTACCTCCTTGTAACATGGGCATGGTGGGGATGATGCTAACAGATGAAGAATTTACAAGTGCAGTCAAACACAAGGCCTGGAACATTAATTGTGACTAGAGAGCGCCCAGCTATAATGCAAGATAGAACTAGCGTGCCATCTGCTGGTAAAAAGAAAGAAATAATTCTAGCTGAAGCCTGAGCAAATTAGCGTGGGAGAGAGAGTGTGACTCCCCACCAGATGCTGGGATGGGGGAAGATGTGAACAAAAAGATCCCTCAAAAAATCATTCGCTAGTGTCAGCCAATACACTTAGCCACTTCCCCACAAAGGGGTTTGCTGTTATCAATCTTTAACTCATTTAACAGGCTCCCTGCATTTCACTCTCTGACCTTCCATGTGTAACATTTGTTTTGTGGTGAGTAACCTGTGCATTGTGTGAAACAGTCATGTGGAAGACTCATAAAAGTGTGTTGTATTGTCTTGGTTCTTGCAACACATCCTGTTGTAGGCTGCTTCTGAAACGTGGGCACTGAAACCTGATAGCGAGGCAGATTATGGTGAGAGTTATTGCTCATGTCTGCTTTGCTTAGGTAGCCACATAGCAGTGGCTGGCTACTCTCCACATTTATTCATTCGCAGCATAAAACCTTGGATGGATTCACTAGTAGGCAGTCTCTTCTTTGGTTGCTCCAAAGTCCTGACCAGAAATCTGCAGGGGAATGCCCCCAGGACTTTACAGCTGTCAAGCAGCCAAAGCGCAAATGTAAGAAAAGCAATTGAAGGATGCAATTTAATAAAACAGCAAAGATGCAAGTGACGATGAAGGGGGACAAGAAGGGAGATGAGAGTTTTTCGAGTATCTTTGTTCACTTTTTTATACCGTTTCAATTCAGCAATTTCTGACCCAATCAAATGAGTGCAGTAAGCCTGGATTAACTGTACCTCTGTACGGGACAGAAGAAAACATGGGTCTAAAACAAGACATTGCTCATAGGTCTTTTCCTTCTTTATCAGACGTGGTATGAAGATGTGGGCTGGGTTCTGTTGTGTCCCAAGTGAATGGCAACCTTTCATTCACATGCTAAGAGTTAGGGTTAAAGGCAAAGGACTAACATCTTTCTGTCTAAGGCACTTATATGACTCCCCACCCCGCCCATTACCATAGCATCAGACCACCTCCCAATCTTTCATGTATTTATCTTCTCAACACCCCCCTGTGAGGTAGGGCAGTGCCATTAGCCCCATTGTACAGATGGCAAACTGAGGCACAGAGACACTAAATCCCAGAACCTCTAAGGTAGTTAGGCACCAAACTCCTATTTCATATACTTTATCAAATACCTTTGAGGATCTAGGCCTCAGTGACTTGCCCAGGGTCACAGGGAAGTTTGTAGGGGAGCGGGAATTGAGCCCAGGTCTCCTAGTTACATGGTAGCACCATAACCACCGGGCTATCCTTCCACTTCATCTTTAGTGAATGCATCCAGCTGTTGGATGGATGTCAGCACAGCTCCGCCAAAGTGGGATATTTCTTAAATTGTCCAGGGCGTTTAGGAGCATAAGTCCCATCAAAAGCCAATCCTTTAGGTGCTTTTGAAATTCCCCTAGAAAGTGAGCTGTCCAACCATGCATGAGGCTTTTATAAAGTCTGGTATGTTTTCTTCAGTGGGCTGTCTTTACCTTGATTCTTCCAAAATCCCAGTCCAGAACATATGGGCTTTGAATCACACCCACAGAAGTGATTGTTTCATAGACATTATGAGTTATCTCATGAGAAGTTTTCTGTTGAAGAGGACACTCTCCTGTTCCTTTTCAGTCTCTAGTCTCTCCTGTAAAAGATTAGGACTGAGGAGGCAGGGGAAAGTGCCTTCAA
Source organism: Chelonia mydas (assembly GCF_015237465.2). Classification (NCBI taxonomy): domain Eukaryota; kingdom Metazoa; phylum Chordata; order Testudines; family Cheloniidae; genus Chelonia; species Chelonia mydas. Next base: position 8,341,410 of record NC_057857.1, read on the forward strand.
TGCTAGCACTCCTGTGAGTGGCGAGAGCTTGCTGGCAAGGAGTCTGCCATACGTCTTCCACTGGTCTAGCAGAATCTCCACATCAGCTTAACATGCAGCTCCCCAACTGGATGAGCCAGCTGTACTCATCTGTGCTCGTACACTCAGCCACTGGCTCTGGGCCAGAGAAGGATCAACAACATTAGGGGAACGCTGTAATGGAAACAGGGTTTGATCCGTTTCAAAGGATTACACTATGGAAACACTCTTGTAGGCTGGGAGAGGGGAGAATCTTGTAATTGGGGGCCTTGAAAAGAACAGGGCTTGGTAAAAATGTTTGCAAGAGGTGTTGTGGCATCGTTGAGGCCTTTAGGAAGAAATGTGGTGGAAGACAGATATATTTTATGTCATTAGCTAATCACACATGTATTTTTAACCTAACCATATTTTAGCTCCAATGTGATATCGAAACTTCAGGTATTCGGGGAGAAGAAAAAAGGCCCTCTTGGACAGAGTTTTACAGGACGTTGTTGCAACAAGGCACACCCACCTTGGCCAGCAGCGTGAAGTCCTTGTTAGAACAGATCTGCTCACATCTGTGCTCACAGAGCAAGCATTTTCTTTCCTAGCCACAATCCAGAGATGGCAGAGGAAGAGTCAGAAGCCCACAACCGAGGAGCATGGAGAGAGCAAGGTAAGGAAGAGAGACCAGGGCTTAAAACAAAAGGTTTTTTATTGTCTTTAATCAAAGAGTATGGTACAGAGGAACTACACAGAGGCTTCGTTCATTTTTTTTTTAAAGGAGCCCTTTATTTACACAGGTGTTCCGCATCACCATTTGGTAGCTAATCCCACCTTTGCATTTTGCTGGTTTGGTTTTGTTAGTGATTCCCACCTAGTTGAACGTAAGAGTCAGTCAGTTCGATGGCACAGTGAATGTGCTTCTGGGTAGGAAAAAAGGAACACCCTCTAAAAACCTCCCCGAGTATTCCACTGCAAGGAGTCCACCAGAATACTTACACCCAAACACTGACAAAAGGGAGCGTGCTTTCTGAATAAATTTAACATCCTGATCATTCTCAGCCTTCTTTACTCCCCTACTTAAGGAAATATACCCTGGACGTGCACAAAGTTGATGCATGAAGAAAATGTAGAGGTTTATTTAAAATTGTGCTTTATTTAAAAAAAAAAATACAATCAGACACTGTCCTGCTGTGTTTCGGAAAGCATGACAAAAATGTAGCTTATTATTATCATTATTATTATTATTATTATTTTGTCATTATATTAATAAAATTAAGATTTTGCTTATGGTTTAAATTGCTTCCCCTCCCCCATCTTTCTCTGCGATACATGATATATATATATATTTAAAAAAAGCTCTCCAATGACCAACAGAAGTTTGACCAATAATAATAATAATGATAATCATACAAATTTGTGTGTGTAAAATATGGCTGGTTCTCAAACTATCAATGTACAGCCTTTCCCCCCGCCCTTCCCTTGAGCTGCCCAAGAGACCATGGAAGAATCTTGTCACGGAACCTCTCTGAGAAAACCCCCCCTCCCAAAATCTAAAATCAATATAGGACCCTTGAGATTGTTGTCTTTGGTGTGAAGGGCATTAACCATGGGCAGCGAAAGCTGGTCTGCAGAAGATGCTGTGGTTGCATAAGGCTGGTCACTCAGACTGTAGAAGGAGCCCCAGTTAGGCCAAGCGTCATCGATGCTTTGGTAAGATTACCAGCTGCCTTATCTCCCCCTCCCCCCTGTTATTCCAGAAAACCCTCCCACTACCCCCACCCGGCTTCCCAAACTTTCCTCCATCTCTGGGTTTTACGCTCTCTTTCGTCTCCCTTCGAGATTCCGGAAGCTGATGGGTCTCAACTTCATTTCTGCAAACTGGATGGAGTATTCATGGCCCTTCCAATGGAACCAGTTAACACCCTGCAAAAACACACAGGCAACATGACCTCATATTAGTACAATCTGCATCCCTGGCTCTTATACAGCGCTTTTCTGCCATAGATCACAAGAGCAGTGAAATGACTTGTTCAAGGTCACCTCAAGTAGGCTAGCAACAGAGCCAAGAACGGAAGCCAGGTCTCCTGACTGCCAGTCTGGATCTCTATCAACTAGGCAATGCTGCCTGTACATGTATTATTCTATTCTAGAACCTCATAACAGAGAGGTTGCCGTATATATTATTCTCCAGGATTTCTGCATTATAAACTCAGACTGTAAAGCAGGAACGGACCATTATAATCATCTCATCTGACCCATGCAACCCAGACTAGAATTTCACGCAGTGATTCCTGCATCAATCCCAATAAACTGTGGTTGAATTAGAACATCTCCAAGAGATCTCCAACCTCAATTTAAAGGCTGGTGAAGAATTTACCATGTCCCCTGTTCCAACTCCAGCTACAACAATCTGTGACTAGAACAGCAGTGGGTTCCCCACAACTTTTGTCCCTGAGACCAGCTCCTGGTGTGGGATTAAGGAGGCGGTAGTCACTTTGAGATCCATCAAAGCCAGTGTTCCTATGCCATTCCTTTTACTGACCCCTGCTGGAGGAAGCAGCGGCTTGGGCTAGAGTAACAGTGAGCTCTCCCAAAACTGTCACTCCTTCACTGTTCTCTCCTAGGTTTACTTCATTTTCAACAAAATGCTCTTTTCTTAAAACATGAGAACCTGTATTTGAAGTGATAAAAGCTCCAGCCCCAAACATTCCCGTAAACTGTCATGGGAGAACGAACAAAGAAGGTTGAGAACATATTTCGACCGAACTGCAATTCTCATTTGGTGAATGTGATTTAATATAACTCCCCACCCCACGATTCATTCAGTTTTAATGGTGGGGTTTCTCCTATCTCTCTGAAGCACTATATATTGGCCACAACAAGGGACTGGCTAACAGAATGAACGAACCAGTGACTTGATTTGGTATGGCCACTCCTACATTCCCATGCTTTGAGGATCGTTACGTAACGTTGCTTTCAAATGGCAAACTCACCTGACTGTGGCTGTTGTCCCCATATCTGCCCATCAAATTGACTCGGTGACAATTCTTGTACCAGAAAGCACCTTTGTAGGACAATGCACAGTTTGTGATGGCAGCGTCATTGTCCTTATCAAAGGTGGAGAAGGACCGTCCATTGTGATAGATCATGGAGTCACCTATACAGGAGAAACCAAGAGAATGGTGTCAGAGTTTTCACCTGACTTCTATTCTGCATGTGCAAATGATTCAATGGTTAGGGGCAACTCTGAGTTTTTGGGCATAAAATACCTTGGTTGCTCCTGTAGAAAAACCTGGCGGTGCATATCACAAGTTTTGCAGAGACCACTTTGAAACCGTGGTCCTGACTTTCACTTGAAATGCTATTTGCCAATAAATAAAGGAGAGATGCGCCCACACTGTGAATTTTGCCTCTGTATCCAGATTCTGAACCCACCACAAGCTTCTTGGGCTTCAGATCTGGGGGTTTGGTTCAGGCCCATCTCGGCTAAAAATAAATACCAAAAGTAAACGAAGGCCAGTCAACGGAGCTATGCTGATCTACATCAGCTGAACATCTGACCTAAACATAATTGGTGTGTAGGCTTAAAAAAAATGACAAATGTATACATTTTAAAACTCAGTAGTTTAAATGGATTCCCCGTTCACTCACTGCACTTGCTGAATCCAAGATTCAAACCCTCAAGGTGCAGCGTTTCTCTGGTTGGAATCAATGTTATATTGTTTAACAGCTGCAGCAGAGTAGGGCACTACATTCCTTATGCTATTTTAGATGTTAATAACGTTATCAGGAGAAACAAAGAACCCCTGAGACTTAACTTCAGCCTTGGCAGATGCTCAATTGCCTTTCCGCTTACCTCTCAAAAATGCACTCATCAAATTTAATTCTATGCAATGTGTCCTTTGGATCTGACAACTCCACAACTGGCTGAAGTGAATTTGATCTCCACGGTCACTTCTACGGCTCTGTGTAAAATTGCTTTGGGGCCAATTGTCTGCAGTTCGTGCACTCGGGGCTCAATCCTGGTCCCCTGTCCAAAGCCAGAGTGAACAGACAGTGCAGGGGGCTCTTTGTGTAGGTCACTAATGGAACTGAGTCTCCCCTTCAGCTGGTGGCACAGCAGTGATGCTGCTACTGTAACCCATGAGCTGAAGCAGCAGCCTCTACCTCAGTCTGTTTGCCCTACATTGGGGGAGTTTAACTATTGGAGCTGCATAATTGCTAAGCCATTGGCCACACTCCTGTCCCTGCTACTCAGCTATCCAGAGAGCCACCATGGACAGCTTCAAGGTGCATAGTCCCCAGAGAGTTCTTTCTGTGGCCATGCACAGCAGAATCACAGTATTTCTCTTTTGTTTAAGCCCTTACGCTCCCATGCCACAGGATTTAGCCCTTGGTCCTTACTCTGTCAACACTGAAGCCAAAGAGAGGGCTGGACATGGTCTGCAGGCCTGTGCTTAATGGGATTGAAGGAGGCAAAGGCATTCTTCAGGAACATCATCACGCACGTTCTAACAAGGCATCAGCAGCACATTCTTCACAAATGGCACTGCAGCCAGCTATCCTAAGCCCTATTAATGACAGGTAGGCAGTGCTCGCATGAGACATGTGTCTGTTTAATATGTTTGTTTACATTCGGTCGTAAGCATGTTATAAAAAGTGGCACCTGAAGGAGCAGAGCATTGAGAATGGAATCAGAGAGGAAAGTGATCCTTTCATATTTTCAAATCTCCCCCTGCCCAAGAAAAGACTTACTTGCTGTGACAGCAATCCCCATCGCTTGCACACAGAAGTTGTTGCTCTGAACCAAGTGGAAGGAAATTGTAGCTCCAGCCAGATATGGAGAAATGCATAGCCCCTCCCTCCCCCACCCCTTTCTTGGCCTATTTCCGGCCTGAAAAGATATGAGTTTTAACCGACCTGCCGTTCCACTGTATCCATCCACTTTTAGCCGATAACGGGTCTTGGAGTCTCCCACGCTAAACCGGTCATAGAGAGCATAAGCTGTCTCGCCCTTGTCTCGCAGATCCACACGCAGCTCATACTGGCCCTGGGAAGTGATTTTGTGGAGGGTCTCCAGACCTGTAGTAATGGATGGATAAATAAGTAAAGAACCACTGTGTTGTCTCCCTCTCTCTCGATCTTCTGTCCTAATGTCTTATTACCACATATTACATCTTCCTGCCATGAGCCTCTTTAGAGAAGCCAATATTGTGGTCAGTGACATGGCTGTCATGCCTACAAGTGACTCGTTCTCTTTTGTTTCAGAAAGCTCTTGGCAATCGCTTACCTATCCAGAATTCATCCTTGGGATCCCCAAACCCAGCAGTGTAAGTCCTCCAGTTCCTGTAGAAATCCTCCTTTCCATTGTGACGCCTCAGAAACACCTAAAACCCCAACATGCCAGTAGCTTTATATTTGCAACAGTTAGGACTTTTACACACTAAGGACTTCCATACACCAACCATCCCAAAGCAACATGGGCACTGACATATTTCAGCCCAAGCTACAGATTTTAGCAGGCCCACTGAACATTTTTTTAAAGCAAGGCCCATGTTTCTTCTTGGGCGCCAAGCCACCTCTATAGTTTGCAGCCTGGTAGTCCCTGCCCTCTGCTTTCTTAGCACTCCCTCAAAGCTCAATATCACTCAGCCTTATTGCCGGGTCCTTCTGTATCCTTCAACCTGTTGTCCACGAAGCCTCAGTATTTCTCAAGCTCCTTGCCTTCACTCTGACACTTCGCAGACTCTCAGCCCCACCTGACTTCTTTGAATTCCACAGATTCTCAGCACCATACTTTTCTGTTCCTCTTGCCTCTGCTTTTACTGCCCTGCTTACCCACCCTTCAGTGTGACGGTAGACCTAATGCATCCTTCTCAGGCCTCGTATCTCCTGCAAAGCTTTGGAACTGGCTGCACCTCTGCTTCAGTCTCCCACCCCGACTGCAGTCGGATTTAGAACGAAAAGTTAAATATCCCACGTGTTTTGGCACGTTAATGCAACATCATTAATAATGCAGTAATTGATTGAGGCTGGGCCCTGTCTCATGTTCTTGACTCAGGCATAAGGCAAGAGTGACAGAGGTTCTGGATACTCACAATCCATCCACCTCCATCAGAGGTCATGTCACAATACACCTCCACAGACTGTGACTTGTTTCCATTCATATATATGGTGTAAAGTCCAGAGGTACTTTCTCCATTCAGCAGAACTTGGGAGCAGTCTTTAGGGTAAGGATAGAGAAGTCCAGCTGCACACAAAAGAAAAAAAGCAGAGAACAGTGCTTGTGAAATCGTTTATGAAAAGGGGATGCATCTTCCCGTCATTTAGGTAATTAATTTGTGAGCTCTTTCTGGTGACAAGGCAAATGAATCTATTTCATTTAGAAGAGATACTGCTAAGAATGGAGTAATGCACTAGTGGTGCACAGACTTGAAAATTTGCAATAGAAAAATCAACTTGACTGTCCACAAATCTGGATGAAAAAATACTGATATTTTGCAGTTCTATAGCATGTTCCTTCTTCAACTTGCTCATTAACTAATGAATCCTTACAGCACACTAGGTGCATTAAACAGCAGTGTCCTTAGTACACAGTTGTAGAAATTAAATCAGAGAACTTAGGTGATATGGCCAAGAAGGTTTCTCAGCTGGTCAATGGCCCAGCCAGGAATAGAGCCTAGGAGACCTGACTGTAAATTCTAGAAAATCCTTGATCCAGTATTCACACCCTAGACATTATTGTAATAATCTTTGTGCAAAATATGCCTTGTGAGAAGTCATTTAAAAACTAACACCACACTGATCATTAATAATCTTATGTAACATATGTACATAATGCATATTAAGCATTATGAACACAAGCTGAAATTATGACTGCCATTTGTTTACCAGACAAGTTTGGGGAGTAGGTTAACTGGTTTGTCAAAGACAAAGGACAAACTTATACCTCTAGCCAGTTGTCATCAAAGTTGATTGGTAGCCACCTGTCAAGTGGCCAATCTTTGGCAATGAAAGGGGGTGGGGCAGGAACAGATCAATCTGCATTTTAGAAAACAACCTTTTTCACCCCAAGCCTCCATGTCTCCTTCCTCACAGCTGGAATAAACTTTATCTAGGGGTAACTCTCAAGAAAATGCATTTCAAAGGGTGACTGGACTATAAAAGTGAGGGGCAAAATACCCCAATTCATCTCTCATTCACCTAAGACGAGAAAGGAACCAGCCATTTGACTCTGAGGGGAGATCCTGACCTGAGAATTTGGTCAACCATGTTGCTGGAAACGTGGTAAGGATTTTACCTTGAACCAAGTCTAGCTTGTTAAGTTTTAGCTACTAGAAAGTGTGTTCATCTTTATGTGTCTTGTAATCATTTCTGACTTTCATACCTGATACTTGAATTCACTTAAAATCGTATCTTCTTTTGTTAATAAACTTGTTTTGTTTTTTAAGCTAAACGATCCAGTGTTTAATTTAAACAGTTGCAATCCAGACCAGTGTGGGGTTGTGTATATATATATTAATTTTTAAAAATCAGATAATATGTGATAAAAGGAAATATTTAGGGACAGATTTCTAAAGCGAAGCCTCCTGTGTATGTCTGCAATTTTGAAGGCTCAATTAACTGCATTTGTATGCCTACCTACCTACAATGTCAGCACAATCATGTAGTTAAATGTTTAAGTGACATCAGTTCTGTCTGCAACTACCTGCAGGACAAAACTGCACCTTTAATGATTTGCATGTATGGCACGTGAGACTATAACAGTGGAAGCATGGGTAAAGCCAAGACGAAAATTGGGACTTCTTCAACAACCAGTGTGATGCAAAGTATGTTATAAAACAAGGCATGTGAAAAAGAAAAAAAACAATGGTGCATTTTTTTCTCATTACAACTTAATAGAGGTATAGGTGCAGTCAATACAATTTCGAACACAAAAAATCCCCAAAACTATTAAAATGTGAATGTTTTTGGCATTTTCTTGACATCTTTGAAATGACTGAAAATACTATTGATTTTAGCATATTCAGTGGAAATAACTGCAACAGGTGTAATTAAGGGATGTTCTGGAAAGGCATATTAGGTGAATTTCTATTATTAACACTTTTACAGTCTCAAAGCCAGCTGTGTAAATGTAACTCAGGGTCCATTGTGTATTATGTGACGCACTCTGTGCCAGAGGATTTGAGTCTGTTACAGCTCTCTGCTATAGGACTTAGGCCTCCAATTCAGGAAAACATCCCTACTCAGGGCAATTACTCAGTGGGGAAGTAAGCACACTTACTCATGTGCTTGCCTCCCCACTAAGGTCAACAGGACTGAAGCATGTACTTAAAATTAAACATGGACTTAATTGTTTGCCTGAATAAGGTACCAGCTCTTTAGCTGAAGCTGTAGAGATTCATGCTTTTGCTTTGGAGGTCTCCAGTTACTGGTCATGAAGGTAGATGTCACTTAAACACATCAGGATCTGATTCTGCTCCCACTCGCTGGTGTAGCTCCATTAACTTCAATGAGGTTACTCCTGATTTACACCAGAGTTGACTGGAAACAGATTCAGGGCCCTGTGACTTTACCTAGCATTTTATAAGCACTTGACCTGATGTCAGCATAGACGGCAGAAGTCAGAGGCAAACATTTGAAGACGCTGTTGAGTTTGGAAGGTTGAGAATTGTGAGAAGTGAGGAGAACGGCAGGCGGAATTTTGTAGCCATTTAATCCTTAAAAACGACATTGTATTTTCCCTGCCATCAAAAATGTGTCAACAGGAGAACTGACTGTCAGCTGTGATGAGGCTTTCAGAATACTTGATTGCATTCAGCTCACTGGAGAGCCTTCCCAGGTAGGATCAGAACAAACACTCTGGGGTAGCAGCATGAAAACTGAGTGAGCTCAGTGGGAAAGAGAGAAGGGAGAGGAGAAGCTAGTCCAGGGATTAAAGCTGTAAGGGCCAACCTGAGTGCAAGCCACTCCACCCACAGGCTGGATCAGGCTCTGTGTGGGTGGAGTGTGGAATGGTTGAACAGCTGAAGTCCATCCTTCCAGTCTGAGGGCAGTGAATGGGGCTGCTGCCTCATACAGAGTTTAAGTGGTGCAGGGAGCCTCACGCTGGCTTTCTACACAGAGGCTAGCCACTCGTATAGATGCTCAGGTTCCTGGGTGGGGTTGTACGGTCCATGCTGCAGGGGCTTCACTGTTAGTGTTTTTCAAGCTAGCTAGATCAAAGCTAGCTCAAGCTGCATAAGCTATAGTCACACCTCTGACTGCAGTGTAGACATACTCACTGCCCTAAGCACACTGCAAGTATCCACTGCCCTTTGACTTCAATGGGAGCTGCATCTGCCTATTCCAGAGCTCAACTTGGTCCTAAGAATGGAAACGCGTAGATAATTCCAACCCCTTATACAAAGCAAAGGCCTTACTTGTGGTGAAAATAGTCTGGATTATCTTGCTCTTCAGGGCTCTGTTCAGTGCCTGCAGCTTCACTGTGTACTGGGTGGACGGGCTTAGGTCAGACAGGCTGTAGGAAGTTGCCTCCGGTCCCAGCATGACTTCCTGTTGGAAGAATAAATCCTACAGAAACTCTGAAATGAACAAACCCATGGACTGGAACTGTTGCATATTTTAGATTTTCAGCTGCCTTTTTATGTAAATTATTGATGGTATTTTTAACCGTTTCAAAGATTTATTATGAAACTTTATTCCTACAAGATTTTTACCAGACTAACGTCCATAAGTTGTATAAGAAAGGTTGCCTGGAAACGAATGTTTAATATTATAATGTTTAAGTAGTGTAGTTTAAAAGCAAGCATGGTAGAAGTTAACATGGCATATATATACATATCATATTCTCCAGCAGGGGCGAAATTCATCAAAAATTAAGCAGGATTGTCCTTTGTGGTATGTCCGTAGATGCCACGGAACCGAATTTCCAAACGTGACAATTTTGGACAACCATCTTGACATACCTAGACAAGGCCTGATGTTCAGAAAGTGCTAAACACCCGCCCTCTGAAAATCGAGTCTTTAAAAGTGGCTCAAGTTGAGCACCCAAAATCACTAGTCACTTTTAGACACACATGCCTATTGCCTTTATGCCATAGACTTTGGATGGCAGAAGGCAGCTGCTTGCTGTCTTATTTTTTTCCCTATTGCGGAGAGAAGATAGACTATATGTTGTCTAGGCTGCAGCTAAGTTTTCATTATTGGCTCCGATTCAGGAAAGCACTTAGACATGGTGCTTAATGTTAGACATGTGCTTCAGTCCCATTGACTGGCATTTTCTGAGCAGCTCTACCAGCATGTCTCCCAACTCAGAATTCCTGGGTTAGATCCAAGTGCGGTACCTTGACTTTGCCATCGATAGACTCGTAGATAAGGAGATAGCCGGTGACAGAAGCCCGTGGAGGCCTCCATGTCAGTACTGCTGCTTCTGACTGGACCTCAATGGCATTCAAATATTTTGGTGCATCCATGCCTAAAGGAGACAAGATACAGTGAGTGCAGTGCTGGCTTGATGGCAGCAGACAATGGAACCTTTGGCTGCAATGCTGGGGAAAGGCTTGACACTGCACCTGTAGTGAATTTGGTGAAGACCGTCTCACTCTTCTGAGGTCCCTTTACTGCATAGATCCTCAGCATATATTCAGTTGCAGGACGAAGGCCATTAAGGTCATATTCCACAGTGTTCCCAGACACCGTCTGAGTAACTTCTGGATCTACACAGCGAACACACAAAAGATGGGAACAGAGAACTTTAGTTTGGGGGCCACTAGAAGTCAGGGGGTCGGTTGTAAGTGGCGAGCACTCCTCAGAGGGAGGCTTAACACCAGCGCTCCGTTCAAATGTTCACATCCTGAGCTAAGGGCTGACCGTTCATTGGAAGGAAACCCATTTTTCGGAGGTGTTTCGGGACGAGGATGAAGTAAGGAGAAGCAGTGGCTCAGTGGAGTCATTGCCTCAACCCACACCAAAGCTGAATGCAAACTGTTAACTCTACAGTCAATTCCATACAAAAGTACTAGCGCCCCCTGCTGTATGTGTTGAAAATAACAGTGTGTTTTCTCTTCGCCTCAAGGATAACACAGATACAGCTCTGCTGCTGCTCACCACCTGGATTAGGGACTGACAACTTACTTAAATGAGGATGCTGTAACATGCTCCTAACCAGCCTTCACCCCTCAAATTCAACCTTCCTCTCCCCCTTCCCAGTTGCTGAATCCAGTCCTGAGCACCACTCTCACCGACTGCCCTGTGGTCGAGCTCAAAGACGCCCCCCACTGACCCTTCTTACCATCCTCAGCAACGTAGGAGATGACATAATTGTCCACTGTGGCAATCGCTGGCTGCCAGACTGCCAAGGCCTCAGAGTCTGTGATATTCACTGCTACCAGTCCTGATGGGCTGTCCAGAGCTGAAAGGACAGATAATACCATAATGAGGGAATTATACATATTAAGGGCTTTCCTGCTGCATATAATATGTTGTGCCAGGCACATAGTGAAAACTGCGCAGACACTGCTGCCCTTGCGTGGTCCTCTTTGGAATGTGGGGGGGGGGAGGGGGGGTTACTGGAGAGATGTCGTGCTTCACAGAACAGCACTGCTGCAGAGGGAGGTCATCATGGGAGAGGATTAAACTCATACCAAGAGGCTGGCAGGGAGAACGAATTATTTTCAAAGTCTCAGTTCCACAGGCTCTCAGATAATACTCTTGACATCATCCATCTTGGGGCCTCTTTCAGACCTGATACCTTTTTCTCCTCAATGCTCTCAGTTCCAGACAGGTTCTTGGGGAAAACTCACACTACCGAGGCTGGGGAAAGGACTGAATTGATGGCAACGCATGGCCATTACAACCTTCTACAGACCTCTAGCCACAATTGTTTTGAATCACATAATCTGCTTTTCTACATTCTTTCTTGTGGGGATTGCATCTTCCCTCCTTTTCATGCCTTCCATCAGAGACCTTGCACTGGGACCATTAGCTGCTCCCAAGGGTGAGGGATATGAAGTATGACCTGGCCTCCAGTGCTGAGTGCATTGCCCCTTCCTCCCAGTGCTCTGTATCCCTATGAGCCCAGGAGAATTATAAATCAATTAGACTGCAGGTGGTTTCCAAAGGGATGTGGGGGAAACCCTATCCCTGGTTTATTTAAAACTATGCTAGACAAAAGAGAGAAGAGAGAGAGGATGGTTTTCTGGGACTCAGGAGACCCGAGTACAATTCCTTGTGCCACCCCAGACTCCCCGTCTGATTGCGGCCAAGTGATTTAATCAATCTGTACCTCAGCTCCCCATCTATAAAAGTGGGCTAATAATGCTTTCTTTCTGTTTTTCCTGTTTAGACTAGAAGATATCTGAGGCAGGGTCTGTCTCTCACTACAAGTTGGTACGTGCTTAGCAGAATGGGGTAGTTAAAACATCTAGACTCATCTGCAATACAAATACAAAGAATAAATAACCAGTAGGCAAAATACAGAAGAAAGAAATCCTCTCGTTAGTATCAGGGGATAGCTAAAATGTGACTTGGTTAGTGTTTTTCAATTCTGATTTTTATGAGTCTTCTGTATGACACATGAACTTGAACAAACTTACTGGGACCTTATTTCTTTTGGGCATTACCTGTAGTCAGAATTCCAGAGATAGGCTCGCTTTCTTCAAATCCTTTGATGGAGATTATACTGACAGTGTAGTCTACACCTGGGATCAGTTTCACCAGCTTGGTCCTAGTCTTGGTTCCATCCACTGTCACAACATTTGGAGTACCTAGGAGCAAACCATATGTCAAGGCAATGATGAAATGATGTTCCAGCTCGTGTTTAGGCTGTGGTGCTGTGCTCCAAACAAAGGACTTCATTTCCAGTACGGAAATAAGTTTCATGGAATCATAGAAATGTAACGCTGGAAGGGATCTCAAGTCCAGACCCCTGCATTGAGGCAGGACCAAGTAAACCTAGACCATCCCTGACAGGTGTTTGTCCAACCTGTTCTTAAAGACCTCTAGAGATGAGGATTCCTCAACTTCCCTAGGAAACCTGTTACAGGGCATAACTATCCATATAGTTGGAAAGATTTTCCTAATAACTAACCAAAATCTCCTTTGCTGCAGAGTAAGCTCCTCATTTCTTGTCCTACTTTCTGTGGCACAGAGAACAATTGATCCCCATTCTCTTTATAACAGCCCTTAACATAACTGGAGACTATTATCAGGTGCCCCTTCAGTCTTCATTTTTTATGACTAAACATGCCCAGTTTTTTTTATTACTCTTTCCTCATAGGTCAGGTTTGTCATTTTTGTTGCTCTCCCCTAGAGACTCTCCAATTTGTTCAGAACTTTCTTAAAGTGTGGTGCCCAGAACTGAACACAATACTCCAACTGAGGCCTCACCAGTGGTGAGAACAAAATAGTTACCTCTCCTGTCTTACATACAACACTCCTTGTTAATATGCCCCACAATGATATTAGCCTTTTTTTACAACTGTATATTGTTGTTGACTTATATTCAATTTGTGATCCACTATAACCCACAGTTCCTTTTCAGCAATACTGCTCCCTAGCCAGTTATTCCCCATTTTGTAATTGTGCATTTGATTTTTTTCCTTCCTAAATGAAATACTTTGCACTTGTCTTTATTGGGTTTCATTCTGTTGATTTCAGACCAATTCTCCAATTTGTCAAGGATGTTTTGAATTCTAATTCTGTCCTTCAAAGTGCTTGCAACCCCTCCCCACATGGTGTCATCAGCAAGTTGTATGAGCATATTCTCCATTTTCCAAGTCATTAATGAAAATATTGAATAGTACCGGCCCCAGGACCCATCTCTGTGGGACTCCAGTGTATCGTTGATAACTACTCTTTGACTACTATCTTTCAACCAGTTTTACACCCACTTTATAATAATTTAATCTAGGTCACACTCCCTTAGTTTGCTTATGCAAATGTCATGTGAGGCTGTGTCAAAAGCCTTACAAAAATAAAGATAAATCATGTTTACTGCTTCCCTCCCATCCACTAGGCTGGTAACCCTGTCAAAAAAAGGAAATTAGGTTGTTTTTGCATTCTTGACAAATCTTTGTGGGCTGTTCCTTATCACCCTATAATCCTCTAGGTGCTTACAAATTGACTGGTTAATAATTTGTTCCAGCATTTCCCAGGTTAGGGTTGAAGTTAGGCTGACCTATCATTCCCCAGGTCCTCTTTGTTTCCTTTTTAAGGATAGGTACTATGTTCATCCTTCTGGGACCTCTGCTATCCTCCATGAGTTCTCAAAGATAATTGATAACGGTTCCGAGATTACTTCAGCTAGTTCTTTGAGTAACGTAGGATGAATTTTGTTAGGCTCTGCTGACTTGAATACATCTAACTAAATTATATATTTATTAACCTCTTCTTTCCCTATTTTGACTTGTGTTCTTTCCCCCTTGTTGTTAATATTAATTGTGTAGAGTATCTAATCACCACTAATCTTTTTAGTGAAGACTGGAGGAAAATAGGAATTAATCACTGCAAACTTCTTGATGTCATAAATTATTAGCTTTCCTTCTCCACTAAGTAAAGAACCTATACTTCCCTTCATCTTTCTCTTGCTCCACTGTATTTAAATAACCGTGTGTTATTACCTTCAATATCCCTTGCTAGGTGTAATTCATTTTGTGCCCTATCCTGAGTTTGTCCCTCCATGCTTGTGCTATGTACACACAGGGCCAAGTTTCCCTCTTGGTTAAACCCACTGACGTCAGTAAGATTGAATGGGTGAAAACAAGGGAAAATTTTGACAGTTGAGGATCAGTAAAAATAGTCTCCCTGAAACATAAATCAAAGGGGCTGGTTTATTCGTGTTTTTTTCCCCCCTAGTGGTCCGAGTGCCAACATTGGAATATGTGTAAGGAAAAACGAAAATCTTGTGCATGTGCGCTGCCATATTTTCATGGGCAAAATGGATAACTGTCCCGTGCAAATGTACGTATTTGTACATGCAATTAAATACAAAGAAATCAAAGAGTCTTGTTGTATATTTGGACCGCTTTGGTTTGTTTTCTGATGGGAGGTGAAGAAAGGCCAGATATCTATTCAGAGTCTCTCTTCGGCCCACTTAATCTCAGACCAAGACACAGTGCATATTAGCCTGAGAGGTCCTACCTGCATAGACAGGGACTCGGGATATTTATTTATTCCAAATTCTGGTCCTACTCCAACAAAGCATTTAAGCACATGGTTAATTGTATGCTTTTGAGAAAGCCCAATGAGTTCAATGTGACAACTCATGTGCTTAAAAGTTACATATGTGCTTTGCTGGATCAAGGCCTAAATCTTAGTTGAAAAACCAACCCCAGTTATCTGATGGTGGTGGTTTCCCATTTTGTAGTTTCCTATCTCCTTCCTGTTCTGTTCTGTAGGACTTCCAGGGTGTTTCTTTTAGTCCCTGGTAGGTGCTCTTCACATGCTGTTAGGTAATCTTTCCACCCAGGGGTCCCATGAGTTGTGCTAAAGTCTATTACTCATCACGGAAGTCTCATGAAAAAGACAAGTTTTCCATTTGTCAGTGAAGCACTAAAACAGAGAGATATGGTGGATGGAATGAAACATCCTTAAGGGATGTTCAAAAAAGCGTTGACTTAGAAAGCACAGTTAAAGCCACAGATGACATTTTAAAAAACAAACTATTTTCAATCTTCAAGGGCCAGCTTTTCAAAGGTGCTCAGCATGATGCATGCAGGCTGAAGTGCCTAGGAGCCAAAATGGGACCTGAACTCTTTGGAAAATCTGGCTCCAATTATGGGTGCTCCTGAGCCCTCGGAAATCTGGCTTTTTTGCAAATCTGGTCCATGGCATACTAGATATGCCATTCATACAGTACGTCCACCCACTGGAACTGGTTAAGTGCACAGTAATTGTGCCTACCAGCTGCTGGCTAGCCAGAGAATTGAACCTCTGTGTCCTTCTAATATGGAGGCTAGACTGCTATGTACCAAGTGACTGACACCAGCATCACCATAGTCCCTTCCACTTGCTCTCTACTCTCTTTTACCAGTGCACCCTTGTTCCTTTCACTACCCCACCACTTCCTCACCTCCTGTTATGGGGATGTATGAAATCCGGAAGCTCTCTACTCGGGTCCTTGGAGGTGACCAGCTGACTGTGGCAGAGTTTTCAGTAATGTCAGAGAACGTGAGTGCCTTGGGTGATCCCACAGCTGCCGGTGGAGTCAGAGGGAGAGGGAAAAACACACCACACAGACACAGAGAAAGAGTTAAAGCATGTGCTTATCAATCATTTTTTGTTGGAATAACAATTGACCTCAGCCTTCTGTCCCAGGATCTGAAGCTATAACTATCTAGTTCAACGTAACGTGAGAGAAAGTTCCACACAGCTAAGGGTTTTATTACCCGCTCAGAACAATCAGTCCTGATTTTGTTTTCCAATAAAGTTACAGCCGTGTCCAGCCTCATAAAAAAGCTATTAAATGTATTCATATTATATATTACTTTATTAATAGTATATTGCAGGGAATAATGGCAATTGCAGGGGTTATGGAACAGATCCATTTTTTGGTTTGCACTCTATATTGCACAGAATTTGTTCTAGCCATTATTTTCTCAACCCAATTGCGCTTGGTCTATTTTTAGTTTTTCATTGAACATCAGAGGCAGCCCATCCTTACACCCTGAAAGCATTTGTGCACAGCAGCCTTCAGACATGGAGAAAGCCCTCTCTCATGGTGCCAAGTCCCAAGCAGGCAGGAAGCCCACAAAAGGTCTTGAATCTGCAGTCTAGGTGCAACAAGGCCTCCATCCTGCGAGAGGTTGAGTGCCCTCAACTCCTGCTGATACCAAAGGGAGTGGAGGACGCTGAGAAACTTGCAGGATCAAGCCCCAGATAAGATCACAAACTCCAAGTAACTCCTAGCCCAAGTCAAAATCACTGAAGGTTCAGAATGCAGAGAGAACACAGTACCCTCCCCCCCCCCCCGGCACCAGGGGGAGTCCCAGCTGTGCAGTGTGTAGAAGAAACCATTCACTCCCTGTGGTGCAGCACTGTTTTGGACTTTATTTCTCTCTCTGTAATGGCATGCAGAAGGGAATCAGGGGCAGCCAGTGGGACCACAACTCCCTGGATCCACTAGGACAGGAGGCAATATCACCTGTGGTGTGGCTGTGCAGCTACCCTGCACCCTGCTTATGAAAACGGGGAGGATTCCATCACCTCGACCCCAGAGTAGAGCCCCCGGCTGAAAGCCGCTTTAACGTGAGCTTTGCATGTGAAAGCAGCATTTTACCCAGGGAGCAGGAGGGGAAAAACACATTCCCTGGCTGGGAAGTGACTGGATATTTAGAGCCAGAGAACAAATCGTTTTGAGGGAGGAGGACAGGGAAGGAATTCTTTTGGCTTTCATTCCTATGGATAAAACCACTGCTTCTTCTTCTCTCTCTCTCTCTTTCCAAAGCAGGGGCCATCACTAAGCAGAATTTAAAGGGGCCTAGGCGAGGTATGTACTGGTTGAGAGCAATGCAGCCGATGTTTCGACTGCAAACTCAGTTGGGTCGGAAGCCGTCTTGTTCTGTACAGCGGTGAACGCATTGTAGGCACTTAACAATAAGTAAGAATAAGAATATTCACTGGTTGGTGTGTACACAGCTGTAAATGCAACCAGTTGACCTGGGTTTATGGCTGATTTGCATTGCCGGAGCAACACAAAGCAGCCAGAGCATAACAGTGAATATGGCCCCATATATATTTTTGCATAAGTGAAACCACTGGGGGTAGATAGGTCTTATGAGAGATGGGGAAACAGTGACCCTTTGAGGCTTTGGTTTCTCTCTCTCTCTCTCACACACACACTCACACACACACAGAGGCCCTTTAGTTAAAAGCCTGCTGCCCTTCCAACCCTGTCTCCTAATAACTTTGTATACGCATTGGCTGGAATCAGACATGTAAATCGGACTGCATGCACCACTTGGATAAGTAGAAAAACATGTGTCAAAGAGATTCAGTCTGAAGATGTGTTCTAAATTTTTGCCAGTCTGCGCAGTGTTTTAACCAATTAGATCTTAAGTGTGATCTGATTGCGATGAGGGCTCCCAGCACTGTGGGGTGACAACACCTGGCTCTTGAAAGTTCACGTTCAGCGTTTCAGTCCTAATCTGCCCTTTTGTCTAACAAAAACAACCCTGATCATTGTTAACAAAAATAAATAGCCCACACAAGAGAAGTCCATTAGCAGAAGAGTGACAAATACCAAACACGAGCTATATGAAGACGATTAGTGGAGACAAGCCAGGGTATATGGTGAGAGGGAAAAAGAAAGAGCCTGTGGGTGAAATGGCTTGCAAAGAAAGAGTTTGCAGGAAAAGGAGTCATAGGGGGTTGTGACTTCCAGGTGCTCCTGAGAGCTCCAGCAGCAGGGCACTAAATCAACAGAAGGGAAAGGAAAAGAAAACAACCTGCACTCCACTGAGAACTGTAAATTATCTCCACAGCTTGCTGTCCACCTTGGGCTGCTGGGTTTGTTCAAAAACAAGAGCGGGGCGGGGGGGCTTAAAGACAAAGCAAATTGGGTTTGGTAAAACAGCACTGCACCAAAAGCTGCTGCTGATTTAGCCATCAATCCACAATCTGAGGGAAACAGTGAAGAAGAAAAAACATGGATGAGACAGAGCTGGAAATAATATCGATTTAGTTTTGCAATTCCAGTGAATTTAGTAGCTGCTGAAAGCTGATGGATTGGTAGCCCTGGAGACTGAGAGCCTCTAGTGGGACCAGATCCTGACATTCTTATGCATGGGTGAAATTCATCCCTGCCAGGAGTGCCTGAGTACCACTTCAGCCCCACCTATGCCCTATTCTGAGCATTTATGTGATGTATGGCCTGGATGGTGCCTCTCTGCATGGGGCGAATTGCACCCTCTTTGAATAATCCCACTGTCGTCAATACTGGACTAGACCCTTGAACCGCAGCATAGGTACAGCATGGGCAGTGACAGTGCAAAGCATTTCAGGTTCACTTCGACTGCCAGGGAGACTCTGTGCCAC
Organism: Chelonia mydas; assembly: GCF_015237465.2. Taxonomy (NCBI): domain Eukaryota; kingdom Metazoa; phylum Chordata; order Testudines; family Cheloniidae; genus Chelonia; species Chelonia mydas. The sequence continues at coordinate 8,360,448 of NC_057857.1, forward strand.
GCTAGAGGGGCCACCTCGTGGTGTGAAGGAGGAGTTCAGTTTCCAAACGGACACTTTATTTTTGGTCTTTCCAGCTTTTGTTTCAAAACAAAATGTAAAGATCTTTTTTATACCTCAAATTATTTCTTTTTGATCATTTTCCATCAAATCTTTTTGAAATTTTTCATTTCATGACATTTTTTGATATTTTGACTTTTGCTTCCTATTTGGAAGGGAAAATAATGGTGAAATGTCAAAATTCCTCCAAATATTTCTTTACCATCGTCGCAGAAATGCTATGAAAGTCTAACAGACAGAAGCTACTAACTCAAAAAGCTAATTAGGTTTCTTGATGGCATTGGCTACTGTTGCTGGAAGTGGCATAAGTGGCAGCCTAAATCATTTAACTGGGATTCTGTGGGCCAGGCTCTATTATCAGTTATCCATGGGCTATTTATGGGGGTCTGTCTTCTGGACTATTAGCTTCAATAGCTGACATGCTCCTAAATCTTTCTGCCAGGACCGAATCAGAATGTAGGCATGAGGAAATTTATAACTGCCTGTGGTTTACCATAAATATTCTGTGAGTCAGTGAAAATGGGGACATGCTGCTAAAACCTACAGTTGACTTTAAACAGCACCCTCTCTCGAGAGTCAAACCCGTGGGTTGACAAAAGGCTGTCTGTGATGGATTGATGTTCTGCGTATTGCAAATGTCTCGGACCGTAAGTACATTTGCTGGCTGTTCGTTTAAGGAACATGGTTGTGATCAGTTAGAAGCTGGTCACAAGTGTGCATTGCCCCTCAACCATGGGGGACCAGTTAGATGAATCATGGTGCATGCGGTCTCAGTGGATGCTTTCCAACACTGATCTACCATTGGCTCTTTTCTTCTCCAAACACCGGCTAAAGGTTATCAAGCCAGATTTAGGGCCTGATTCACATTTTCATCAAGACCCCTATATACCACTCTGGCAGTTTAAAATGGCCTGGATGTGAGAGTTTATTCCAGGGGAGATTTGAAAGGCACACACGGGAGTTAGGCACCCAGGAATCAAGCTTCAGGATCATGGCATTGGCATTACTCCATTTCTGCGCCAGGTTAATGGAATTCTGCCTGGGTAAAGTTGGCATGATACAGTGTAGAATCCAGCCCTGGTTTTTTTTAAGCAAAATGGCACTAATAAACTCTTGTGGCTGCCTCTTTCCTTGGGGATCCCATTAACTGTAAGACTCAGCTAAATAAGCACTGACACCTGGGTACTGTACTCACAGTCAAGCTAATCTACAGCGTCCTCTATTTGAGGACTTCAGCGCACTCCCCAGACACTAAAGGGCTTGATCCTGCAAAATGCTGAAGACTCCTGTGAACTGCTGAGCATCTTTAGCGCCCATAAAAACCAGTGTGAGTTGAGGGTGCTCAGCACCTGGCAACCTTGCAAATCAAGCCCTAATTGAGTAGCCTCTCAATAGCCCTGTGAGTTAGGTAAGTTTTATCATCCATCCTTCAAAGGTGGGAAACTGAGGGAAAGTGAAGACAACTGACTGTCCAAAGTTACGGACAGTGCCTGCAATAGAAGGCAAATCTCCTGTCTCCCAAACCCTGTGCTCTAACCACTAGACCATGCTGCTTGTCTTCAGATAACAAGTATGAAATAACCCTCCTTTTGTTTTATTAAATATGGTCAACAAGACCAAGCAGAAGAGTGTGCTCCATCAGATGGAGCAGATTGCAAAGAAAAGAAATCTTGGTGAGAGTTGTTGGGGCAAAGGGCTTTTAAAAACTTTGTGAGAAGTCAAACTGGATGTGAGAGGGACAGAAATGAAAGAGACAGACATGCACGTCATGCTTTTCTCCCTCCGTTGCAGAGGCAATACCTGTGGTAGCTACTACGTTTATGGGCTGGGAACGTCGTCCACTGATAAGTCCATAGAGTTCAATGTCATACTTAGTACCCTCTTTCAGCCCTGTTATATCTTGGGTGCGTTCATGGCCTGGCACTATTAGTTCCCGTGGGTCAGACTGCCTGTCGGTATCCCTGATTTTAAGAACAAAGCTGTCGAAGACCCCATCATCTGCGGTCCAAGACAGACGGAAGCCATCTGGGGTAGCATCTGAAACCAGAAGGTTGTCGACCTCGGGTTCTGCTTCTAAAAAAAGGAGAAAATAGCAGTAGGAAGAAGAAATTAGATTCCCCGCCCCCCCCACCCCCCAACACACACACCAGTTCATAGTGACCAGCTCTAGGTCGGGTCAGAGCACGCTGCAAAAATCCAGCCACAGTTTAAAGAAATTGGAACAATCTGCTAGCTATAAAAAAGAAAAAAAAACCTTTGGATATTCAAGAGTTATACAGGTACGGTACATGATATATGTGTGTGTGCGTATAGGAGTGCCCAACTTTTACAATACCCCAAAGCAGAACAAATATCTGGATACAGGCCATTTGCCCCGGTCATAGAATCATAGAATCATAGAATATCAGGGTTGGAAGGGACCTCAGGAGGTCATCTAGTCCAACCCCCTGCTCAAAGCAGGACCAATCCCCAATCAAATCATCCCAGCCAAGGCTTTGTCAAGCCTGACCTTAAAAACTTCCAAGGAAGGAGATTCTACCACCTCCCTAGGTAACGCATTCCAATGTTTCACCACCCTCCTAGTGAAAAAGTTCTTCCTAATATCCAACCTAAACCTCCCCCACTGCAACTTGAGACCATTACTCCTTGTCCTGTCCTCTTCTACCACTGAGAATAGTCTAGAACCATCCTCTCTGGAACCACCTCTCAGGTAGTTGAAAGCAGCTATCAAATCCCCCCTCATTCTTCTCTTCTGCAGACTAAACAATCCCAGTTCCCTCAGCCTCTCCTCATAAGTCATGTGTTCCAGACCCCTAATCATCTTTGTTGCCCTTCGCTGGACTCTCTCCAATTTATCCACGTCCTTCTTGTAGTGTGGGGCCCAAAACTGGACACAGTACTCCAGATGAGGCCTCACCAATGTCGAATAGAGGGGAACGATCACGTCCCTCGATCTGCTCGCTATGCCCCTACTTATACATCCCAAAATGCCATTGGCCTTCTTGGCAACAAGGGCACACTGCTGACTCATATCCAGCTTCTCGTCCACTGTAACCCCTAGGTCCTTTTCCGCAGGACATGCACTATTGAAGATGCTAATAGTAAAAGTGATGTTTATTTGTTCTCTGGCTTCCACTCGAGTTACCCATCCTTTGCGAGTCCTTTATGACAAATAAAAACAAGCCATTGTTAACAATCTGCAGCTGTGCCTATACCGTTGCTTGCTTCTCCCGCTTTGATAGGAGCACTGTAGAGGAGTCACTAAAAAGTTCCTTCATTCCTAACACTTATTGCATGTGGTTCTGGACTTCTTGATGCTTCTGATCTAGACTACAGTGTCCACTCTTCCTTTGGAATCAGTGCTGAAGCAGCAAGGGGAAATCAAGAAAATCTATATCCACAATGCTGCACACTTAAGTCCAAAGAGGTTTATCTAACACCCTTAACAGAGGAATCCACCTAAGAGGATTCCAGCAGTTACCTAAGATGGTTTCTCACTATTATTGTGGTTACCTGCCTCATAGGGTACTCTAGGCATCACTAGCTATAGCAATGCTACCAGAATAGTAACTGTTTAACAGTATCTCCAATGCGGTTGTATTTTTCACAATAAAAGGTCCATATTTATTTTCTCACCAACGTTCAGCCATATAACTCTGGCTTTGCTGGTGCATGGAATGAGCAAATCCTGTGGCTGAGACTTGGTGAAAAGAAGCAACAATTGTTCAATAAGGCCAAAATGCAGCTGGAAAAACTCAGCTACGATGAGAATGAGAACACGGGCAATGCTTTGTTAAGAGATGCCCAACGCTATTGGTTGTCATGATCCTCTTGTTTATTTTCTGTGTGAGATTGGCATGGAGAATGAAGGGGAGGAGTCCATGGGCGGGAAGCCCAGCATGACTCTCCTGAATGGTCCTGTTGCATAGACAATTGAAGAATATCGAGGTACCTGGTGGCTTATAACATGGTGAATTCGTCTGGTCTCCTTTCTCCAGCTAAGGGTTCTTTCAGGGAGCAATTTACCCCTCCACCCTGTTCCACTCTTCTCCACTGGACCCCACAGAGACAGAACATAAAGAGAATACCAAGAAACGTAGAAATGGGATCACATTAGTGAACCTCTCAATCATGATGAGGTATGTGTAGCCATGATGAAAAAGGATATGCAAAAGCCATGGTTTGTTTTGCAAATGGATTGCACACAACATCTTCCAGGTGAGAAGAGAAGCATGAAAGAGAGGACGGAAAAGAACAATTTGCCCACGATAATATACCTGTAACAGCCACAGTGCTTAGGGGCTTTGTTTGGTGCCCCTTGGCAAAACCATAAAGCATAACCTCATAGCCAATGCCAGTAATAAGGCCTTTAAGTTCCAGTTGCCGCTGGGCTCCTGTAAGGAGGAACTCCTGTGGGTCCAGCAGCTTGCCAGAATCCACCACGATTACTAGAAAGTTGTCAAAGGCATTCTCCGATGCCATCCAGGACACCGTGAACCCATAAGGATTAATGTCAGAGACAGTTAGGTTTTCCAGTGGGGGCATGGACTCTAAAAGAAGGGAAGGTGCAAAAAAAAAACAAAAAAGAAAAGAAGCAAAAAAACATTGCAAGTTAGACAGTGTCACAGCTTCCAGCAAACATCAATCACAAGTTTCCCCCGAAAACCATAAGATTTAATGGAAATGCATGGCCACTACAGCAAGGCTTTAGGCTCAAAGGAGCCTAAAAAAATTAGGTGTTCAATTCTCACTGCATGCCAATGGGATTTGGGTGCCTACTTCCTGGAGGTCCCTTTGAAAATCCCCAACCCTGATACTTAAACAAGTTTCTTCAATTTCACATGCACACAGAATCAGTTGTGAATAATAGAGGTTTACGCTGATTTGAATAACACATCTATTTCCATCCTCCCCTCTCCATCACCATTGCTTTAGGGACAAGCCTCAATTTTCACATATCTCACGACTTCACAGCAGTATCGCCTGCTTTTCTTTCCAATGGTTGACCCAGTGGAACCAGGGCTTAAACCAACATGGGTCACTGCAAACGTAAGATCTAAACAACTGAAGGATTTTTTACTTGGAGAGATTGTGCTAACAACAGCTAGTGACAGCAGGTAGTGGCTGAAGATCAGACTGGCCAAAAATCTTAATAGCCAACAGTTCCTCCCCTCTCTCCCCTTTAACTGGTATGTTGACAACTTAAAGAGATTCCAATACAGAATGCTTATTCCGGTAGTTTTCAGACCAAAAGGGCACTAGTTTAAGTTCAGAGGCATAGGGCCATTGGTTCAAAAAAGGTCAGTTTCCATTTCGGCACTAAAATTAAGTGGCCAGGCTATCAAAAGAGCCCAATCTGTTGAGCTCATCTGAATATCTGGTCCTAGGTGTCACAGGTCTAGCCCGGATTGTGGGTGCTCAGCCCTTGGCAATCCGATCCTAAGCTTTTTAAAAATCTGGCTTTGCTCTCCCATATGGCCCACTCATGGAATCTTGCAATCCTTCCTCAACATGATCACTTACTACAGTGGAAGTTTATCCCTAGTAAGAGTTGAGTGGATTTGGTCCTTGACTTCCTTCTTTCCTTCCTTCCTTCCCACCGCCCACAAAATAATCCCGCCTGCATTTCAGTATGTGTGACTACAGAAAGAGCATTGAACAGTAGAGATGGACCCAAACCAGAAGCATGGATCTGAAACACGCAACTCAGGCATCTGAGAAAGTTTTTGAGCTGAATTCTACAGCGTAGGCCATGTCTACGCTTGGAGGTCGGAGTGCAATTCCCAGCTCGCACAGACATACTTGTGCGATTTCGCATCAAGCAAGCACACTAAAAATAGTAGCGTGGCTGTGGTAACACGGGCGTGGTAATGCGAGTAGCAGCAAGTGGTGGTGCAGGCTTTGCTCCGAGTACAAACCTACCTGTAGCCCACAGGCAAGAACTAGAGGTGGCCAGCCCATACTGCTGCTCGCTGCTACCCATGCTATCATGGCTACACTACTATTTCTAGCTTGCTGACTTGATGAGAGAGAGAGCAAGTATGTCTGTATTAACTGGGAACCACATCCCTAGCTCCAACTGTAGACATAGCCTTAGTCTGATCCAGGAGCTCAGATACGGACCCCCAACTTCCAAACTTTGGGAAAGTTTGGGGTTTTGATCAGAATCAGAACTTCTAGGCTTGAGCCCATCTCTACGAAAAAGCCACATGGCTCTTCAAAAACTAGGCATGAACAGTGAAGTATTTCTTACTATTATCAAGGGAAGGACCCGAGAACCAACTTTGGGGTGCCCCGTGGCCTTCTTGTAGGAACTGAGACATTGTTTCCCTCGTTCTCCCATCCATAGTATTAAGCCATTTAAAATAATATATAAGTCCTCGAGCTTTGATGGCTGCATAGCAATGTACCAAAGGCTTTGTTAGAATTTGATGCATGTGGAGTGCATGACGTGGGCAGATCAGGTGCCAGCTCTTAGCAAGGCTTTAGGCCTCAGCCGAGCACTGACAAATTCAATGCTGGAAACCAGTCTGTTTTACCTGTGCGTTAATATGGTTTAGATGGGTATAGGAATGATAACAATGTGTTTAGACTTTATGAAATGCTTGTAAGTTGCTGCATGCACTAATCTCACTTAGAATTTCTTTATCACATGATATAAGTTAATATTTAAGTTTTTGCTGTGTAACTGTAAAAAATGTTTGCTCTGAAACTGTGAACCCAACCAGGAGGGTTCATTTCCTGTCCATCAAGAAGGCCTAAATGGGATGATTTAGTTGGGGATTGGTCCTGCTTTGAGCAGGGGGTTGGACTAGATGACATTCCTGAGGTCCCTTCCAACCCTGATATTCTATGATTCTATCAAAACTAAATGGGCCATCGTAGGACAGCACAATACAAAGACTTTGCTAATTACTCCCTACACCCATAAAGAGGCTACCTGCAAAAGGGCTAGTTCCATTCTGGAAGAAGGAACTAAAAATAGCTGACAAGAAAAAATTTCATCTCTTTTGTTGTTTGGACTCTCACAGGACACAAAAGAGAAGCAGAGGTCCCCAGGGTCAAACTGGGTTAGTCCTAAAAGACATTCAGAGCTGACAGATTACTACAACGGTGTCACCTTCTGAAACCATAGACTGTAACTCATTTGTGTGCACATTTGCCCACTTTAACCTTGCATAATGACAGGTTTCAGAGTAGCAGCCGTGTTAGTCTGTATCTGCAAAAAGAAAAGGAGGACTTGTGGCACCTTAGAGACTAAAATTTATTTGAGCATAAGCTTTCGTGAGCTACAGCTCACTGCATGCATCCGATGAAGTGAGCTGTAGCTCACGAAAGCTTATGCTCAAATAAATTTTAGTCTCTAAGGTGCCACAAGTACTCCTTTTCTTTTTGCTTTAACCTTGTAATAACTCTTTCGTTTCTTTTCTTAGTTAATAAATCCTTAGATAGTTGACTATAGGATTGGCTACAAGTGATGTCTTTGGTGTTAGATCTAAGGTACAAATTGACCTAGGATAAGTGACTGGTCCTTTGGGAATGGGAGTAACGTGAATATTTTGTGATCTAAGGTGTATAGCAACCAACTGTCACCCAGTCCAGCTTGCCTGGGTTGCAAAATAGACTGGAATGCCCAAGGGGACTGTCTGTGACTCCATGGTAAAACTATTACTGTAGTTAGGAGTTCATACTTTTACTGAGTCGGTGAAATCTAAGCATAGAACATACAAGCAGTTCGGGGTCTCTGCCCTGCTTCTTGACACTCTGGCACTCATGGTCATGGTGCAGACAGCATGGCAGAGTGGTTTAAGGGAATTACACTAATCTCCTACTGAGCATCCCCAAGATATACTGGATCCAACCCCTCATGGGTTTGCTTTGCTGGAGCCTTGATAAATAAATAAAGGATCTGAAACATTGAAATTATTTTCTAGAAACAGGTTTACATGAACTACAGGCAGACAAGAATTTGTTGGCTTGCAGGAAGCATAGCATGCTTACCCAGATCTGAGAAACTTGCCTTCAAATACAGCAATGCCACATTTGCTATAGGGAAGCATCTGTACTTTGGAGAAGCAAAGAACAGGACTGGAGAAGGCAAACGTTGGTTCATTTGTAACGCGCTATCATCAGGGCGGGAGGTCACAGTCAGCATCCTTGGGACTTCAGTGAAGTGCATGTGCAGACTGCTTTATTTAAGGGAGGCTACCCTAGCATAGTGCCTTTGCAGATGGTGTTACCTCTGTGTATTACTGGAGTGAGGAGGAAAAGGAAAGCTAATGAGACATGAGCTTCTGGATGCAAGCACATGCAGGACGGCTGTTTGGTCGAGGCAAAGCATACAAAGAATGGAGAGAAGCTGTAGTGACAGCCTCTGTTATTGTAATATGATGTGCAAGGAATGCTTAGTCTTCAAGGAGTATAAATGGACTGCAGGCAGCACGATCATTCATGCATGACTGCCAGGTTATTATATTAGATCTGATCTGAGTAAAGAGTGAAACAGCAACAGAAATGGGCTGAATCTTGACGTCTTCTCTTACTGCCACATGTAGAGGTTCAAATAGGCAAAAGGGTGCCTGAAGTCCTGGCCCTTTCAATTGCCACGTGTCGTGCAGAAAGGAGATGCCCATCTCACAGATGATTAGAGTTAATCAGTGGAACTGACCCAGCAGGACAGGTGGAATTTTAAAGGCCAGGGCTGCTCTAAATATCCAAGAGTTGAAATGAGGCCTAGAAGGCATTCAGGTTAGATAAATGAGCCCATGAAGTTAACCTTATTTTTTCAAAGCTCGGTGAGGGAGGTTAATTGCAGCTGAAGTTAGGAGTAAAGATTTGGATGGGTTCTTAATTCACCTGAAACAGTTCTCCCCTCCCTCGCCCTAAAAATGGATGATCTCTTTAAGTGTCAACATTACTCAGTTTCACAGAGAAACAACCGTCACAGTTCTCTCCTTTCCTGCACATTAATCAATGTTTTTTTCTTTTTTTTTTTTTTTTTACAAAAAACAAACACACAAAGCAGCAGCCTTTAAACGGGTACCTGTCATGACAAAAGCAGTGAGGGGCTCTGTGTGGACCCCTGCATTGGTGGTGCCCTGAATGTTAATATCATAGCCAGTGTAATCTGCCAGGCCTGAGATGCGAGCGCTGCGGGCCCCTCCTGACACCGTAAGCTCCTGCGGCGCGTGGGCTGCATAGGAATCTCTAACATTTATAACAAACTTTGCAAAAGGCCCATCTCTCGCGGTCCATGAGAGGTTGAAGCTGTCGGGGGTAACGTTTGTGAGTGTGAGCGTGCCCAGCTGTGGCTTGGCCTCTGAAGGAAAAGGAACACAGGTGAAGAGAAAGCATTACTTAGAGGAGGGCAGTGCTTAGAAGCAGGAGAGAGTTATGGCTATTTAAGGGTATAGAGCAACATCGCCAGCCTTTACCATCTGCTGAGCAATGGCTGAAGAAATAAGGAGCTGGGCATTACAAATAGCCATTGACAAGGGCTTCCAATTTAACCTCTTGCAGGTGTTTATTAGTTTTAATTTTTTCTTGCTCTTTTTTGTTTACTGGTAAATAGATTCAATTGTCTCGCCTAACCGTGGGCCTGATTTGCAGGGGTGCTAAACACACACAACTCCTCATGAAGTTCAAGGGAACTGCAGATGCTAAGCACCTCTGAAAATTAGGCTCTCAACGACTGCACAGATCTGAACCAAGACTTTACTTTTGCAGAAGGCCAGCTCTAAGGTATGGCACACTTCAGGTTAAAGTGCTTTACCAACAAGGTCAGCATCATTATCTTCACTGTCCAGATGGGGAAACTGAGGCACAAATGAGTGAAGTGATTTGCCCAAGCTCATACAGCAGGCCAGTGGCAGCACCCTATCCACTAGGTCACACTGTGGACCACTGAATGGAGGACACAAGATCACTGCAACCCCCTTTTTCAGGCCTTTATAATTCTTCTTAGGGAAAAATATTCCCTTTTGGGATAAATTTCATTCTCATCCTCAAAGGAATAACTTTGGAAATTGGAGCCAAATCCATCCAGCTTTCACATAATTCAACAATGAAGAGTCTATTTAAACCCCATTTGTTAAAATGTTTTGGGGACATGAAAGTGTTGGTTAAATGGAGTCAGTGATATTCAGGGGGAGTTATTGGTTAAGTGACTCACTCTGGGGGACATAATCATAACAACAGAACAATTAAAGAACAGAGAGAGACCTATAATTAATTGACATATGAACTGACGCAAGTTACCGCAATTTACCCACCCAAGACTTAGATTAAATGGGCCAGAAGAGTTTGTTCCCTATCCACACTGCTGCCTTGGTCTAGTCCAGGAGCAGGGACGTCTCAGTGACCCCAATTAAGGATGCATGCTGGGACTGTCATCATGCTGCCATCTAGTGACCAGCAGAGCCAGCATGGTCAGTAATGAGGTTGTCATGGCGTGAGCTCGGTGCCTGGGGAGATGGCGGAGGAGATCAAAAAGTATTCAAGATGCAAACATACATAAGGGAGAACGTGGTGAAACCAGGCACGGCGCTGTCAGTCCTGCATGCAGGTTGTAGAGAACAGTCCTTTCCACCCTGAACCCGAAACGGGCACATTCCTTCACATGCCATTCCCACCGAGCTCAGGCAGGCCCACGACATGGCATCCAGATTTCAAAGGTTACTACATGCAACACAAGTTGAAAATCTCTCTCCAGGCAAGGCTTAGTGAGTTCCCAACATCCTGTAGTCTCCACCAGTGTTGGAAAGGCTCTGGCATCCACCGCAAGGCACTGTGGTGCCCATTCCCCTACAAGACTCACTGGCAACCGTGCAAGTGAGAGTGTACGGGGCCGAACATCAAGAAGGGATGGACTTCCTTTTCAATCCCAGCTCACTGCTGGGGGGATGTGGAAAGATGCCAGGCAGAAAAAACTCTTGGTACCAGCACTGAATAACTGGACCACACCATGCAGTTCCTGTTGGTCATTTAACATGCTACCCAAAGCACCAGTAAAAGATACAAATGCCATGAGAGACATTTGACTTTTACAAACAAAGAACCAAAATGGCATGCAGTTGCCTTTCTGGTATGACACAGACACAGTGCCCATTCCCGTGATAAGAAAGATCACAGGCAAATGAAGAGAGAGCGTGTGGAATGAACACAAAGAGTGTTCAAAGTCAAATGCAAAGATGTTCCAGAGAATCATCTGGAGCAATTTAGTTATATATACAGAGAGTTTGCAGATAAGTGTATATATAAATAAACCAAAGGTTTAGCATTGTGCTTCCTTAATTCTGGGGACACTTTTCAGCCATTTCCAAGGTCCCAGATCCGCTTCTTTCAAAGCAGTCTCGGATTCAGCTTATTCCAACCTGTCCCCATAGTGACCCTTCCTGTAATTTACTAACAAGGGTCATCTAGATGAGGAAAAGTGAGGTCTCTTTGGAGCCACGTTCTAGAGCAGTTTGGTGGATAAGAAAAGAAAGAATAGAAAAAGTAAATCTGGAAGGTGAAATACCTGTGGTAACCAGTGCTGTCAAAGTCTGAGCACCTTGGCCATCAACTAGACCATGCAGTTGGACAGTGTAATTAGTGGTGGCTCTTAGGTTGGTGATTACAAAACTCCGTGAGGCCCCTGGCACTGTGTGCACCAGGGAATCCAAAGGCAAGTCAGAGTTTATAACTTCTAAAACAAAGCGATCAAAGGCAGCATCCTGAGCTTCCCATGTGAGGGACACACTGTCTGAGGTAGCGTTTGAGACAGTTAGTTTGCTAAGGAGAGGTTCGTCTACTAGAGGAAGAAAAACAAATGGAAATGTGTCGGAATTATTAGAACCAAAAATAAAATCAAATAAAATCAATGTCAGAGGAGTCAGAAATGGAAAAGACCTATTTAATCACATTTTCTGCACCATGACCCCTGTCATCTTAGCCAAAAGCTCACCAGGATCCCCCTCTCATTTAGCAGAATGAGATGGGCAGCATGATTTTGACCCACTGACACCTGTTTGCAATCCTGCTGGGGGTCATGATCCCCAGGCTGAGAAACCCTAATTCATCCCTCTGCCAGGATACCACTCCCCACCTACAAATGTATCTGCTATTGACTTGATCACAGATACTTCATATTATGCTGAACTGCGACTGGCATCCTAAAGTTCCATAGAACTGTCTGTCAGTCATGTCAGCAGCAGCATCACCTTGTTACAATTCCTCCAACTTATACGGATTTTAAGATAAAGCACGGACTAGTCCTTGCAATCTGTGAGGAGATATAACCTGCATTACTTGTATAATCTCTCACCAAATTAATGTAGGCACCTTGTTTTGAGATAACTTTGTGACCAGCTGTCCCGATTTTATAGGGACAGTCACGATTTTGGGGGCTTTTTCTTATATAGGCGTCTATTGCCCCCCACCCCCGTCCTGATTTTTCACACTTGCCCTCTGGTCACCCTAGCAGAGAACCATTTGCATATGAGGTCATATGAATGGAGTCAATATGGGTAATAAAAGATTACTGCATGTGATACAGAACCCTCCCTTGAGTAATCCATCTACTTTGTAATTTGCTGGTTTTCTACTTCTAATTTAATTTTGCGCACATACAATAGGATTCCTTCTTTCCTTGGAATGGCTGTGCTACAGAGATCCAGATGTGAAACTTCAAGCTGTTCTAGGTGCTAAGAATAAAATCCATACCGATGCAGCCAGCCAGCCCAGGGCCGTGAACCACTTCAGTCCCATGTAAAACCTAATCTGAGGTCTTAAATGGGATTAAATCTTAAATGGGATTAAAATAGGGCGTCGGCCTTACATAATTCCTCTGCCGTGGAGTCAGTTTCACCCAAACCCCATTCAAAAAGAAGAAAAAGCTTTGCCTATACATCTGAATAACCCCCCTAAATGCAACGTAACAGGTACGAACACATGTTGCCGCACTGAGGGGTGCCTAGAGAAGTATTGGCTCCATGCTCAGCCCCTGAGCAAACTTGTTGGGGTTCTCTACCAGAAGCTGCCCCTGCTCGGATGGAGCCGAGAGGAAAGAAAGCTGATTATTTCTGTTGTGAATAAGAACATCCCTCATCGCCGTGATGACCTTTCCCTGCACTGGACAGGCGGGTTAAACATAATTGTACAGGTTAAAATAACGCCTGCAGCTCTTCATCAGAAGGCGTTGTAGGGGGAGGTAGAGGATTTGGTGCCGGGGGGTTGGCTGGGGAAGGTAAGGGTGGGGGAAAGGTAAGGTCCTGTAAAGAAGAGTTCGGAGAAAGCGGAGTGAGTATGTGAGGTAGGTTTATATACCTGTAGTAGCTGCAACACTTATTGCCTTTGTGCGGAAACCATGCGTGCTCCCAGAGAGGTAGACAATAAAATCAGTTTTGGGGGAAAGCCCTGAGATATGAGCAGTCCTTAAGTTGCCTGAAATGTTGTACTCCATGGGCTCCTGTAACCTGCTAGAATCAATAATTTCAATGGTAAAGGTCTTGAAGGCCTCATCTGTGGCTGTCCAGGAAAGGTTGAAGCTTTCAGGGGTAATGCTGGAAACCGTTAGTTCACCAACTTCGGGTTCTGCTGCTAAAGAGGAAAACAAAAGGAGTGAGAATTAGATGCCCCCTCTGAAGCCGTATGTTCAGAAATGCTGTGCTTGCATCTGCAGCTACCAGTGTTCTACGTTGAAAAGAGGAATGGAGGGTTCGAATAACAGGTTGCTGCAAGCGGACATGAGCTAAGGGAAAGAATGTCAAAAAGAGAAAGCGTCTAACAGTGCTGCATAAATGAAAGCTGTAAGACTGCAATGGATGTCCATGCTTCTGAGCGCAGCCAAGCATCCTTGAGTATGTCTTCACTGCAGCTGGGACCATGCTCCCCAGCGCAGGTAGACAGACACACACTACCTCTACTTAATCTAGTGTGCTAAAAAGAGCAGTGTAGCCGGGGTAGCATCGGCAGCTGCCCAGGCTAGCCACCTGAATACCAACCCACCTGGACCCTCTGGGTACCTACTTGGATGGCTAGCCCAAGCCTTCACCTATGCTACCCCCTGCCACTCTGCTATTTTTAGTGTGCTAGCTCACGCCGAGCTAGGACATGTCTGTTTACCAATACTGGGAATCACATTCCCAACTGCAGTGTAGACGTACCCGTTGAGGTCTGAGCATGAAAGCAGTTGTGTAAGAACACACCAAGGGCCTTAAAGACCTGGAGAATACACTTCACTGTTTTAAGATACGCTGAAACTAGATCCATGGCTTGGTCAAGGAAAAAGGGTCGAGTTTCATTTGAGCTTTTCCTCTCTCCCTTCCCGATTAAAACACACAAAAGTTGGCATCTAGTCCTGGAGCTTGACCCAAAGTACAAAGCTGTGGTAGCTCCCTGGGGCTTCCTTCCCTTCTGCAGACATCCCTGACAGGCCCCCAAAAGGCACGAAACATTCTGACAATGGAAAATCCCCTGGAAAGAAAAGTCTTGAAAAGCCAAGTGGTGAGTGTGACTGAAATAGAAGGGAAAACCCCAGGAGCGTGTCATCTGCTGTTTCCAATAAACTAACAGAGACTGAGCAATGGCTAAGCCACACTTCGGCAGGACACTGTTGGTATGGCTACATGGCAAGCAGAAATCCGTGGCAGCGAGTCTCAGAGCCCGAGTCTACAGATTTGGGTTTGCTCTACAGTGCTAAAAATAGCAGTGTAGCTGTCCAGGCTTGAGTTGGGGTCTGTTTTCTTTTTAACCCCCTAAAGATTACTTTCTCCACCTCAAGGAGATTTATGTCCACTGTGACTAGACTATAATCCGATATCAACCCATACTCAGAACTCCTGATGGAAGCTTTTAGTGAAAAGTCAATGGCAGTATACAGCGCAAAGCAAGCAATTCATGTCATAAAAACCACTCTAGCCAAGCCAAGCCACGTAATGCACCACCGCAAAAAGCAAACAGTACATCCTCATTTCTGTAATTCAGTTATAAATTTTCCTAGTTCCTTCTAGCTGCTGGATAAAATGTGCTCAGAGAGAGCAAACAAGAGTAAATCTGAGCCATCCTCCAAGCTAGAGAGAAGTTGCAGCAGGTTACAAAGGACTTTAAGGAAGGGTCCTGTGAATACTGTCTGAAACAGATCACTAGTGCATCTGAAGGAAAAGCCACTGTGTCACAGCCATTGTCACTGAGTAAATGAGATATAGAAAGCCCCATTAATTATAGTCTTTCTGAGTATCTAAAAGTGGCAGTGGCATGGAACAATCCAAGGAAGGATATATTTGACTTGTTACAGTAGAAGTGCACTGGGTTGCAGGAGATATACTCCTAAGGCATAGCCAAATGAGAGTGGCTGCAATCCATTGCAAGTACAGAGCAGGTAGTGCAAATAAAAAAAAATCTGCAAGGTGAAGATGAGGGACAAAATCCAAATTGGAAGGGAAAGAAAATCAAATATCTGACTGGGCAGATGGAACACATGGTCTAGGTTCTCTATATCTGAGGGTTAATTATTTAGAGTTTTGTAGATCATTAAAACAATGTTATTTTTTATTTATGAGAGATAGGTCTGAACCAAAACCATGGAACATCTTTGAGGGATGCAAGATCTGGTTATGAATGTGGAGACTAGTGCCCATCTCTACTTTTCATCAACCCAGATACCATATTTACATCAGTGAAAGGTGAATGCATATCAATGAAAGGTGTAGAGATGAGTCATACAAATTACTTTCATTATTATTGATAATTTTACGCAATTTTTGGTTGTGTAAGACCTGAGTCTCCTCTCACCTACACCAGCTTTACACCGGTGTAATTCTGTTGACTATAGTGGAGTTACTCCTGATTTACACATTGTGAGAGCAGTAACAGATTCATACTGGTTAACAGCCCAATAGATGAGATCACCTATTAGCAGTAATTCCATATTGTTTTTTGTGCTTTGTTTTGAACATAACTTTTGGAATCCAAGAAACACAAGTGCTCATGGCCTTGAATATCTGGGCTATAAAGTCAGGTTTTCACAGGACAACGTCTGCTCTTTCTGATCATGTGCAATGGACATTTGGGTCTTGCAATTAGTTCCAACCAGAGAAGTGAGTAAAATAAGCAAAAATAAGTTGTTCTAAGGACAAATGGGAGCTCCTGAAAGCAAATGACAGCATGGTGGCCCTGAGACTCTCACTAGAAAATCTGATCATCACGAGACATTTCCAGGCATGGTATGTTCAGCCAAGCTTTGATAAGCCTTGAGGATTAAGGGTGCTCATGCAAAAGAGTGCAGACATCCAAGCTCTCACTGGACACTGCAATAGCACTGGCCTATATGCCTCTCTGCAAAGAAAGAAGTAGCATGGAAACTGATGATTGAATTAGAAAGGGTACCTGTTGTGGTGTTAACAGAAAGGGGTTTGGTCCTGTAGCCCTGAATCACACCATAAAGGGTGACAGTGTAGGGCATGTTAGCCTTGAGGCCAGTAACATTCACAAAGCGTAGGCTGCCTGGGACTGTGAGATTCCGAGCTTCTTCTGGATTGTTAGGCTCCTGCACCTGAATGACAAAAGTCTCATAGGCCCCTTCTGCGGCTGTCCAGTTGAGTTGGAAACCATCCCAGCTAACCTTCGATACTGTAAACTTTCCGAGCTCAGGTTCCTCCTCTGAATAAGGACAGAGAGTCAATTAGTTACTCAAATTACAGATTAAAGTAACAAATAATTGGGGTGCTACCTGATGACTTTCCATGCTAATGAATTTCAGTTATAATTAGTGTTCCTATAGATGCACTATAACACACACTTCTAGATTTATGACAGGTTTCAGAGTAGCAGCCGTATTAGTCTGTATCCGATGAAGTGAGCTGTAGCTCACGAAAGCTTATGCTCAGATAAATTTGTTAGTCTCTAAGGTGCCACAAGTCCCCCTTTTCTTTTTTCTAGATTTATGTCTGTCCTTGGTAACTCAGTGGAAAGCTTCCTTGAGACTTGGCAATGCAGAGCTGTACAATAAGCAGAGAGCAACAATAATAAATAATCATTTGAATACTATAATATTTCATGTAGGAAGCAGCTTTGGAGCTTAGAGCGTTTTACAAACATTAATTAAACCTCCTTGTGAGGCAAGTCAGTATTTCTAGAACCATCTTACAGCTGCCATTAACAATTCAGTGTTTGCTACTCTAAAGTGATTGTGATACTGCTGTATTTCCTGTTCCAAGGTTAGACAGATACAGAAGTTCCCGTAAGTACCAGGGCTGTGAAGTTTATGTTTTTAATGGGGTCCACTTGAGGCAAGGTTGGTTTTGTTTGTTTTCAAATAATCAATTCCTAATTCAAAATGACAAAGAATGAATAGTGGTTTCTTTGCCCGTACATGCCCATCTTTAGAGATTTGCCCTAATTGTGGTTAACACAAGTTTAATGAGGGCAGATAACAATAACTTCTTTAAAAAGACAAGCTTATTATTTCAAAAGAAGAATCTCAGGGACATGCTATAGAAAGCCCTCCTGTGGTGAGGGAAGACAAGTGACAGACATTACGTTCTTCAAAGTCACGCTGGAAAATAGCATCTTCTTATCTGTTGGTTACGCATGGGGAATCTCCTCTTTTAATCTGTGGCTAACTTCCGGACTGGGCTCATTCCATAGCTCTCTTCTCTCTTATTTGCAATGGCTGAAATCAAGGTAAAACAGCCCTAATAATGATGACAGGGCCTGATTGTGCAACCCTTACACACGTTGCTGAGCACTTACTCGTGAGAGATGTTCCACTAGGACCTGATTTTCAGTTATACTCAAGGTTCCTTTAAGCCACATTGGTGTAAGGTGCTTTAAAGGTGTGCACCCATTTTAAGGCAGGTTGGTGTAAAGGGGCCTTAGTGTAAATGAGAACCAGGCCCAATGAGATTACTTGTGTAGTTGCTTATCATGTAAAGTAAGGGTTGCACATAGTGTATGTGTGCTTGCATGTATTACATGCCCTAATGCATACAGTATGGGCCTAATTTTCAGAAATGCTGAGCCATCAATGGGAGCTCCCATTGACTTAACTGGATTTATGAATACTCAGGCCCTATATCTCTGTATAGGAAAGTGGTATCACTCAGGTCCACTGAAGCACCAACCAGCTGCCTCCCATCTCCCTTTGACCCTCAAGAGATGACACTGTACAGAGTAACTTTTCAAATCAATGCTGCTCAAGAACTTTGCAAGAGCTGTTTTAACAAAAATAGGGATCAGGTACTCGTTATGATATAATGCAAAAGGGAGAATGCAGGCTGGAAAAGAAATCAGTGATCATTTGATGGCAGTAGAGATAAATAAGACATTAATTTAAAATCAAAATACACCCCCCTCCCCCCCAAAAAAGAAGTCAAGTCACAGCAAAGTCTTTCAAGGAAAAACATTATCTATTTTGCAAATGCCATAACAACTTAAAAGCCATTCAGATTTCCCTGGACATAAAATTCAATTTCCATTCTCTGCCAAGACGCAGGCTCACAAAAACACTTTTCCTTTCAGTTTCCTGTTCAGGGACATGCATGTCTGATCTGGAAATGCATCCAACTCCGATCATGCTTTCCTGTTCTCATACACAAATCATGCAATGCACCAATTCCAATTGCTGGGGAGCTCAGCCAGCCTCACCAGTAAAGCCTTGACCATACATGACAACAGAGATGACAACGACATGGGGAGTGAGATGAAGAGATGATGTTTCTTAGGTTAAAAAAAAAAAGATATAACACGTCGTAGAAAAAGATGAGACTGTTCTAGCCATTTCCATACCAGTGATTTTGTTACTGGTACATGGACAGGGAGTATTACTGGTCTATTGTCTGTTTCTCCAACTGTACATTTGCATCTCGGTACCTGATCATTAGTGAATTGCACTCAGAGTTTATACGGTTGTTTCCTTTTACTGTTGTATTGTTCAAGGAGAAATGAATGTGCTAAAGGAAAATAAGAGGCTGTTTAAAAACTCTGAAAATCCCCACTCACAATGTGTTACAATCTTTTTTTTTCCCCCTTTCAGACATCACCACTTCCATGGAAACACTGCCAGATACTACCTCCTTGCAATCTTCCTTTTGTTTGGATCACAATCTAAACAAAACCCAGTCACATATCCTGCTATTTCCATGTGTCTTGTAAATAGCTGATGCATCGAATCCCCTCTTTGCATGCAATCTGTAAAGGGAGAATCAATGCTACGTCCCTTCAAAAGCTGGATGGGGAACTGTCCATGCTACATAACTCATTCCAAAGCAACAGGAGTTTTGTCCCATGCAGAAAATAGTTTCAGAAGGAAGCCATCTCTCATGAAGCCTGGCATTTCTGCAATGGAACTGCAGTACAAGATGAAACCCAGAATGTCAAAGCAGAAATGAGAACATATGGATAATAAAATCCATAGAAAATACCTGTGGCAGCTAGAGCATCCAGTGACTGAGAGAGCTGACCTTGAGTGCTTCCACGGAGATTAACCAGGTATTGTGTGCCAGCTGTGAGATTGATAAATTCTGTTTCTCGTAGGTTTCCGGGCACAAAGATTTCCTGGGTCCTGTTTAAACTGGGCAGGCTTTTCAGGGTAATAAAGAACTGATCAAATAACGCATCTTGTGCTGCCCAGGATACTGTGAAACTATTGAAAGTCCTGCCCGTTATTTTAAGGTCATGAAGTTGGGCAGTGAATTCCAGGGTGGAAAAATCAGTGGGTACTGAAAGCAGAGTGTGAGAATCAGTGCTTGGGTTTGTTAAGTAACTTAGCTCAGTAGGTGCTGGGCTGGTAGGATTAAGTGTTGTTTCGCTGTCTGATTCTCCAGATGCTGTGACTAGATGTGCTAAACAGAGGTAAATCACAAGTTAAGTTTTCCTTATTAAAAAAAAAAAAAAAATAAAAGGCAAAGAAACCAAATGATGCCTAACATCTGAGAATGGTTAGTTTCTGCAGTTTGCATTAAAGATCACTAGACACAGAGAAAGCAGATGGGGTAGCTGATTGTTTGGAGACTGAATCCAGGTCATAAGCAGAGGAAGCATTACAAAGCATAATGTCAGTCTCATACCAGCCACACTCAATGGTAGCTCTCGAGCATCAATCACAATAGCTAGCAATCTAAGGACACTAGTTTTCAGTAGAGATACAGGGCCATCAATGTAAATCAGCATAGCTTCATTGACTTCCATGGAACTATGCTGATTTACACTGGCTAAGAGATTGGCCCTCAATCTCTTAAACATGCTTTCTATCCACACAATATGACGGGTAAAACTGCTGATGGAAACGGGAAATGGAATGCATGCTAGGACTGCAAAGATATCTAAGACAGACTGAGAATTCAGCTATAGCAGTAGCATTGCTAACTTTCTTCCTACCCGAAGAAAAACAAACGTGGAGCTGTTGTCTGTCTGTACACATGCCTCATTCTTAAAAAAATAAAATGTGAGCCTTCTTTCTTTAAAGAGCTCCACAAGACAAAGAGATGAGCCAGCACTTGCTCTGTGCATGGGTTTCCATGCTACCCAAGAGTAACATGCCTTAGACCACAATCAGCCTTTGGGATTCTGAGCATTGCACAGATAAGAGAGAACGCCCATCGCAGTTGGAGAGCAACAGGCAGAGAACTTTTCTGAGACTTCAATTAGCCATGCAGCATTATCTCTTCATTCGTGGACTAGCCACATCATTCCACACTGAAAGGGCTCCCCTGCTTTCTTGTCTCAGTGGCATTCATTTAAAAGACAGTGAGCAGCCTTCCACCACCAGGCAGATCAGCATGGGTACGTAGCCTCGATTCAATATCTGTCTCCAAACTGACAAAATACTAGCATAGCACAAAAATGTTTGCAGAAGAGAAAGAACAATTAAAACATCTTGAAATAAAAGCAAAAAAAAAAAGAAAAGAAAAGAAAAAGCGATATCTAGAAAATACATTTCCAGCACTCATGTAAAGTACTTTTCTGCTGACCTTCAAGAAATCTGAAAGCCTATGGAAGCCATTCACTCATACTGGTCATGGATCTGTGTAACTCTATTACTGACTTAGATAGAGTTCCACCTGATTTACTCCAGTCTGAGACCAGAACCTATATACTGTATAAATGAAAGACAGTATCTTTATTACCATGATAGTGCATTACCCACCATGAGCACTACTATACTAATTCCCATTTTGCCAGTGAGGATACTGAGTTAGCCTATAGTTGTTAACTGACTTTATCAGAGTCATTATGTTCATGTGACACCCATAGGGGAGAAAAATTGAGAAAAGCATGCAACATCAAGTATTAACCTCCTACGAGTCTGTGAACTGCTGTTACACTGGCTGCATTTTGCCAAGACTTGCCACCCGTTCTTTTCTAAGTATTTGTGGCAACAGCAGAATCTGAGGCGTGTGTTAATTGAAGGCAAATGCTGCCTAAATGTTGACCACTCTACATGCATGCTACTAGCTAACATATATTGTAGAGTACATCCAACTATATAGACATGCACTGGATACATACACAGAGCATCAGAATTAGGGGGAACAGCAAAATTATCATAGAGATATGGGGTCCATTATGCAAATTGAAATGGAGATCGTGGAGACGTGCAGAAAAGAACACACAGCATGGAAAGATGTGAGCGGAAAAGGCAGACTGATTTTATACATCCTTTTGCACTTGCTGCAGAGATAAACACATAACTGAGGGGACAGGGTGAACATTAGAGCTAGTTGACCATTTCTGAATTTCAGAAATGTGACAAAATTTCACAATTTCAGAAAAGAAGGGGAAAGATTTCAGTGATATTTCGACAAAATTCTAGCCTTTCCCTATTGGTTTGGAGAAGCTTCAAAGTTGATCAAAGGTTTTCAATTGCCCAAATATAAAATTTTTGTAATTCCAAAATAAAAAGGGGAATTTTTGGAAAAAAAGTCACAATTTTCTTCCTTTTTTTCTGTCCAGCCCTACAGAAAATGACTCCATTTTAATTATTTATTCTATTATTTGCAGGCAGGGACTTAATTTGTCATGCAGTCTGCTACTAATAGAAAGAAGGATGGTGGAGTATGTGATAACTCCAGTGAGTAACTCACATGAAGGGGACACCCTTGCAACTAGTACTGAATTCTGGATCTAACTATTACCAGTAGGTTACATGTACTGGGCCAAATGCTGCCCTTAGTTTTGCCCATGGGATTCCACTGACTTCAGTTGGAGTTGCAGGGCATAAATTGGCCCATGACATGCAGGTAAAGCTACACTGTCATATTATTTACAATCATTTTGTTGCAAAACTAGCTAGGGATACTGTTTGAGGGTTTAATAACAAGACCCACAAAGGGGAAATGAATGGATGATAAGTAGAGAGAAAACCTGATTAGCTACAAAGTAACCCATAATAGAAAAATGAATGGCTTAGTGTACAGACATAGAACGGAGACAGAAATGCAAAATAGCTGGATACACGGAAAACATCCAGGTAATGTAGCTAGAGATAGCTATCAATGTATAAGAGATTGTTAACAACTAGATGAATGGACAACAGAAAATGTAAGTAACAGTTTGACTGTTGAATAACAAAGTGGGTGTGTGGCAGAGACATGTGAAGATAACAACAGTTAGATAACTGGACAAAAGAGAGACAAACTAGAAGCTCTGAATGGATGGGTGAGAGCCAGACAGAATGTCACCTAGTAGAATGATGAGTGAATAGCAAATGCACAGGAATTAAACACATGGAAGGGCATTTGGATGGACAACAGATAAATTGCTATGAGAATTCCTTGTCAAAGTGAAATACCTATATTTATTATCCTGAGGGTAAAAAATTCAAACGGAGGGGTCCGTTTTATAAATATAGCCTATTCTTTCCTATATGGATGTTCTTGGGCCTTCTAAAGGAATTCCATTTTAATTCCTCACTAGTACTTTCACTATGAAGAACGTTAATGTCCTGCCTGGAAGTCAGATTTCTCTGGGTGCTTGGTACAGAGCTGGGAGTGTTACTTTCTACTATTTCTTGTTTCTGTCTTTTGCTTTATTTATTGGAAAGAGGTGGCCACAGTCAATTCAGTGCCAGGTCTCCCATCAATCCAAGTTCTATGCCTCAGGGCTCTCACCCTCCCCAGATAGGATTTCGGCATCAGGGTCAACCATGAAACCTCCATCTTATTTTGGGCCCTCCATTTATATATCCCTCTCTTCTGTCTCAGCTAGATGGTTACGCTAGCTTTGTACCATTGCAGAACAGCAAAGGGGAAGTAATTGGTGGCCAGGATCTGATTTAAGGTGGATTAATATACCACAGTGGCTACCATTAAAAATTCTGTATTGCCAGTAGTCACTAGATACTGATATCTGAAATACCCATTTATGCCTCTGTTTTAAACAGGAATCCGATGTGGTAACTGTGTAGCATCTGTTGGCAAATTACTTTTCAGTGATAACCACTGCAGGTTCCTGTCAGGCTGACTCACCTATTCATTGTTGATAATGTTACTTTGAGCTTGGGAAAACGGGGACGCAACTTCAGACAAGCAGAAGCCATAAGAGAAAGAAGGACTGACACAGAATATTGTCAAGGGTCCTCAGCAGATAGAAAGAATCTTCTTTAGTCATTCAACAGAGTAGGAAGCTGCCTTCTCCAAGCCATGCTCCCATTCAGCTCTTGACCTGTAACTCACTTCCATAGACAAGAAAGCATCTCATCCAAGACATGCCGGTAGTCACTGAACAATCTGTGCACTGTTGCAGAGGAATGTTAAGCGGGCACTCAGTTATTATAAAGTCCATTCATTTATTTCCACATGCCACTCATGCATAACATACTACTGTCCCTCCTTCTCCAGCATCCACATTATGCTGCTCAGGCACCGCTCCAGAACTGGAGCAGGGAGAAACAAAGATGCAATCTGACTGCTCAGTTTCCTCAAAGCTGGGCTATGTGGTTACACTACAAATTGACTCTCTGCCTCCATAAATGTATTTGGAAAGATATGCTGGAGAAAAGGCCTTTCCAGCTAATACATGGCTTATTCCTCTTTGCTTCTCAGGTCATTCTAAACTGCAAATATACCATGATCCTGGGTGGAACAACTAACAAAGTGGACCATGATTAGGGACCCCTTAGTTAACAACTGAAAGGATGTACCTGTTGTAGCCACAGCTTCAAGAGGATGGGAGCGCTGTCCTCCAATCATTCCGTACACCTTGATTTTATAGGATGTGTTAGCCTGGAGGCCATCAATCACAGTGCCTAAGGAGTCTCCAGGCATGAAGACTTCTGCAAGGGGCCCAGCTGCCAATGCCACCTCCTTGTACTCCACCACAAAACTAGTGTAGGCTCCTGAGTCCGCCTTCCACGAGAGACTAAAGCCATGCGCTGTCACATTGGAGACCACAACATCCCTCAGCGTATCCTCCCCCATCCCAGAAGCCTCTGAGCTCCCAGATCCAGAGTACTCATCTGGGCCAGGAGTCGCCTCCCACTTTAGATCTAGACTATGTGTGGCTATAAAGAAACAAACAAGCAAACGGTAGAATATGAAATACTTAATTCCTTCCTTTTTTTCAAAAGAACAAAAGTCAATGAACTGTGCACTTCATACTTATTACCATCTAAGCAGATTTTGAAACCAGGACCTTCAGCACCAAAGCACAAACCTCTACCACATGAGCTAAAGGATCCATTCCGTTACTTGGTAGCAGTAGTTCACTGTTATCCACTAATGGGCTGGCCACTGAAGGAGATTGTGACACACACTCTTTGCCAGCGTGCTACACAATTTGCAAAGATTTTTAATTTGTGTGTGCGCGCTTGCGTGCAAAGGGGGTGGATGTTGTTTATATTGTCAGGGGGAGATTGAAGAAAGTATGAGGGAGAACCAGCCAGACATGCAACACATAAGAAAATAATGTCTTCAGCTCAACAGGAGCAATGCCTATCTTACAGGATTTCAGTAGGAGATAATTGACAGATACAAACAAAAAAACCCTGCAAACCAAACCAAAGGCTCCCTGACCTCTGCAGGCCTGACTGAACAAACAGAAGTCAGGGAGGATTAAGGAGAAAGACTAAAATACACAACATGGGTAAAAGAAGGGAACTTTGAAAGCAAATACTCCCTGCCCTAAAGCAGGTTGCACTCTATAAGCTGCATGTGAATTGGTTTCCTTTTTTTTTGTTTGTTTTTTTCCAGTGAGGAGGACAAATCTCTCTTTTAATGAACGAGTGTTTCCAAGCTGCGCCCCTGGGTTCCTCCGCTGCATCCTTCCTAGAATACAAAGAGCTAGTTCGGTCCTAGTCATGCTCCTGGTGCCTTCCACTTGAATCAGATACTCTCTGCTCCCTGCTGCTCAGAGCAAGCACTCCCCCGCTGCCCCGTGGTGAAACGGCGCAAAAGCCATCTCTCGCCTGAGGCAGAGTGTGAGAGCTAACAAGATTTGTTTTGCTTGGCCTGAGGACTGGAGGATCTCACACACGCTGGAACATGGACGGAATCATGAAAGCAGCAAGCCCCCAGTTCACATATCCACAAGATCTTATTTTACAGCCCCTGATTCTTATGCATTTGGGATGCATCCATCCCCAGTCAAGGGACAGATCCCAGAGATAGGTTACATCAACGAGTGCTGCTGCATCTCAGGTGCTTCAGGAGCCTCTTGGTTTATTCACGGCCCAGAGCAAATGCTTAAAAAATTACACTGCTTTCATGCATTTTTTAAGATATCACAAGAAGATACAGAATAAGGTTTGGGGGGATTTGATTCTGATGCTAGACATGACTAGCTTGTGAAACTCCACATCAAGGTCCTTCTGATGTATGTTGTTTAAGCCTTTTCACCCTCTATGTGCATTTCTTGTGAGGGTCTGAAGATTCTTCAAAGAGAAGGGGGAGAAACAACCCTGGAAAGATCAAAGGTTTGCTCATCCCTGCAGTGGAGACCTTTGGCTTTGTTCTGTGTGTCAGGGCCTGCTGTGTTTTCTCCCACTTGGCTACTGGCCTTATTTATTCATCATACAATTTACTTAATGTGGATGTTTACAGCATATGAACTCTCAGCTGTCTTGAATTATCCAAACTCTGTATAGCATTTATAGGTACAGCTGGCATGAAAAATACTATGGGAAATAAAGTTGGGTTGGATTGGATTGACTGTGTGGCAGCAAAATAAGGTGCCTACTTCAGTTTTCAGACTTTGCAATACCAGGCAATGTTCTCTTGTCTACAACTGCTAATTTGTAAGATCTGGGATTTCTTGCATGGGTTTGTACTTTAGATGGAATTGAAGGAAAGAAGATGAAACTCCGAGGCCCAGATCTTCAGCTGGTGCCAACTGTTGTAACCTCACTGTTTTCAGTGTAGCTCTGCTGATTTATACCAGGTGAGTGCTAGCCCACAATATTTAAACATAAAACACCCTGAAAACATATAGGAGCTGATTATCTTTTACCCTAAGGCCATAGCCTGACATAGCCCCATCTCTGGGCCCCATTTACACACTGAACAGTTCCTTACTCAACAAGAAGTCCCTCTGACTTCAGTAGAAACTCCTTGAGGAATAGGGTACTGCTCAAGGTGAATACTGGTGGATGAATGGGCTCTCTTTTATCGAGAAGTGTAGCAGTTGTGGTATCCAATGGACTCAAGGGACTGAGACTAACATTAGGACATCAGCTTTCCTCTCCTATTGAAAGAGAAAAATGGTGACAGGCAAAAGTGGAATTGTGAGGGCTCCAACCACGTTTTGATGCTTCCAGTGTCAAGAAAGGCTGCAATGAAAATTAATTAAGGTGGTGGGGGGGAATGTTAAAGGGGTGTGCTGTTAACATCTTTCTCCCCCTTCTTTGATTGCTAGAGTGCAGGGAAACAAAATAAACCATTAGACCGACACACACAAAATCGTCCAATTTAAAGCAAAGAACGAGGTTGTACATTCCCTGCTGGAGAATAAGTGTATTGTGTGGGTCACCTTAAGGGATAAGCAAGCACACAACAGAGGAGATGGAGAGAAACAAAAGGATAAGGAAAAGGCATGGCTACCTCAGTTAGGCTTTCACACTAGACAGAGAGAAACCAGGTTTTTACAACCAGCTGACATGTTCAAAGCTGCTCCCCAGCAGCGTCTTGGAAAGCCGGTGACATTTTGTTTGGACCATCTCACACGCTCTTTAAGAGGATCTGACACAGTGCACCCATTCAGATGCTGTTACTTACCAGTAGACTCCTTCACCATTGTGGGTTTGCTCTTGTGCCTGCCTTTCACTGCCACTAGGGTGATGGTATGTTCTGTACCAGCCTCCAGCCCTCGCAAGAGGTAAGAGGTGCTATCTGCTGGTATCTCAATTTCATTCTTCCTCCCAGAGGGGATAATGTAAGTGAGGCGGTAGTGGTCGAACTTGGCCAGTGGTCTTCTCCAGCGGAGGGAGAGGGTCGTTTCAGTGTTATCAGTGACCTCCAAGTCCTTGGGGTTATCCAGATCTGCACATTAAACCACAGAGGTTATTTATACATCAGAATTTTTTCTGTTCCTCAGGGCAGGAGCTGTGTACTGCCATGTGGATATTCTCTCAGCTAACTGCAGAAAGAGCCATAATTACTCTTGCTGCCTTAATAGATTCACTGTATAATGATAGCCTGATTTCCCTTTGTATGTCTTTCAGACCCTATTCCTTGGTCTAAATAGTAGCAGGTGAAGTTCCGTTTATGTGCAAACCAAACTGAATCCAGATCTCCCTCACTAACATTCATTTCAACAGGGCTGCATGGAGGAGAGGCAGAATCTGACCCCCTCATTTATTCATTTTTTAAAAGGCATTCAGTTTCAGCCGTAAGTCCAGCATTGAGCCCGTGTGATGAAACTAGAGCACAGGTTCTCAGCCTGGCAGTCATGGGGAGAGTGGGTGCCACAGACAGGTAGCAGGGGGTTGCAATCGCACGGCCCTTCCCACAGCGGTAACGGAAAGGGGGATGCCAGTACGGAAACAGGTCTGGGTACAAAAAAGGTTGAGACCATTGAACTAGAGCAAGTTTTTAAGAAGACCTCCAATCCCGGGTAAAAGACTCCCAGGGATGGAGAATTTGCCACATCCCTCACTAAGCTGTCCCAATGGTTAATTGGACCCACTATTAACATTTTATACGTTTAGAACTGGACTATACTGTATTTTGTGGGCTTCTCTCTTTTCCCCAGCAACCACATTCACTTTTAGTGGAAGAGACCACAAGGACTGCACAATTTACCAGACGTCTACACTTGGCCCCTAACTGGGGCTCTTCAACAGCTCCAGCTTTCTTTGCTCTTTCCCCCTGGGTGGCCAAGAGAAAGGATCATCTCACCGGTTGCAGCATTCATAGTAGCGGGAGCGCTTTCTCTGTCCTGCTTCACTGCTGTCACTCCAACGCCATATTCAGTTCCAGGCCTCAGACCTACGGTGAATGTGTAGAGATGTGTCACTGTTTAGGGATGGTGCTAGATAAACGGTTTCTTGGTTTTGTTTTTAATAAGAAAACTATAGTGGGCCAGATCTTTCCTTTTCTATGAACATTAAGAGCCAAATTTTCAGACACTCTCTGGTGGGCCTCCAATGTGGAAAAAAAAAACGGTTGCATGCACAGTCAACTTGGTGATTTATTAACATCATTGCATTACCTCGAGACTTCAACCAAGATCAGGGTCCCTGTGTGCTAGGCACTGTACAAACACATAAAAAGTGACAATTCCCACCTCAAAGAGATTATGACTGAAATAAATGTAACCTGCACGAGCGTGCAGACTTCTGTGTTGAATGTGAAAATCCCAACTGCCTAACTTGCAGGCAAGAGGTCAACCTGCAAGCATAAAAAAGTGCATACTCACTTCTGCAAGCACGTGCAAAAGTGGCATGGGGAGCCGGAGCCTTGGTGTCAGATTTTTAAAGGTATTTAGGTGCCTGGAGATTCAGAGAGCACCTAGAGAGATTTCAAAGTTACCCAAAATCAACTGCCAGTGATTTCAAAATTGATTTGAAAATTCCACTAGGCGCCTATCCGCATCTTTAAATACCTTTAAAAATCTGGCCCTCAAGCTGACAATGTGGCTCCTGACAGGAACAAAGACACAATGTACCCAAGTTGGTAAAAAATGAGAGTCTCCTGGTATGTAAATCACCTTCAAAGTCTTTTACATCCTGAATATCTTCTCTACCATAAAAGATTCAAATACACTTATTATCCCAATCTGCATGGATTTTGGTGTGGTTTTAAAGTCTCTTTCATATATTCACATTTCTCTTCTCATCTCTCCAATGTGACTCTTTATAGTGCTACATTTTTGTAAATTCTTTGTAATCCATTCAGAAGATACAGTCCTTTACACTAAGTGGGTCTCCTGTTCCTCTGTTGTGCAGATATAATTCTTAGTGTCGGGGAAAGTTCCATTCATAGCAAAGGAAGATCAGATCTCTCTAGATAGCTTATGAGACCCTAATGAAAACAATGCTCTTATTGAATATTGATGCAATTATGTTGTGATTATATAAATATTATGGTGGGCTGAGGCACCAGCTAGGGACATAAAATAAAGCCCAAACTCTGGTTCAATTCAAGATCCCTTTATTCATGGCTAGTTTTATTAACCTAAGATTTCAAAACAGTCAACAGCTGTGAGGGGAGAGGACAAGGCATTATCCATGCAGTAGATTCCTCTTTGTTTTTAGAGACCTGCCCCAGATCAACCATGTGGCAAGCAGGTACCCGGCTTCTATTTGTAACCCCTTACATGCCTTTACACCTTAACAGTGCATCGTGATGATAGGAGGTCAGATCTCCAGATGGTTACTGGTGCCAGTTACATTAACAACAATCTCACTTTGATCCTACCTGTGAGTGTAGCCTTGGTCGTGGCCTGGTTACTCCTTGGCACAGTTATTTCAGCATGGTCTCCACCTGAGATGGGAGCGAACTTGATTCTGTAGTTATCGATGCTGGCTTGGCTGTTCTTCCACTCCAAGGTGATACTGTTGTCTGTCTGCGACAGGTGCTTCAGGTTCTTCGGTGCATCCAAGTCTGAGGAGGGAAAAAAGGTTTTCTCTCTCAGGACAGAAGGAAAGAATGATTCATAAGCCTGGCATATGGTACCATCTACAAGATAAGATCAATTTTCCCACAGAAGTTACCACTTCAAGGAAAGCAGACACTTCCTGTGAAATTTTTTCATTTTGTTTAATCGAAAACCCAATTTTCCATCACATTAAAGGTGTGATGGGAAATGGTTGACCAGCCCTGGAATTCAGTATTCAGAAGATACACTCCAACCCTGGCCTAAAGGAGTCTCATCTCTTGGAGTGAAATAAGGATTTTATCTAAAAATTCCATGAGCTGTCATAATTCACTCCCATAACGGACTCAAATCCTGCTTTGGTGAAACAACTCCACCCTGGGGCAAAAGAAGATTTCATTCTCCTTGTTCCTTTTATTCCCCAGCATTGTCATATGGCTCCATTAACAGATCCAAACCATGACTGCATGCTAAAATGCACACCTTTTACCAAAGCATTCCCAGCATAACCAAAGGTGAAACTGAATTAAAAACCAAAGCAGGCAGAGATTCCCGGGACCCAGGAAGGAAAAAAAAAGAGTTCTCTTCTAATCCACAATGGATGTAGGCAGAATAATGCATCTGTTCAGAACTAGGCACTGTGGTAATGGCGGTTATAGGAAAACTTTAGATCAATAAACACACAGGCAGGCAGATAAGGTAGGAGGAACACTGTTTGGTGGTGGTGATGGTGGGGGAAACGGGAGATTCAGGGTAAAGGTATCTAAAGGTCCTAAAGGATCTGGGAACCTAATTTCAATTTTCAAAAGAGATGCAGGCACTTAGGAGCCTAAGTATCTTGGAAAAGCAATGGGAGCTAGGTTCCTAAGTCACTTTCGAAAATTTTACTCGACTTCCATAAACCTCTATGACTGGTACAGTGCTGTGCTGGCATAACAACTGTGAAGTGAAGCAACATGCTACAGCTAATTCACATGGATGTGTTGATGGTGATTGGAGTAGAGCAGAAGACAAGAAGCTATGACCGTCTCTGAACAAGCTCTTTACCTGTGACAAAGATTTCCTTCACAGGGTCGCTGGCCATGTCCCCACGCCGAGAGATCAGCGTCACCTCATACTCTGTGTGAGGCTTCAGATTCCCAATGGAGTACTGGCTTTCATCCTCAAAGAGGTCGATGGTCGTCCTGTCCCTTGGAACATCCTTTGGTCCGTAGGTGAGTTCCATGTCATCAATTTCAGCCAAAGGTTTGAACCATGTGATTAAAGCTGTGGTGTCTGTCACATCTCTTGCCTCAATCTGGCTTGGGCCATCAAGCTCTGTTAAGGAAAGAGGAAAAACATGAATTTTCTGATCTCATCATAGAGAGATCAAACACAGTCTGGACATTGACCCTTAATAGTTGAATCAAAGCAAAGTTCAAATACGTGGCTCCTATTAGCTGAAACTCATCTTCATGTCAACTTCCTTATGGCCCTTAACGTTCTACCGATGCAGATGGAAAGTGCTGTGTTACACAGGAAGGAAAAGGGATGTATACTGAGCCGGTCCTGCACCGGCACAGCAAGGATAAGCAGCAGTCCAAGCAAGTTCTTCAGCTGCACGAGGACTCTTGCTGGTGCCAAATAGTTTCCATGTGGTGGGTTAAGGATGCAGAGCCTGTTTCACTTTGTTGCACTCTCTGAATGGGAATAAAGTGTATGCTGGCCCACGGCCAGCTGGAAGAAACATCTCCTTTCCTCCCCAGACAGGTAACCCATTCATTCCTTGTGTCAGCTACTTCAGTTCTTCCCGGCTATGTGTTTTCAAAAGCAGAAACTTTTGAAAGTGTGGCTTGGTTTGCCTCTAGTTTAGCATCTCCACAGAGTACACCAAATAACAGAATAGTACTTACTTGTGGTAAACACTTTAAACAACCCAGGTCCTCTGGTTTTGTTTTTCACTACATGCAGGGACACGTTATACTGTTGTCCTGGTGCCAGACCTGGCTGCATATATGATGTGTCTGGTCTCTTCAAACTGTTGGTTATGTCCCCATTATCTTCCTTTTTCTGTAACACACAAGGCACTTGGTTAAAATTAAAGTTGGACTAACTGCTTTTTTATTCATCCAAAGTTTCCTGAAGACAAACTGATTTTAATGAAGTTTTTGATGGGAAGGTTTCCGAGGTCCATGGAGGGACTCTCCGATCATTTCCAGGGAGACAGCACTGAATCCAAAAACAGACCTTTTGGAACAATTCCATTTTGTGGAAACATTGGAAAAGTTTGGTTTTCATTCCAATGAGGAACAAAAATGAATTTTAAACCCTCAAAAGTTATTGTGAAATAAAATGGGCATTCTCTGGCCAGCTCTAGTTTGAATGCAGCATAAAAGAAGCCCAACACTCTGCACTTGTACACGGAGGCATCACGGGATGAGCTTTTTCCTTACCATATTTCGGAAGACGAGCTCCCAGCCATCAAATGAAATGTTCAGAGGATCCCACTCCACCTGCACAGATGTCTCCCTGATGGATTTGAATGTCAGACCTTCAGGAGCAGGCAGATCTATGAGGAGAAACAGCAAGAGGGTAGCTACATGGATCCTAGTGTTCCCACAGATCAGAAAACTAGGTATTCACAAACGAGTACCGTGGTGAAAATCACTGGGGATGTTTTGAGATACTCCAAGATGCTTACATAGTACTGTGACGGGTGCTATAGATAGAGAGATAGGCAACTAGTACAATGAACAAACACACGGTGGACAGATAGCAAAGGTGGGTTCTGTAGACGGATGGATGACTTTTTTTCTGTCCCCAAAGATGCCAGAGTTAATTTGGGACCCAAACGATAGGAAAATCTATCCACCATCCTGACTCCTCCCTCCCACCTCTCCAGCCACAAGGGCTTTTTAATCATCCTTGATTTCCAGAACCCCCCCAAAAATATCCGCCACACCCACAGATATGTTGGTGCCTTTTAAGAGACATGCATAGCTATGTACTTGCCAATTTAGCAGTTCTGTGGTACACTGCAGCACTACATGTTAAAGGAGAGATCAGACTTTAGCCCTTCTACTTACAGGTGATAGTTCCCTTCCGTAGAACCTTTCCAAGCACAGTAATTAGCACATGCATGCAATAAATCAAATATATTATATATACCCACAATGCCTTTGCTTTCTCAAGTGGGCCAATTGGAAATATATGAGCATATTTGGGTGGCAAGACTGAAACATGAGGATAATGAAGAGTGAATGCACTTATTTAATCTGGCTTTGATGGTGCACATTACTCTTAAAAATAAAGCATAATATTCTACAGCAACAGCTTATAATAGTGTTATTATAGGGCTAAAGGGCCATGGGTATAGAATAGTATGGTATGGCATGGCATGCCTTACAAGAGGCTGAACCTTGCAGTAGTGAAAGGCATTGAGATATCGTAGAGAAAGGTGAGACAGATGTGCAATGAAAGTGATTTGTACTTGGAAGCATTGAAAATCCAATTACAATAGTACTGAGCCAAATGCTTTTACGTGGATGCATGAAAACGATTTTACAGGTGGAGTCCCAAAGCCTTAAACTGTAGCCTGTCATGACAGTAGACAGAGTTTTGGCTTACAGGAACCCAATGATATTCAATGGAAGGCTTCATGCAGAGCAGGAAAGTTCCAGTACTGTAATTCTATCGTTTTGAAGGCATACCATTGCAAGAAGAGATTGGAAAAGAAAACTGAGGAGACTCTGGCTTGGTCCAGACTTTAAGTGGAATACAAACGAGAAAGAACAATAAAAAAAAGAAAAGTCCCAAAGAAAAGAAAAGAGACAAGTAAATGTATATTAGGGAGCAGAGAGATGGTCAAATATAGAGATTTGTAATTATTTTAAACTCACAGGTTGCCACCCTGGCACTGATTGGAATACTCTTCTTGTTCTTTAGGATGGCAAACACACGGATAAAGTATTCCACACCAGGCTCCAGTTCACGGATGGTAGCAGATGTCTTGTTTCCAGGCACCCTGAACTGCAGTTCTAGGCCACCAACACTGGTAGGAACATAGGTGATGAGATACTCATTGACTAGATTCTCATTCTTCCATTCCAGATTGACGGTCTGATCTGTCACGTCTGTCACTGTCAAGTCGCTTGGAGAGGACACTGCCAGGGGGAGAAAAAAAAAATCAATGGAGACATTAAGACAGTGGGCCAATTTCTGCTGTCACACCCGTATGCAACCCCTGTTCATAGTACTACACGCCCCCCTCTAATGGCTGATGCACAGAGGTTTATAAGGCCACCAGAGCTGCCTGTTAGGGGACTTAGTGACTTATCTCAAGTGCTAATGGCCCATGAGTTTAGCTGAAGATCCTGGGTTCAAATCCTATTGTCAGCTTGGGTGAGGCCAGCTATCTGGAATTACTTCAACAATTTCAGAGGAATTATTCCAGATTTTCATGGGTGGGAGATCAAACTAAGACTCAGGATTCTTCTGCTGGGAGGAAACTGGAGGAGATAAAGAATTGGAAATGTCACCACAGGGACAAAAAATGATAATGGTGGCAGTAGTGGGATGGTGCCAATGTGGAGCAAAAGGAACACAGCAGGGTTTCATAGCCCAAGAGTTACAACTCCTATTGGAAAAACAACGAGGAGGCCTTGTGGCACCTGAGAGACTAACAAATTTATTTGGACATAAGCTTTCGTGGGCTAAAACCCACTTCATCAGATGCATGGAGTGGAAAATAGGTGGGTTTTAGCCCAGGAAAGCTTATGCCCAAATAAATTTGTTAGTCTCTAAGGTGCCACAAGGACTCCTCTTTGTTTTGCTGATACAGACTAACATGGCTGCCCCTCTGAAACTCCTACAGGAGTGACTGCAAGTTGTCTTAAGGGCCATAGGTTGTGCTAACAGCAAATGACAAAACTCCCAGTGCTGACTCAGCTTTGCTGACCAGCAAGTCAGAGGGGATGGCAGCCAAGACTGCCCATTCCACAGGTTGCTTTACTCCCAAGGAGCAGTCAACCAACTGAGCTCCTTGGTCTCTCCTTGCATGGTGCCACAGCGTGGCATGCACCCTGTTCTGTACACCTGAAACAGTTGCTATGCTGCAGATGCAAACCCCCACTTTCCCAGTTCAGCATGAACAAGAGGTATCAGACATAGGAAACTTATCTTTAATCTGCAACCTGGCTATCAGAAATATGCAGAACTCAGGCTGTCAACCTTTGAAGTCTTTAGCCTATACTCCAGTATTCCTGGAGGGCCACAAGTCTTATTTTCGAGTCAAAGCTCCCTCTACACTTTAACAAGCTACTTCCCTTAGCAAATCCAGCTGACTCCCTAGTTCTAGGACTCTTTGCTTTCCCCATGGCTGAGCAGATGTATTTTAGCTACAACCAGTACAGAAGAATACAACAGAAGAAGTGTCATGGGAAAGTAAAAATGCAGGAGGCCATATTGCCAGCTACTTGTAAATCGCTGCATAGCCACTGAAGTCCATGGGAACTGTACAGACTTATACCAGGTGAGAAACATAGCTACAGTGTTAGCCTCGCTAGCCTTTTGGTCATCAAACTATTAGACCCAAGAACAGTAGAGATAACAAGAATTCTGGTCACTTGGCCAAATGCTGCCTTAACCCCAGTGACTTCACTGGGGTCATTCCTGGTTTATACCATCGTAAACAAGATCCGAATCAGACCCCGGCTTTCTAAAAAATACCCTTAAATCTCCATTCGCTGACGGACAAATAGAGGGTAATTTAAGGGTGGTTGGCTGGCTGAGACCAACACTAAAACCTACCATTGGAGCAGTCATCCCCTTCGTATCCATCATCACAGATGCATTGCCCATCAACGCAGCGGCCCATGTCATTGCAGTTGTTGGGGCAGGATCGCTCACCGCAGTCCACTCCTTGAAAGCCCTCATTGCACTGGCACAGCCCGTTGACGCAGAGCCCCTGGTTGTTGCAGTCACTGGGACACCGCTGTTGGCTACAGTCGATCTCAGTGAACCCACTGTCACACTGGCACAGCCCGTTGACACAGAGCCCCCGGTTGTTGCAGTCATTGGGGCACCTCAGCTCAGCACAGTCCTCCCCCATGTACCCCTCGTCGCACACGCACTGCCCATTGATGCAGGGCCCGTGATCATTACAGTCGTTGGGACACCTCAGCTCTCCGCAGTCCTCGCCCACGAAGCCCTCTTCACACACACACTGCCCGTTGACGCAGCGCCCCCGGTTGTTACAGTCGTTGGGGCACCTCAGCTCTCCGCAGTCCTCGCCCACGAAGCCCTCTTCACACACGCACTGCCCGTTGACGCAGCGCCCCCGGTTGTTACAGTCGTTGGGGCACTTCAGCTGGTTGCAGTGCTCGCCTGTGAAGCCCTCGTCACACTCACACTGCCCATTGACGCAGCGGCCCCGGTTGCTACAGTCGCTAGGACACCGCAACTCACTGCAGTCTTCGCCCATGAAGCCCTCCTGGCACACACACTGCCCGTTGACGCAGCGGCCCTGGTTGTTACAATCTTTGGGGCACTTCACTTGGCCACAGGCGGCGCCAGCAAAGCCCTCGTTGCACACGCACTTCCCGTTGACGCAGCGCCCCCGCTTGTTGCAGTCCTTGGGGCACCGCCGCTCGCTACAGTCGTCGCCCACAAAGTCCTCATTGCAGATGCACAGCCCATTACTGCAGCGGCCATTGTTGTTGCAGTTGTTGGGGCAGGTAAGCTCCCCGCAGTCCTCCCCGGTGAAGCCCTCCTCACAGTAGCAGGTCCCATTGACACAGCGGCCACGGTCGTAGCAGTCATTGGGGCAGATAAGCTCGCCGCAGTCTTCACCTGTGTAGCCTTCGTCGCACACACACTCTTTCTCCACGCAGCGCCCACGGTTATTGCAGTTGTTCGGGCAGAGTGGCTCACTGCAGTCCTCACCGGTGAAGCCTTCATCACACACACACCGACCGTTCACACACTTTCCATGCTCCCTGCATGCCACCGGGCAAAGCTCTTCACTGCAGTCCTCACCGGTGTACTCCTCAAAGCACAGACAGACACCATTGATGCATTTGCCTTGGTCACTGCAGTCATTGGGGCAGGTGAGCTGGCTGCAGTCCTCCCCAGTGAAGCCCTCATCACAGATACATTTTCCATTGACACAGCGGCCTTTGTTGTTGCAATTGTTCGGGCATTCTGGTTCTGAGCAGTTGGGTCCTTTCCAGCCAGGTTCACAAATGCAGCCACAGTGCTCAGTGCTGTAGTTCCCTCGTCCACTGCAATACGGCGTGGTGTCCACTTGCCCTGTATCAATGAATCAGAAAACTCATTATACCTAACGGGTTGTGGTGTGCGTCACAGAAGTTAGACACACAAGATTGTTACTAAGAACACTCTGGTACCGCTCGTAGGGCACGGGTCAGGGTTACAAAATTTTATAATCTTGTATAAAATGGCAGGGGTAAGCATCCACTGAACCCAAGGACAACTGTTACCTCTTCTCTTAAAAAATGATAATGGTGGCAGTAGTGGGATGGTGCCAATGTGGATAGTAAGCTTGGATTCGTGGCCTGCTCACACAAATATCACATAGTGATTAAGGGTTGGGTGAATCTCAAAAAATTTGGCGTGGATAAATATCCAAAAGTTTTGTGTTAGATTAAACCCTTCAGGTTTGGGTTGTGCCAAATATACTCTGAAAATGGCTTCTCACACTTCATTCTGCTGCTCTGACAGCCCCGACCAAACCCAACAAGAGCAGAGGTATGTTGAAATTTAAAAAAAGAGATAATGGTAAGAATTTTAAAATGTATTATTTATTATTAATCATGTTTATTACAGTAATACCTATCGGCCAGCCAAGAATGGGGACCCATTGTGCTAGGTGCTGTACAAACACACTGGCTGTGCTGCCTTGGGCATATATAGTCTCAGGGACTCATTTACCCCATCTGTAACATGGGGATAAGATGGAGTGGGGAGGCAGTGAAGAGGAATTAGAGTCTGTGCAGCACTTTGAAGTCGACAGGCACAACCCGCTGATGGATTTCCGGCCAGGCCAGTGGATAATACTTTCTGTCCTTGCAAAATGATAATCATAAGAATATAGGGCCTGATTCTCAGCTGCTGTTATAAAGCATGGCTTTGTTGAAAGCCCAGATGCACAAAGGTACTTGGGCACCTAAGCCCCAGTTTTGGCTGCGCTGCGATCCACAAAACTCCCACCAAACCCTAATCCAGACACCTACGTGTTCAGGATAAGAGCTCCCAAAGTGCCCATATTTCAGCCTCTGGCCTCACCTGCTGCTGTCTCCCTCTAGGCCTGTGGCTGCTTATCTGCAGCCTAAGCCCCACAGGGATCCATGAACCGGGTGATTCATGAACCAAAGGGATTCATGAACAACAGTTGTCTGGCTATGGCCTGTGAATAATCCAAGTCTTGCAAATGTATCTTACCATTTCACAAGCTGGTCAAAAATATTTCCAATTTTGATGGCACTTCAGAATGAATGGGGTTCATTTTCCCCGGTTTTTCAACAAGCTCTAATATTTATTTGCAGCCAGGAGCCAGACTCTGCTATGCAGCAGCTTCGCCCACCCGTCTTACCCTCTGCTGTTAGGCCGCTGTGGCAGCAGCCAGAGCTGCTGGAGCACTGGTCTCGTAGAGAGGATACCAGCCCCTCCAGCTCTTCCAGTCTGCTCAGCAGATCCTTGATGTCAGGGGCAGCTGCACAGCCACAAGCCCGGCGGGGGATGTTGATGCGGTGTGTGAAGACAATCTGGTTCCCCTCATTCACCGTGTGCTCCTGGTAGGTCTTGCTTGGCTCAACCTGGGGCTTCAGGTCTGTATCCTCATTAGCTGAGTCCAAGTCCACAGAGCAGAGGGAGCCCATGGGTACATTAATGTTGTAGACGTGGTTAAAGACCACAGACTGGTTATCCTCTGGCAAGGTCACGTTTAACCCGGTCTCCCGCTTCTGCCGGATAATTCTCTTGATGAGCCCACCGTTGACATGGTGGTGTAGCAAAGCTATGATGGCACAGGTCAAAACCTGCACGGGAAGCCCCATGGTGATATTCGGCTCCTTTGGGACACTGTTGGTTCCTCAATGCCGTTTTGCTTTCACAGTGCGGAGAAGAATTTGGAGAGCCAGCTCCAAACAAAATTCTATTTCTCTTCTCTTCCTGCTGTACTTTCCCCCTATAACAACAATGAAAGTTGCACAGAATGAGTCACCACTGCACCTCCCAATTAAAGATCCACAATACTGAAAGCAGGGAGGCCTGATAAAGAGTTCAGGGGCACCACGGCTGACATCAAGAGCCGGTCAGCTTCAAGTCACTGAGCTTGCATTTAAACACCACCACAATCCATCCCCTTCCATCCAAGACCCTGGTGCACTTGCAAATGAGTCCCCATTTTACAAGTGAACATACCGAGCCACAGAGAGTTTAAGTGATTTACAGGGCCAAGAACGGAAACCAAGACTGCTGACAAAAATTCTACCCACCGGTGCACACATGTAAATTCCATTGCTGACAATGGGCACTGTCCATGTGCACTCGAGGTAAGAATCCGGCCCCCTGAAAGAAGTATTGTGAGCAGTAAGTTTGGGGGCTATTACTGAAGGATACTCTGTTTTTATAAGGGTAAGAAGCAGAACTAATCAAAACACAAAAATCAAGATGATTTCCTTTAAAAACAAATGGAAATTCTACATTTTGATGTCATTCTAGTAAGAAACTAAGAATCCCTCCCTCCTCTCACCCAACAACCAAGTGGTCTCAGCCTAACAAGCATCAGGCCATTTGAGACCTAAATCATGTGTCATCCAGCACGTCACAGCCACTAAGCCCATTTCAACTGTTTCCCTTTATTTACAATTGACTTGGAGGGTAGCAAGGGGATCAATGTCAAGACTTAATGTGTTTCTTATATAGACCCCCGCAAAGGAATTGGTTTATGGCAGTGAAGTAAATGTGTTCTCAGACGAAGAGTCAAGCTTATGGACTTTGATATCTTCTTCACAGCCACACTGATTTACATCTGCTAAGGATCCAGGCCATCGTATATACTGGGAGAAACAGATATTAGTTCAAGTGTAGCAGGTATCTTGAACTGTGCTGAGCTACATCAATCTCTTGGAAGGGTAGGAGACCAGACAGGTGTGCGGGGGAATAACTGGGAGAAGAAAAGAAAAGAAAGAAAGAAAGAAAGAAAGAAAGAAAGAAAGAAAGAAAGAAACCCCTTTGATATACCTGAGCCCTTCAAGAGAAAGAGAAAGCTTCACATTGACACAGGTGCGAACAGGTCTTTTCAGCAACAGGTGACTCCTTTCACCAGGCACCATTTTCCAATGTCTGATCTTTCATCAGCTATCCTTAAAGTACCTACTTTTAGCCACAGCCACTTGGCTGGGCCAGAACAGCCCTTCCTGCATGTCATTCTTTTTTAATTAGGGAGGGGAAAAAAAAAGATGTTGAGGTGAATTTCAAGCGGGCTGAACTGGAGAGCAGATAAAAAAAAAAATAACCGCTCCCTTCCCCCCAGTCTTCGTCCATTCAGAATTAGCCCTTCTTCTCTCAGACCGACATACTCAAAGAGACTGCTAGGCAGGCTATGCAATCACTCCCTAATAAATACCTTAATTTTTGTGTTGCTTTCCACTCCCAGAAAAGTCTTGTTAAATGGATAGATCAGTTGTTGGCCCATGACTGGACGTGGCCTCTCTTTCTTTGTGTTGGTAATTCCCCAAACAGCAATAAAGACTCTGATACCCAAGGCTCTGATGGCAATAGATATCAGCTGGGTAACCAGCTTCCATGGCCCTTTGCCTCCCATGAAGTGTAGAGATCAATTTTGTTTCCCCATGCAATTCCGGTGGCTTTTACAACAGGAGGACAAGAATACCCCAGCCTCCTTTATCCAGGTCCATTTTCTGCATAGACAAAGCAGGGCTCCCAAAGAGTGAACTTTATATCTTTTTTATTAGGAAATAAATCAGAACCATAAAAGGTGCAACCACATCTTATTCTCTGTCTAGTAAACCATTCAGCTTTGAATCATTCTCCAGCACTTTCCCTGTTTGTTCAAAAGTGTTTGAACCCAGCTTCTGTGCTGGAAAAAGTCACCAGGTAAATAATAATAGAGGTGGTCCTGAGCCAGACACTCCCAATGGTTGGTGAAGTTCAGATCTAGATCTACATCTCAATTTGTGACCTAGGCCCATCTGTAAATGGGGCTCCGGGTCATGCAAGTATCCCTACTCAGGATAGTACTTAAAAACAGGCTTATTTCATACTTGTCCTTGAATTCCAGTGAAGTCAGGATTTACGTAGGTGCTTAAGGCCTTTTCTGACTTACACGGCAGTTTCCACTTGAGGATCTCAAAGTGTCTTACAAATGATGAAGCGGAGATCCCAGGTACGCTATGTATTTTACCCCGAGACCTCGATTGTCTCACAAGTTATCTGTTGGTGTTTAGAGTTTCTTGGGAGATGTCTATGTCAGATGTTAGCCATGTCTTGCTCAGTGTATAAGCAAAATTATTGTCCAAATTGACAACAAGATACTGACGGACAAACACCTAGCTACATTTAGGAACTGGCTGGTGAAAGGATCAACAACAGAGTGAAGGCTGGGATATAGAAAGGGGTCTTAGGCATGTTGATCTACCGTCTTTCCTGATATCTTCTGACTAACCTTCAGCTCGCTAGAATGAAGATGACATTATAGGGATATAATATGGACCTGTGTGTATTAGTTTGGAACACGCAGGGAGGCAAGTAGGTGGACATAAGTAACTGAGTTATTAAGCTTGCTGTGATTAGAGCTAAAATCCAGCCTTTAGTATAATTCCTCCCACAAGGCCTCAAACTAATATAACAGGCACCTAATCATAGCAAATAGCCCAGTTCCTTATGTTCCTCTACTTGCTCCCATGCATGTTCCAAACTAGTAAACAATACTCACCGGTCAATATTATACCCCTATAATGTCATCCTAATTCTCGTGAGTTTAAGGCTAGTCAGAAGACATCGGGAAAGTTAGGCATCCAGCTCCTAACAGATTTCAAAAGGTTTGAGCACCTAACTCTCTTAGGCCTCTTGCAAAATCCCAGCCTAAAGGGATATGGATGCAGCCCAATGCCCATTGACCTCAATGGGAGTTGAATATGGCTCTGTGACTGTATTAATTGTGTCTTTGGAATGTGGCTGGAAACTGAAAAACCTGTTTTCTTAGTGGGCCACTGTCACTCCACTGTAGAAGAGTCACAAGATCATATGCAGTTTTATTGTAGGTGCCTCAGACCGAATCAATTAAGCCTCCCAGCTGGAGGATGACTCTGGAAGACTTCATCCCTACTGACATCTTTTTGACATTCTTCAGGGGTGGTCTGGAAGAAGCACTCCACGCTGCCTGAGTCATGGTCGTTGTGCTTTGAAGCAGAGCGCAGGATTCCAGTGTATCTCGGCTGATTCAGATCAGGTGTTTCTTGTCTGATCTGACAAGGATCCGGCTTGGGGAGCCGAGTTCCCCACTTGGATCTGCGATCTTTCCTAATCTACCAGGCAATTTCCACACAGTACTTTATAAATTATCTATTTTTTGGCTGGAACAACAAAGGCAACACTCCTTCCTGCAACTCCCACCCTTCAAGCATGTTTACTCAACAGTTCTGGCCACTAGTGACCACCCAGGAACAGACATTTAAAAAGCGAAAGATGTAAGCCAAGCAACCTGCAGCATTTGCTCTTTGTTTTCCTCCCTCAATCCCCCTCTATGATGTTTCTTGTTGCTATGCAAGTCAGCATCCAAAAGTTACAGACATATAATCCAGTGTAGATATCTCCTAAATATTTCTCACTATAGACCTCAAGGGTTGAGATATTTTAATGTACGGCAGGTTATAAAGCTTGAAAGAGTTTGCAAAAGAGGGCCCAGATGCAACAGCCCTTATTCACCAAGTGCTCAATCCTGCCCTAATGCCAACAAAAAAACTCGACAATGATTAGGTACCTGATGGGTTGACCCCCACAGCCCATCATGCTGACTAATACTGTTTCATTGTTTCTTTATGCTCCCTCATCTGTCTTTCTGTCTCCACTTGCTGTCTCTGCTTGGGTATGTCTACTCGAGCTGCAGTCACACCTTGTGACTGCAGCGTAGCCATACCCTGAATCTTATGAGTACAGGTTAGCAATCAAGCCCTTGATCGGTGACCTTTAGCAGAACCATCTGTCATAAATATTCTAAATGTATTATTTTTGTCACTCGTTTCCTTAGCTCTAGACACAGTACATCTGAAAAAAACAACCACCAGGAATGCAGTTTGCATTTTTACATGTTTTTTATTAACAATAATAATTAGGCTTCTTAGTTAAAATGTAATGAAATAGGACAAACATTTTGTTTCTGATTGGGAAAATAATCCCATCTGGACTGCAGGGTTATTTTTTCTTTTCCCTTTCTTCCCATTCTTCACTAGTCCGTATACTTTGCTGCAGACTTCATCCAGCTAACATATAGCAGAATCATGAAAAATAGCCACCACAATACAAAATGCATTATAGGCATAATTCTCTTTTGTGGTCTACACTGTGGGCTAGACTAATGCCTAGTCTACACTTATTTTGCATACAGAAATCCCATTGATGTAATTTAGGATTTCTGCATGGAACAAATGTGATGTGTAAGGACCAGGATTTTGGCCTAAAGCAATTGGTGGGGGAGGGGAAAAGGGAAGAAAAATATACGGCATAGGAAATACAAGGCAGAATATTTTCTAACGAGACCATCTTCTTAGAGACGAGCTCTTTAGGGTTAGGTATGAATAAACCTGAGCCAGTATCTTAGCCTCTGGTTAGGTTGGATATACCAGTCTAGAGATCTTGGAATAGCTTGACAAACAGGCATTGGCTTATAGCACCCAGCCTGAGTCAAAGACTAATGTCAGATAAACACACACTGGGCCTGATTCTCCTCTGACACTATTTTCACAGTAGTATTACTCCACTGACTTCAGTGCTCAGTCCAGCCCATTGCTCGTAAAGCTGACAACATTGCT
Source organism: Chelonia mydas (assembly GCF_015237465.2). NCBI lineage: Eukaryota > Metazoa > Chordata > Testudines > Cheloniidae > Chelonia > Chelonia mydas. The sequence goes on from NC_057857.1 coordinate 8,404,562, forward strand.
GAACTGATCAAAGCCATTCTCTTTACTTCATACTGAGTCAGATTTTCCTGGCCTGGGGTCAAATTTCCAAAAGCATTTAAGTGACTTCGAGACTAATTCTCATTTACTTAAATGCCTAAGCCGAAGGAGCTTTTGAAAATGTTACTCCTAACATCCATGACCGGCAACTAAGCCACCAGGATTGAGGGGGCAGGAGGAGTTAAAACAGAATCCTCTATTTCAGACCCTCTCTACTGGTAGGCTGAAGAGATCGCATAAAGATTTAACAAGAGAGTTGCCGTGGCAGTAGCGTTGTGCAGAAGATGGCAGAGAGTCACTGCGGACCATTTTGTTTTTCAAGGAAGCCATAAGATTAAGTGCGACAGTACCTGACCCAGAAGTTACACCAGCCTAAGCTATTGCCTCAACATCGCACTGTTAGAGCCTTGGACCTATGCTTTAGGAATTAAGTGAATTGCAGCCAGGCATTCAGAATACAGAGCAGAGGCCATGACCAGAGTCCTGGTTTTTAACTTAGGCGGAGGGAACGCTAAAGCAACTATTGACATGCAACTGGACCAGCTGACGCAATGAAGCACGGTAGAGGCAGCAGAGTTAGCCTCTGGTGGCGGATGAAGAAGCTTCCATCAGTTTCAAACTAACCCCTTTGGCTGACTCGGAATTACTATTGATAGGGTTCAGAAGAAAATACGCACACTTCCCATGAAAGAATGACTTGTTGACATTTGATGATTATGAGAAAAGAAATGGGGGAAATGCCTGAAGAAACACTCCATAAAATACTGATCGCCATCAATGAATAATAAATAATAATAATAATATATGATGGAAGGGAGATGGACTCTCCATAATACCAAGAAAAACAGCACTTTTCTTTTACATAGCAGCACCTTACCTCTGAGGATCTCAAAGCATTGTATTTTTTTGGTTGTTGAAAGCTGAATTTTTTTCACTTTTTTAAACATAGGAAACCTATGTTTTTAAGTGAAAATGGAAACAATATTTATGATGATTGCAGAACCCAGGAGTCCTGACTCCCAGTGGCTGCTAAGGAAACACAATCTATTAATATTTTCCAAAAAAGAAATTAGTTGGAAGCTACCAGGTTTGAAGAGAAATTTATGGTCTCACAGCTTATAATTCTAGAGAATCTTTTGGTTCATTCTGTAAATTCAGAAGGAGTGGCAGGACCGTCAGAGGATTTCTGGACACATGGCGATATAAGTATACCAAAAAGAACATTGTGTGGTTTTAATCAAGGCAGATTGCAGCGGGTGAGGAACTGTAGGAGGTAACAAATCCCTCTGCGGCGCCTGCACTGAAGAAGGCAAAACCTGAGACGATTTCTTCAGACACCTGCCACATGTCACAATAGGGAAATTAAATTCACAGATGTGCACACATATATTTAGACCCATGCTGACACTGTCACCATCCCGAGAGGATGGGAACAAATAGTGTCAACATATTTTATATTTCTGCATGTTTTGTTAAAATCTAGAGTGAAAACATTGGGCTAGATCGTCAGCTGGCATAGAGCTGGTTACACATATTCTGTGGCACCCCTTGGCATAGAAAGCATAAAATGGTGCACTTTGTACTCTGCTAACCGCTGACTCCATAGCAGCCCTCTGAGGGTTATCAGGACTCAGGGCTTCTCAAACGTGCACCAGGGGCTAATTTGGCCCCCAGTTACCCCAAGGATTGGGGTGCATAGAAATGGCCAGCTGTGAGCATTGGTGTCCCTGGTTTGTGGTGTCCTTGTCTCTCTGTCTCTTTCCACCAGACAGGCACAGAAGACTCATACTAGGAATTGCCCTGCTCTGGGATATTTTCCCTTTCGGGACTTGGGGAAATGGTAAAGCTCAGGCACTTTCTAATGTGGTGCGAGTGACCTCATTCCCAAGGATTAGCAACTGAAAAGTGGCTGCCAGGGTGGATTTTCACAAGGAAGAGCTTCAAAAGCCTCAACCCAACTAAAGGAAATCTGCTAATATCACGGCTGTGCCAGGGCCCTTGACCTTGCATCATCTTCTCGAGCACAGGTAGGCCAGGGAGTAGAGGGTATTGAAATGTTTTAAAGAATGTAAGATGCAGCCAGGCAACAAGTGAACAGTTCTGAACTAATCACGTCTCCTCATTGCTGCTGTACATTTAAGCCTAGAAAAATACTCTCTCTTTCCACCCGAGATGCCAAAAGGCCTAAGAACCTAGTGGGAAATCCTCAGTGAAAAGCAGACTAAATGAAATCACTCCAGGGAGCTGAAATGATCATTTGTAACAACAGTCCTTGACTACCTCTGTACTGCAGCCTCCCAAGAGTGTAAGAGGAGTACTACCAATGCAAAACCATTGCATCTTTTCCTTTGGCTGCCATCTGATTTGTTCTGAAGAGGAAGGTTTTTAAGAAGGATGATTCAAGCCACTTCAGAAAGTCTTAGTGAGTTATGGACCATAAGGATGTAGTGAAATTGTGTGCAGTCACATAGCTCAGCATCCAGCAGCTCCCAGTGTTCTCACTGGGAATCTCTGGCTGCTGAGTTATTTAGAATAGCCAGTAATTAGTCCTTCTACCCTATGGAAAACTCTTACACTATGTTGAATCTCCAGAGTCCAGAGAGGAAAAAGGGAAAGCAACAGTGTGTGTGTGAGAGAGAAATAGTGATTCCCACACTCAGAGAAGTTCTATCTATATATTGATCAGTCTGTGATGTTACACCCCATATTCTTCACAGAAATATGGTTATGATATGAATATGGCCTAACTAAGATATATTTTTACAACTGTGTGTGTATTTGGGGGAGGCACACCAGACAACGGGCCATCACAGCCTTGATGAGCCATTAGGAGGGAACGATAAGACTGCAAAGATACTAATCTCCCGCCTTCGTCAGAGGCATCCTGGGACATAGCTGTGACACTCCCAGGTGAGGTGGTCCTGTCACCTGATACAAAATACCACTTTGGACATTGCTGGTATTTTTCCTCTGTAGGGGAATGGGAATCAAACAAAGGATTCCCGCTTTAGGTAAATTCTTTTTTAAGGGCTGGGGAGGAAGTTGATAGGAACTCTCCTCCATTGCGTACCCAAGAAGCACTGCTGAAAGAACCTGAATGGACAAAGGAACTAACCTGAAGGGAAAGGCAGGTGAGTCTAGACTGAGACACGGATCAAGTCTGCAAGAAAAAATAACTGGAACTCTAAGCTACTGAAACTCTGCAACTTACCTAAAACAACATTTAGGGTAAGAAATTACTTCTTGAAACCAGTCTCTTTAAGATCTTAAGCTTAGTGTGTGTGTTTTGTTTTATTTACTCAGTAATCTGCTTTGTTCTGTTTGCTATCCCTTTTAAGAACTTAAAATCTGCCTTTTATAGTTAATAAATTTGATTTGTTCATTATTAAACTAGGTTTGTGCAATTTCTAACGGGGGGGGCAATAAGTTGTGCATATCTCTCTTCACATTGAGGGAAAGGGTAAATTTTTATTAGCTTGTGCTGTGAAAATCTTTCTATACAGCACAAGACAGTATTATTTTGGGTTTATTCCCCAAAAGGGGTGTGGCCGTGAGTGCTGGGTGAATCCTCTCACACAGAGCTGACTTCAGTCTGTGTCTGCAGCTGGGTATGGCCCTACCTGTGTGTGTGTGTGTGTGCTGCAAGAGGCCGGAGAGCCTAATTCAGCAAAACCAGGAGAGGGAATCCAGACTGGTGGAGCAGGAGGGGCTTAGTGAAACCCCAGTACATCAGGTGGCACCTTAAAGGGGGGCAACTTATCACAAGGTCCATCAATTCCTATTAGCCAGGATAGGCAGGGATGGTGTCGCTAGCCTCTGTTTGCCAGAAGCTGGGAATGGGCGACGGGATGGATCACTTGAGGATTACCTGTTCTGTTCATGCCCTCTGGGGCACCTGACATTGGTCACTGTTGGAAGACAGGATACTGGCTAGACGGACCTTTGGTCTGACCCACTATGGCCGTTCTTACGTTCTTAACCTATATTTAACCAAGGGTAGTTCTTTGTTCGCCATACAGCAACTGGACCACACAAAAAAGGTTTGGTTTTCCACTTCCTACAACCTGATGGGCCTAGTTCTTTAGATCAAGCAATACAGACGGATGCTTTGGAGCTAGACAGTTTGAGTTCTATCTCTGTGGTCATCATCATCAAGTAACTCTCTTAGGGTTGTCCATCACGCCCACCAAATACTCTAGACAGGTATTTGGTCCACTATTTGTAAATAAAAGAGAGAAACCTGATTGGAAATCCCAGATCCAAAGAATCCAAGATTGTGGATCCAGATTCAATGGCCCCCTTCCTTCTAATGGACAGGAAGCAAAAGGCCAGATCTGAAGGCCCTCAAAACGAAGCTCCAAATGTGTAGATTGAATCCATCTCTAGAAATTCAGTTTGCAGAAGGGTTCTTACTTTGAAGAGAAATCCATAAGGAATGAAAAGCGGGAGAGAACGCCCTCCAGTTTTCTGCTTATCAGAACACCACATCAGGCACTGTCACATTGAAATTCAGGCGGCAGCCAGTTGGAAGGAAATTATATTTTCTCAGTTTAGGCAAGGATGTCACATGCCATTATGTTATCAAGTATCATCTTGGATTAAGCCCCAAATCAGCCAACACTCTCTCAGATGTGGTGACCCATTTGTGGGATAATGAGTCAAAAAGCATTGCCGTATGAGGTGATTTTCATGAAGTGGCACACAGTGGATCCAGCTGCATCAGACAGGACGCAAGAAAAGCTTGGCCTCACATCTTCATGGTTACACAAGCTAAAAAGCAGGACATGCTAAGACCAAGAAACATAGCTCTGAGCTTGCCCTGGGCACTAACATGGGGCAGAAACACAGGGACATGAGGAAAGCAGTTGGGAAAAAAAGAAGAATGGATGAAAAATTCATTCACTTAACTAAAGCGATGGGGGGCTGAAACTGCAAGGCCCCCTGTGGGCCCTTAATTCCTGTTATTCCTAGAATATTTCAATGATGTCCAGAGACCCCATAGAAAAGACACTTCCCTGTTCCAAAGAGCTTGCAGTCACAACGGACAAGGAAAGTATTATTACTCCCATTTGAAAGATGGAGAACTGAGGCACACAGTTTGGACTCTGGGGGTGTGAACTGCCGCATGCACCAAAGAGCTGTGCTGTAACTCCTCAGCGTGGATGCTGCAGGTAAAAACTTAAAGGTCCTGAGTTTGCACTGACATAGTCCTCTACAAACAGAAGTATGAGTGTGAACTAGGGACCTCTAAAAGTTTGTGCCCACAGCATCCACATGGGGGAGTTAGAGCGCAGCACTTTGATGCACGCTGCAGTTCACACCCCTGTAGTAAGTACAAACTGCGGGGCAGTGTAGAAATGCCCTAAGTGAATTACCCAAGGCAATGCAAGTCTCTGACAAAGCTGGAAATAGACCCAGGTGTCTTCAGTCTTACTCCAGTACATTAAAACACAAGACCACCTTTTCTGTCTTGCAGCTGAGATCTCAGCCTCCTACAGGAGGCACTCAGAACCTCTCAGTATCAAGCCCAAGTTCTATGACCTCATTTTCATGTTCCTGCCTTTACAGCTTAAATAGCTCTTATTTGAAGGACAAATTGAGGCTTTTGTTTGATGTGGATAAATGTCTGCAATGAAGGGCTTTGGCTACGTCCTGCAGTCATCTGTTTCACATCTCGCTTTGGCACAGCTCTTACTGACCCAAATGGTCACATTTATAAAGGTCCTCCTTAACAACTCCCAGATCTTGTCCATTTTCCATGGACAGCATGGAAAATGATTTGCACCCTCAATTTGTGATTAATTTTTGTGCAGCAAAGGAGGTGTTTTATGTGCAAAATGCACGCACCGTAAACGTTGGTGGTGCAATTATGGAAACCCCATTCCTTCCAAAATGACTTTGAGGACCTCCTATGTGGGCAGTCTTTCTCAACGACCAGTCCCTGGGCTGGCACCGGTCCCTGAGATCTCTCTGACACAGTTTAGAAAGGCAGCAACCGTGTCCCTGGTATCAAAAATGTTGAGAAACTCTGTGCTAGTGCACTTCAGATAAACAAAGGAAGCTGTGGGAGGCTATAAATAGGCCCTGGTGTTTATGTTTATTGCTCCCAGGGTCTAGGGTGACCAGATGTCCCGATTTTATAGGGACAGTCCCAAATTTTGGGGTCTTTTTCTTATATAAGTTCCTATTACCCCCCACCCCCGTCCTGATTTTTCACACTTGCTGTCTGGTCACCCTACCAGGGTCCAAACCCAGCCTCCATATCAGAGAGTAGCAATATGATAGTAGTAAACAAACTCGTTTTGACCGATCAACTGCCTGGGATCTTGTTTTAAGTGCAGCTCAGCTGGACCTGAGGATTAAGCTCCTAAACTCTGGGCACCGGATAATATTTGTCCTTCCTTGCACTGGGCTGTACTTATGCTCCCAGCCCTCCACCACTGGATTCTATTCATCCCCCTCTCCTAAAGCAAAAGGCACAGAAGGCTTTAGGCACACAACTCTGGCTTTCTATGGGAGTTGGGCAGTTAGCTGCTCTTTCTGCAGCTGAAAATCTCCCCGCTATTTATCAGCTTGGGTTTTTACCCTTTATCTCATTTGGTAGCCACGGGCTTTGGAAACTCATTCCTATCACTTATGGCTGTTCTTGTTCTACCACTCACTTTTTTTCAAATAGTTCTTGGCCGTTTTCTTTCCCCTTGAGTAATTTCTTGTGATTTCAATAAGGGAATAGCTGTACAGTTTCTGCTTTACAGCTCCTACTGTGTATCATCCTGGAATTAAACCATCAAGATTAATATTCGCCTCCATCCCTCCCATCTTGGATGAAAAGCAGCATGCAGAGGAAATTTTGCCGAGGGTGTTTTGGAAGGAGTTTAAATTAATTGCTTTGTGTACAATTTTGAATTTAGAAGAGTCTTGTATTACAAAGGCATCAGCGTGACATTACCACGAAGGGAAAGAAAAAACTAAAGCCAACGACTGTATACCATGTGAAAGGAGCTATAGTAAATTCTGAGTGATAAAGCACACACGGATCCCCTTGAGAGACCAAATCTACTGTGGTACAATAGCAATTTCTAATGAAACTAGAATCTATTATTGCATTCTAAACCACTGGTTTCAGGAGGTTTGTATTCTCAACTATAGAAACTCATCCTTGGCTTACCCTTGTCATTCAAGATCCCAGATAGAGAACATATATTTCCAAATTAAACAGTTGGTTTGGCATTTTGTCAAATAGAGGCAGTTTGTGGATCAGACATGGGTTTTTTTCCAATATCAACAGCACAGAAATCATATTCAAATCTATAAAATATTAGATTTGATGAGCAATTACTTGCAACTTAAATAGAAAATAAAGCTAACTGGCCAAGATACAAGTTGGGAAAAAATGACAGTAGAAAATGTGCATTAAATAGATTTCATAAAGGCTTTTAGTGCATGCTTCTTTGGGATTCCATGATGCTGATGAGCATCTCAGGTAAATTCAGCCTGACACCTTAGCAGTCCATCAATTTCACTGAATTCAGAGGAAGGTTGGTTTTGGGGATAAAGCACTAACCTGGGACTCAGGAATTTTGGGTTACTTCCCAATTTCTGGCATAACCTTGGGCAAGTCAGTTAAGCTCCTTTGAAAATCCAAGCCTAAGGGAGTTAGGCACCCAAATCCCATTGAAAATGAATGAAAGTCGGTTGCCAAACTCCCTAGCACCCTTTGAAATGTTCAATCTTTGATATCTCCATGGCTCAGTTCCCGATCTGCACAAGACGAATGAAGCTGTTTGGTTCAGGGACTCTCTCTTACTGTATGTATGTACAGTGCCTAGCACAATCGGACCTTGATCTTAATTGAGGGGCCACTAGGTGCTACTGTAATACGAAGAAAACTAACAATGTGCCTTGGGGTGACTACAGATAGTGACAAAAGGGTTAATAATATTCAGGGTACACCACCTAAAGAGGTAGCTAATACAGAAGATAAGAACAGTGGTGCAGAGGGCAGATGAGATGTCTTTGGAAAATATACACTCTGATAGTTCTTTCAACACTGAAATTGACTACCACGGTGGTTACGACTGCTGGGTATAAGATACTCTTGTTAAAGCCTTGCCTATGTAATTATTTATAGAATAGGTTGAAATGCTTCCTTTGGAGCCATTCCAGAATCTGGACACTCTTGGAGGAAATTAAACAGATCTGTGTTTAACATTATTAAATTGAGATTAGTGTAGCGGTAGGGCTTCATGCTGCCATGTGGGAGATCTTGGTTTGAATACTGTTCTGAATCCACAGCAATGCCCCCAGTGCCAGAGTATTGGAGGAGCACAGATCCACTCCCCAAAGAGAGGGGGATGCTGAGTGGGGTTTCCTTCCCCTTTCCAACAACTCTGGCTGACTGAGGAGTAGCATTCTGCCAGCATGAGCACCAAAAAGAGCCCATATGGAGTCTGTAGCGGGCAGGATATTAATCCTTGCCTGTCCTTTGCAGCCTTAAGGATAGCAGGTGTGATGTGGTGTCCAGAGCACGAGAGAATCCAGATTGGATGTTGATAATCCATTGTCTGTGTGCGCGCCTATATATGAAAACTCCAAGAGCAGCAGCACTGTCTCCCCTTCGTAGTTCAAACCATCTGAACTATGACGGCTTTTGCTCTTTGACGTGGACTGCAGGATTCCGGCCCATCTGAATTCATCCATCAGGAATTTTCTCTGATCCCGAGAGGACCAAATTTGGGGAGATAAATTTCCTACTTAAATTTCAGGTCTTTCTTGCCCGCTCTTGCCCAGGTGAGCACAGAGCAGAAAGGATATGTGCAAGGAGACACTTGCTGGGCACACTCCCAATCCTTGTGATCAGGGAGCACAAGAAACGTTCCTGTCTTGTGCCTACAGCAGCCCTAGCTTTCTCGGAGCTGGGGAGAGGAGAGAGAGGGTGGAAACTATGGCCCCCAGCCCTTCTTTGCACCAGCCAGCAAATGCAGTGGAATGGATGTTTCACCCTTCCAAAGGATGTAGCTGGAGTCAATCAGACACAGATCCTCCTGGACCGGCAGCTGGGCAGTGTGACTCTGCAGTGCCCCCTGTGGAGGACTGTCATTTAAAGCTACACTTTGGCCCCTAAGGTTTTTGGAACTCCCCTTCCCCCTAAAAGAAATTCACAGGCATGCCTTGATTTGTTGTAACTTATCGTCAACTCTCACTCTTAGGGCTGATTCTGTGGGCCCTCACTTAGGCAACACTATCACTGAAATCAATAGGAAAGTTGACAGAGCAGGGACTTGCAGAGCAACAGCATGCATTAGGGGCCCAATGCAACATCCATCAAAGACCTCCTGGGCCTGATCAACTCAATGGGAAAGAGCTTTAGATGTATCCTTGAATCTCCAGCCTGCTCTTGGTTTGCATCAGACCCCTAAGGTTATTTAAACACAGTTGTTTTCCATATAAGGTTTATGTTAAGAAGCATCGGATGTGGCATTATGTAATAGTTATGTTTAGCCATCCGCATTGTGGTCCATTTCTAAACACAGAAATGAACAAGCTTCCAATAACTCCTCTCTGATGCCACTAGAATTAAAGACAATTAATTAAGCTCTGGATAAATAGAGATAATCCTTAACGGACGTGGCTCCATAATTCAGAATTAGCTCATGACTTTGTCTTTGATCTTGCATGTAATGCATTGCTAATGGTGTATAATTAGAGTGAAATAAATGATGTGTCTCAGTCTGTGTTACTTCATTAACAAGAGACGGCAGATCCATTGCTTTCCAGTGGTTCCCTGGGTTCCTTGCTATGCAGAGACCGGCTTACACCAAATATGCTTCCAGCTCGCAACACAGTGGGATACTGCCATGCCACTTCATTGTGCAGTCTCTGTCCAAGCCCTGAGGTATGTTCAATAACAGTAAAAGACCTTTGTCCCTATTCTTAATGACACACTTGTACAGTCAAGGCTCTATGAAGCCTTGCCGAGCCTAGGAGCCTGGTGCTCCGTACCTCTCTCACTCATGCCCAAGTGTCAAGCAACATCTGGATCCTCATACCCAAAGGCTGGGATTTGCAAAGCCCCTGGGCGATTCAAATACCCGGTTGGCATCCAAATCCCCTAAGCCGCTCCTTCAAAAAAATCTCAGCCACATTGTATGAGAGCCAGGGGACACTAATGCTGACAGCAGCCCACACAGGCAGTCAGGCAGGACCCTGGCTTCGCATCTCTCCCCGGGAGTGCGGGAGGAACACATGCTGCACCCTGGTAAAAGAGTAACTGCTGCTGCGTGCACTCCCCCAAGAATCCACAGAGGCACTGCACCTGAGGTTTCAATATTCCCAGCACCGACGACAACCAACAAAGTCAACAGGGCCTGATGTGCTCTAGGAACTGTCGCTGGTCCTCAGCCCCTTCAGTGAGGGCAGTGGCTGTAAGCGAAGGTCCCTGGAGAAGCCTGTGAATGCATGGCAGGGAACCTAACTAGGGAGATCTGCCTTGCTTTGCATTTCCATACATGTTTGATCTCAGCACCCAGGGAAGATTCGTAAAGCCTTTTCCCTGCTGGGGAGGACTGGGGAGAGGGGAGTGGGAGGGGATGAATGAGCATCCTTGCAAAGCCAGCCTACCATTAATTTTAGGTGAGCAACCAAGTCTGAATTCATGTAAGCAAGTAATCCTGTCGATGAGGTCATGTGTTCCTCTGAAGGGGCTTCTTTGTGCCTCCGTGCTAGTTAGCAACACTTTGTCTGTTATCAAGCATTCGATTCAACTCACAAAAGCAGGGTCTTTTTAAAAAGTCGCAGGAAGAAGCGAATAAATACACTGGATTTTCTTTTGCTTTGTTTTATTCAGTGTAGGCAAAGAGCAATCAGATGGGAAAGGGGACACAAGAAAGGGGTGCGTTGTTCACAGACGATCAGCAATGCTCAAAATCCTAATCTATTTTAGGGGTTTCTATAGCGCCCATCACTGTAGCAGATCATGATACACATTCATATAGCACATTCCAGCCTGAAGGATCGTTCCTTTCCACATTGTACATACTTTACAGGAGTCATTTCACACCACCACTGAAAAGAGGTCACCTCGCAGTTGGAGCACAGCATTCTGTCTGCACTCGTGGAATCCGAATTCAAACTCAGGATTGGGGGGGGGGGGGAGCGGTTTGAGGTAAATCAATTGCAATTTGCCCAACTTGTACTTTGACCTGCACGCTAAGGTTAACACCTCTCCTCTCAGACTGGAACGCGAACTGGGTGAATAAAGGATTTTTTCAGGTCTGAAGTAAAAAAATATTGTCTTTGAAAATGAAAATTTCCAAACATTTCAGCAAACTGGGGGGAAAAAGAAGATTTGGATCAAATGAAACATTCAATTTCAATCATTTAAAATATTTTTGGAATTTTTAAAACAACAGATCAAAGGAACTTTTTATTTCAAAAGTCATTGAAAACCAAAAAAAAATCAGAATGTTTTGAAACTTTCAGAATTGTTTGGTTTTCCCTAAACAATTTGGCAAAAAAGCAGCACAAATTTGCAAAATGTTTTGGTGTTGCCAAATCTGAATTTTTCATCAAAAAAAAAAGTTTCACAAGAAAATCTGCACCCAGCTGTAATTGAAACACTGTGATGTACATCTCAGATGGCTTTTTCAGCGGCACAGTGCCCTTTAACACCAGGCTGGGAACGTGGCTCATTCTTAAGAAGGAAGAGAGAACCATACTGAATTGCTGTCAGCACTTCCGACCACATCTCGCTTTTCCTCCAAGGAGTTGTAACGTCTAAGTCTTTACTCAGGTCCAGCCGTGCTTAGCTAATGAGGTCTAACAGGATCAGAGTCCCAAGCAGTGCGGAAAGTAGTTGTTTTACTATATTTTACCTAAAAGGATTCAGGACAAAGATGCAGGGAGGTTGTAAAACACCTGCTGTTAAACATCTGTACCTAATCGAATTGTACCACTTCACATCAGTAATTTGCTGTTACTCTTGGTCTTTATTGGAAAAACAGAATTCATTTGCCTCGCTGCTGAATTAATTTATGGGTTTTTCCTGTCCTCATCACAGTGGTATCAGAGCACCTCATTAGGAAGTGAGTGGCTTACCAGGAGCTCCATGTACAACTAGTGCCTGGCGGTGATCAGTCTACTACAGAGTTATGGACTCCACATGATCTCACCGGGTCACTTCGCTGTCACCACACTGTGCTACTGTACTTTGCCATTACCACTTGTCTTATTCGAGGGAAAGGTCCAGCTCAATCATGATGGAGCACTGACAGATTCAAAACAGTGTTGTCAATCCACAATTTTATTGTGTGTCTCATAACATCCGGAGTTCTCTAAAAGCCCCAGCTCCTGGAGCCATGTGGTTATTTGGACATCTCAGCTTTCATTTAAGCAGAAAAGGAAGTTCCAACCCTCATGGCTATAGAGGAAAAGCCTAAAAACGTGAATACCAGTGGCTCAAAAGTCAGAAGACAAAAAAGAACCACATTTTAAAAAAATTCTCTTGATTTAAGCCAATCTCACAACTGGGGGACTGGAGGGGCCAGGGGAAGGAGGGGCCAGGGGAAGGAGGGAGAGATAACTTGTGATTTTTTGAATGCTAGGGGTTTGACAGTACTGAAATCAGTCCAGAAGAGCTAATCCAGTAAGGGGAGAGGATGAAGGAACCACCAAGAGTTCCTAGGCAGGAGATGGCCTATCCACCATAGAGAAGTTCAAGGTATTAGTCCTTATCTTCAAGATGCTCAGTAGCCAGGGTCCAGCGTACCTAATGCATCAAGATAAAGACCATGGTTGAAAGCTCTGCTCCTCTGGTACAGTGGAACTCTCTACTATATGGGTAAAGTTCATGGTGTGGAGAAAGCGAAGAGGGAATAATTATTTAGCCCTTCACATAACAGAAGAACAAGGGATCTCTCCCCCAAAATTAATAGGCAACATGTTTAAAATAAACATAAGGAAGTACTTCTTCACACAACACAGTCAACCTGTGGAACTTATCGCCAGGGGACGTTGTGAAGGCCAAAATTATAGATGGGCTCAAAAAAGAATTAGATACATTCATGGAGGATAGGTCTGTCAATAGCGCTTAGCCAAGGTGGTCAGGGATGCAACCCCATATTCTGGGTGTCCCTAAACCTCCAACTGACAGAAGCTGGGACTGGACAACAGGGGGTGGATCACTCATTCTTGCCCTGTTCTGTTCATACCCTCTGAAGCCTCTGACACCAGCCACCGGCAGAAGGCAGGATACTGGGTTAAATAGACCATCCGTCTGACTAAGTATGGCTGGTCTTATGTTCATCTCTGCAGAATCATACATAGAATATCAGGGTTGGAAGGGACCTCAGGAGGTCATCTAGTCCAACCCCCTGCTCAAAGCAGGACCGATCCCCAATTAAATCATCCCAGCCAGGGCTTTGTCAAGCCTGACCTTAAAAACTTTGAAGGAAGGAGATTCCACCACCTCCCTAGGTAACGCATTCCAGTGTTTCACCACCCTCCTAGTGAAAAAGGTTTTCCTAATATCCAACCTAAATCTCCGCCACTGCAACTTGAGACCATTACTCCTTGTTCTATCATCTGCTACCACTGAGAACAGTCTAGAGCCATCCTCTTTGGAACCCTCTTTCAGGTAGTTGAAAGCAGCTATCAAATCCCCCCTCATTCTTCTCTTCCGTAGACTAAACATCCCCAGTTCCCTCAGCCTCTCCTCATAACTTATGTGTTCCAGTCCCCTAATAATTTTTGTTGCCCTCCACTGGACTCTTTCCAATTTTTCCACATCCTTCTTGTAGTGTGGGGCCCAAAACTGGACACAGTACTCCAGATGAGGCCTCACCAGTGTCGAATAGAGGGGAACGATCACGTCCCTCGATCTGCTGGCAATGCCCCTACTTATACATCCCAAGATGCCATTGGCCTTCTTGGCAACAAGGGCACACTGTTGACTCATATCCAGCTTCTCATCCACTGTAACCCCCAGGTCCTTTTCTGCAGAACTGCTGCCTAGCCATTCGGTCCCTAGTCTGTAGCGGTGCATTGGATTCTTCCGTCCTAAGTGCAGGACTCTGCACTTGTCCTTGCTGAACCTCATCAGATTTCTTTTGGCCCAATCCTCCAATTTGTCTAGGTCCCTCTGTATCCTATCCCTACCCTCCTGCGTATCTACCTCTACTCCCAGTTTAGTGTCATCTGCAAGACTGAGCTTTCTCGGTGGCTGGTTCTAGACTATGGAACGAACTTGCCCAGGAAGTGTCATCGCAAAGCTCACCACCTTCCTCTCCAAATGCCAGGTACACATCTTCAACCTGCATTCTCTGACAAACACAAACACACACACACACCCCTTCCAAAACACAATACTACATTGCACAGAATTTTCCCCAAGGGAAAGGAGGAGAGAGATTAACCACATTTGATACCTTACTTGTGCTGTTTAATGCACGTTGAGCAGTGTAGGGTAACATACAAGTGTTTCAGTGACTTAAGAGCCTAAGGTCATTTTTCAGAAGCAACCTACAGCCAGATTTTCAAAGGTATTTAGGCACCAAGAGATGCAGATAGGTGCTTAATAGGCTTTTCAAAGGGGCAGGGCAACTAACGTCTATATTTAGAGGCTTCAGAAAATTCCACTAGGAAACTATCTGCATCTCTAGGTGCCTAAAGACCTTTAAGAATCTGGCCCTAGATCAGAGGACATTCTCTCTCTCTCTCCAGTTGGCTCATTGTCTAGTCCCAGTTCTGTTTCTCATCACACTTTGGAGCACCAGTTCCTATGGTACCAAGGCAAGTTTGGCCATTTGGCAATAAACCATCATGACGACTGGTAAATAAACTCTGTGTGTGTGTGTGTGTGTGTGTGTGTGTGTGTGTGTGTGTGTGTGTGTGTGTGTGTGTGTGTGTGTGTGTGTGTGTGAGAGAGAGAGAGAGAGAGAGAGAGAGTGTTTTTGATACTAGATATGAAGCAAGCCGTTTGAAATGCTTGAAGGAGGGGTCCTGTGTACCAATGCATTGTTTTGGAGTGTTAAAAATGTCCTTCTCTTTTCTTACCAAATGCTTTGGGCCAGCTGGTGAAAATCAGCACAGCTGAGTGCCAGTGACTTATCCAAGCTTAGAATCTGTCCCTTTATTAACAACAACAAAAAAAAAAATAAAAAAAATAAAAAAAACTCCCCACAATTTCTATATGAGGCAAAATATGGAGTAGATCCTCAATTGGTGTAAATGGGCATAGCTCCACTGAAGTCAATGGGATGATGCTGATTTATTCCCAGTGAAGAGATGGCCCTGATTGTTTAAAAACTGCTTGCTGCTCCTTGCTGGCTTAAGTTTTATAAATCAGGACATTAAAATGCAGTTGCAATAAAAAATACAAATTTTGCAAATCGGGGATTACTTCCAAACTGGCAACACAGAGACATGGATCTTTGTTTGAACTCTGAGTGGAGCATTAAGAATTAATGTTCTTTTTGGAGTGGTTTTTTTTCTCCTTATATCTTAAATGAAATTTATAACATCAGCCCAGAGTCGTTTGTGTTCTGTTAAACAGGCTACGTGTGCAGTGGAGAAAACATGCTCCACACTTGAGCCTATGGTGTCCATATATCTGCTGTGACACATGGAACAGAGTGCAGGGCAGGGAGAGGCATTCAGCTCACGTCTGCTGTACAGTGGATTTTGGGTTTTGCAATGTACTAGAGACAGTTCTTTCTCCCAGCTCCTCTTCTGAGGTTAGAGGACGAAACACTTCAACTCATCAGGCTAGGCAATCTGTTTAGAAAATTAAAATGCAAGGGAAATTGGAGTTGAACTGACATGTACTGCAGCTGAAGCCAAATGGAAAGACTAGAGTTAAAGTTAGATTGCAGGGTGATGCAGAGACCCCTTATGTCATTGCAAAGCTAAAACATGAACTGAACTCACAGGTGGATTGAGTTCTCCAGTTTCAGACAAGCTACCACCGGTCAATAGTCTAGATGAGAGCTTCCCAACTAGAGGCCTGCTCAACTGTAACCAGAGAAATAAAGCTGGCTCAATATGCTGGATGGCTGGAGTCCCCAGACAACCATTTAGTGTCAGCAGGAAACATTTATAAGCTCTGGTTTAGTAGCAGTATGGTCTAGTGGTTAGAACAGGGGATTAGGATTCAGGATTCCTTGCTTCTATATTATTGTCTCTCATAGCGCTGTGTAACTTAACCAGTGCGCCTCAGTTTGCGCATTTACAAATTCTCAAAGGGGAAGCATGGCTGAATGAATGAATGTTCGTAAAGTGCACTAACAACCTCAGATGAAAGGCATTGAAGAATCCCCTAGCTCACAGTTAGATACAATATTCAGGAGCGCCACAGCCATGCCAGTAATTAAATACATTAGAATAATTGGAGTCTGATTTCCCTGATAAGGAAACTTCTTTTATTCCCACATGCTATCTATAGGATGGGTTATCTTTTGCATCAGGGAGGAAGTCCTCATGAGAAAATAAATGGGCAGAACACCATGAAGCTGCCTGGATTTAGAACAATACTAGATCGAAGACTTTGTTTGGAGCCAACATGTGGTCAGCAGACTAGGCAAACAAGATGAATGTATGGAAATAAGCGATAATACTAACAAAACCCTACAGCCTTTGGGGATGATGTGTAGCTGGAATAAAATCCAAACTTTGCATTTGGAGCTAATATTTTACATTTACCCAATGCCTTTGATCTCAAAGAATCCCCAAGGTCTTTACGAGCTGAGCATAAGAATAACTTCATATGCATGTGCACACGCAAAATGCACCCTCACTCTATGGTGAAACATATCAGCTGTTTAACAGCATCACTGTTGTGTAGTGATGACATACACTGTTAAACAGCTGACATGTTTCTTGCTTTAGGACAGAAGTGAAGAACGCAATACTCGGCTGAAACTGCGGAGTGATTTTCATCCAAGCCAGGACAGACAATCTGGATGTTTTAGGGGACAGAATATGATCAGAGTGAGTAATATTTCTGATAGATGGAAAATTGGGAGGGAGCAATGGAAGAGCAAACCCCATCCTTCTCTTGCAACCCAATTCTCACTGCCTCAAAAGAGGCACAGGCTAGCAGGAAATCCAGTCCGTGCACAAAGCTTGTTTTTGCAGAGAGCTTGGTTATTTGAGCATAATTTTCTGGAAACAGGAATTCGCAAAAGAGAAACAAAACAAGCAGGTCAGTGGGGTGCTTTCAAGCTACATTCAGAATCCCGGCAGGGTGCAAAGCACTCAGCCAAGTAGAGCAATTTGCTACAAACCTGAGAGAAAATAAAATAAAAAGAGGGCACTATGCATCTACTAAATACTACCTCCCCACACTCCCCTCCCGAAACTGCAAAGCAATCTCCATTCTTACTGTAGTTTCCAGGGCTGGAATTAAAATGCCTCTGGCAGATACAACATAGACAAAGAATATAGATTAGAAACACCAGTATACATCAGCAATGTGAACAGCAACAAGGGGATGAAATCCGGGGGAAAAAGAAGGCTCTGTTCTAAAAACGGAAGCGGAACTATAGAAATATGCCTTCTCAAAATGACTCCATGGAAACAGAAGGTCTGGGTTTGCACTTTCCTTTTGTTTTGTCTCCTGTTGTAAACTCCCCTGCCCTGCTCCCCACCCCCAGCATTTGCGGCACAGAAATCAGTCTTACCCATTAGTTTCTGCAGACCCATATGGAGCTGCTGGACTCTTAAATATGGAAACAGGTCCATAAGCAGCACTCAAGGAAGCTAAAAACCAGATTAGTGCCTTTTCCAGTAAAAAGCCTTCCACAGCCAAAGCAATATTTGTGCTTAATCATACAGCAAAATCAATCCTACAATCTGTACCTTTTAATAAAACTGTTCCTAATGGTAAAAGTATTTGCTTACTCTTGCTCTTCCTGCCTTTAGCAAAGATGTACGCATGGCTGGAAAAGATCAACAGATTTCTAAACTTGTCTTTGGAAAGTTTCTGTGCCAATTTACACTTTCTCGGGAGCTCATTACTTTTTGGATAGACATAAGTGACTTCACTCTGAATTATTCCAAGTGTTTCACAGACACAGTTTCAAACTATGAAGTTTGTATTCTTCTCCGTATTAATCATAGCAACGTATGTTAATTTCATAGACAAAGCTCTGTTTCATTTCCAGAACCCCCACTGTTTCTTCCGCAACCATCCATAGACTTTCAACAGTCCATTTCACATAGCCCCGAAGGGTTAGTTTCCATTAGGTCACAATGGTCGGAAGCTGGGAACCAGAACTTCTGGGTTTTGTTCCTGGTTCTTTTGCTGACTTGCTGCCGGATGCTGGGCAAGCCACTTGGCATCAGTTCTGAATTGGGCCCAGAGAAGTTAAGACTAACTGCACAAGTTCGTTCTCATTTACAGTTTCATGGAGTTACTCTGAATTTATACTGAGGTACATGAGAGCAATTTTTGGCCCACTAATTCCAAGTAGGAGGAGTCTAAATTGCTGTTCATCTGACCCTGCACCCTCCAATATGTAATTTACACCATCTTACAGTGACTGACTTACTCTGTTAGACATGAGTGCGGCTCTCTTCTATTAACTTGTAACTTACACGTTCCTAAGCATCAGTTCGCCTCTAGATTGGTTTCTTTCACATAGAGATGGGACAGAATATGCAAGTGTGACAAGAAATACGACCAACAGGAGTCTGTAAGTTAAAATGCCCTTTGCTTTACTCTAATTTACACCTTCTTAAATATGAAAGGGTTGGAAAAAAGTGTAAGTTACATAAATTTAGAGTTCTTTTCATTCAGATTTACACACTAGCAAGTGGAATAAAGTATTTCTGAGGCGGTTTTCTTTAACATAACCTTACAGATCTACTCTCAATTTGTCCACTGGACTCTGCCTCAGCTGTGCCATCTGTAAAATACACATAATGCCTCATAGGGGTGTCTCAAAACTCAGCTTACTCACATTTCTGCCACACTTTGAGATCATTGGATGAAGGTGCTATACAGTGTGTTATTGTTACTAAGCCAAAACCAAAATACATATAAAAGAAGTCAAGAAGGGTGAAAGTACATTAGTGCCCACTCACATGCCTCTAATCACAGTATGGCGTCCACTCAATCCAAAGAAAGTTTCTCCTTTAGTGATGCTGTTCAACAGGTTCATAGAATCTGAGTCGCTTACTTCCACATAGTCCATAGAGATGCGGTGGTCACAAAATGCAATTGTGGTCCTGCCTGCCATCATTTGAATCAGTTCTGAAGCATCCGATGAAGTGAGCTGCAGCTCACGAAAGCTTATGCTCAAATTAATTTGTTAGTCTCTAAGGTGCCACAAATACTCCTTTTCTTTTTGCGGATACAGACTAACATGGCTGCTACTCTGAGTTCTGAAGCAGCATCTCCGTTATATACCTGTTTGGGTTGCGAGGCCGACATCAAAGACTGCAATTAAGTCTCCTTCATGGGTGTTTCTTTGGTGTAAATTCAATCATGGTCAAGTTTGCAGATGAAAAACACAGTTTGAGAGAGTTCGCCAACAGAACTAACTGGCAAAGAGGGTGACAGTGGGGGCTGCAGATCAGAAGAGATGTTGGACAACACAGAGAGAAGGAAAGAAGCACAGCTACAGAATAAGGGACATAAACAGCCCAACTCATTGTATTAAAATGATTTGATTTTCCTCATGTCTCCAGTTCTGCCATAATATTGCTTTTCCTTTGCACTATAGCGACCACAGAGAACGTGTGTGATTGGGAGGGGAGTCTCCTTGACCTGTTGTAAGTAGTCCACAATAAAGAACAAATTGACTATCACTGCTCCTGAGGAAAGCAATAAAACCTCCAGCACCCCCCCCCCCCGCCCATGTGATGGGGGTGGATTTCTTCCCCACCCAACTTTGATGATTAATTTATCCCACCAGTGTGAGCGAGAATTACTATAACCAAACATCTAAACGTGTTTAGGCTGAGAAACCACTGCACCTAGAAACAAAGAGCAGCAGTATTCATGGAAAGACCTTCAGATTTAGTGCTTCGCCCTCTTTCCCATCACCACCTCTCTGAAGAGGATCCTTCCCTAGATGGCCAGTTTGTCTGCTTCTTTCAAAACAATCTTTGCAGTTTCTTCCATTCTACTCTCTATGCATGAGCAGTCCTTTCAGAGCTGTCTACAAGACCACCACCCTGACTGCATTCAAATCTCTCCTCAAATCCACCACTGACACCCCTACAATAAATTTGCCAACTAACATCAACAAAGTAGAGGGGCAACTAAGAGTAGTTCACTGTTGCCAGCTCTCATATTAGGAGTCTTGTGATATTTGGTATTTCTCTTAAAAACCCAGCACCTGGAATCATGTTATCCAAAAAAGAAAAACCACCCTCAGGCTCTCTTTGTTTTAAGTAAGTTTCTAGCCTTCTGGTTGCAGGAAAAAGCTTAAAAGCAGGAAGACAGTGTGACCTATAGGCTTAGAAAACATAAGAGAAATAAAATGAGCCCCCTCTCCCCCCCCCACCCCCAATGTCATAATTTTCAGGCCAGGTTCATGATTTTTGAAGGCTCGGGGTCAGCAGTACTGAGAAGGATGTGTAAAAACAAAATGGAGCTTTCAAGATCTGACCAATAACCATGAACCCATTCCACACACGTTGAACCCCTTATGCGTACTTTGGGGGTCTGATTCCTTTTTCTATATTCTAAGATTTTCATTGCCCCTTTTTTCCTCAGAGACACTGGTTTAAATCCAGAGTGACTCCACGCTAGTCAAATGTGATACACTAGAATGACAATGGTGAAAAGGAGAGCGTAATTTGACTAATAGCATCTCTTCACTTTCGAGTTCGCTTTCTGTCACAGTGAAAACATAAATTATGTTTTTAAAAATAGTTTTGTAATTATGCTAAAGCTTGCAGTTAGGGAATAAAGCACTTATGTTATCAGCACATAATATTCATTCATATTTAAATGACTGTTCATTTTGCACAAAGGTGAGGTTATGATCACACATAGCCTATAGAAATAGCAAGCCAAATTCATCCCTCCCTGGAGTTACCCAATCATAGAATCATAGAATATCAGAGTTGGAAGGGACCTCAGGAGGTCATCTAGTCCAACCCCCTGCTCAAAGCAGGACCAATCCCCAACTAAATCATGCCAGCCAGGGCTTTGTCAAGCCTGACCTTAAAAATATCTAAGGAAGGAGATTCCACCACCTCCCTAGGTAACCCATTCCAGTGTTTCACCATCCTCCTCGTGAAAAAGGTTTTCCTAATATCCAACCTAAACCTCCCCCACTGCAACTTGAGACCATTACTCCTTGTTCTGTCATCAGCTACCACTGAGAACAGTCTAGAGCCATCCTCTTTGGAACCCCCTTTCAGGTAGTTGAAAGCAGCTATCAAATCCCCCCTCATTCTTCTCTTCCACAGACTAAACAATCCCAGTTCCCTCAGCATCTCCTCAGAAGTCATGTGTTCCAGTCCCCTAATCATTTTTGTTGCCCTCCGCTGGACGTTTTCCAATTTTTCCACATCCTTCTTGTAGCGTGGGGCCCAAAACTGGACACAGTACTCCAGATGAGGCCTCACCAATGTTGAAGAGAGGGGAACGATCACGTCCCTCGATCTGCTGGCAATGCCCCTATTTATACATCCCAAAATGCCATTGGCCTTCTTGGCCAATCAAAGGATTTGTGTTGTAATTTTGTTTGTTATTTCATAGAACGTGGGCTCTTATGAAAATAAAGCACCACGTTATCAAGTGAAAAGATTTATACTGGGGTCACAAAGCCAGCATGCAATTATCCCGTGTCCCATTCCATAAGCCAAATATAGCACAGTCCCTTCTTTTAAGTTAACTTTGTAGAGGGATCTTTGCATATAGAGGCAAATGGAGTGGTCATCTTCTTTCTTTATGACTTAGCTGTAACTAGAGAACACAATTGGCACACTTGTGCATTGGCCTGAAAAAAGACAAAGTGTTTAAAAGATATGAATGGCTAAGATGGCAATTGGTTGGGAGGTGGAAAGATATTTTAAGTAAAGGTTGTGGTTCTTTGCACTGCAGTTTGTAATTTTGCTTTGCTTTAACCACATAATTATTCCAGCTCTGCGGATTACACATTGGGATGATGCGTCCCTCAGATCTCACCATAAACAGACACTGCTCTCAGCTATGTGAAATATTACTGCTTCCCTCCCAACCCCAGGGGGCTTATGACTTCCTCTTACTAGGTGCTGAGGGAGTGAGCTGGCAACACTCCTTTGAGATAACCCTAATTTTTTAAAGAATTCATGGTTTACTTGGCCTGCATTCCATCCCAGCTGAGAACTCCTCTGTCCTTGGTACTAACATTTTAAATTTGCAGGAACATGCACATTTTACCAACACATGAGATCACAGAAATAATTCCTAGAAGTCGGTCTCCCTCAAGGCTAGATAGTTGCTTGGCCTAATTCTGTCAGATATAATGAAATCAAGAACTTGCTTCTTTGGAGACCAGCAGTGGAGTTGTAGATCCTTCCTTAGACCCTCTATTTTATGAGCAAAATATATTGTTGAGAGGCAGAGATGGGATGGAGTCCACTCCAGAGGGCGCAAAAAACCCCGCCAACAGATCAAATCCACAAACCATGAGGGAAATGGGGGCAGAACACTTGAAACAAGAAGTAGATCTTTCCTGCTTAACTCAGCCTGAAATGCTCCTTGGTACTTTGATGTAAAGCATAAGCTTTTATCGTGTAGGGGAACAGAAAATCTAGACACACGGGCAGCTCTGAGCAAATGGTGCATTGAATCAATGACTGCACTTGTGCAAGAAGTCTGCACAGAGACACCTTGCACATTGTTCGGAATGTCAACAAACTGAGGCTCTGCTGAGCTGACGGGAGATTTGAGAATCCTCCAAGAACATCCTGACCCATTCTCTCGAACATATTCGCTTGGGATCTATCCACTCAAGAGCCATGTCTGACTGCAACTTGAGCTGTGGAACCTGAGGAGGCAGGCAGGGCCCAATTTTATGCTAGCAGATCTCCACTGAAGTCAACACACTGACATCAACAGAGAATTTGGCCTGCAGTCTCTAAGCTCATCTGGTTGCACAGAGGAAAACCGATCCCTTTAATTGCATGCAGAAATTAAATGAATTTCAAACAATGGCATTGGTGAAGCACAGGTGTAATACGTTCTATCCACTGAAAAGCATTCAACAGACCCAGCTCTCCTCTCACCCGTACTGGTTTTACACTGCTGTAATTCCACGAGAGGTTACTCCTGACTTACATGGATGCAAGTCAGATCAGAATCAGGTCAACACACATTGCTGCATCCTGGGCAAGCTGAAGTTTCTTTACAATACAACTAGCTCAGTGTTCTGCATGGAGCGTTATGCATTCTGGTCTCACTCAACTTTCCAGCTCTGAGTGCAATGCTAACAGCCCCCTGATTAATAGGATAAGCTCTGTCCATATATAAAGCAATTGAAGATAAATTAGACACTTCAGGACTAATTCTCATTTACACTAAGCCCTTTGCACCCATCTAGCAGTGTGCACCCATCTGGTTGTGTACAAGGACTTTAGAGTTTACACCAATTGCAAGTTATATTTACACTCAATGTAAGGCTCCTTCACACTTTCAGAGTACTGTAAGGTGGCCTTAGAGTAATTGAGAATCAGGCCCTACCCCTTTAAAACAACACTATTAATTTGGAGCCAGATTGTAAATGCCTTACTCATGATGATGAGCCATTACTCAGGGTAGTGCCAATGAGGGTATTTGTGTAAGTAATTGACCACCAATTGAGTAAAGGGTTCATAATCCGCCCTTAAGAGATCCCAAACAAATAAATCACAAGAATAAACTGACTTTCCCAAAATGTCCGTGGCAGTACCATATCAAAGATGATATAATCAGTAAAATATGACTAGTAGAACAGCGATATAGCTTCAGAAGTGTGACCAGATCAGAGTCAGATTGAGAGAGACCAGGCAAGTGGAAATCCATTTCTGTCCCCTTTTGGCATGTCACACTCTTTGGATCTTGTACTCTTTATAACAGACTTGGCAATGCAGTAATTAGGTGATCATTGGGTCACTGTAATTGTGAGCCCATGGGGGGAATGGAAAATTTGATCGCTTTCCTGAAAAGCAATCTGGTGTAGTGATGCTTAAGTACCACAGTTTTGGGCACCTTAGAGATGCCAATAACCATAATGACACATGAGTGTGTGTGTGTTTAAGTAAAAGCAACCCCACAGGCCTAAGGATTGAGAGGCCTGAGCATCAGAGTGAAAAACATTACACCCACTCTCAGACTATTTTACACAGTGGTGTCAAGAGGCATAAGGGTAAATAAGAATCAGGCCCACAGAGTTAAACTTTAAGATTAACTCCCCGGTTCAGCAAGGATCTTAATCACATGCTTCACTTTAAGCGTGTGCTTAAATTGTTCTGATGATGCAGGACAGATTATAACGTGTTTTGCTGAATCAGGGCCATCTACCAGTGATTTTCAAAGGAAAATAAGTGAGTTCAGCACCCCTCCATGGGCCATCTTGAAAACCTCAGTCTAAAACTATACCCAGTTCATCTCTTGCTAGATCTACAGCTCAGCACGAGGATGGACAAGATATCTAAGAGATATCCTAACTGATCTTTTTAATTTCTAAGATTTGATTTTTTGTTTGCGTCTGTATTAAAACTAATTCGTTTCCATCACCGTGTTCTTCTTAGTCAAGTACTAAAAAGAATAGGTTTTTCTAGCCATGAAACAATATCATTTTTGTTAGGGGTTTGGAAACCAAACAGCTATATGAATTGAAGAAAGCTTCCTTTCTGCTCCTCATGCAGTTCTGGTTAAAAGGAAAGCATTTTCTGTGTGAGTAATCTTTATAAGTAGGCACCAGAACTCCCCTCTTGCTGAGGAAGAATGGCTAATATGTGATGGGTGACTGAATGAAACCTTGGCAAGGCTACCCTCCATTTTCTGAAGAATACAAAATGCCACAGGCTATTTGCAGACAGGGATTTTCTGGTTAGAAATTCTTAAAACTTGGCAACAGCCAAGGTTAGTTTAATTGAAACTACAGTGGCAACACCATTAAGGATGTGAATTTGAGGATATTTCTAATGTCCGAGTCAGCTCGGAATGAATTTGTCTTTTGAATCCAACTTACAAATAAGCCTTTCATATATATATGGGGGAGGGAGGTAAATGGGACATCATTTCCATTGGCTCCATAGCCCAAGGAGCAATATCTTACTTGTGTTTTATTATGGACCGTTTGTGAGCTATGTCCTCAGCTGGTGTACGTTAGCCTAGTTCTTCTGAAGTCAGTGCAGCTACATTGATTTTAACCAGCTGAGGATATGGCCCTATATTGCTGTGTGTATTAGCAATGGGATTTGGGGTGTGTGAATGACACAGAGAGAAATCCTAATAAGATATTTTTTTCTCATCTAAGTATGATGAAAGATATATAATCCAAATCACATTTACGTTGTAACAGCTTTTCTCCTGTTTACGAAGGCTAGAAAAAGACCATAGGTAACGTTTTTTTCTGCACCGCACTATGGACCTCATAATATTCCTTCGTCGTGCATCCAAACGTCTGGCTAGGCCCACAGGTACCCCTTGTCCCAAAGAATCCTCTCCCATTCCTGTCCCAACCATTTTGTGCAGCTTAGTTCCATCACACTTTGGGGGATTTTATTTACTGGAAGAATGCCCAGTTTTTAACTTTCCCCACATGCAGAAGGCATTTAACTTCAACTTGGATTGGCTGGAGTGGGGAATGCACAAGTAGATAGCGGGGCCATCTACAGGCATGGTACACACCCCACAGCCCAGTGGAAACTGAAATAGCTCAACGAGGTATCTGAGAATTGTTCATTTTGCTTCTTTCTGGCATTTTTCTTCTTTAAAGAACATTCATTTCATTTCTTCCCTTTGAATCACACAAAGAGCTTTTACAGCCATCAGTAATAATGTTTCTATCTTGTCTATTTGTAAGGTTCTGGGGACAGGGACTGTCTCTAAGTGTATATACAGCACCTAGCACAAAGAGACCCCCAACTAATGTAGTCATAACAACAACAGCTTAAGAGGTCTGATCCAAAATCCACTGAAGGCAATGGTCATAGGTGCTGGAACTAGGGGTGCTGCAGCAACCCCAGGCTTGAAGTAGTAATAACAACCCAAATACATGGTTTCTGCCTTCAGCACCCCCACTATAAAAATTGTTCAAGCATCACTGGTCATGATAGTTGATTTCAATGGACTTTGGATCAGGCCCTTGGAAGTCCTTTCCATCCATAGATCTCAAAGCACTTTACCAATGAGAGTAAGTCTCATAGCTCAGTATTGACCTGCAACTGTCCCCTGTTCTTCCATTCCTTGGCCCAGGGACTCAAGTGTAATTTCAGGCACAAATCTAGGACCAAACTTTACCGATCCTAAAATGATTTGTATTGTCTGCCATAATATTTCTATCCCTGGAAGATCATGTGAGACTGGTCCGTAAAATCATGTCATTCTGATTCCCATCTTTGTTAGCTTCCCGCCCTTCAGTTGTAACATGCTTTCTGTGATCATATTGCAGCTATTATCTTGAAAACTGCTAGGATGAGGTATTAATGCTTTACCATATTTTCAGACTTATATATTTTATAAATTGTTTTTTTTTTTTAAATGAAAGTCTCAGTTCCTGAGACAGTGCTACTTGGAAAAAAAAAAGCCATTTAAGAATTTAAGTTAGGTAGGTGGGGGGAAAACAAGATGGTAAATTAGAACATATTTTTACAGACCAATGTCTTACAGCCTGCTAGAGTTCAAAACAAATGCCTTCTACCATTGGAAAGATGAAAGTCTTAACTTTCCAGCAGTATAAATCATGCATTTCTAACTCTGGAGGTTTAGGAGATATTGGACCTTAAAACTGTCATTGGCCCTTTACCTAGCAATGACTTTATGGCATGTGTCCAGGGCTGAATATATCAAGTCCCAGACTTCAGACTGGAGTAATTTTCAACCTCCCCATGTGTCTCTTATGTTTAATTATGTGTGGAGTTTGTAAGGTAGACAAATGGGTAGTTGGTAACTACGCAGAGACCACCCAACTCTTTTTCACTTGTGTCCAAGTTCAAATCTGAACCCAGATCTTATGCAGTAAGAGGTTTATTATACTCTAATTAAAGTAAACTCACTATGTCAACTTAGCAGCTCTGCAAGGGTGAGGTTATATAATGTGAGGTTCACCAGAGGACTGGTATAAATTCTCATTCTCCATTGTCAATTCATGCAATCCAAAAAACCAAATTATTAATACTTAGCATTTTCCATGATGGCTTTGCATCCAAAATGCCTTACATGTCAAAGTCATACAAGCCTAGGCAAACATTAGATGAGACGTGTATTATCAGAAGAGTAGCAAACAGCTGTAAGTGGGTCGCCATTATTTCACATGATGATATCCCTTGAGGTTATGAAGCTGCTAAGCTTTAGACTCGCAACAAAACCCATTTTCAGTTCTGTATTTTGACAGCAGAGAAGGAAGGAGAGTATGGAACCTACCCGGAGAAATATAGACTCTGCAGCTATCTAATCTGGTCTTGCTTATCCTTAAGTGAAAGAATATCTTTAATCAAGAGAGCTTTGACAGTCTTGGTAAAGCATCCCAGGACATCTGCACCTATGAGAGAGTCCTTTTATGTACTATAGGGATTTTATAAACGGCAGGTTTATGATGAATAAGCCACCACTATCCAACTCCAAACACCTTTTGAAATTCCAGGCTGGTAACATGATAGTTAAGAGTAATTGCAATTATTTTGGGGGAGAGGGAGGGCAGACAGTCTATCCCGAGTGTGGCGAGGCTAGCAAAAGAAGGGATTTCCCTATAAAAGTTATGCAGTCTGGCCAGAGTTACAGTAACTTTGGGAAGTGCTGCGGAGTCAAATTTTATGGGGCACCCAGCAGCACGAATTCAATGGAAGGGCGGGGTTTTTTTAGGTCCCCCTTTATTGGGGCTGGCTCAGCAATATGTACTGTCTGACACCTCTTGCTATGTGACACCAGCTTTGCTGTCAGACAAGCCTCAGCACTCTAATCTGCAAGATGCATGCTTTTCTGTGGATCATAGGGCTCCTCCAAGGGCATGGATAGCATCAATACTGTAACTAGAAAAGCCTCTTCTCTGGGATGAAAGGAGACATAGGATGACATTAGTGAAGAGAAAATCTGGCACATGAATAGTAATTTGCTGCAGACAATGAGTGCAATGGGGCCAGTGAGGGTGTGTGCAGGATGGAGTCTTTTAACTAGTCCCTTTTTACTCAGCTGTTTTACAGCTGCTAATCCCCACGTTCATTAAGATGCAAACTCTCTGCTGGGCTGATAGGGGAGAGGGGGAACACCTGCAGCATGAGGCTGAGCATGAACTCCCTGATAACTGGTGTGAAAACCCAGTAACATTACTAGTTCAGCTTGATTTTAATTGCGCATGTTGATTTGATAAAAAACAATCCGATTTTTCAGATTTATTGCTTAGAAATGTGAAATGAAAAAAGACACAAAAGAGAAAACTCCCATACCATATCTAGGTCTCTCTCTAGCTCTCTGTTATAAAAGAGTTAATACTTGCTAAGTCATCAAACAGTACATACCATTTACAGGCTCTTGTTTTAAAGCATTTCGGGGCACATACAGACACTCTGATACATGTTAGATAGACCATGTTTTCTAACTAATTGAATGTGTGTAGTTGTAAGTTTTCCTCTCTGCTACTTTATTCCAGCATATGGAGGGGAAGTTTGAAAATGAACATTCACTAAAGGAAGACATTTGCTAAATGAACTGGTGGGAAAACAAGATACTAATCAGACTTTCTGCCCTAGTCACTGAATCACTGCAGTGTACTGCCTTTTGTTCCAGCTTCTGTATAAATGAAGTATTGGTAAAGAATACCTGTCTTGTGCCTCTGGACTATGGGTGTCTCTACTGTACACTAGAGACGTGTCATGGTTTTCCATTTATGCCAGACAGCATAAAAGTAACATTTTATCTGCCCAGTGCAACGAAAGTTTTGTTAAGGTGAAAATACTAGCCCAAACCTAGTTCTTCTCATTAACCAGATATTAAGTTGTAAAACACAAAGGGAGAACACTTAAAAATGATATAACTACAGAAAGTTCTGAAGTAGGACTTAACCATTAAACAAAGCCGAGGATTACAGTCTTCTCTATCAGCTGAAGCAATTTAAGCCAATAGGATCACTAGTAATGCCAAAAATTGTAATGCACAGGGAAATAATTGGCTAATCATGAGAAAGTAACTCTCGTTAGTACAGAAAGTGGCTCGTTTTTACCTATCATGATGGCAGAATTTCAGCCCTCTACCCTGGAGTCCCCTTGTCCTGCCATTTAAATACTTAGTAATAAAATACCAGCTGCGTGTGCCTTTGTCTTTTGTCCCCCAATACAGAGTCAGATGTCACTGTACTTGTGGAAGAAAATGGAGCCCAGTGCGGGGAAAAAAGGTGAGGGGAAAAAAAAAAAACTTTAGCGCAAGGGAAGTGGCCAATTAAAAATTAAAACCTTCCAACTCTTTTCAATTCATACCTAACAGTCTAGTGATGAGAATTATTTGAAGTGCCTAAGAATTAGAAGTGGGCTTGATCTGATAGGGGGGCCACCTTCTTTAGTTACTTGAGTAGCAAAGTGAACCTCAAGAATTCCACTCCACCCAGACATTCATTTTGTACCCACCTTCTCACCCACATTTCATCTGGATTTCCCCACATCTAGAGCTCAGCAATCCCCACACTCATTCATTCATTGATTGGTTCATGCATTTGTTCAGGCCAATGCCACTGAGACACTCATCTGATTATATCAGACCTCAGAAAATAAAAACAGACTGAACGCATGCACACTTCATGAAAAACTGTTCCCAGATGAGATCCTCTGGCAGCTCAGACTGAATAAAAGCAGTGACTGTAAAGTTCACTAGGGCACAGTCTATTATTGCAAGCTTAAAAAAAGAAAAAGCTCCGGAGAGTTTTTGTCGCTGTTCTTGTTTAGGGGGTTTTTAGATTTAGCAATTTGTGATGAAGCAGACTTACCTTACAAGCTTTGATATGAATTAGATCCCACCACAAGCAGCCTCCATGAAATAAATAGGATGTAAAAATCAGCAACCGGCTTTCCACTTTGTTGCTGTCCTGTCAAAACTGAGAAAAAGTTGTCTTGTCTTATAGTCTGTGTGTGTTTGAGAGAGAGAGAGAGAAAGAGAGAGAGAGAGAGAGAAAGAGAGAGAGAGAGATGTTTGACAGTAAGGCAAACTATGGTCAGAGCAGCCAGCTTCTGCCTGGTTTTTATAGCTGAGCTAGAAGCCCTGATCCTTGTCTCATTCCACTGTAATGGGATGCCTCAAGGCAAGCTTTCCACTTTTTTTTTTCCAGTTGGCTTATTAAAGGAACAGCCTCCCGAGTCCCTTTGGAGCGTGGGTTAGCTTGTCAAACTGAAACACACCACACACAAAGGTATTTGCATGCAGTTTATGGCTAAAGAAGGAAACCCCCTGCTCCATGAGGGAAAAAAAAAAAAAAAAAGTGAGCTCAAGGCAAGTGACTCAGAGGAGAATATTTTCCTTACAGCATCAGCAAAGTATATTATCAGAGTTTTTAGACTTTCCCCCTCTTTTTAATGCTGTGAAATAAAATCCAGTAAGAGCAGGAGGGTGGCAAGCAGGATTCCAGTTCCAAAGATGCTTCTTACACATCACGGTCCCCTCAGCTGGTGTAAATCAGCCAAACTTCACTTGGTTTATGCCAGTTTACACCAGCTGAGGTGGAGGCCCATGTAACTGCAACCTTGCATTCTCATTAACTAATGTCTCTGAGCTGCTGCAAACGCAAAAGCTGTGTGGAAGGGGGAAAGGAGAAAAGTCTGAGCTGAGCTCCAGCCTGATGCCTTGAAAAGGAGAGAGAAAAAAGAAGCCTTGTCTTTCTTCTTGGGATTTGATAAAAGGGGATTGTGTGTCTGGGGTGCATGTGTGTTTGGAGAGATAATCTGTTCTCTTGTGTGATGCTTGTGTTTCATCCAGTTGGGGACAAAGCCCCCTCACCTTCATCCCTTTTTCTCACCCAAAGCTATCAATAATCTACAGACCACCCCCTTTAGTATATTTCGAGGGCATCTTTTTTGTTCTCTCTATTCTTCCCTGAACCTCAGGTTTGTGACTGAGGGTTAAAGGTGTCCTGGCTTCAGTATGTACGTAACCTGTATGTTCTTCCTATCGGGCAGTATAAACTAGCCCATTCAGCCCACCCCAATTACTTACCTTTTAAAAACCTTCAGAGTTTCAGCTCTGCCCTCACCTAGCTACTGTCCTGACCACACATCTCTGATGTTCTTCCAGTAAGCAAGCACTGCCGTCTGATGCACTCCCTTTGGCCTGATCCAAAGCCCATTGGAGTCAGTGTAAACACACTGGTTGGCTTGAACAAGCGATGAATATGGCTCCTAAAAAGGAGTGGGATCCTTTTGAGCTGCAATCCGAGGACGCTGGTTGGAATTAAAATTGGTTGACTGGCTCCTTCCAGCTACTTCACCCCTCTGACTGCATCTCCTGTCAGCTGGCTGTTCCTAGGAACTCAGGATTTGCCACACAGGATCAGATCACTTGTCCATCAAATCCAGTATGTTGCCTCCAGCAGCAACCAATCCTTGCCGTGTTAAGGGAATTACACTACAGGGAATATCCTGCCCACCCTTACATATCTAAGGCAGACATAATAGATATGGTCAACTGTGCTCTACTGCACATGGAGGAGGGAAAGAATTTCTGACCTGGGGCAGTCATCTTAAACCTTGAATCCTGTGACTCTCATCATAATTACTTCAGATAAAAAGACTGGATAATCCTCTGACCATTTGTAAGAAAATAATATTTGATTCTATTGTTTGACCCTCTAATGGACAAACTGGAGGGACTGACTCAAAAGCTGGTCAGAAAGAGATGGAAACTTTAATATTTTATTGGATAGGTCCTCGCATTTTAAAAATAAAGGAAAGTGTCAAAATTCAGATAATTCCACCCACTTCCACAATCAGTCCAAAAAAAAAAAGAAAAATGGGAAGAAATCACAAGACTGTTGAAAATTTTCCTCGATTAGCCTCCCACCCAATTTCAAAATTTTCAACAAAATTTCAAATTTTGAATTTTTTTGACCAGATCTAGTGTTTGCAACTCTGCATCCGCTAATTCAGGAAAGAATCCTGATCCAGGAAACACTGATGCACAGGCTTAAAGTTAAACATGATTTATGGGCTTCACAGATAAAGGATAGGTTTCAGAGCAGCAGCCGTGCTAGTCTGTATCCGCAAAAAGAAAAGGTGGACTTGTGGCACCTTAGAGACTAACCAATTTATTTGAGCATAAGCTTTCGTGAGCTACAGCTCACTTCATCCGATGAAGTGAGCTGTAGCTCACGAAAGCTTATGCTCAAATAAAGTTGTTAGTCTCTAAGGCCTGGTCTACACCGGGGGGGGGGGGGGGAATCGATCTAAGATACAAGAATAGCGTAGCTGAAGTCAACATATCTTAGATTGATTTAGAATCACTTACTTGACGTCCTCGCGGCGCGGGATCAACGGCCGCTGCTCCCCCGTCGACTCCGCTTCTGCCTCTCACCATGGTGGAGTTCCGGAGTCGACAGCAGAGCGATCTGGGATCGATTTATCGCGTCTACACTAGACGCGATAAATCGGTCCCCGATAGATCAATCGCGACCCACCGATCCGGCGGGTAGTGTAGACATGGCCAAAGGTGCCACAAGTACTCCTTTTCTTTTTACAGATAAAGGATGTATTTAAACAAAGTGTTTCCTGAATGGGAGCCTATCATTGCTCTTTAAGAATCTCCATGTTAGGAGTTGTCTCTCATCTGTTCTTTATATTCTGGTCATTTCAAATATCCTCCAAAATTTTTTACAGTGGTGGTTGCTAGTTCTGTGTTAGCAGAGGCATCTATTTTCCCCAGGCAGCTCAGGAGCAGCAGCCACATTAAATAAAGCTGGTGAAGCTTCCGAATTTTGATTTTCTGTGAAAACACGGAATGAATTTTTTCAGAAATTTTTTTTATGGGGGGTGGGAGGGGCACAAAAAATTTGTCCTGTTTTTCAATTAGCTATAGAGTTTGTCAAGAAGAGGAAGAGAAGGATTTCTTCCTCCCCTCCCCCCATTCCAATTAGTGAGAAATCCTCTGTTCCAATTGTTTGCAGCCAGTTCTGTTTCCAAGAAGTTGTCCCCCACTACTGGCAGTTGAAGCTAGACAAATTCAGATTGGAAATAAGACACACATTTTTAACAGTCAGCGTAATTAACCACTGGATAAAAAATTCCCAGGATCACGGTGGATTTTCCATCATTGACAGTTTTTAAAAATCAAGATTGGATGCTCTTCTAAAAGGTCTGCTAGGATGATCTAAAAGATTTTGGAGAAGTTCTGGGGTTTGTGTGATACAGGAGGTCTGGCTAGATGATCACAATGGTCCCTTCTGGCCTCAGAATCTATGAATGAATCACCAATAGAACCTGGGAGAGAAGCTGAGTGTGGTCCACTGTCTTCTAAAAATACCACATCCCCATTGTTCTGGGCAGGTTGCACCGGAACTGATGTTCTCTCAAGCTGCATTGACAATGTTATGCAAATAGATAGGGCACCCGCATGTTTCCTACTTTGCTGTCTAACCCTTTTCAGGGCACAGCTATTCTAGTACAGATCTCCCACGACTGCTGGCTCTTGTGAAGAGCAAACGTTGAATACTGGGTGCAGTGTGATCTATTTGGCAGTTAAGTGTGATGGGGGCTCAGGCAAGGTTTCCTCCCCAGATATAACCATTGCCCAGTTGGCTAAGAGTATTATGGGAATTCACAGTGTCATGGGGTCATAAATTAAGACCAGAAGGGACCATTATGATACTAGTCTGACCTCCTGTGTAACCCAGGCCACAGAACCTCCCATTCCTCAGGTAAATTTCAGCTATTAACTACTGCTGGAAGCATGATCCTGGATTTAATGTACCAATGCTCTGATCTGACAGAAGAAATCCTCTGTTCCTATGGTTCTTATATTAACAATGCATTCAGGGTTATCCCTTCCAGTCCCTAACTCTAGCATATGCTAGGAAAACATTTTATTTCATTGTCCAAATCCATGAGACTGTCACAGAAAGCTAAAAATGTTGGATTGTTCAAAGTCCTTTGCTGTATTTGTCTCAGTAACTGTTAATACCAGCCTTTTGCCTTCACTTGTTAAAACCTGTTCACCATAATTTTCCTTTGTTTTCTCCACCCACTACTCTATGCAAATTTCAAGCCAGGTTCCCTATGAGATTAATGTTTTAGGCAAAAGTTCAGACCTGTTCTTGTTTCTTCTTATCTGGCTCACCCCAGGCCTGTTCTTGTTTCATCCTATATACTCACCCCTCCCTAATCACATACTGGTGTTTTAATTTATGTATCAGCATGAAATGATTCCCTGAATCAGAAGCAAAACAAAAACTGAATCAATGGGGGTGAGGAGGATTCTCTTTAAAAGAATTCTGGATCAGAGATACACATTTAGGCACTGGGGTCCATACCAAGCAGGACAGGAGCCCAGGTCTCACTGCTGCAGCGTCCTCTCTGGAGAAATAAACTTTGATGGCAAGATTTGTTTGAGAGAGAGGAGGGAGGGAGCGAATTTCATCCTATGTGACAGTGAAAGAACATTAGACTAGAGAAGGCTGATTTTTAGCATTCATAAGACTTATAGAACCTCAAGACATATGTAGAGAAGGACATAATGGATAGATGGGCCCAGGGATGACTGGACTCTAATGGCAGGACACCACAGTTCAAACTTCTCATGTTCACAGACTGGGATTCTGGAAAACACTGGTCAGATGTACACTGAATCACATCATATTCTGTGAAAATTGATTACTGGATCTCAGGTAGTCAGTGATGGTTAGGATTTCTGACTTAAACTCGACTATCCTATTCTAGAATAATTTAGCCTAGAACAGACAGATATTGACAATAGGATTTGAATGCAGCTTGCCCGTAGTACTGAGAATTCATGTGTTTTTGGTGGATCCTGATGTGTCACTAATAGTGTACACAATCCTAGGTAGCATCATACCGATGGGAAAGCAGCAACTCAAATGAATCTGCCTCATTAAACATAAATGATCAGGTGATCATGCTTTTATTCAGTGGAATAGATACCTGGATTGAATGGCTTTAGGCCGCAGGAAATATTCAAGCACAGGCATTTGGGAAGAGATGTGTTTCCAGTTAGAGACAAATGATCAAATGAGACAGTGATAACATTTGCAAGTAATTCAAAGTTGGGAGGTAGAACAAAAACAGAGAGATACAGATCATATGTACAGATGGATTAGTGGTACGGAACAACTTACATATGAGAAGAGGTTAAGAAGACTGGGAGTTTTCAGTTTGGAAAAGAAATGACTAAGGGAGGGATATGATAGAGGTCTATAAAATCATGACCGGTGTGGAGAAAGTGAATAAAAAAGTGTTATTTACTCCTTTACATAACAAAAGAACCTGGGGTCACCCAATGGAATTAATAGGCAGGTGGTTTAAAATGAACAAAAGGTAATACTTCTTCACATAACACACAGTCGATCTGTGGAACTCATTGCCAAGGGATGTTGTGAAGGTCAAAACTATAACTGCGTTTAAAAAAAGAATTAGACAAGTTCATGGAAGATAGACCATTTGTCTTAAGCTTAAGACTAGAACTTATTTGTGCTTTACCTGCTTTAACCTGGCAAATAACTCTGATTCCTTTTTCCTAGTTAATAAAATCTTTAGGTAGTTTATTACAGGATTGGCTACAAGTGTTGTCAAGTATGAGATCTAAGGTGCAACTGACCTAAGGCAAATGACTGGCCCTTTGGGACTGGGTGTAAACTGACTATTGTCAAGATCTTTGGTGTAAGGAATCATCTGTAAGTTTACGCAGATGGCAAGAGAGAAAGTACCCAAGGCGACTGTCTGAGAGCCCATGTTTAGGCTGTTTTAGTGCTTGAGGAGCTCACACTTTGTAACTGGTTGATGAAATCTAAGTATAGAACTCATAACCAATTTGTGCCCTGCTTCTTAACAGTCTGCCTTGAGCTTCAGATTCATGCCCTTGAGACACTGCAGGACAGCTTGGCAGGCTGTAACAGTGTTTTCTACTGGTTAGAGCAGGACATTAGGAATCCTGACTACCCTGCTTTCTGTATTACTACTTCAAATCATTTTCCACACCCATAAAACAGGGATGAAAATACATTGAAATTCTCAGATGGAAGGCACAGTATATTTTTTTAGAACTGCAAACAAATTAGAGAGGTATCTCAGCTCTAACGTTCCGATGTGAATCCAGATGAAAGACTGAGATTTTACAAAAGTGATACAGTAAAGAGGAAAATGAACTAGTCACATTGGACACCAAGGAGGAATAATGGGCTAAAAATAATATTTAGATAATGGACTTGGTGGAAGAAAGCTTTCTAAAGGTGGATCAATCAGGGGAATAGGTCTTTGTGTTATATGAAAGATTTATGGAAAAATTAGTATATAATAGCGTTGGTTCTTTCTACTTGACTAAATGGACACCAGATCTGAAAGGTCCCTGCCAGATCCCAGTCCCCTCACTGATGATTTTAGGAAAAGTAATTGCCCAGGGACATTTGTGATCCTAGCCCATTTAATCTCCTTTTGTTATATTGTCTCATCTTTAAGCCAATGCTCAGAAAAGCTTAGCAGAATAAAAAAAATATGTCAGGCTAGCGTTTAGACCTTTGTGTCTTCCCTTGCCCCATATCTTGAAAGTATTGAGCTTCTAAAACATTAAAGTCTTGACTTCTACATGCCTCTAACCTGTAGGTGGCTCATGTTAAATCTGACTGTGTTATTCTTCTAACCTTGCTATCATCTTCTCTTTCAATATTCTCATTTGATTTCTTACTAGAGAAAGTTCCGCTTTTTGTAAGAAGCCATTTGTTCAACGCATTCAGTATTTTCTTCTGTCGGCAGAGGATTGACACATACTTGATTGTTACGAATTTGTTCATTTGAAGTTATTCAGCAAGTGGTTTACGTGAACATAGTTCCACTTACAGTTTACCAGGGACCCATAAATTATCCTGGCTCTGTTGCTTGGAGTGTTTGGCATTTGTAACTTGCTGTTCAGGTAGCCTGTTTAGCAGTTAATTTTCCTCCCTGCCTTGATTACTTCCAAACCAATTAAGAGCTCTCAGGATGGCTGCATGGATGGTTCCTGTATGAATGCTTGAACCGATACTTATTCTAATGGTTAATGGAGTGCAAATAGGGATTTGTTAGAAACTTTTGCAAAGGATTCTTAACTTTTATGGATGACTACAGTTGTGTTCTGGCTCCCACCTTATTGATGAAGTTCCTGCTTTAGATTTGACTACATCCTAACAGCAGCAGCACAAAGGGGCTGTTATGATCCATTAATCAGAAGCCAGAGAACTGAAAGGCCCATTCTTAATATCATTGGGAGTCCAACGTGAGCAAGAACTTCAGGACAGAATGCTATAAACATAACACTTATGGCGTATCTATACAATCCGCAGCAGCAAGCCTTCCAACCCAGGAGAGCAGGACATCAGCAGCGATTGCAGGATCAGATGAGCAGTCCTGGGGATTTCAAAGGAATTGATCACACTCGTAAGGAGAAGAACTGTACCCCAATAATCTAATTAAACATAATTGGCCAGTAATTCCAGTACAAAATACACTGGAATTACCCACACTTTTTTCTCCGTGAAGTGCTTCTCAAGAAGAACAGAAAGTCCTTTCTTGTTTAGAATGTGTCTATCGGCAGGATGTTGTCTTAAGTGTTGTGTTTATGCCCCGAGAAGAAGTGGGGTGCACCTGTTTGAAAGTAAAACCACTGGGCTTATGCAATGTGTCTGCACAGGAAGCAGGTTACAAGGGTCTCTTCCTGTATCCCCTTCTTTAACTCTTCCTTTGGAGGCTGAGGCGGTCTGAACAGCCTCCACTTAACCTGGGAAGGCTTCAACCCCAAAGCAGGAGAAGATAACTGAGGAAGCTGCAGTCTCTATCAAAGAGATTTCAAGTCCCCCTATCAGGAGAGAAAAAAAAATCAGGAAAGCTGGTGTTGCCTAGTGGCTAGAGCAGTGGACTGGGACTCAGGATAAATGGGTTCTATCCCTGGCTCTGCTGCTGACCTGCTGGATGGCCTTGGGCAAGTCACTGCGCCTCAGTTTCCCCATCTGAGAAATAGGAACACATACACTGACCTTTGTAGAGTGCTTTGAGATCTACTGATCGTAATATCAACCTCTTATAACACTTTCTATTTTTAGAATGAGGAGTCCTTGTGCACCTTAGAGACTAACAAATTAATTTGGGCATAAGCTTTCATGGGCTAAAACCCACTTCATCAGATGCATGGAGTGGACAGTACAGTAGGAAAATAGATATATAGAGAGAGGACATGAAAAAATAGGTGTTGCCATACCAGCTATTATGAGACTAATCGATTAAGATGAGCTACTATCAGCAGGAGAAAAAAAAAACCTTTTGTAGTGATAATCAGGACAGCCCATTTCCAACAGTTGACAAGAAGGTGTGAGTAATGGGAAAAATTAGGGAAAAATAGTTTTTACTTTGTGTAATGACCCATCCACTCCCACTCTTTTTCTCCTGCTGAGAATAGCCCACCTTAATTGATTAGTCTCATTATAGTTGGTATGGCAACATCCATTTTTTCATGTTCTCTCTCTCTCTCTATATCTTCCTACTCTATTTTCCACTCCGTGCATCCGATGAAATGGGTTTTAGCCCACGAAAGCTTATGCCCAAATAAATTTGTTAGTCTCTAAGGTGCCACAAGGACTCCTTTTCTTTTTGCTGATACAGACTAGCATGGCTACCACTCTGAAACCTATTATTAGAGATACTTCCAAGGATAGAACATACAACACCCTTTAAGTTCACCACATCGAACCAGTGCTCTGGCACAAGGAGTAATGCGAGAGTCAAGAACTGGTGACAATTAAAGTGTATCAACTTCCTTCAGTCCCAGTGACAGTGTCAGAGTTAAGAGCAAGATTCAGACCCACTCCCCTGCAAGCTGATGAGACTAAATACAGCTTGAGGCCTCTAGTTAGCCAGAGAGAAGACAGAGCATATTCCAAGTGGTTGTATGAGAGGGAGTATAAATAAGGATGTGGAGCAGCAGAAAGCTTTTGTCAGCATGATTGCATTGCTTTTGGCTAGTGAAGCCATGCATAGCTCATGCAGAGTATTCAAATGAATGCCAGCAATGCCTTTATACCACAGCCCACCACCTTGCACTCACTATGGCCCAAACTCAGGAAGCACATAAGCACATAAGCAAGTGCTTAACTTGAACTATGGGTTTAAGTCCCTGTAACATAGCGTACTCCCCATCCATACTACCCCCCTGCCCCCTTGTTTAAGTAGTTCCTTCTGATTCCCTGAAGCTGGGGTCACTAAGTATCATTAAGCTGCCATATCACCATCGTCAGCTGGGAGCTAGCTGCTAGGTCACAGGCAAGGCTGAGCCTGGCTTGTCTTAAAAGCCCAGCCAGCCTGTCACAGTCCCATTGACCTTACTGTTAAAGTTATGCATGTTAACCATGTGCTTACAATGTTGGCTGAAGATGTGTAGTTTCCTAAATTGGGATATTAATAACAAATACATACAATAATAATAATAATTATTAATAAATAAAATAATATCTGCTAGGGACTTCACCACTGATACCTATTTTATGTGGAAGTTCGCTCAGATAATATGGGGATGGGTCTTAGTATAAAACCCCAAGGTTATTAATTATTATTATTAATAATAATAAGAAGAAGCTCTTATATAAGTTAGGATGAGCATTACTTTGTGTAAACACACACACACACCCTTTTGAGACAGATTGCCTTCTGTAACTGAATGAGACGTAATTCAGTCCCATATGTCACCCATTACAGGAAGGTCGTGTAAGTTCCACATGTGGCCGGCGCTGTCGATCCTGAGCATCCCATGCTAGCAGAGGAGAAGATGTAAAATGGAGTCAATGGCGCCGAGCAAAGGATCCACTTTCGACATGGGAAGGGACAAGTCACATGCTTTTCTGATTACTGCATAACTCTCCATGTAGTGTGGGGAAAATGTGCTACTTTTATGAGTCCTCTACATGTCTAGCCCAGATTGCTCGCTAGGAAGCCCTCTTCTCCTAGTTCTGAGTTTGATGAGGCATGTTTGAAGTGCTTCTATGGACACTGCTTTAGGCAGTGTCAGGGCTAGTCATTCAGCATAGGATTAGCCCATCTTCATCTTTTTTTTCCAAATAAAAATGGCATAGACACTGCATAGCTTC
Source organism: Chelonia mydas (assembly GCF_015237465.2). Classification (NCBI taxonomy): domain Eukaryota; kingdom Metazoa; phylum Chordata; order Testudines; family Cheloniidae; genus Chelonia; species Chelonia mydas. The sequence goes on from NC_057857.1 coordinate 8,445,025, forward strand.
CCCTGGTACCCTGGAATAAGCAACAGCCCTGCAGGGCTGGATGTTAAAATATGCCTGAAGTAAGTACCTGCTGAGCTAACAGAAGCTGTGCTTAGAAAATACATTCATTCATAAAGAAAGCTGCCGAGTGGTTACAACAAATGGACCACCCATGAAGTGTCAGTTTGAGAATATGAGTCTGCAAAGGCATAATACCTGTTGCCCATGGATTTACCACCTCATTTGCCATTACTGACACTAAACACTACTCTCCCAGGACAGAGGAAAATGACGTCTTCTGAGCCTTACAGCTAAATATTACAATGCATTATTATTATTCCTGCTAATGCTTCTTATTTGGGTTAGCAACATTCTTTACAAAGCAATACTGTGACTGCAATGTATTAGGTGTAGTGAGTTTGTCAGGCCTGATAGGAGTTGCGGACACAGAGAAGTGAACCACCAATGGGCCTCCGTGTCACACAAGGCTTCTTCCTGAAGAAAACAGTGAGTGCGGAATTCCAGGCTAACGAGCAGAAATTACAACTCAGTCGGATGACTCGTACCCCGGGGAACTATGTCTACCCATCTTCAAGCTGCAAGTGACTTGAGTAGAAAGGTCACTAGTTTAACAGGTAGCATTCACCAACCCGACAGGTATAGAAAGATCCAAATAAAACAAGAGAGGAGGATGTATGGGAGCATTCTGGTCCCGTGGGCCCATTGTAATTAGGGTGGTGGGAAGTGGATAGGACACCACTACTCTCCAGTAATTACTTTTTGCTGATGTAAGGCTCAACACTGACTGGCTGTAGAGAGAACCACATCCAACCTGGAAGGATGGTCAGGATGGCTGTCCGAATGCCAAAGCGGAGAATGGACAGGAGAAATGGGATAGGGGAATCTTGTAGTGTCCATTGTGATGGAAGAGACCAGGTGCCGAGGTTATTAATTATACAGTTATTAATTATACATATTACCGTAGCTCCAAGATGCACTGACTCGGATCAAGCTCCGATTGTGCTTGGCAGTGTGAAGACACCACAGTCTCTGCTCCAAAGAATATACAATCTAAATAGACAAGACAGGCAAAGGTTAGAAGAAAGGAATTACTTTTATCTCCATTTTACAGGTGGGAAAACTGAGGCATTGAACAATTAAGTCACTTACCCAAGGCAACATAGAGCGTCAGTGGCAGGGCTGGGTGTTGAATGCAGATCTCCTGAATCCTAATCCAGCATCTTAACCCACAAGAGCATTCTTCCTATCAGAGGAATCTTGCTCCAGGATGCAAGAAAGACTACAGCAGTCATTTGTGAAAGGCTGTTGACTTAGGCTATGTGTACACTAGAAATGCCACAGCAGTACAGTTGCAGCACTGTAGCGCTTCAGTGTAGACATTTACCTCAGCGACAGAAGAATTCCTCCATTGACCTACAGCTGTCTACACAGGGACTTAAGTCTCCTTAACGAGGTCACTCAGGAGTGTGCATTTTTCACACCTTTGAGCAACGTAGCTGAGTTGACCTAACTTTCTAGTGTAGACCAGCCCTTACGCTCCATAGTCTTGATTCTTCTCACATACCGGCATAACTGCGTTGACTTGCGTGGAGTTAGTCTTGATTTACACTGGTACGAGAGAAAAGTTAGACCCTACGCCATTCCCCTTCATAGGAAACACCCCAACAAGAGGATCTGTCCTTAAAGTCATGAACAATTTTCAAGGGGTAGGACAATGTCTGTCAGAAATCTCAGGCGGTGATGGAGAAAGTCTCACTGCTGAGTTTATGAGAGCTCAGGAGGGCTGGAATCTCCCTGGGTTCATACCTATGGAATACGGGAATATTTCACTGCCTGGATCTTACAGAGTTCAGACTTCTGTACATACCTCAGTGGAAACGAAACTGTAAAATGTAACTAAAATGTAAATGTCTGCAGGAAGCAGACACATACCAGACTACCTGTCCCCTTTGTGCCTCTGTTAACAATTAACAAGCTCTTGGTTTCCATTTTATTCTGTGATCTCATTCATGGATTCATTAGCAGGGGACTTAATAAGCCCAGTAGTGAAACACAAAGCAAGCTTTAAAAAAAAAAATCAGCTCCCTTCACAAGTTGCAGGTGCAAGTGCTTTGTGGCAGTTAAGACACTTGTCACAGACAGCTACTTACTCTGACACGCAATATTACCTGGGGACTAATATTACCATGACAATATAGGAAGGGTAGCACATGGGGCTAGAACAAACCATTGGCACTGATGCAGATTGGTGATGCAGTAAGGAGCTATGGCCTTAGCAAAGTTTGTTGACATCTCTGATGTAAATTTAAAGCCAAACCCTCAGCTGGTATAAAGTCATATAGTTGCAGTGGAGTGAATGGATTTGCACCGTCTGATAATTTGACTCTCACATTTTAAAATAACCCTCTACTTTACAAACCACAGAATGACACACACTCTCAGGTGAAGCTGAGAATAAATACTTCCCTTTGCAAAAAAGTTTTGCAGTAATAATTCAAAACTCTATTGCTTACAGTAGTAAAACAGAGGTGTTTGGGGCCAATATTGCTGTGTATAGTAGGAGAGTACAGGGGCATAAACTGGTGTAACTCCCTTGATGTTGACAGAGTTATTCTGATTTACACCAGAACGTAACTATTCCTGATTTATCTGGGGGCGAGAGAAGAATCGAGTCTGTCCTATCTATCTATCTACCTACCTCGCTCACAGTGTCCATCATTTGAGTACTGGAGAAAGTACAGAGTACATGAAAATGAACAAATAATGAGAAACCAAGTCAATGGAGCATTTTAAACTATTCCAAAATTTTGGTTTGGGCTGAGTTCTAGGAAGGGACCAAGGTTTGGAAGGGCTATGAGGACCTCCGTTTTTTGGCAGAATCTTGACTTCTCTAGTTCAGAGCTTCCAGTTGCTATACTGCCAGGATACACAATTCACTGCCTTAACTGGTTCATGACACCCACGTGGCTGCTGCGTTTCAAAGCTCAGCTGTTGCCACGCTTTGATCGTAAATCACAGTTGAATCATAAATCACTGAGCTGCAGATTTTTAGCAACTCTGCAGGGTGTTTTCGGGGATATGTGGCAGGAAAGGCCATTATGGAAGGGCAGTATTATTGGCTGATGGAGGACAGATCATTTTAGTTCATAATTCTGCCTCCTAGCTATCAACCCAACCTGTGAAATGTACACTGTTGCTATAAACATACAGGTATGTTGGGTAACAGAAGTGGCTCACCTGCACGGCCTTTGCAGCTTGTTCTGGCCTCGTCCAGGGCACACTGGTGGCGTGGCATGAGTAGAACTGGGAAAAAAGTCTCTGTTTTCAAAGAGGGACGTAATTAGGTGAGGGACCTGAAATTCACGAACATAAACCTGTGGGCAGGGAGACAAACAGATCACTGGCCTCTCAGCATTATTGATAAAGCTGTTTCTCATGGCTCCTCCTACTTGCCTCCAGCTGCATTCCTTATTGCTAATGAAACAGGGAGCAGGGTCAAGCAGACCCTGCTGTGGTGGAGAATCCACCAGACACCCAGGCTCCAATGGTGTGGATCTCCAGCCAGAAGCACTAAGGCCTTTGCGGGTGTTCTCCTTGCAAAGCTGCCTCTCCTGCCAGCTGTGTCAGTAGAATCATGTTTCCGAGGGCTGGCAAGAAACCCCTGGTGCTGTGTGACTGCTCTCATGCGGTTCATGACAGCTCTAGGGAATATTTATTGCTGCGATCAGTTAATCCCCAATTTGTATCCTGCCATGTAGCAGAGGGAAAGTATTGTGTACACTGCTTCTTCCTAGACACCTCCCCCTGCTCCTTGGCCCCACTGCTTTTCCCTTCTAGGCCTATGGACTGTGTTATGGGGAGGATGGAAGTGGGGATGCAGAGGGCGGGGATTCTCTTCCTGCTGTCTTCTCCAGTCTGGCCCTTCCAGAAGTTTTAATCCAATTTGCTGGGGGAGGAGGAGAGGGTAAAATCACTAGTCCTCTCTCTCTTCGTTCATTGCTTTGCTATGTAATGTGTTGTATTGTACCCTGCATCAGTAGATGAGGTTGTTAGTGATGAGGTCACATCATAAAAGCAGACGAAAGGTGCACAGGGAGGCATTTTTCCTTGCCTTTCTCTCAGTGTTTCCGGAAAAAGCCTATACACCTCTCCTCATATCCTGCCTTTGGCGTCTTCTGGGACCAAAGGGAAACCTCAAAGCAGATGAGATTTAACTTATTTATGTTCTCTGTGGCTAACTTGGATTTCATTAAAGACAGCTGTAATCCCAGACTCCTTTGACTGGGTTAGCTCTATTCTTGTTTTGCCTTTGTGTTCTTAGAGACCTAATATCAGCAATAATCTTAAACCACAGAGAGAAGGAGTTTGGCATCTGTCACTAGCGTCTAACATAGTCATAAATTCAATATATAGCAATGCAACTGCCTGTAATTAAGTCCTGACCACCAGCTCCCACCTACCTCTTCTCTCCCCTTTGCTCAGAAAAGTATGGTCCACTCTAGGCTTAAGCTAGAGACCATCATATCGCACAGTAATAAGCAGGTATAAATACCAAGGCAGGTGGGTAGGTAGATAGAAGAGACAGAAGCCCAGAACTGAGTGCACATGGTGCAAACAGGTGCTTTTCCCATGTTCTATAAACTCCAAACTCACCCCTGGACTCATTACTGCGTTTTGGTTCTGTTAACATAGAGATTAATAACAATAGAACACATTCAGTTTAAGCCATCTTCCTTGGCTTATCTGCTCATCTGGTTCCTCCCTCAGGATGGCTCAGCCCACATCCTAGGTCTTCTCCCTCTCAAGAGCCACTCGCACCTTCCTTTTGTCCTGCATAACCCTCTTAACCCTTTCCCAGAAGGATCACCACTTACTCATAGGGATGGCAATCACATGATAGCTTGTTACAGACAGGAATCGAATCCCCCTTACCCCAGGGGCTATGTCTACACTACAGATGCTTTAGTGGCAGAACTGCAGTGCTGCAACCGTGCTGCAGTAGCACCATAATGTAGACAGTTGCTACAGCAGCAGAAGGGATTTTTCCATCGCTGTAGTTAATCCACTCCTTTAAGAAGCGGTGACTAGGTTGATGAAAGAATTCTTTCAGCCTAGCAGTGTCTATACCAGGCTTAGGTCAGCTTTACTACATCTCTCAGGGGTGTGAATGCAAACCTTTAAGTCACCTAGCTAGGTCGACCTAAATTTTAGGTGTAGAACAGGCCATGATAATGTGTGTCCCTCCAGCTTCAGGTTAGGTTGCTTGACATCTGTTTGTGTGGTGGAGCAGGGGAAGCCTGGGTTTCAGGGAATGTTGAAATTGAGTTTTCCCCATTGCCGAGTGGACGGTGGTCCTCTCAAGGCAAGAAGGTGTGTGGGGTGGGGTGGGATGTCAACAAATGAGACATCACTGCAGAAGCAGACACTCATCAAATGAACATAGAAACTCACTTTTTGTGCAAAAAGAAAAGGAGGACTTGTGGCACCTTAGAGACTAACCAATTTATTTGAGCATAAGCTTTCGTGAGCTACAGCTCACTTCATCGGTGAAGTGCTGTAGCTCACGAAAGCTTATGCTCAAATAAATTGGTTAGTCTCTAAGGTGCCACAAGTCCACCTTTTCTTTTTATTGTATTTGTTATTTGCATTACAGAAGCACTGAAGGGCCCCATGCAGGATCATGGCCCCATTATTTTAGGCACTGTTAAAAAACAGTCCCTGCCTGCACAAGCTATCAACAGAACTAGACTAGCAGAAGAAAGAGACACATAAATGAGGTTGTGGTGGAGGATGGAGTAAGGGTAAAATAAGTATATTGTAGCACAATGGGAATCAGTCACGCTCACCTATTTCTACTTTTTTATACATAAAATCATCTCTCCTCCCCCCAGTTTGTGTACAAACATTTGCCCCAAACTTCCTTTACAGAACTTCAGCCGGGGACCTCTTTCATTGCACAGGAAAACATTTGATATCAAAAAATAGTAACTGAAATGAGCCTGTTTTCCTTGGCCTTCAGCATCAATATGAAATACAAGATTCAACGTTCCCAAAATGGATAGAATACATTAGTGTAGGCTTATCACCAATGCCAAAGCCAGTTCCTACTCTTGGTTTCACCTGGTTGGATTTCATTGTCTCAAGTGAGACATGCATGGGAGTATCTAAGGCTCTGCAAGACACTTAAGCAGGGGCCTAACTTAAAGCACGAGTGGTCCCATAACAGGATAGTGGAGATCCAAGTTCACATCTCTGCTCCACATCAGGCGGGGTGGGATTTGAACAAGGATCTCCTACATTCCCTAACTACTGGGCTGTTGGATACAAAGGAGAGAGGGTCACCAGCTCTTTCACAAGAACTAAGGGTCACCAAATTAAATTAAGAGATAGCAGGTTTAAAACAAACAAAAGGAAGTATTTCTTCACACTACACACGCAGTCAACCTATGGAACTCTTTGCCAGAGGATGTTGTAAAGACCAAGACTATAACGGGATTCAAAAAAGAACTAGATAAATTCATGGAGGATAGGTCCATCAATGGCTATTAGGCAGGATGGGCAGGGATGGTGTCCCTAGCCTCTGTTTGCCAGAAGCTGGGAATGGGCAACAGGGGCTGGATCACTTGATGATTACCTGTTCTGTTCATTCCCTCTGGGGCACCTGGCATTGGCCACTGTCCGAAGGCAGGATACGGGGCTAGATGGACCTTTGGTCTGACCCAGTATGACTGTTCTTATGTTCTCTGTCTAAGTATCATAACACCCAAGTCCCCCTTGTGCGTCGAGCCCTGGGAGCATTCTCGCTGGCTCTCAGTGATGTAACAGGTGTACCCCCAATGCTCCATAACGGATCAGGTCTGAGATTGCTCAGTACAGTGCTATAGCAATTCCATTTCGTAATGCCATCAAGATACCCCCCGCTTTGCCTTGAGAATGGTGACTGTATTGCTTGAAGAGTTGAACGCACGCAGCTGCTGGCCTCACGCCACAGTTATTACCCCACGTGCATGCAGCAATAACCACTCAGGAATGCTCCGCCTCTCATTGTCCTATTGTTAAAGTACAATGGAAATTGCTGCTTAGGGGAAAACATATGGTCTGATGCGTCAAACAATCTTTGGTGATTGGCCATATGGCACGGGACATTTATGGCCTTTACACACATTCCTTTGATGTTATCACTGAAATCACGTCTTTTTTTCCCCCCCCCTTTTAGGGTCCGTTTTACAAGGTGTTGTTCCCGGTTTGCTGCGCAACAAAGTGAGCGGGACTTCGGAGCGCCCACTGGAACACAGCTGCCAGCTCCTCCGCCCCCTTCGACGTGGCTCCGACTTGACACCCGGGAGGTGCAAGCACACCATAGCTACTGCTGCAGCCCTGGCAGGACTAAAAAGTCAGACAGACTCCCTACGTCTGCTCCAGGGCTGCAGTGGGAAGTGAGTGAGGAGAGATTTTCCACTCTATAGCCAGAGGCCCGTCTTACGGGAAATTTCAGTCAGTAAAAGCAAAATGTTACTGGAATGCCGCCTTCCCTGGGCTTGAATGGAATTATTTTATTATTATTAGATTTGGAGAAACAGGTGTGACAAATTCATCACTTCCCCCGGGGGCTTGTTCAGACACTGAAAACTCTGCAGATTGTGTCAGATGCGAATGGGCTTCTGTCTGGCAACGTTACCTGCAGACGGTACCTGTTTCTAATTAGCTGTGTGTGATTTCCCCGCCCCAGGCTGGGAATTAGCAGCCCAGAGGAAAACCGTTTGGCGATAGCAGAGATACTCTCTGCTAGATAATCCCTCCTTTGCTCAAAGGTCTTGGCTCAGTAGTTGGAGAAGTGAGACTCCTCTCAGTCATAAACGGGATAGTGATGAAGGGTGGGGGGGACCCCAATGCTTTGTGAGTGGCACTGTGCAGCCTACTCTCCCCCTCCAGTGTGGGAGGCTAACAGTAGGTCCTCTCCTGCCCTGCGGGGTGAATTCCATTGAATGGCATTGAGCACCTGGAAAAACAAAACGACCTGTGTTCCTTTAGGTGATGTGGTCACACACGTTTCATTCAGCACTACACCTCAGCTAGCGGGCTTCCTCCCTCTCTGCTCCAGTTCCCGCCACGTTCCCCCAGATCCCAGCCACTCAGGCTGAGTACCATGGGATGGATTTTAACCCTGACTGTATTGACATTGTGTTCTCATTGGGACAAGGAGCTTATACTGATATGTGACTGCAGCACAATTAATTTCACTACTAGCTTGTATGTGACTCAATGGGCATTTCTGGGAGTAGGAGCTGGTTTAAATGAACCCCTGTCTTGCTTAGTCCTATAGCAGCAAGTTGTTTTCTGAACAATAAGCTCCTGACTATTAGGGAAGCATGTTAAGGCTGATGGTCCTTGACTTAAGAAGCAAGGCGGACTAAGGCAAGATGTCTCTCCTGTTAAGAATTGCTTGTTTAAAGGGACAGGGTGAGGTTACACAGCTATGGGGTAATGAGTAGGGTATGGTGGTTTGGGTTTGACTCCTTACACTTGGTGGGTCAAATTCAGAGGTAAGCCAGAGGACAAAGGGATAAGTTACACAGTGGTAAGCAGGTGTGAGTCTAAGGGTGACTAGAGGGAGTCTAGCTGGTATAACATCCTAACATGCTAAGAGCAGCGGAAGAAGGTGTAGACTTACCCACGTCTGAATGGTTTCAGAGTAACAGCCGTGTTAGTCTGTATTCGTAAAAAGAAAAGGAGTACTTGTGGCACCTTAGAGACTAACCAGTTTATTTGAGCATGAGCTTTCGTGAGCTACAGCTCACTTCATCGGATGCATAGCATATCGTGGAAACTGCAGAAGACATTATATACACACAGAGACCATGAAACAAAACTTCCTCCCACCCCACTCTCCTGCTGGTAACAGCTTATCTAAAGTGATCATCAAGTAGGGCCATTTTCAGCACAAATCCAGGTTTTCTCACCCTTCCCCCCCCCCCCCCCCCCCCAACACACACATACAAACTCACTCTCCTGCTGGTAATAGCCCATCCCTCTTTGAAACCTCTCTTTATAATGCGCATGATAATCAAGGTGGGTCATTTCCAGCACTAATCCAGGTTTTCTCACCCCCCCCCCCCACACACCCCCCCTCCAAAAACCACACACACAAACTCACTCTCCTGCTGGCAACAGCTCATCTTACAATGTGCACAGCAATAATCCAAGTTTAACCAGAACGTCTTGGGGCGGGGTTTGTAGGAAAAAAAAAAAACAAGGGGAGATAGGCTACCTTGCATAATGACTTAGCCACTCCCAGTCTCTATTCAAGCCCAAATTAATAGTATCCAATTTGCAAATGAATTCCAATTCAGCAGTTTCTCGCTGGAGTCTGGATTTGAAGTTTTTTTGCTTTAAGATAGCGACCCTCATGTCTGTGATTGCGTGACCAGAGAGATTGAAGTGTTCTCCGACTGGTTTATGAATGTTATAATTCTTAACATCTGATTTGTGTCCATTTATTCTTTTACGTAGAGACTGTCCAGTTTGACCAATGTACATGGCAGAGGGGCATTGCTGGCACATGATGGCATATATCACATTGGTGGATGTGCACGTCTGAATGTAGCCCGATGTATTAAACCCTCTCTTCCTGTGTTGTTGTTGCTCACAAAGGTCATGAAAACTGACAGCATGGATTTTCTGAACTTTGAACATCACGGCGCTCCCTCTCACTACAACCCTCAGGCCTGACTGTGGACATATACTGCCTGCGAACCAGCAAGAGACCCCTCATGTTGGGGTGGAGGGAAGGATTCAGGGAGCCAAGCAAAGGGTTTACAAACCCTGCAAGCCACAGCCCCCCTCATCCCTGCACACAGGCAGGTTTGGGGAGGGTTTCAGACCGGCTGGACCTACTGACCCATCGCGCTGCCACCGACAATGGGGACAACGCAGCGCGTTGCAGAGGCAGCTGCAGAATGGCTATGCTGCCATTTCACTGTCTGCAGGAATGCTCTTGGCTTCTCTCTGCAAGAGCCCTGCAGAACTCCCTTGTGCACGGCTTATTGGCTTGTGCTGTATGCAGGGTCCTGGATAGGGCCCTTCCTGTCTTACACAGACATATATTTTGTTTCTGCTTGCTTTTTCCAAGTTGCTCGATGAAAAGAGAAACTCTACTTTCATTTTTATTTATAATCTGTTTCAAGCCGCTTTCTGCTTCCCATGCACAAAGCACCAGCAGAAGGCCAGGCTGTCTGAGTTGCAGTTGGTACAGGGGAAATTTTCTGTCCCAGCAAGAGACTGTTTTGTTGAAAATAAGGTTTAAACAAAAATCATACAATGTCGCCGTTAACATTACATCTTGTCAAATGTAAACTTGGCACCTAAACTACCCTGATGGCATTATACCCATAACTTTCCCAATGTGTTCGTTAGGCTAGAATGACCATTTTAGGGTTCTTTGTACCTCCCTTTGGAGCAGCTGATACCAGACACTTTTACAGACAGGATATTGAACTAGATGGATCGTTGGATTGATCCAGACTGGCAATTTGCATTTTCCTAGTGAAACGGGTGGGAGTTATCACAGTGGGGGACTTTATCGGGTCTCTTTATTTTAACCTTTTCATGCTTTACCCTGCAGCTGTGCTCCTTTTCTCACTCAAGAGGAATCTGATTAATTCAGTATATTGACCACAATGTCATGGGAGCCTCAAACCTACAGTACAGACTGTGGATTTAAGCAGAACCTGGAAGTTGACATAAAAGGTCAGGGGTATTTTTTAGATTTGGAGGGGCTGATATGAACATTGAGGGCCAGAGGCTGATCTTGGTTATGATGATGTAAATCCAGAACAGCTTTATTGACATCAGTGGAGTTATGCAGATTTAGATTGCTGCAAATGAGATCAGGACCTGGCACGCTGTCAGGTCAAAAGGTTGGTACTCCAGACCCTACGAAAGGAAGTGGTTAACGTTAAAGCCAACTGTGTCAACAGACTATATTCCACCTGGAGGAAGAAGGGTTCTACATGTGGCTGAGTTTGACATCAGAAATGTGAAGGTGCAGTCTCCTGACGTATTACCAGGAAACATGAGGTGAGATGTAACACGTCAGTGGAATATTATTTTTTCCTTAAGACCACAAAAAAGCTGATCATTGAAACATTGGCTCGGAGACTGGGGTTTAGGGAGTATCTCTAATTACAAATGGGCAAAAGACAGCAAGAAACTAGGTCTACTAGGAGAAAACCTGTACAATCTGGATGCTTTTCCTAAACTTTACCAAATTTACCCTAGTCCTCATCATCGTGGAAATCAAGCTGAAAATTGCATGAGATCTGAGCTTTCCAGGGCTTCCTGCATCAAGTTTGAGTTGCTTCCTTTCCTGGTTAAATCCAAGAGGCACAGTAGTGTTGATGACTGAAAACTGAAAATCTGTACCAAGAATATATTAAATACTCGGATAAAGGGGCCTAATTAAGATTTCTGCAGGTACGCGCAGACGGATATCAGCGTCATACAGGCAGGATGCTATTCTTCAAACACAGGACTCAGCGGACATGCAATGGTATAATCTGAATAATGAGATCAGCTGAGATCTTTTTTACCTCATGCACCATTAAATTAGAAAGATATGGTGCTTAGCACATGTTTCTAATTCTGGCCATTCACAAGATGCCATATCTTGAAATGATTAATTGTCCCTTTAAGCAGGTCAAAAATAAACACAGCCCATGACAAGCCATTTACTCGAGAGGCCAAAATGCTTCTCCATCACAAACATCCGCACTAGTTTGCCCAGGCTGGGTGTGGCTGCACACACCCTCGAATGGTGGCGTAAAGAGGTGTTGCCCTTTTTGACCTGAGTGGCTAGTGAAAGTCTGGGCCCCTTAGGATGTTCCAACTGGAAGAAGAAATTGGTGATAGTCAGGTATTTCTTTGATGCAGTTTTGTTTATTTATAAAGAAAGTACAAAGTCCTGCTTCTCCAAATGCAGCAGGACCCAAGAACAAAAAGGAACAGTTTCTTAGCTTACAACCCCAAGCCTCTTTAGCTGATCGACCCAAATGCTCTCTCTAGTTTTTTCCAGGATCACACTGTATTCAACAGCTACTGCTTTGGGTTTCTTGCTTTTTGCCTCCGCTTCTCTCTCTGTTGTGTGTGTTCTGCCTCCCACCCTACTCCCAGTCTCTCTCTCTCACTATTTAGCAAAAGCCCTCCTCCCATTCAGTCCAAATCCCATGGCAGCTTCACAATCCCCTTTTGTCTCAGGTGGGGGGCTTCTGATTAACATTTCATGACAGTCGTGCTAATTGAAGGATGCTTCCCCACCCAATCTTGAAGAGGTTTCTGATTGATGCGATCACCGGTACCTCTCAACATTACAAGGTAGTATGCCTCTGGAGGCCAACAGGAATGATGCTTCGACTTGTCCTGGGGGAGCACATTCATCAACAGTCCCATTTGAAAGTCACACGCCCATTCCAATCTGGGCACCAGATGCTCCCCGTTGTGTGGGAAAGTTGCAGTGCAGTAGAATCCTGGCCAAGTCCCGTGCGTGCCAGACACATATGGGTCATGAAGTATTGCTGGCAACACTAGCATCCTTCCACCCTCATGTGCTTGGACTGCAGCTACCCATGTGATGGTGGCCTTCTGCATAGAAATCCAAGGCAGGAAAGACGCTCCCTGTACCTTCTGGGCTTCCACCTATGCATGGACAGCTGTCCTTTTGGCCTCACATTCAGAATGGATTCAAGCTCTGATTGAAGGCTCAGAAACATAGCTTGAGAACAGGCTTCCTCTTGCTCCATAAACTATCCATTGACCACAGCTGACTCCTGCACCCAGCTGCAGCCACTTCAGATTGTCTCCTCTGAAACAAGATGCAATATCTCACCTGATGTAACCCTTCATCCTGAAGAGAGAGATAAACTGTGGTTTACTGTGTGTTCTGGCTTTTCAGCTGAGCCTTTCAAAAGTGAGGTCCTGGCAGTTCTGCATGGAATTTAAAGACTGTAGGGCACTGTGGCAGGCCTGGCACTGCCCCGCCCCTTTGTGGCAGGGGTGGGATGGGGTGTCGGAACCTCACCACTTCGAAGTTCATGCACCTGTCTCTCTGTCGGCAGCCGGTTGTGGCCTAATGGCCTCCTTCCACACAATCCACTTCACAAGCAGGGTAGTATGGACTAGACACCTGAGTCCAGGTAACTCGCCCCAAGTGTCAGGGCAGTGTGGCCCAATGGCCAGGGTCCACATAAATCGCTCCCCGCATTGGAGCAATGTGGCCCAATGGCCAGAGTTCACACAATCCCCCTCGCAAGTGGGGTAGTACAGACTAGCGGCCAGAGTCCATAGGATTCCCACGGTGGGGGGTGGGGGGGGGTGGTAGGGGGACCCGGGCCCGCCCTCTCCACCGGGTCCTGACCCAGGGCCCTGGTAGTGGCAAGCTCCCCTTGCCACCAGCTCGGTGGGGATCCGCCTGCGACACACGAAGTGTCTATGCGGCTCTAACACCGTTTGCCTCTAAAGTTCCCCTGGGTCACTTCCTACCATAAACGCCAGGTTCTCCGCTTCGTGGGATCCTCCGGTCTGTTCCCCTCCTGTGACGTCCTCCGTCTGGGCATGAGGGTGCATCCCGGCTCGGCTGGCCCCCGGATCCTGGCACGCAGGCTGTCCCTCCTTGGAAGCTGGCGGCGTGCCTCCTTCTCCTCCAGCGGTCAGTCCAGACTGAGCAGCTCTGCAGGCTTTTATACCTGTTCTTCAGTTAGAGCATGCCCAGCAGAGCTTCCGGGGTGGAGCTTCCTCTGCTAGGAAGGAAGGGTTAGCCCCTGCGGTACCAGTGTGAGGCCGATGTTCCCCGTCACAGGCACTTTTAAATGAAATGTTGATCATGCTAGTGCGTGCAAGCAGTTTGCATGTTCCCGGACAGGAGTTCCTTCCACACAGCTGTCTGCATCTCCTGTCCGGGAGCATGCAAGTCGCTTGCACACTATAGCACAACCAGGGACAGCTGCCATTGAGCCTGGTGCCTGCCCCAAGGGGCTGGGCTCAGGGCAGTACACCCATATCGGAGGAGCTATCTGGGCTGGCCGCTGGCTCCTGCGAGCAGTGGCCCAACATATTGCTGATTTTGCCACTGTGGTTCCTGGTAGAGCCCTGCAGCTCCGCGAATATCTGCTTTATATCCATGGATATAAATTTTGCATCTGCTCAGGGCTCTACACCCATGACTCGATTATCAGTACAAAGGAAGGCAGGGGCTGATCTAGGAATTGAGCTCCAAAGTCCCAATCCACTGCTGTAGCTACTAAGCTCTTCTTCCTACTGTCTCAGCTAATTTTCGTGTTAATTAAAAAAAAAAGTTTTGACTAATGAAATGAAAAAGCAGGATATTTGAGAACAATGATAATGCTGATGCGTGGGCAGGAAACAATACTTTGAAATTTTCTAAAAAGTCTTAAAAAATATTTTGTTGCTTTCCATAGCTGTTGGTTGGGATAGGGTGCCTGGGATTTCTTTGGACAGGATGTCCAGGAAGGCTCTCTCAAAGTGGAGAGCTGGCCTGCCTGGGAAAGACAAAACAAAAGGGAAAGAATATTGGAAAGTACCAGAAACTAATTAAAAAAAAAGTCTTATGGAGGGGCTTTTGGCCAGCGATTTCCCAGGTTGCTGGGTTTTTGGCCTGCACCTGAACCAGATATTACAGTGTTGCATTTCTCCCTGCATAAAAAGAACAGTATGGCATTTCCCGTATTACACAGCCTTGTCTGTTTTCTCTATAGGGCAGCGTGGGATTTTTCCATTCCACATTATCATTCCTAACTGGCTCCAGTGATTTCCCTTGAGCTGCTGAATATACATTCAAGGACATTCCAAAAGCAAAGGAAAGGCGCATAACATGGATTTGGGGGCTGCCTGCCAATATTTTAAAAGCTGGGTATATGGGCACAGTTCTTGGCCCCTTGCAAGTGGGCGAGGAGGAGTCCCAGCGCAGCTCCGCTGCATGCTTTCATAAAGTTGGAATTTGGGAATTTTGTGCTTGGATAGCTACAAAGTTCTTTCAAGGTCTCTAGCACTTCAGACACTGATCTACATTTCACACTTATCTACAGCTTAATGAAGTTCTTTGACCTGTGCTTAGAAATGCCACTGTTTATTGAGCGGAGTGCTAGGGGATAGAAAAGAGCACTCTGGTCTGTGACACCATCTGAGGAGGAAAACAGGGCTAAGGATAGGTCTCCACGGCAGCTAGGAACAAGTTTCCCAGCCCAGGTAGCAGAGGCTCCGACTTGCCCAGTTCCCGGGGGGTGCTCGACCCCCGCTCTGGCCCATGCCCCACCCCCTCCCCACTCCTTCCCCCAAGCCCTCACTCCTGCCCTGCCTCTTCCCTCCCCCACCCCTCCCACCCCTGCCCACCCCGTTCCGCCTCATCCCCCCACTTCTTCCTGCCCCTGCTCCTTCCCCCCCCGCCAGCACCGCCTGCACGCCGCTGAATCGCTAATTGCGGTGGGCAGGAGGCGCTGGGAGGGAACGGGAGGAGCTGATCCGTGGGGCTACCAGTGGATGCTGAGAACCCACCCTTTTTTCCCCATGGGTGCTCCAGCCCCGGAGCACCCAAGGAGTCGGTGCCTATGCCAGGTAGATAGAAATGTACTAGTTCTGTTTGACTTGCTAAAAATAGCAGTGTGGAAGCAACGGCATGGGCCCAGTGGGATAGCCACCTGAATATGTGCCCAGTGGGGCTGGGCAGGCTTATACTTGGGTGGTTTGCCCAAGTCACCCCCTAGGGTGCCGAAGCCACCCTGCTATTTTCAGTGCACTAGCTCTTCAAACTTAGAACAGGAGACAACGGGGATACTGCAATCACGCTGGAGCGGCCAAGGCTGTCTTTTTAATGAGCCTCTCACAATCCCGCTGATCTCAAATGTATTTAATAATAATTGTTTTGGCCCCCATCCACACAGTCTGAACAGCATGTGCTGGATGGGGGCTGCAGACACATTTGAATCATCTTTAAACATGGTTCCTTGGGGATGGGAGAAAGGGGGACCTTAGAGCCTTCTGAATCAGTCTCATAAATCTCTGAGAGGCTCTCATATGGGAACAGACCCACAGGCATATGGCCGCAGTGAGCAAGGTGATATCATCTTGTAACCCAATGCACACTCTTACTTCCTCTTGGATCTAACTGCCATGTGGGGGGACTGATCTCACCCTGCAAGAATCCCAGTTACAAATAGATTTGCACAATGTTGTGACAGACAGTAAGTCATCTCTGAGAATGTTTACCACTGAATTCCACAGGCCAGGATTAGTTCAGCTCCCTTCAGGCATAACTGACCACTTCCCAAAACCCCACATTGCTAAGGAAGATGCTGGCAGCCCATATTGTGGGGCAAGAAGAGGGACTCGCTCTTTCTTGAGCATCACTCCAGGGATCAGCCTGGAGGGCCAGAGGACAGCTGAAGAGCTTAATACAGCTGGCTGAAAGGACCTGTGAGCAAGATCCAACAGCCAGAGCTGCAGCTTCGAAGCAGCGTTCCATCCCCAAAACTGATCCTCTAAGGGGTCTGGCAAACACGGTGGGTAGAGGATGGATGCATTTGAGAAGAGGTGATATTCGGCTTTGCCTATGTTACAGAGTTGTGCCACTTTAACTATAGTGGGATAGTTAAAGTGGCACAATCCCCTAATATGGGAACAGTTCAATTTAGATTGTAAGCTCTTTGGCACAGGGATTGTCTTTTTGGTCTGTGTACAGCACCTAACGCAGTGGGGTGCTTTTTTCATGACTGCAGCTCCTAAGCACTACGGTAATGCTCGTAATAATATTGGTATATTGCTACGGATATTCTCACATCGGAAGGGGAATAATTACAGTGGTATAAGGCACTTTTTAACTGATATAACTGTGTCCACAATAAGGCTTTTTCCAGTATAAATGTCAGTAAAAGAAAAAAAAACGGAACAAGCCCCTTCACAGCCAAGAACAGAATTGAGTTCTATCAGCACCCAAGATTGTGTCTCTGCTACAAGACCATCCTTCCTTGCCTGGAGACCCTTAGATTTAAATGTGCTGGGTTAAGCGCGAAGTAGAGATGCTGGTAGGAAAATGTCTGTCAAAACAAAACTGTCATTGGAAAAAGGAAACAGTTTCTGACAAAAATATTTGTAGATTTCACCCCCTTCCTGTTTTCCAGTCTGCTCTAATGCAAACGATTATTCTTACTAGTGACCAACAATCAAATGTAGGTCCCAAACACTCAGACATGGGGTTAACTTTAAGCATGTGAGCAGTTCCAACAGGAAATCCAACTGGCTCCGGGCTGCCACAGGAACCAAGGGGAGCTCAGAAACAAGGGAGAATTGAGCTTATAGTTTTCAAAGGGACCATTATGATCGTCAAGTCTGACCTCCTTCATAACACAGGCCATGGAATTTCACTCAGTAACTGTTGCATAGGAGACAACAACCTGTGGCTGAAAATACGACTCTGTACCTTTGTAGTCTTTGCATCTTTGTAATCTGGTTTACCGCATTCATCATCATGGTATCTGAGAGCCATGGAAGAATAAAACATTATGGATCTGACAGACTCTTAGTCTGGTGTCCCTGGTGCTTTTTAAACTAACCCTCCCCCTCTCTCCCCTGCAACTCATTCTAAGGAGACAGTATCAGGCAACCATGGCATATGGGCTTTTCTCGAGTCTCAGATACATTTATCACTTCTTTTTTTGCTGTCGTTAATGCTGAACTAATTTCTTTGGAAAAAGATGTTGTCATTCCAAGGATAACCATCTCCGTAAATATTTACAGTGAGTGAAAAATATGCCAAAGGTACCAGGAATCTGGCCAGTTGGCAAACGGGGCTTTCCTTGGTCCATCTGGAAGACAAGTATAAACAGATGGAATGCAGATAACAAAACCTATAGTTAAGGTTGCCATTAAAAGACATCATTTTCAGTTGCATGTAACTTTGCCAAATTGAACTGTATGGGCTGAAATTTTCCATGTCGGGTGTCTGTCTCAGGCGGAATTTTTGGGGAAAATCTGAAGTAAAACAGTTCAGCTGTTTCTGAGAATGAGATTTGAGGGGGAAAAATAACACTGTTTTGCCCATGCTAAAAATATTCTTTCAATTGTTCCAGGGTTTAGATGCAGTGCAGTAAAAAAATGCATGGGGCCACACATTGACTGATGAATCATAGAATCATAGAATCTCAGGGTTGGAAGGGACCTCAGGAGGTCATCTAGTCCAACCCCCTGCTCAAAGCAGGACCGATCCCCAGTTAAATCATCCCAGCCAGGGCTTTGTCAAGCCTGACCTTAAAAACTTCTAAGGAAGGAGATTCCACCAGCTCCCTAGGTAACACATTCCAGTGTTTCACCACCCTCCTAGTGAAAAAGTTTTTCCTAATATCCAACCTAAACCTCCCCCTCTGCAACTTGAGACCATTACTCCTTGTTCTGTCATCAGCTACCACTGAGAACAGTCTAGAGCCATCTTCTTTGGATAAAGAGAAATACTCAATAGATGCCTGAATGAGGCAGGGGTCTTGTGATGGGGGAGAACAACTGGATGTGATCACATAATTAAAGTATTGTAATTTATACGCACAAAGAGGATGCATTGAGGCTGCGTGGGCAACATTACTTGATTCTGTAGTGCTAAATTCACTTTTTAAAAATAGTGTTCCCGATTCACGAGGATGGTGTGGTGATACAAAGTACTCATATGCCTTATTTTACTGGCCACCTAAGCTAAGTTTAAATTTTTGTTATATCAGAGTGGTACAAAGCAGCAAAAGTATACCAGTGAAATTGACTAAGTGAGCTGTAGCTCACAAAAGCTTATGCTCAAATAAATTTGTTAGTCTCTAAGGTGCCACAAGTACTCCTTTTCTTTGTACGTATTGCCAGTTCTGAGCCAGATGCTCAACTGATGTAAATGGGCCTAGCTCCATCGACTTCAGTGGAGTTAGGCCAATTTACATCAGCTGAGGATCTGGTCCTATTTATTGTTTCCTTCTAGGGCCTGATACAGCACTGCGTTATTCGGATGACATGGCGAATCAGATCCCTAACACCTCTAACCTGGTTGTCACAGCTTCTGCCGTCCCTCAGTCCTTGCCTGTCTGAGTTGAAGAAAACCCATGCTGAACTCAAGATTGAAAATACATTTAATTTTACACCACTTCAAACCACTCCCAGGTGGCTTCAGGCTCCCCGTACTTTGTGAAAGATTGAGGCTGATCTTTATTGCTCTGTCATATGCTGTGGAATGGATCTCTTCTGTCTGAAATGGTTCTGCCTTTCTTGGCTGCTGTGAATGCTACCAATGAGATGTAGCAAGACTGAGCTGTCTGAAGCAAACAGAATAGATTCATGTTTACCCCAAATAGACAGTTTAACTGCACAAGCCACCAACACTGGCTTTGGTTTTGGTCCAGATTTTTCCATCTTGTTTACTGAGTGAAGGCAGCTTGGCGGTCAACTAATTCCACTCTGGTTTCATCTTCACAGCAGAGCTTTGCTCCTAGCCAAAAGCTGACTAATCTCCTGTAATCAGGAGCACAATCAGCCTGAGGGAAGCACGCATGTACATCAGGATTTCCCTGGCTCCCCATCTCCTCTTACTGCATTTGTTTAGCAATAACACCGTGGGGTCCCCTTCTTGGCTTTGTCCAGCGTTTCTAATAACTGGAAGAGGTTGGATAGTCTCTCGTAGAGGAGATATTTGATATAAATGGATTTATGTCATTTAGACAGCTGTGTAGTGAATTCATTATCCCTAGATGTCACTTCCTTGCAGTTCGGCCTACTGGACACTTGAGCTAAATTGCCTTTTAATGAAGATTTTGGCTTGTTACATTTAACCCCATTGACACCGAAAACAAACACAGTTCCAGCGGGTTGGGCTCTCTTTTTGGATGTGACATCATTTTTAATTCTCTATTTCAGTCCATGCAGAGAAAAATTAGGAGAGAAATGGGGAAGGGGCCTCAGTTCTGAAAAACAAGACCCCAGTTGGGAGGGTTTAAGTGGGACATAAGAGATACATGGGCCTTGTTCTGGTCCTCTGCACAAAGGTGAATTTCA
Organism: Chelonia mydas; assembly: GCF_015237465.2. Lineage (NCBI taxonomy): Eukaryota > Metazoa > Chordata > Testudines > Cheloniidae > Chelonia > Chelonia mydas. The sequence continues at coordinate 8,465,107 of NC_057857.1, forward strand.
CCCAGTGTTGATAATGTTTGAACAATTTGGGACGTACAGTTCAGGTTCCTTTCTTAAATATGTGTATTCTTCTCCTCTTTTTCCGTTCCTTCTCTCTCTGTATGGTTAGTTGGTGGTTTCTCCCTCTGGAAGTTCTCCCGTTTTAAGCCCTTTAAGTCACCATGAAGATCATCATCCTGTTGATTTCACAATCGGTCCATTTTATTCAGCAATGCTTCCTATACAGATAAACACAGCCGGCTGGGAGCCAGGTGAAATATCCTTCAGACACACACATGCCATCTTCTGTCTTCTGGAGATTTTACATTTGTTCTTTCTTTCTTGTTGCTTTTTTGCCTGTTAACCTAAAATAAAAATCATGGAAACACACAAGGCTCAGGAGGGTGAGAGAAAGGTGTTCCCGCAGTTAAAGCATTAGACTTTGAGTTCCTCCTGATTCTTGGCTTCAGTTCCTCCTGCACACTTTTTGTATAACCTTAGCTAACTCACTTCATTTTTCTATGCCTTCGTTCCTTACCTGTAAAGCAGGGATATTAATGCTTTCTTTAAACCTTCTCTATTAAATTCTAAGCCGTTGTGGCAGGGACTGTTCCTATATGTATGCAAAGCATCTAACAGTGATTTCAGGCAGGGCCCCTAGTAATACAAATAATGCCAACATAAACAAGGGCAGAATTTGGCTGAGGATGTTCCGTGCAGTATGCCTGATTCTGTTCTCACTCACCCTGGTGTGAATCAGGAATAATTCCAGCAAGGTCCATGGAGTTTCAGGCAATGTGAATGGACAACGAGGCGCAGCTGAGTCACTGAGATTGAATAAATGTAATCAGGAGGCAGGATCTGGCTCACTAAGCTTGCATGGACAATGTAATTTCTCAGAGATTTTTATTCTTGAATACTCCTCAGACCTCCTACTGTAAAAAAAAAATATTTGAAACATGCTGGGTGTTTTTTGTTCTTTTTTAAAGGAGGCGAGTACTAGTTTGCTGACCTCTTACATCCACCTTAGTACTTTCCTATCCCTATTTGGATGGGATAGGAGCTTTCCAAATATCTTCATGCAGTGGTGGCTGTAGGTCTGAAATCTACGCAAGCAATCAGTGATCTCATCCATTGCTCCGTCAGACACAAGTGCTGGCTGGCTGGGTCTGACTGGCTGTTGGACATGCTGTGTGATGTTTAAAACTGTCCGCAAGGAAACCCACGGGATGTTAAGCAGAGCCATTCCTTCACTGTCAGAACATATAAACATGAACAAATATGGGGTCTGTATGGAGAACATCAAAGTCAGGTAACACTCAGCTCAGTGCAACACCCCGTTGGAGGGAGAGGGCTGAAGTGTAAAAGAGTCCTTGTTTTACATAGCTGCTGTGATACGTCACACAGCCTGGGGTTAGTTCAAGTGCTGGCTGCATTTCCACACCCTGCACCCAAATCCTTCTTCCAAGTGCTTGCTGGAATCAGAGCATTTCAACTTTTTGTTTGCTTTAAAATGCCCTTCTGTCCTGGGTTTCTGGAAACAACATACATGCTTCATGCCAGATGCTACTAGTCCAGAGACACTGAATTACTGTTTGTGTTGGAGGAAATACGGTCATTTCTTTAATGCAATGGGCCTGGGCTTGTATTCGCAGCACCCAGAATTGTGTACATGGAGTGGATATATTTAATCATTTCACCACTGTGTGTGTATCTTCATAGTAATAGCTGCTGATGTCGGAGCCAGGAATACTTCAGCCTCCAAACGTTACCTCCTTTTGACCCTGAGAAGTGCTTTGAGATCTACGGATGAAAAGCACTATATAAGAGCTAGCTTTTATTAATATTATTATACAGAAAGCTGTCTGATTATGGTCCAGGTCCTAAAGCTCTTAGTCACATGAGTAATCCCATTGGCAGCTCGCATCAATAAGCACTATTTGCACAAGTGAGGGCTGAAAATTGGGCTTTCTGCTTGTGTATGTGTGTACACGCACACACCCCCACACACTACATAATGATGTAAAGTGATCAGAATACACAAGGTACCTACTTCTATTCTGGGCCATATCTGCAGCCAGGTGTAAATGGATGCAGCTCCAGTGACTTCAGTGGAGTTGTGCTGATTAGCACCCACTGAGAGTCTGGCCCTCTCTCTTGATTAATTGCTGTGGAGTTTTCTACAGGATATGGACTGACTTGCAGCCAGGATCTCTCACAGTCTTCATCGCTTGTGTGTCATGATATATTCTTGAATATATTGACTGCACTGCTTACCACTAAAGTACAAGTATTTGATGGTCTCTCCGGACTTCATTGCGTAGAGGCATAGAGTGGGATTGTCTAACATGCTCAGCATTGGCCTAACTCTGCTGCCGTTGAAGTCAATGCTAAAACTCCCAGGAATTCAATGGGAGTAGCATTAAAACAACCCTGATAGCTGCTGAAAATCTCTCCCCAAGATTCTTTCCTTTCTCATGGATAAGTTTTCATCCCCGCACAATGAACATGATCTCTAAACTCTTCCTTTCCCGTGATACCAGGATAATCTTACTCACGCCTATTTAATTATAAGCCCTCAAGAAGCATCTAGGAGACCAAAATGGGGTATCAGACAGACTTGCTCTTCTGACCATTTGAAGTTCTCAGTGTTTCAGTTACAAGATCGGTCATTGGAATACATAGTTTTTATAGCCCTGGAAATCTTAGATTTAAACTCTACGTCAGTGGTTCTCAACCTCTTTGCCATTGTGGGCTGCATATGCAGCTCTCTGTGTTATGTGGGCTGTCTCCACACAACATATATACTGCCTGCATGGCCCTGTGGATGTCCCACGGGCCACAGATGTGTGCTGATTGGGCCACAAGTGAGCCACTGCTCTATATCCTCCCTCTAAGTGGGGAGTCCTTTTTGTTTAAAACACTGATTAATGGCTGGACTATGGTTTAGATAATAAGTAAATAAAGGGATTTTGGAGTCCGTTCAAAAGCATCTGGTGGTCCGGATTTGGCCCCCGGTCTGCCTACTAACTACCCCTGGTTTAGATGTTTTCTAAGGCAAACAGAAAAACTTCTCTTCATACCTTTCTAGACATCCAGTTCTGTACTCTCTTCACAGTGAATCCTTCAGGTTTTGCATCTGGCTTGTACGACTCTGAAATCCTATAATAATCCAAACTCTTTGCATTGGTCCAGGTTCAAAGCAAATCCCAGAGGTATTGCATGGATGTGATATACAGAGTTATCACTTATTTTGGAAACTTTAACAGAACTGTTACAAAATCCAGATTTGTTCCTGCCTTATCCCAGCCCCAGCAATAAAACTGAGCTGTACTGCCTTTAGTTCTTACTCTTCCAGTGGCGACAAATGCTCACATCAGGGCAAGAGGGGCTGAAGGCTTCTCTTACTCCTTGTGCATACCATTTACTGGAGAATTTAAAATGACAGAAAAATCAATAATATGTAACTGATGATGTAGACAGTTTCCTGCATGTAGAAATCCCAAGATCCACCTTCTCCTGGGGTGGAGTTCTCTTTAGCAGAGCTTGTTCACTACAATCTGGTCTGACCACTGACAGAATTCATACAAGCTGTGTTTCCACCAGGGTGTGTATTCTCATGGCCCCAGTCACTGTCTGCAAAGAATTGGGATTCACATCCTCCTACTCCTTTCTTGACATAGCAAGACACACAAATATTCAGCAGGCCCTCTGTAGGTGGGACCATATCTACAGAAAGATGCAGTAGATTTCAGGGAAGCTCTGCCACGCCTCACATTTCACTACCCTTAGCCAAGACTATTGCGTTTATCAGTGCAGCTGGCAAAAGGAGCCAAAAGCATATCTTCCCAGGAAGTGTTTTCTCAAGGCTAAATCCCTAGATGTCACCACCAGCACATTAATAGCATGAAACCCGTGATATTTGGTTTTGGCTTGTACGCATTCCTTATTGTCATCTCACCTACCTTCATCGTCTTTCTTTCCTTCCCTCCCTCACCCTGACCTCGGCTCTTCAGCAGCAAAGGGAAACAAAAGCACTGGACCTCCGACAGGCTGATGCATTGACCCACCTCTTCAAGGTCATTCTCCTCTCCCCACCACACAGTGACTCATTGTGCAGCTCATCTGTGATGACATAACGAGTTCCCCAGCTTCAGGAGAGTGATCATTAAAATAGCACCCGCCTGTGCAAAATCGTGTCCCATTGGAAACGATGGAGGGATTGGAATCAGTCTGGAAAATTAATTCCAGTGGGCTTGAATCTCCAGGGAAATATATTTCTGAATGTAACCACAAGGAAAGCCACATTTTATGGAGTGGAAATGGGCAAAGACTTCAAAGGTATTGTTCAGATCAAAGAGGCCGGGGAAAAATGTTTTATAGCAGATAAATATTTCAAACACTTGTTATGCCATGTACAATGTCTGCATGGAAACATTCCTCTCTAAGGAATCCTTGGAGGAGAGGACGTTGATCCAAGATGCAAACTTGCCTGTAGCAAGTGTCTCAAGAGAACGTATCCATCAGGGTTTAATGCTGCAGGAAGTTTATGCACATTAACTGAAAAGACAAACCAGCACTGCTCATGTGACACATTTGACGCAAATATGCAGGCATTACCCCGGATTGTAACCGAGGAGAGAGACAGCACCCAGTACTGGGGAAAATGACAGAGGTGGTACTTATTACTGTATATCAAGGAGGTGGTACTTATTACTTTATATCAAAGACTATTTGAGACAAAATATGCTGAACACAATACTAATTAACATGAAACTTAAAGGCCTAGGAATGAAACAGGGCACTAACAATCAAGACAGATTAGTTCTATTCCCACTAGAACTGGGCATAATTTTTCAGCTGAAACTTTTTAGTTTTTTGGATGAAAAATGCAAATTTGGCAACGTCAAAGTGTTTTGCAAACTTGCGTCCGTTTCACCAAATTGTTCGTTTCAGAAAAAATAAATTAAATCACAAAAAAATGTCTATTTCAACATTTTCTAAAATGAAATGTGGTGGGTCTTTGTTTTTTGTTTTTGTTTGTTTTTTCTTTTGGGAGGGGCTTGAAAAAAATATTTAATTTAATCATTATAATGAGTTTAATTTTCTATTCAATTTTAAAATGGGTAAAAATGGTCAAAAATGAAAAAAATAAGTTTTAACTTTAATTTATTTTTTTAACTTTCCAGTTCACAGAAGAGTTCAAACATTTTCATTTTTGTTCTGACTGGAAATGATTTTTTGCTTTGTTCTGATTTTTCAAAAATTGCTGATGAGCCAAAAAAAATTCCATTCTTCACCCAGCTAATTCCCACCACTGCCAACACTTCACTCTGTGCCCTTGAACAACCCATTTTATATCCCTGCACATCAGTTTCCCTATCTTTAAGGGCCAGATTCAGCAAAACACTCAAATGCATGCTTAACTCTAGGTATGTGCTTAAATCCATCCCCATTCAGTGTAAGCACATGCTTAAATTCCATTGAACTCACCGGGAGTTTAAAAACATGCTTAAAACTAAGAATATGCTTAAGTGCTTTGCTGAACCAGGGCCTAAGATGGGTATAAAACTTTCTGATACACAAACAGGGGTATTGTGAAGCATAGTCATTGTATCTTCGTAAAGCACTTTGAGATTATTAGGCAACAGGTGCTATAGAAGTGCTAAGAATTGTTATAACGGGTATAATATAATGAGTACAATATCTCATGGCTTCTAATATCAGTCTGTGAATGTGTCTCTCTTGATGTCAGTCTGTGAATTCCCTAACACAGTAAAGAAATTAACTTTCAGGTCTTTCTGCTATATTTTAGAGTATGTGGGGAGAACTAAGATGGCTTTACGACCAACAAATCCCCTCTCCTGCGCAGTAGAGAGAATAAACCATCATCACTATAAACTATGGGCCTGATTCTAATTTATACCTCCAGCTTTAAAATGAGTGGGAATGTAATTTATGTCCATTGCAAGGCCTCTTTATGCTGCCAGAGTGGTGTAAAGGGGCTTTAGTGTAAATGAGACTCAGGCCCTATGTCTTTGCCAGATGCTGTGTGTTACACTTGCAATTGTAAAAACATCATTCACAGTTGCATCATTCACCAAAATAAAATAAACCACAATAAATAAATCTGAAAGCAAATGATTGGACTGCTCTGTCTTTGCTCATTATCTGTGGAGCTGATCTGTTTCAGATGCAAACTGGATGTACATTTCTAGTCTTTCCCTAATAAAGTGATTTTGTGTTTTCACAGGAACAAAGGGATCCTTGGAACTGCCGTGGATGGAGTAGCTAATTAGTTGGCTTGTCTGTTTTGCAGAATCGTTGTAATTGATCACCATACGTGGGGGCAGAAAGGAATTTACTCCAGGCCAGATTGGCTGTGGCACTGGGGTTTTCATTGCTTTCCTCTGCAGCGTGGGGATGCGGGTCACTTGCCAGGATTAACTGGGTCTGTCTCATTTGGTCATTTCCCTTTCATTGTGGGGGCCTTGAGCACTAATACACGTCAGATCCTCCTGTTCTCTGCCTGTGGCACAAAAGAGTCTAGTCTCCTGTGGACTGTGATACTTAGGTCTCATTTCCATTGCTGGGTTAGTGAGTGGGTGCCGTGTGGTGCTGGTGGCTTGTGACATACAGGAGGTCAGATTAGATTGCCTGTTGGTCCCTCCTGGCCTTCAACTCTAAGACTAAATTAATAAGAGAAAGATCCTGCCACCCTGAATCATCTAAGTAGTACTTAATTCTTCACATAGTCCCATTGACTGCAAGGGGATTACTTACCCAGGGCTAGACCACCACAGCTCTTCTTTGGCAAGACAGGGGAGTAAGCGAGGGATAGGACCCATGCTCGTCCTTGCTCAGGTTGTGACTCTAGCTACAGGGGGCAGAGCAGGGGCTACTCACCAGTTACTGCCCAGAGTGAGCGAATGGGCCCGTGGTTCTGCTGCCCCACTAACACAATGGGGGAGTGAGCTGCTCCATGAAAAGCTGTGAAGTAAGTTATTCGCCTACTCAGAGCAAAAGGGGGAGGGGGATGGACCAGGAGGAAATGTGACTCTGAGGGTATGTTTACACTGCAGTCACACCCAGGCTAGCTTTGATCTAGCCAGCTGGGGTCCCAGCAGCAGCATGGGCTGGACAAGCATGCCAAGACCCCTGGGTAGCTACTCAGACAGCTAACCCATGATGAAGCCTGTGCTACCAGGGTTCACCAGCTACCAGTACCCAAACTAGTAAGACCAGAGGTTCTCAAACTTCTTTGCACCATGATCCCCTTCTGACAACAAAAATCACTACACGGCCCCAGAAGGGGGGACTGAAACCTGAGCTTGCCTGAGCCCCGCTGCCCCAGGCGGAGGGGCCAAAACGAAAGCCCCACTGCCCCATTTGGCGGGGGGTGGGAGGGGGAGGAGGGCCAAAGCCGAAGGCCAAGGGCTTCAGCTGAAGCCCTTGGCCTTCGGCTTTGGCCCTGGGCCCCAGCAAGTCTAACGCCCGCCCTGGTGACCCTATTAAAACAGGGTCGCGACCCACTTTGGGGTCCTGACCCACAGTCTGAGAACCGCTGAGCTAGACGGCAGCTCGCTTGGGGGCGTCTGCACAAGCTGCAATCACACCTCGTGTTTGCAGGCTGTGCGCACCTTGAGTCAGTTCACTCTGTGGTCTGGCTTCGGATTGTGAAGCTGGCACTGCCCCTCACTCAGGGCAGATGGAAAGGTTGAAGCCTAACTCGCCCTGGGAAGCTCTCTTTGCTGTAGGTTGGACAGAATCAGGCGTAAGTACATTCAGCTCTCGTGGTTTTTGCTCTGTGCAGTGCTTTCCCCCTCCCCACCCCCCAACACACAGATCCGTGACCTAATTCAGTCTTCAACAGTGCAGCGGCAGAACACAAAGAGAGGTGACGGGTGAACAATCTGGAATTATGGCACCGTGTCTTACCCATAAGACTTAAGTCATTTAATCCTTTAGACATTACTGCTGCTCCCAACAGCTCCTCGCCCATGATCTGCGGCATGCCGCAATGACACAGGGCACAGTTGTTGCAAAAGTTGTAGGAACAACTTAACAAATTCCTGTAAAAGGGGATCAAGGCAGCACTAAATATTCAGAGCAGGATTAAGCAGCTTTTGTGTGGTCTTCCAGAGGGCTTAGAGGCTCTTGACATCCCTTTGGAAATGAGGGGTAAATTTTCCAGTAAGAGATATTTAAGGAAGCTTATAGGGAAACTAGTCTTGCTACAAAAGTACAGGTCCTAATGCAACCTCGGCCAGTGTAGATTTTAGCAGAAGGCTTTGACTATAGAAAATTCTCCAGGGTTCAGAGAATGATGGCAGGAAGTGGCTGCAAATTCCTTAGGTATGATATGGTTGTAAGAAGCCAGCACAGTATGTTGCCGACACCCTGAGAGCTAGGGGCTACGAAATCCAAACTCACGTGCTGATTGTCAGAGCCCTGGATGCATGGGACCCCAGTAACGAGAGAGTGCTGAGAGAATGTGGAGTCGGTCAACGTTACGCTTGGCTGATGTGGCAACTCATGGTGTCGGATGCCATCAGGTGGTCAAGGTACATCTACATAGAACACCTCACCTGACATCAAGAGGATGAGCTGGAGTGCTGATGAGAAGGGCAGTCGGGAAGGTAACAAATACTTTCCTGATGGACTGTTTTTTCTGTAAATGGACAACCTATCCGAAATTCTCAATTACTGAGGGACAATCTTCACTCATTGATATATTTTGCTTTCCGCCACCAACTCTCTGTATAACTTTTTTCATGAGTAATGTACCCAGATGCATGGATGCTAAATACCTAAACTGCATTCTTCAATTCGTTCACCTAAATTTAGGTTATTGCTGATTATGCAGTATATGTAACTTATGGCTTTATCAACAAGCTTGTATTTGCGGGTAATCTAAACACGATACTCAGATGTACAAACACTCTTTTCTCAACCTGTGTATTATGTAATTTTAATATGAGCACACTTTAAGATTGCCTCAACCCCTATCTCAAGGCAAGGTCAAGCAACCAGTCGGGAGGGGCAAAGGAGGGATTGGGGGGGAAGACATAAAATACTAAAAAAACAAAGAAATGCCTGTCTCTGACCGTAGTACAACCTCACTCCTTGCCGTTCCCATGGGGTGCATGGGTACACTCCCTGTGGGCATGCATTGCAGGTGTATTTGGGCCTGCTCAGAAAGGAGGAGGTGGGAATGGGGAATAGGCTAATGGGGACACAGGCAAGGTTCTGCACCGTCAGAGCTGGGAAGGGGAACACTGGGAAACAGACTCTGCCAGCATGTAGAGCTATGGATATGCTTGCTTGGCACTAACCCCAATAAACATCGCATTCCCTGCACTTCGGACTTCTGGTCTTCTGCTTTCTGTCTGCGTGACAAGAACCAGGGGAGGAGGTGAAGGGAAAGCCCTCTAACAGTTAATCCGAACCGAAACCAACAATTGGGTTTGATTACAAGTTCATAACTGTCTGGGATTCAGAACTACAATAGCCACGAATGGCTCAGTCTTTCTTTATACAGCCTGGGCCTTTGATCTTGGTCTCAGGGAAGAAGTGATCAGTAGACAAAAGGCTGGGTTTCTGCATAACCAGAGATGGGAAATTTTCATTCATCCCCCCCTCGATATTTTCCAGGAAAAGCATATAACACTTTTTGTTCTAGAAGTCAATTGTCGTCTGGTACTAAGTACTATAGTGAAAAACAAACTCCCAGGTCTCACATCAGTCACATCTTCCCCTGAAGAGCTTCCATACAATCCCGGCCTACAATAATACATAAACCATTCATGTCACACAATGAACCCCAGAGATACTGAACTTAATTCAATAAGATCTCCCCAGGTAATTTTCTGCAATATCCAGATCTGTCGTAGCCTCCATCACTGTACTATCCACAGGTCTTACAGTCTTCAGTGTAGTTATCCTTACACAGCTCTGTGAGGTAGGGAAGTGATATTATCCCCATTTTACAGATGGAACACTGTCTTCAATGTAGTTATCCTTACACAGCTCTGTGAGGTAGGGAAGTGCTATTATCCCCATTTTACAGATGGAACACTGAGGCACAGGAAGACTAAGTGATTTGCCTACAGTCATACAGGAAGTCCGTGGTGGAGCAGGGAATTGACCACCCAGGGCTCATAAGTCACAAACTAGTACCCTAACCGGTAGACCATTTTGCCTCTTTAGAGGAAAGAGATGGCCAGAGGGTTTCCACGCATTTGTGGGGGAAAGTAACACCAGCACAGTGAAAGAGAAACAGGAATTAAAAAATCCCTTCTGGTACTACTCAGAGTTTGTAATAACGAAAGTGAAGAGAGTCCAGAAGTAAAGTAATAATGACCAAGAAAGAAGGAAGGTTTTCTTAGAAATGGGCTGAGAGTCAGGTCAACTCATCGTGTCCTTTCTACTTTCCCTATCAATACCCAGGAAGTCTTTAAAAGTGCTTGTGAAAATCAGGAGTGAAGTCAATGGAATTACACCAGTGTAAAACCACTAAGCCAGAGCATAATCAGCTCCCTACCAGATCTGGCACTACAAATGAGATGTGAGAGTGTAGCATGTAGAGCCAACCCTTATGAAAATAGATTAATAGATTTTAAGGTCAGCAGAAACCATTATCATCATCTAGTCTGATCTCCTGAAGGAGAGGAAAATTTCACCCAATAATTTCCATATCAAACCCATAACATCTGTTTGAGCTATTGCATATGTGTTAAAAAGGTGTTCTATAAAATTTAATAGGGATGAAATCAATAGGCTTCTAAGAAATTAAATAAGGGACTACAGAAACGACTCTGTAGCCTTACAGAATTTGTCTTCTTTTTCAAGTTTTCTTTTTTTTAAACCACCCTACAGGATTCAATAACAGGGATATCACTCTCTAGCCCATTAAATTCTATAAAATAATTTGTAAAACCTATCAAAAGGATCTCATTTGGTGTTAAACTATATGGGACATTTTTTGTAAGGCAAGAAATCTTGTGAGAAAACACATCCAACCAAGGTTTGTGCCAGGGTAAGCAGACCACCAACTGACCTGTTTAACACATGCCAGGAACGGCATGATGCCAAGTTGGCCAGTGGGTTTCTCTCCCAGATGAACTGTTTGTCCCAGTAAGGGAAACAAGTCCAAGCACAAGACAAAGGGGTATTTCTTTTCTCCTGCTTCTTTGTTACACTTGTTTGTCTGCCGATGAGTCTTTATTGCTAGCAGCAAATTATTAATTGCATCTGGGGGCTCAGTTAGTGTTTTTACCAATGGACTCTTGTCAGCTGGGATGCAAAGTGGCTAAATGTATTTCCACTTTTGCTTGAGATTTCTTTCATTTAGGTGCATTTTTTTTAAAAAGACTTTTTATGGAGTAGTTTGCATTTATTGTGGTGGATGGGTGGACAGTGAGCCCTGCAATGAGTTAAGAGAAGGTCTAGGACCACATTTTGCTCTCTTACATTCACTCCTGTGGGGCTGCTCTAGAGTCACATTGGTATAACAGAGAACAAAATATAGCCCCCTGACAAGGACCAAACACCTCTGTCAGTTGCCATAGTAGGCAACCCTGCCAACCACGTCTGTGGTGATCTACCTTTTCCTGTGAGTCAGCCCTCTGGCAAGGTGACGTTCATTCCTTCCCCTTCCAGGGTAAACCAAGCCCAACCAACCAATGGTCTGACAGCATCACACTGGATCTTTGGCCCAATTTCAGACTTTATGGGGGAACCCAGGCTCTCCCTCTACTCTGGGTTCCAGCCCAGGGGCTCTGTATGAAGTAGATAAGGTCTCTTCAGACCATCTGTTGTATCTCTGGACTGCTTCCTACCATGGCCCATGGCTAGACCTTTCTCATAGTCTTTTCCCAAGCTGACTCTTCTGCAGAGCCCTAAAAAGGGGAACCAAACAAGTTATGGGGAACAAAACCCTCCAAAATGTCTGGCGCAAGGTCTGTTCTGTACCAAGGAGGCTCTGAAACTTAGGAGTCTCTGGTTAGACTCTGTCCCCAACTAGGTATTCCTTTACAGGGCTCCTCTCTCAGTCAGCCACTGCTGAGCTGGGCTTTTCCTCTTTTAACTCTTCCTTCCAGGCTTGACACCTCACACAGCGGTAACAGGGTGGGGTTGCACTCGCAAGCCCTTATTAACCCCTTCTTGGTCAGTGTGGGGTCTGTGTACCCCGTCACAGTGTTGTGGATATAGGCAATGTTGGGGTGGTCCATCTAGTACATTATCTCTTCTCTGACAGTGGCCAGCACCAGATGCTTCATAGGAAGGTGCAAGAAACCTCATACAAGGTAGATGTAAGATAATCTTCCCCCTATGGTAGGTTTGCTGCTAATCCCCTTTGCTAGAGGTTGGTTTAAACTCTGAAGCATGATGTTTATTCTCTCTTCCAAAATGTACATTATCATTACTACAATAGCTCTTGAGAATCTTGCTTTTCTGTACAAGGCCCATGCCCATCTATATCCATAATCCAAGGCTCACTGGGCCTGTGTCCATAGTGTTTCACTTGCAGGAATGCTGAAAACCCATCATGTCAATTATGTTGGAAGATGGCATCTAAGAAGGATGTATATAAAGATTTATATCACCAGCCTGATTCTCTGGTCTGGCTGTGATGAGCTCAAGACTTGCAGGGTGGGGACAAAGGTGACTTAAACCACAGCCAACCAACTCGCTAGATAGGATCCTGGTTCTGGACAGAGTGGCAATGTTCAGTACTCCGCAGTGTAAATGAAAGAATCCTTAGAGCTGCTTTAATGTTGCCTGGCTACCTGTGGCAGGAAGGTCTGACGGCCAGCTGGTCTAGTGGTCAGCTCATGGCCTTCCGGTTTCTGCCAGTCCAGTCATCCCAGAGGGGGCCCCAGCTGCAGCCTCAATCACCCCCTCATTCTCCAATTGCTCCCCCAGAGAGCAACATGCAAAGGAGCAGTGGGGGTCAAGGTTAGGGGACCCAGGCCCACCAAGTCTACCAGGTCCTGTCACAGGGTCCTAGGGGTCTTTCAAAGTGTTCATCCCAGTTTCTGAGCTACCTCCTACCAGTCTGGAGCTCCTCAGTTTGGGGCACGCTCACTGGCCTAGCAGACTCTCCTTAATCTTGTAGCATCCTGTTCAGTCAGTCAGTCTCTCTGAGGGCTTTCAGCTCCCAAAGATGGGGAGTGGAAGCCAAGTCCCTGCTGCTAGAGCAATCTTCACAAAGCTCTTGCCATTCCCTGCCCATCTCTCAGCATCAGCTTGGCTTCCTGGTGCCATATAAAGCTCACTCCCCCTCTCCTGGGTTTCCTTTAAACCATTCCTCCACTGGGAGCATGCCCTCCTCCTGGTGAGGGGTGGGACCTCCCTAGCCTAGTATTGTTCTAGTCCCCTCTAGCCCTGGTTCAGTGTGGGCCCTGTAGACCCCATCACGCTACCCGTGGTCCCAAGGTCTAGCATTCGAAGATCCACAAAATCTGATAACATTCTGCCCGCACCTTCTTTCCCTGGCCACATCCCTACACTGTGGGATGGAGCAGGGTTGGGCTAGCATCCTCCACAGCAGACCAATGCTCTCAAAGGATTTTCCCACAGTGGGAGAATCCTCCAACTACCTGGATCAGCTGAATTTACAGCTGCATTGTGTATATGGACGGGCACAAAGTGGCTTCACCAGTGCCCAGGATCTGGGCCAATGTATAATAAAATGTGTAAGTATCTTTATTTTACTCTTCTCCTCCTGTCCAGTGAATGCTGCTTGACTTTCTAAACTGGAGGCTCACCAGGAGAGGGGCAGCAACTTCTTGTGTGGGGTTGTAATACCTACCACATACAAGTGCTACCAGAATGCTAAATAATAACATGCACCACTATGGGGCTATAGTTCCCCTTCTGGTGCCATTGATCAACAAACCATAACTAAAATAAAGAGGGGGGAAATCTGGGCCCCAATGAAGTCAATGGGAATTTTGTCATCAACCTCAGGGTACCCAGTATGTTGGTACTTAAGGTTTCCCTTAGTGAATAAATAGCAAGGAAAAGCCAAAGTCCTGGCACCAAATATTATGATTCAAATAATACAGTATGTACGGTATGTATTTCTTCAAAAGACTAATGCTTTTGGGATGTCAGTGTCTAGCTATAAAGTCATGGGGAATTGTCGATCTAGACACTTGCTATCTTAGAAAAAACCTCCAGTGTTATTTTTTCATAAGCTGTTAAAGCAGGAAGCCAGTTGGGTTATCAGTTACTGTAGCATTTTGGTGGCCTAGCCACTGAGTGGCGGCTGCAGGCTGCGTGCACAGGGCAAAGTGGGCATGAGAAGAACATCGTCAAAATCCCGACAGCCTTTGCCAAAACTGCTGACGTGAACATGTGGCCAGGGGAAAGGGCTGGTGCCATTTTATAACTTGCCGCTGAAGCAATGTCTGGAACCTAGTGAGCATTTTTTGCCCTATCCCAGCTAATAAATTACATCCTTTACAGGAACGCTTTGCCCCGTACAGCACAGAGACTGAGAAGGGTATTTCCAGATCAACCTCCACATCTGTTAATACCATTCATTCTTTGGCAGTGTGTGTTTATCTCATCAGAACTATTGGTCACGTCTGTGAGCAGTTTGATGCTCTGTTGTTATTTCCCACAAAAGAATGAAATACTGAAGACGATAAGGAATAGTATTAAATATGTTATTTGAAAGCCTTTTGATGCTGCTGGTCTGCCATCACGCATTAAGATGCAGGAGGTATTATAGAGTGTTAGCAAGTTCCTATTATAACCAGTATTTCTAGCTAGGCACACCTGGGAATTCAGCATGCTAGTAGCATTCTGCCTGGAAGTACCTTACACATATGATGACATCACAGCAGGTGCTTTCTACCTTGGCATAGAGGTAGAGCACCTGCGCTCTGAATATCAGGACCCTTTTAGATGTCTCTGGTTGGACCCCCAAAATTATTAGTCACTTTGGAAAATCTTGAACAAAGTGACACCCTAATAATCAATGTGCAGAGCTGACAAATTTCTTAGCAGCCCGAGTCATGACATACATCTGTTGATTGTCTCTTATGGCCTAAATCTTCTCTTCCCAAAAATATTTTTTATTTGCTTTGCAAGGGAAAAACCAGACATTGTTCCAAAACATTTTGCTTTTAAACTCAATACCTCCTCTGAAGTAGGGCCTATTACAAACTGAGATACCTGTCTTTTTGCATAATTTTTCCCTTGGGGCTATAAACCTCTATTCATGTAGCTTTCGGGTTCACCTTTCATAGGGTAGTCATTTCTTACCTACATTTACTAGGTATGTTACAGCTATGGGGTATGTGTGTGTGTGTGTATCTCACATTGAGTGTAACTGGGACAGAGAGTAGGACAATAGCTGGAGAGGTCTGAATTGTGGGCAGGTTTGGAAATCTCCCGAGCTCACTAAGCAGGTGCCGCCAGGAAATCCCATGTTTATGGTGGGAAGAGAGATGATGGAATTCCGGCTTTAAGGACCCTCCCAGGGGAATGAGTCAGAAAACCCACAGCCTTTGTGCCTCGGGTTGTCTCTTTTTTTCTATGCAGGGAAGTCGCGTCTGTTGCATACAGACCTTCCACATCTGCAGTCGCTCATGTGCCCTTGTTGCGGTTTCTCTGGAGCATTCCTAAAGCGTGAACTCGCTGAGCCTCCCAGATTAGTGCAGGAAAGCCGAGCTGACTGCCTAGTGTCCCCCCTTGCTGTGGGCAGGCAGCGTTCAGCTGGCTTGTGTGTGCAGCCAGCCTGAAGTCTAGAGACCGGCTGAGGCTGGGATCCCGCGCAGTAGCTGCTGATGTCATCACAGGATGCTAAATGCACATTCTCGTGCAAAGACATCATTGTTCAAAAGCCCCCACAAAAGCTGTCCAGTAATGATCCAAACAGCTGCTCTGCTGGCTTTGAAGCCAATAGCCCCTTAGTGAGAGACAAGGGTGTCAATGTCCCTCTCACTCCTTCATGTAAGTTTTAATATCTATTTAATCAAGTTTACTGCTTTTCTGTTCCATCCAAATGGATGATTTCATGCAGCTCAGTGGGCTGTCAGCATGGATTTTTCAATGCAGAATTTTATATTTATTTTGGGTGCTTAAGGGCTTTAGGCACCCAAAATCAAGGGATGGAACTTTCAAAAGTACCTGAGTGACTTAGGAGTAGAAATCCCACTGGAAAGCAATGCTCCTAATCAATCAGTGCTCCTAAGTCCCTTAGACACATATAAAAACCCATCCCAGGCACACAACTCCCTTAGGCTCATTTGAAAATCTTACCCTTATTGTTGATACACACAGGCACGCACACACATTTATGGTCAGGCACCTAAGGTAATCTGATCAATAAAAACTGAAGAACCAACCAGTCCATACAATCAGCTGAAAGCAAAGGATCTGGCAGCTGGGCAAACTCAGCTTCATACCACTCATTGCATTGTCACCCCAGGTCATTTAATGGGACAGTGATTTGGGCCCTAGGTCCTGATTCACTGGTTCATCCCTAGTCGGTGATGCACATCAGCACATGCTTAACTTCAATCCCTGACGTCAACGGGACTTAGGTACACAGTAAGAATTAGGCACATGCTTATGTGCTTTGCTGAACAGCGATGGATTTAAGCTTGTGTTTAAATGCTTTGCTGATTTGAGGCCCTAATAATGTCTGACTCGCAGAACCGCATCCTGACTCCCTAACTTTGATTCTTTGCACTTTTATAAAAGCTCAAATCTGGATTCCCCCCACCCCAAACTTGAAAACAAAATCTGCACTCTTGGGATAAGACCTTTTCTACATCACGTTCTCAGCAGGAACCACATTTTTACAGATCAGTTATAGCCCCTCTAAAAAATTGGTATTTAATAATGAAAATGCCGATGGAGCCTCATAGTGCCACTGAAACACTGACATTGCTGCTGGGCAGTAGGTACGTGAATCAGATGCTTAGAGTCTAACCTTTCAGAGCTGAAAACAAAACTGGAATGAAGCCAATAGCCAGAGGCCCCAATTCTGCCAGGAGCAGAATACCGACTGCGAGTCAGTGGGACATCAGGACATTGGGGTTCTCACATGAGCAGTGCAGCATCTTGCAGGCTCCAGCCCAACTCCTGACTGTGAGGAATGACAATGTATTTGATTTCCGCTGTCAGAAAGCAGGGGCATTACCAGTTCTCATCCCAGCAGCTGGAGCATCAGCCAGCAGAGATGTCCCTCGCTGTAAAACAAGCAGCATGTGCTAGAGTGGGCCAGATCACTAGTCAGGGTCATTCCTAGATTTTCTGTGGCCGCATGCCAAGCCATATTTGCACGGCTGTAGCCAGCTCCTTCCCATCTATGACATCATCCACTCATTTCCAATAGCCATGATCCCAGCTACTTCCTACAGGTCTCTGACCTCCTAAGGCTGGAGTTGTCTCCTGCTACCACCCCCACCGACATGCCCGTTTGTTCAGCATATTGCAACCACATTACCCAGGAGATGCTGCTGTCGCATAATTTCCCAAGCAGTGAAGTCAGTCAGGGAATTCATTCAGTCTCACAGCTGGGGCTAGAGTCAGACAGGACCACAAACAGGGAATTGGGGAAGTAGCTTTGATATGAATCATCATTCATCTTTTAAACAATTGCTTCCATGTGACCATGAGTGTGTATGTATGTGTGTGTTTGTGTGGGGGGGTATGGTTGCCAAAGAAGCACAACCTTTTGTGGCTGTATAGTCTCAGAAGCATACGGCCGACTCTGCACACATGGATACACTAGCTCTGATTGAAGTAGCCAGAAAACAAGCAGGGACATAGCCAGTTCTCATTCAGTCCACATCTTCCATCAAGGCATATGGGGATTTGTCACCTAATGTAATGGGGCACATTTGCCATTAAAAGAGACATTTCTTTCCCTCCCACAGGAGTGGAAAGGGGGGGTAGCTTCAGTGTAACCCTGGGCATTGTTGTTGTGTAGAGGGTTGTGTGCACTTGTCAACAGTTTGATGGTGTCATCCCAGTGCATAGCAAAATAAAACAACACTGAACTGACACAACGGCAGACTGAACAGAGGTTCAGAGTTGAGCAAGATCATAGAATAAATAACATTTGCCTAACAGTGCTCCTGTGGCTATCACTGGGAACTTTAGTAGTGAAGTGAGGAAGATAGTCTAGTGGTTGGATACTACCCAAAGACTTGGGTTCAAGTCTCTGTTCCACCAGAGACTTTCTGTGTGACCAGGGGCAGATAATTTAGCCTCTCTGTGCTTCAGGCCCCATCTGTACAATGGGGCTATTAGTCATACCACACAGGGAAACAGTGAGGGGAAGTACACTAGATTGTGAAGAGTTCAGATATGATGGCTGGGGCATAAAAGTCAAAGGGAGCTTTACCACTGACTGCAGAGGGAGCAAAATCAGGCAGTTGCTGGGTGACTTTAAGACTCATAGATCCACAGGTTTAGAACGGACTGCAAGGGTCACCTAGTCTAACCCCCTGCCAAGACACAGGATTTGTTGTGACTAAACCATCCAAGACAGCTGGCTATCCAGCCTCCCTTTGAAATTCTTCAGGCAAAAAGCTTCCACAACCTCCCTAGGCAGTCTGTGCCATTGTCCTACTGTTCTTACAGTTAGGAAGTTTCCCCTGAGATTTAATCTAAATCTGCTCTGTTGTGGTTTGAACCCATTGCCTCTTGTCTGTGGCAAGAGAGAACAACTTTTCTCCATCTTTTTTTTATGGCAGCCTTTCAAGTGTTTGAAGACCGTTATCATGTCCCCCCTTCATCTCCTCTTTTCCAAACTAAACGTGCCCAGTTCCTTCAGCCTTTGCTCATATGGCTTGTGTTCCATTCCTCTGATCATCTTTGTTGCTCGCCTCTGGATCCTTTCCAGTTTCTCCACAACCTTTCTATATATTGGTGACCAAAACTGGACACAATACTCCAGCTGAGGCTTAACCAACACCGAGTAGAGTGGCACTCTCACCTCCCGTGACTTGCATGCTATTCCTCTATTAATGCAACCTAAATCCCATGCTAAATCCAAATTCTGCCTCATTTGCACCCATCCAAATCTATTGATGTCAATGGGTTGCAGGTGGATGCAAAAGAGATCAGAATTTGGCCCTTTGCCCCCTTCACAGCTTGGTTGGAGTCCTTAATGGTACCAAGTAGGGAGGAATAAGCTCTTAATCACAACACCAATTCAGTCTGAATTATATAGGAACACACCAAGCTGTGTTAATCATTGCTCTGGTACCCAAGCAGGTAACAATAATAATGCATGGGGAATGGAACTAAGTATGTGTCAGTTGGGACTGAAGGAGACAGGCAGCCCATTATGTCTCAGTATCTAGAAAAACAAAGTCAAATACACCTGGATGTACCATTACAGCTCTTTCGGCAGCACACTCCTTTGTGTTCTAGCATCAGTGCATCACAGTTGATCACTATTAGAGGGCAGGTAGGAACTGATGGATATAGCATTAACCAATGGAAATTTAGGGGAACTCTATAATCCGCACAGAATTACCATTCTGGCTCTGGACTTTTGTAATATAAAGCCATCGAGAAGTGAAGATTAATCCACTTTACCTTTGAAAGAGTCCAGAAATGCTGTGAGCCTTTATAGGGAGTATACAGTTACTCTTATTTCATAGCAGAGTGTAAACTTCAGAAATCTTTTTTGTCTCCCCACCCTGACACTGTTCAGTTCATAGCAGATTACAGAGAGGGACAAAGTTGCCATGCTAGGATATCAGATTTTATGCTTCCCATCATCATTGGTATACTATGGTAGGGAAATAAATTGATAGCGATCATATTGCAGATGGGAGGCCTTCTCAGGGTCAAGGAAAATACCAATAAAATGTTGTCATGGATAGATGCCGACTGGAGCAAAGATTTTTTTGTGTAACATGTAACTATTAATTATGTCAGTTGTTCATTTTGACTGGAAAAGTCAAATTTCTTAGTGGTGTAACTTCCCATTAAATGCCTGTCAAAGATATATTAAAAAAATTGAAAGTTAACCATTGTTATAGGTGGTGGTGGGTTCCCCCCCCCGCCCCCAGGAAAGGGGAAAGTTCTTTTTTTTACTTTAAGAAAGAATCTTTATATATGTTCTAACATATTTCTGGGTAAACAACTAGAATAAACAAGTACAATTAACTTTTTTAAAAGTTGATGTTGGGTTTGAATTTAAGGTAAAAAGATATACCAAAGGGGTGCTTATTAATTTTGTTCAGATGAGTAATTTTATCCAAACCAGTTCACCAATCCCTAACTACAGGTTTCAGAGTAGCAGCCGTGTTAGTCTGTATTCGCAAAAAGAAAAGGAGGACTTGTGCACCTTAGAGACTAACCAATTTATTTGAGCATAAGCTTTCCTCAGACAAAGACAAATGCCTACAAGATCTCTCTCAAGCATTCTTACAACTACAATACCCACCTGCTGAAGTGAAGAAACAGATTGACAGATCCAGAAGAGTACCCAGAAGTCACCTACTACAGGAGAGGCCCAACAAAGAAAATAACAGAACGCCACTAGCCATCACCTTCAGCCCCCAACTAAAACCTCTCCAACGCATCATCAAGGATCTACAACCTATCCTGAAGGACAACCCATCGCTCTCACAAATCTTAGGAGACAGGCCAGTCCTTGCCTACAGACAGCCCCCCAACCTGAAGCAAATACTCACCAGCAACCACACACCACACAACAGAACCACTAACCCAGGAACTTATCCTTGCAACAAAGCCCGTTGCCAACTGTGTCCACATATCTACTCAGGGGACATCATCATAGGGCCTAATCTCATCAGCCACACTATCAGAGGCTCGTTCACCTGCACATCTACCAATGTGATATGTGCCACCATGTGACCATCTCTGGTCACTTGATTACAGACCTAAAAGTCACAATATTACAACAAAAAAGATTTCAAAAACAGACTCCAACGAGAGACTGCTGAATTGGAATTAATTTGCAAACTGGATACAATTAACTTAGGCTTGAATAGAGACTGGGAGTGGTTGAGTCATTCCACAAAGTAAAACTATTTCCCCTTGTTTATTCCCCCCTCCCGCCCCCCCCCCCCCCCCCCCCCCCCCCCCCCCACTGTTCCTCAGACATTCTTGTTAACTGCTGGAAATGGCCCACCTTGATTATCATTACAAAAGGTTTTCTTCCCCACCCCACTCTCCTGCTGGTAATAGCTCACCTTACCTGATCACTCTCCTTACAGTGTGCATGATAAACACCCATTTTTTCATGTTCTGTGTGTATATAAATCTCCTCACTGTATTTTCCACTGAATGCATCCCATGAAGTGAGCTGTAGCTCTCGAAAGCTTATGCTCAAATAAATTGGTTAGTCTCTAAGGTGCCACAAGTCCTCCTTTTCTTTTTGCGAATCCCTAACTAGAATCCCTATTAAAAATACAAACAAACAGCTTTTTTTTTTGGAACAAGGACAGGAGAAAGATACAGAGAACTTTGTGTGTTCACTTTAATAGTACCAGCAAGGGGGATGGAATAATAAGTTGATTAGATAGATTCTTCCCCTAGCATCAGCAATGTGTCATTGGCTTACGTGATGATATTGACGCATTAAGAGCCTGCTACTGCAGTGTGCTCTGTGTCTTCTGAGAGACTGTACTCTGAGTCAGCTGGATGTACGTGAAAGACTCCAAGCCACAATGAAACTAGAAGCCTGTTGAATGACAGAACCAGGGAAATGTTTACTGTGGAAACTGTACCCTGGCTAAGTGTAAACAGATGTCTTTGGTTGCCAGAAGCACTGTCCCATTAAGCCATTGTTTAAATGTGAATGAATCTTCATGTTGCGTAATACGGCTTCAGGCGCTTCTGAAGGGGCGGTGGAAATATGCCTGAGCCTTCTGTAAACCTTGATGACAGTCAATCCGAAACACTAGCTGCAATAAAAATTGGGGAGGTCTGGGGGGAAAAAAATAGTGCTGGAAAATTGAAAACCATGTTGCAAAACAAGCCTTCTGGAAAACTCCCTGGCACTTACAGGAGGCAGCTTCTGGGAGGGAAAAATTGATTGCATGGTGCTTCTCTGCATTTCCCCCCTGCTAGTGCTGTGATTCTCAGATGTAATTAGAGTAAGCTACTGAAGAGAATGAAGCTAACACACATAACAAAACCACATTTGAGGGAAAGGGGTAAATGATAAAATGATCCATACTGTCCATAAATTACACACACATCTCCCGTGGGTTAAGAGTGAACTCTTTAAGCCAGATTTCTGTTCCTACTGGAAGGACAAAGTCACTTCCTACAAAGTTTTATTTACAAGGGCTAGCAATTAAAATCATTTTTGCAACGATTAAGCAAGGGCTGTAATTTGCAATGCAGCCTCATCGCATGTCCAATATCTGCCTGGTTTCAGTTTCTTCCAACACTACGGCTACATCTCCAGTGAGCAGATATACCACACTAGCTTTAGTCTAGCTAGCTTGCCAAGAACAGCAGTCAGGACATAGCGGTGTGGGCTGCAGCCCGGGCGAGCAATGAAAGTACAAACCCTAGGGATCTGGTAGACCTATACTGCACACACTGAAGCGGAAAAGGACCTAGGGGTGACAGTGGACGAGAAGCTGGATATGAGTCAGCAGTGTGCCCTTGTTGCCAAGAAGGCCAATGGCATTTTGGGCTGTATAAGTAGGGGCATTGCCAGCAGATCGAGGGACGTGATCGTTCCCCTCTATTCGACATTGGTGAGGCCTCATCTGGAGTACTGTGTCCAGTTTTGGGCCCCACACTACAAGAAGGATGTGGATAAATTGGAGAGAGTCCAGCAAAGGGCAACAAAAATGATTAGGGGACTGGAACACATGACTTATGAGGAGAGGCTGAGGGAACTGGGATTGTTTAGTCTGCAGAAGAGAAGAATGAGGGGGGATTTGATAGCTACTTTCAACTACCTGAGAGGTGGTTCCAGAGAGGATGGTTCTAGACTATTCTCAGTGGTAGAAGAGGACAGGACAAGGAGTAATGGTCTCAAGTTGCAGTGGGGGAGGTTTAGGTTGGATATTAGGAAAAACTTTTTCACCAAGAGGGTGGTGAAACACTGGAATGTGTTACCTAGGGAGGTGGTAGAATCTCCTGCCTTAGAAGTTTTTAAGGTCAGGCTTGACAAAGCCCTGGCTGGGATGATTTAATTGGGGATTGGTCCTGCTCTGAGCAGGGGGTTGGACTAGATGACCTCCTGAGGTCCCTTCCAACCCTGATATTCTATGATTCTATGATTCTAAGCCCACAGCACCACATCCTCACTGGTATTTTTAGTGAGCTGATATGAACTGAAGATGCTTGACACATTGCAGCATCAGGACCTGAGGGAGTCATGGGTTAGGTCTGCATTAGAAAGCAGGTCTCTTCTCACTCTTAGGGCCTGATTCTCATTAACACTAAGCCAACTCTGGTAGTGCAATGGAGCATTAAAGTTAGAATCAATTATATCTACACCCCTTTTAAGAGCCCTTTATGAGGTGTATAGTGACTTTAACACAGAAGAGTTTCAGGTCAAAGATCTTTTGTTCCCATCCCTAAACCACAGGTCAACAGGGCCAGCAGTAGAACTCATGGGATCTTTAATGCCCTGTGTGGTCAACATTTTGATTTTATATGTTAGGCAACAGAGGACAGGCCCCTCAACATACTCAGCGCTCAGAGGTGCTTGGGGTACTCAGTATGTGTACTCTGGAGCATGTTCTGGGGCTGGAGGATGTTCTATACCAGGCAATGCCAGGCGATCTCAACCTTTACTTCAGTGAGTACAATCACTTCTCTCCATCCCAGGTTAACTTGAATGGTGAGTTGAGTATGATCAGGGAAGAAGTTAACTATTGGCTGAGAGAGTTTGAAGCCTGACTCTGTGACAGGAACTCTACACACTGACTGAGCACTGATGCTCCAGTTTCTATGTGCATTTCAGAATGGAGAAAAATCCTGTGATACCCCACGGCTTGGAAGAATGTAATCCTGTTTCTGGGTTGCAGAGCTCCTCTCAGCAATCTGGGACATCTGGTGGGCTTGCTGCCGTTCCATTTGTAGAGGCAGCGCAGTATGTTGAAAACTTACACAATCCTTGCTCATTGTAGGCCAGATTTTCTAAAAGACTCAGGGACAATTGTCTAAGGGCTCTTCTCCCTGAGGGCTAGATTTTCCAAAGACTCAGACTTGGTGGAAATTGAATAGTCAACGAATATTTTTGTCAATGATTCAAAATTCAAAACATTTTAAGCTGCCATCCAAGAAAGATTTTGGGGATCGAGGGAGTGGCAGAAGAGGGTGCTTCAATTAAATCAAGGTTTTGACTAAAAACATGATCAAAATTTAAAATATTTGACCATCTCTATTCAGCTCCGAGCAGCTCCCATTGCTATGTAACCCACTGACAAGCGTGTTCCCCACCTCTGTGTCAGTCCACAAAGGATATGAATCTGCTCTAACTCCAGCTCACAAGCCGTACCTTGCTAGGTGAAGCTGTAACAACTCATTCTTTTAGCACCAGAGGTCTTGGTCCAATGCCCAGTGTCTCTGTCAAGATGGCAGCCGTCACAGTAACACTCCTGGCCAGATTTTCAAAAGAACCCAATTCACTTAGCTTTTTGGAAAACACAGGCCCAAGAGCCCACAGTGCAAATCCCACTTATTCCATATCTAAAGGCAGAACTTACTATTATTCTTATTTACTGTTTGTGGTCTGGTTAGGATGGGCTGGAAAACAAACATTTCAGTTTGCAAAAACAAAATTAGAGGGTTTGAAATTTATTTTTGTTCTGCATCAGAATGAAATGGAGACGGATTCTTTTTCTAAAAAACACCAGGGGGACACCAGCACTTCAGAACAGCCATTAGCCTAGAGTCAGCAGTATTGCCAATCCCAAATGCAGCCATGAGGGCTATAAAATGACTTTTTCTTTAAGAATGAAGGCTGAAATGATCACATATCCGTTTGACTTCAGGAGCTGGGGCTTTAAAGAAAACAATAATTATCATGAGACTCATGACAAAATTGTGAGTGTTGGCAGTACTGTAAGGCACTCACCTGAGATGGAGGATACCTGGGTTTAAAGCCCCTGCTCTGCCAGAATCAGAGAGTGAGTGCACAACCCGAAGCTATTGGCTATTCTGGGGTAGGTCTCTGTCTCTGAAATTCCATCCTGGATCTAAGAACCTTCCCGATGAAATTGTCATCAAAACGGATACATTTCCACTGTCAGTTTCGCCAAACTGGCCTTTTCCAGTGGGAAAAAAATGGTGTTGAAAAATTCCTGATGAGCTCTGATTCTGGCAGCATTTTGAAGACCCCCAACGAGGGCTGGGCCCCATTGTGCCCACCACTCTGCACACAGAATAGAAGACAGTTGCTGCCACAAAGAACTCACAATGTAACCTACGAGACAGACACAGAGATGTAGATGAAAAGCAGTTTGCCCAGGGAACAGTACAATGCCTTTCCTGGCCCTTTCAGTGCTCTCAGTCAGCTTTTCATACAGATCCTCATTTTTTCATCTTGGGGCAAAACAAAAAACAAAAAACAAAAACCCAATGAGAGTTTCACAGATATTGTATTGATTAGCAAAACTGATCTGAACACCTGGAGCAACCACAGACGGTGGATAAAATGCTAGTGGATCTGTTTTGTTTACTTATTTTCTGTGAAGGCCTTGGAATAAAAATACATCAAAGTACAGAACAAGGAGTAATGGTCTCAACTTGCAGCGGGGGAGATTTAGGTTGGATATTAGGAAAAACTTTTTCATTATGATGGTGGTGAAACACTGGAATGCGTTACCTAGCGAGGTGGTGGAATCTCCTTCCCTAGAAGTTTTTAAGGTCAGGCTTGACAAAGCCCTGGCTGGGATGAGTTAGTCGGGGATCGGTCCTGCTTTGAGCAGGAAGTTGGACTAGATGACCTCCTGAGGTCCCTTCCAACCCTGATATTCTATGATTCTCTCTCCCTGTACTGTCACAGGATAGATCTGAGATTTAGGCATAGGCTAATTTGTACCAGAAAACAAGTTTGATCAGCATTTGCTTGCATGGTAGTAAGGAGAATGAATGTCCTGCGTATACAGTCACATGTTACTACACTGCTGAAATACAACAGATCCATATTCAACCTCTGGGCTTCACCAAGTAAATAGCAACGAGAATAAGAGACCTCAGTGAAGCTGAGCTCCCAGGCCATAGAATACTTCACTCGGAAAGTGCCTTTAGACAAAGCGATTATCTGAGGAGGTTTGTACAGCCTCAAGAGATAGCGTGCTCTTAGTTCTGATACCGGGATACTTATCACTGCAAAACCTGCTCTGCCTTACCTGGATGACTGTAACTCACACACTGACACCCTATCTAGAAAACACTTCGCAGATCAATTTGCACAACACACTGTGGCAGCTCTGCATGCAATGTTACATCTGCTCTAATCTCACTCACCTCCATCTTTTTAAATATCTCTTAAAAAAAATAAACACATCTGTGGTTCTTCTTGTTGTGTCCTCCTGGTTGCTTCCCACCACATCCATGCCCATGTGATTGCCCGATCGTTGCACTCCGCCAGATCACTGGAAGAGCATTCATGCTCAAGCAGCTGGCCCTGCAGAAGATATTTCATACTTTG
Organism: Chelonia mydas; assembly: GCF_015237465.2. NCBI lineage: Eukaryota > Metazoa > Chordata > Testudines > Cheloniidae > Chelonia > Chelonia mydas. The sequence goes on from NC_057857.1 coordinate 8,491,724, forward strand.
AGGCGGTCTGCTGTAGTATTGGGGCCAGTGATGTAGCCTCACTTGATCGTTCCATCTCTAGACTGGCCAGGACCAGTGTGGAGTTGATTAACGCAACACCATGTAGTCCAGGGCTGATCTGCACCGGGTGGTAGGTTCTTCACTGGTGGGAGCTGGAGTGCGTGGGCCACAGGGTCATTCTTTACTCCTTTGCCATTACTGAACCATTGTCTGTCTGGGTGACAATGTGAGGGGTTTAACGGTGGCAAGAAAACGTTGTCACGACTTCAGTCGACTTAGCATCAGTGTTATGGCATATAGGAGATGTCTTGGATTTGTGCATTGCCTTGTGTGCTCAACTGCACTGGCAACTACCTGGCATATATTAGAAGGAGCAATGCCTGTGATTACCGCAAAGAGCAAAAAATCTCCTGCTTTGCCAGCTGTACTCCAGGCTCCCAGAAGCTCCTTTGTGAGTCACAAGGCAGGAAATATGCTCCCTTGCAAAATATTGTATTGGCCTTGTTTCGGAAGATGCTGCTGCTCGCAGGACTATGGCTAAAATTCCTTGAGTTCTTCTAGCCTTGGGGTACTGCTGCCTGCAAAACATTATTTACCATTTCTGGGGCAGCTCCATGAGCATTGCCCTGCTGTTCTGGAATTCTGTGGGATTTGGGGGGCTGGGGGGGTCAGCTGGGAATCAAAGACAATGCAGCAGAGGGCTGGCTGCTTTCAACAAAACCAATGGAAATTCCCTACAAAAATCCTCAGTGTCAGGATATTTCTGTGGAATTTCCATTGGGAGTTTAATGTGTCTGGAAGCAGCGTGATCTCCTGAAGTGTTTTTTCAATGGCATTGAGTGCCCAGCCACAGTGGTACTCAGAAGATGGCTGCTAGCACAGCCATGCAGAGGGACAGCCTTCTAGACAGGATGGCACATGGTCATGAAGTTCTGCAGGGTTCCTTCTCTTTGGATCCCCTGGAGAAACCCCCCAGCTCCTGCTTAATCCATACTAGTCTTTAAGCCTTGCTAGAGAAGAGGTTTTCTAGAGAACTCTATGGGGTTAACCTTTCTATGGCAAGTTTTTAACATGGGATGGTGCAATCTGATTATAGGAACATAGGAATTGCTCGTCTGAATCAGACCATTTGTCCACCTTCTCCAGCATCCTGTTTCTAATGGTGGCAACCACCAGATATCTCAGAGAAAGGTATAAGAAACCCAACAATAAAATAACTTTCCCCCTAGGAATGTTTCTTCCTAGCCCCATTAATTCGAGACTGAATGATCTTGTATCTTGGCAGGAGGTTAGACTAGATGACTTTTCTGGTTCCTTCTAACCCTGTGGTTCTATTGTCCTATCATACCCAAAATCACAGATCCCAAAGTTTCACACAAACAAGGGGTTAAATAAACAGGAAAAAGTGAGCTTAAATGTATGATGCCTGACTGTTTATAATTAAACTCAGTAAACAGTGGGGAGATATACTAAATTCCAAGGTCCGAAGGATTTAGGAAGGGAAGTTTTGAGACAAGAAGAGCCATCAGACAGAAAAATGACACAAGAGGATGTAGTCTGTCCATGAAAGAGAAGAGGGTGGTTTGATATGGTGAGATTTTCCAAAGCATGTTATGCTTAATTTAACTTCATTTAAGACAGCATTAAGACAGTGGGCTTGTCTATATGAACAAAGCTCATGGCAAGCTGGAGTGTAAATCTGACCTGCACTAGTCTGCTGGGCACTAAGTGTTCATGTGGATCCTGCTGCTATGCCCTAAAAGTTCCCTAGTGCACTTTAGTCTACGCCCATTCCAAAGCGGGGTCCATCAAAGCACACTGTAAAAGGTTTGGTGCATGGCAGCCAGATGCACATGGACACAGTGAGTGGCAGGTCAGTGTGGAGTAGATTTACACCCCGCCTTGCCATGAACTAAGAGTTCATACTGACAAGCCCTCACATTGACTTTTAGGGGTGCAGAGTTAGGGCTATAGCTGGTCAAAATTTGAACTGTCCATCCCGTCTGAAATTCCAAGATTTCAAAATTTGGTTTTGCCCCAAGTTGAAATCTCTGATTTTTTCACAAAACAAAATATTTTTCTTTTATATTATACTATAATTATACTATCGGGACACAAAGCACCCCTGTAGTCACACCCTACACAATGCTGTAATAATCTTTATACAAAATACGCCTTCTGAGATATCATTTGAAAACTAACAACTCAGGGATCATCAATATTCTTCTGTGATGTATGTACATGAGAGGTATTAGGAGTAATGGATATGTGCTAGAACTGGGTTTCTCAACCCATGGGTCGAGACGCAAAATTAAGCAACCAGAATGTTTCAAAGGGTCGCATGGCAGCTCCTGTGGCTCCTGTCCCATGGGGCTGGCTGGGGTCACCTCCCTGCTGCAGGGCCTGGAACCTCTAGAATGTCAGCCCAGCTCAGGTTTGGCCCAGCCATCATAATGACAGGAGTCCAGGTAGGCCAAATTTGAGTGAGTGGCAACCCTATGAGCCAGTTCACAACTCCACTTACAAATCTGGTCCAGTCAGGGGGGTGGGGCCAAACCTGAGCAGCGCTGCAGCTACGGCGGTTGCAATGCCAGGAGCGGAGAGCCACGCCCAGCCAGCCTCACAGCACAGGAGCTGCGGGAACCGTCACTGTGGGGTGAGTGCTGGGCAGGACCCCCCCACACGAGGAGCAGGATACAACCAAGATCCACCCCAGGACCTCTACCCCCAGACTATGTTGTGACAAGCCACAAACATTTACAAATGGGTCCTGAGCCCAAAAAGTTTGAGAACCACTGCGCTAGAACAATGAGCATGGTGTGTTTAACCCAGGCATGCCGGGAGGGTGGTAAACAAGTCTGCCCTAGACAAAGGAATCACAGATGATGCCAGCTAATGTTTTAACTGGTAACGTTACTATAGAAAGGAGAGTGATCACTTTAGATAAGCTATTACCAGCAGTAGAGTGGGGTGGGGGAGAGAAAACCTTTTGAAGTGATAAACACCCATTTTTTCATGGTCTGTGTGTATAAAACATCCTCACTGCATTTTCTACTTTATGCATCCGATGAAGTGAGCTGTAGCTCACGAAAGCTTATGCTCAAATAAATTGGTTAGTCTCTAAGGTGCCACAAGTCCTCCTTTTCTTTTTATAGAAACCAAGTTCTTTGATGATGGCCTCCTTGTAAGCACTTCCAGAGTGAGACTTTTCTAAGTTTGAGATAAGGGGGCTTTTGGGGGCTGTTTTTAGTTTTCCTCCGTACAATTCTTTGTGCAGAACCCCTTGCCTATCCAGTGGAAGACACTTCCTGCAGGTTGTGACGTTTCCCCATCAGTTATTTGGTTTTCCCCTATGACCAAACCCAACACTGAGAGATGCAACAAAGAAACATGTTTTCCCTACCTGGGAGTTACTTCCAAAGCACTTTGAAAGACAATGAGAATGTATTTACATATCAAGTAAACAGTCCCATCAAGCTAAGAAGGGGTGGGGCAAACCTCACACTAACAAGTGGGGGAGAAGACAGTATGGCGTCTACACCAGGCAGGAGAGAAAAGTTTGAAAAGTAAAACCTAGACCAAAGAATAAACTGCAATGGTTTACTGGTCTATAAAGACACAGGCGCAGAGGCTGAAGCTCCAGTGATAAGCAATTGAATCAACTGATTGTACAGAGGAAGGTCTTTTCTGAAAGCTAATGACACATTGGTGATTAATATAATTGTGAAATGTATATATTAACACTAAGGAATTATGGCTACTACTAATTGATATTAGGTTGTACAGTCTCTGCTCAGACAGGAGGGAATGTCACAGCCGCTGTTCCCTCTAAGCTCTGCCCGTGTGGGTGCACACACAGATCCTAAACCCCGCACACACGGCAAAACACCACGCGCACAAAAATTTGCACAGAAGCACAATTTACCCAGAAGAATTTTTTTGCGCACACAGCATGCCAAAAATTAGAGGGAACATTGGTTACAGCTATCTACCTGTCTCCCATATAAATTAAGCATGGTGGCATCAGAAACAATGGAAGCCCTATTTACATATCAATCATACAAGACAGGCCTGCACAACAAGTAAAGCGGTGAGGGCCATATTACTCCAAAGAAAACAGCTGAGGGCCGAAACCCCCTGGCCCCACGGAAACAACCCCCCCCACCAGCGCTGCCCGCCCCGTGGAAACAAACCCTCCTTCCCCAGCACCACCCCGCTGGGTGTGAGGGGGTGGAGGGGGCAGGGCAGGGGGACGGGTATGTGTGGGGGGGTGCAGAGGGCTGGGGAGGTGTGAGGGGGTGCAGGGGTCAGGGCAGGGATCTGGGAGTGTGTGAGGGGGGTTCAGGAGTCAGGGAAGGGGAGGTGTGGGGGCTGCAGGGGGCTGGGGAGGTGTTAGGGGGTGCAGGGGTCAGGGTGGTCAGAGGGCTGGGGGGGTGGGCTGGGGTCGTGGGGGTGCTCATGGCAGGGGCTGGAGGGGATATGCCCTGATTCCAGCCCCTTCCCCAAGGCCACGCTCCCTCCTCTTTTCCTCCTCCTCCCCGGAGCAGCGAGCGTGCTGAGGCTCCGCTCTTCCCCCTCCCTCCTGTTGCCACTGCCCGCTCGGCTCATCATCCCCCCACCCCTCCCGGCTCCCCTCCTCACCGCCCACTCACCTCCTCAGCCCCCCTGCCCCGCCGCCAGCTCACCTGCCCCCCAGCCACTGGCCTCTTCACCACCCCGACCACCCGCCGGCCGGCCGGCCAGCCAGCCAGCCGTTGGCTTGCCCCACCCTGCCGCTTGCCTACTCACCCCCCATGGGCCGCACCGTGAGACCAAGGGGCTGCATGTTGCGCAGGTCTGATACAGGGGGATGGGTAGCTCACAGGATGGGAAGAACAGCTGGAAGTCATCCTGCCTCTTGAAACAAGTTCATTGAACTTTGGAAGATATAAGCAAGGAGAGAAGCCATCTTTGGCACCGATCACTAAGAAGCCAGAGCTCTTGCAAGCTGAAAAAGATGGATCCTTCAACCCACGGGGAGAAGGAACTCTCTGGGAACTGAATACAAGTGAGAAACCTGCTTACGTAAATATTGTATCTTGCTAGATAAAGTTCTAGCCTTTTAAAGTGTATTTTGTTTTGTTTTACTTGTAACATTTTCTATCTTCATTCCGTATACGAGTCTACTTCCAGACCACTGTACCCCTTTCAGAAGTCTGATTTGTCTTGAGTACCTCCAAGTTACATTTCACTTAAAAACGACTTGCTTACAAAATCGGACATAAAAATACAACAGTGTCACAGCACACTATTCTGAAAAATTGCTTACTTTCATTTTTACCATGAAATTATAAAATAAATACATTGGAATATAAATATTGTATTTACAGTCCAGTGTATAGGTTTCAGAGTAGCAGCTGTGTTAGTCTGTATAGAGCAGTATAAACAAGTCCTCGTCTTATGACATTTTAGTTTGTACTGACTTCGCTAGTGCTTTCTATGTAGCCTGCTGTAAAACTAGGCAAATATCTAGATGAGTTGATGTACCCCCTGGAAAACCCCCAGGGGTACGAGTACCCAGGTTGAGAACCACTGCCTTATACTATAACTCACTTAATCCTCTGTATATTTTGTTAATAAATTTATTTCATCTTTACCATAAACCAACTCAGTGCTGTCTTTAAAGCCAAGGGCATATTTACTCCCAGTTAAGTTAATAAGCGGTGACGTAGGTTTTGTCTCTTTACAGGAGCAATGTACCTTATTATTTCTTTGAACTGTCTAGGAGAGGGCTGGACATTGCAGAACACATGGTGTTGGGGAAAATTAGGGGCTGGGAATGTGCTGGGGTCACTTTGCTTGTCGAAACTGAGGCTGGTGGAAGTGAGAGTGGGGCTGCTGACCGGCTGCTGAGGTCAGAGCTACTGAACCAGGTTTCCCTAATGTACAGACACGCAAGGCTTGTCTACACTACAAAATTAGGTTGACTTACAGCCACCACAGTAATTCAATTGGCTGCTGGTGTCCACATTAACCTCTTTCTGCCGATGGAACGTGTCCTCACCAGGACCAGCTGAAGTGGGGCATTGTGGGGCACTGGCAGCCGCTCAGGGCTCACAGCTAGAGCCTCCTCCCCATCCACCCTTGGGGTGACAGGCCCAGCTGTGAGCCCTCCCCAGGCTCCATTTCACAGCACAGAGTCCACCAGCGGTGACGCTGACATTCGTGTCAATGTCAGGCTGCTATTGTCTCCACTCAGAGCAGCCGAACTCTGACCGCTCCGGGTACTCCGTGGGGAGCTGAGAGCCCAGGCTCTCAGCACCTGGCAGCTGGGCTCGGGGCAGGGAGCCCAGGCAGTAGCCTGGCTGGGAGTGGGGAGCCGGGAGGAAGCAGGACTCCTACCAGGGAGCGGGGACAGCAGCCCGACTGGGAGCCAGGAGCCTATGGGGCAGCAGGGGTCCCAGTGAGGAGAAGGGAGCTCCAGCAGCAGGTGCCTGGGAGCGGGTAGCTAGGAGCTCAAGGGGCAGCCGGGCTCTAGCTGGAGCCCTCCACCTACCCCAGGGTGACAGTCCGAACAGTGTGCCAGAGGAGGAGTTCCCATCAGGGGACCTATCAGGCTTTCTTGTCAATTTCACAGTTCCAGCAGGGAGCATTGAAATTAACCTACTGTGAGAGCCTGCACACAATCCTGTGGCATCCCAATGCATTGGCTGGACAGCTGCTGTTCCTAGACAGTTATCATCTAATGGACAAGCTATTGCCACAGGGGGAAATGAAACTGAGGTGAAGACTGGCAGAAGAGTCTCTCTCCCATCCATGGGGGTGGGGGGACACAGGGATTTGCTAAATAATCTCTTCTGGAAGAGAGAGCCTTCTGGGGAATGTGGGGCAAATGCAGAAACCGTATGTAAGGCAATGTGTGTTACACATCAGTAAGGGGACGTTAGAGAGTCTAAGGGCCACATTCACTCTTGTCCACCACCAATAGTACCACAGTAGTGTGACTCTCCACCTGGCACAGAGATGGTATGAAGTCAATGGCAAAACCTGGAGTAAATCCTGAGTAAGTCTATATTGATGTAATTTATATGCAGAAGGGATCAAAGAAGGTGAAAAAAGGTGTATCAAAGTGGAGGAGGTGCTTTACTTTATACCTTTGTATAACCTCCCATTAGCTAATTTTCCTGCTGCATCCCTTTCCAGATTCTTCCCTCCTTTTCATGGGCATAACTCCCATTAACCTCTCATTGTAATTTCACCATGTAACTGAGAATGAAATATGACCTTTGATGGGTAAGAGACAGCAACTCAGACTCACAATGTGCAATTTACTCCACCTCACCCCATCAATTTTACACCCTCTCATAAACTTGTCATAATCTGATGGGGGCCAAGGAGACAGGACAATACTAATTCTAAAAATCTCTTTAGAAAGGAGAAACAAAAACAGAAAACAGCTGTCCCAAGTTCACTGAATACTACAAAAAGCAATATTAGTTTTCTCACCTTGCTGTCTCTGCTACACTAATAAAAACTCCCTTCCCAGAGCAATGTTGGCCTCAACAAAGCTTTTTCTATCTCTCTTTTTTTCTCTGCCACTGTGCTATATACAGAAAGCAGAAGCTAGTGTAATACAAAAACAGTCATATTTTTTCAGTTCCCTCAATAACAAACCACAAACTCCCAATAATATCTGATAGAAACTGAGGAAATCAGTTTGGTGAATTGATTTTCCCCCACTACCAAACTTTCAGGAGGCAAATAGTGTAAAGCGAAGAACAAAGAGAAAAGCTATTTTTAAAAAAGTGTAAAGTGGAAAAATCCTTTATGATATTATTATTACTACAATCACTGTGGTTCATAGATTACAATAGAAATGTGTGTGTTTTCATATGGAGCATCTGCCTAACGATTGTACATTCCGTCGTTAGGTTTTTGTTTCTTTGTTCTAAATTGCCTTTCACTGTGGTACCCTAAGCAACACCTAACATATGAAAGAGCGTGCCCTTAATGGAAACATCCTCACAGCCTCCCTTGTTTCTGGTGTACGGCTTATTCCTCTGGCTTTATTTGTTTCTTCTTCTTCCTACTAGTGTGACACTGGGTAAATAACTTAACCGATCCTCTGCTTCAGTTGCACACCTTTAAAATGGGAATTATACCTCCCTTCTATTCAGGGACATTGTGGGGCTAACATCCATTAACAGTTGTGAAGCACTCAGATGCTATGATAATGAGACCCATCTACGAAGATTTACAGACAACCCTCCCCTTTGGGAACAAGGTCAGTGCAATTTATTGGGGGAACCGAGGGGGGAGAGGTTAAGTAGTTTGCCCAAGGCCACATAGTGGCTCAGTAGCAGGGTCAGAGATTGGTCCCAGGAGCCCAGGCTCCCAGTCTCCCTGCTCTAACCAACTGACCACAGTCTCTATTTAATTATATGCTGCTTTTTCATTACTGGTGGCTCTACTCCAACTATTTGCAGAGGGTTTTATTTATAATTTCATAAAGGGAGTTATTGTCCCTCTGCGGCTGTCATGGTGGCATTGCATAATCCAGGGTTACTTGGAAACTATTGTGTGATTTATTGTTTATTTATCTTAACTATGATGAATGTTCTAATAAAGTATTGTTCAAGAGTTTGCTTTAATATTTCCTCTGTTTTCTGCTCTGGAGATTAATACCTCTAAACTCTTCTCGAGGTGACTGGGTTCCCATTCCCCCTCTATAGGAGTGGATGCCGAGATGGCAGCTGTTTATTTTTCAAGTGGATCTTTGGGTGTTCTATTTTCTTTGTAAAATATCCTGCTTATGTGGATTTGCTATTTGCAGAGTCTTCTGAGAAGTCTTTCCCTGTGCCAAGCAGTTTTGAGGTTAGAAACAAGTTGTTTGTGAAGAAAAAAAACCAACCAACCAACCTCCCTCCCTCCCCACAACACACACACGGATTAAACACACAAACCCTTTGTTTAGGAGTCTCACCATCTGGGACCAAGGTTAATTGTTCTTATCCCCAGCTGTACACTAGTCTCAAACATGACGAAATTTAGTTCTCATCAAACTGTCCATCCTGGTGTCACTTTCTCTCAATTACAGAATCTCAATGAGAGGAATGGGCTGCCAAGCAACAGGGACCATACCGTGATTCTGTACAGATGCAGGTCCTGACGGTTGTTATTCAGACACATTTGGATCCCTGCCTCTTTGGGATAATCAGGGGTCGGTTCTATGTTCAGCCAACCCTGATGCGTCACCGGAGGCAGATTAAGGTTTTGTGGAGCACTGGGCCAGAGCAAGTGGGGGCCCCTCCCCACACCTTCCCCCTGCGGCCCTGCCCACGGCCCTACACCATTCAGCCCCTTCCCCTCGCGTCCCCACCCCGTTCCACCCAGGATCCCCCCATTCCACCTCCCCACTGCGGCCCCCCACCATTTACTCCTTTCTGCTCCCCCACTGCAGCCCCAAGACAGGAGCTCTGTTGCCCCCCACCTCCCACCAGGGCTTCCCCCGCCACCCCATGCTTCTGCGGGGGCTAGGGTCGGGGTGCTAGGGCTTCTCCTGCCCCGCCAACCTGGCACTTCTGCCAGGGAGTGGGGTCAGGGGCTTCCCCAACCTGACACGGTTGCTGGGGAGCGGGGCCAGGGTGCAGAGACTTCCCCCACCCTGCCCCACCCTGACGCTTGTCTGCTGGGGGGGGGGGTGGTGCCCATTTTTCCAGGGCCTCCCAATTGGTCGGGGCCCCTGGGCATGAACCCCATGGGATCATTGGCTGATCTGCCACTGTGTGGGACAGCCATCATCTTGCCCAAAACACCAGGGATTGAAGCAGAGACCTGCAGAATTTAAAGCATAAGCTGCTATAGCTCAAGTTAAGATCCAAAGCCGGGGCTGGAACTGACTCAGACCCTCTGCAGATTGGGCACAGAGGAGAACTGATGAAACCCACTCCCCAGCAGGTCACAATTGCTGGTTGCTGTGGATCCTTCTCCCTCCTCTCTCTTCCCCCATTCTCTTTTTAACCCCAAAGGGCCTGGCTCAAAGCCCAGTGAAGTCTCTGAAAGGATTTCCACCCATCTTAATGGGCTTTCAGTTGGGCCCACAATGTATATGGCGCAAGCAGTGGCAGTAAAAGTCCCTCTCATTTTGCTTTGCCAAGTGCCCCAGCACATGGCCAGGGAGATAAAGAAAAGTCATGAAGAGACAGTAAACCCAGGAGCTTTGATGCTATTTCCACAGGGTCCATTTTCAGTGCATTACGTGATTGATGAAGAAAGTTCAAGTGTGAGATTCCTGGTCCTTCACCACACAGCATCCACCTCTGCATATAAAACATGGACACAGACAGGCCTTTGAAAATGAAACAAACACAGGCACCCTCCATACTTACATTGTAAGCCCTCTGGGGGCAGGGACAGTCTTTCTGATTTGGGTTTATACAGCACTTAGCACCCTGGGGTCCTGGTCCATAACTAGGCATCCTCGGTGCTATAGTGATAATAAATAATAGTAGTCAGATTACACTCAGCTGTAGTCCCAGGTCACTCATAGACATGAGACTCCCCAGAGCTGAGAACACAAATCTCACTGCAATCTGGCCCTAAGCTTGAATCCTCTGAGTATATCAGCTCTGACATCTCTCTGCCATGCTGGAGTGTGTGTGTGGGGGGGGGGGAGGGGTGTGGGGGGGGAGAAGGTCATTGAATCCATTAGCAAACCAAAGCTCTGCCCACTGCTGCCAAGCACCAACAAAAGGCAACACAAGAAGCCAGAGAGCTCCTTTCTGAATGAGGCTAGAGGAGAGGGGTTGCAATGGAGAAATCAGGAGAAAAGGAGGAAACCAAACTTCCAGCCAGAAACCGTTTGCAAAGGCTGAGACGTACTCAGCCTCACTGCGGGCTCCTTGCGAACCTTGCTTTCCCCACCCTGGGCATGGCTCACATGGCTGGTGATTGGTTTCAGCTTGTGCCTCCAAAGCCACAGGGTTCTGGGAAAGCTTTGGGGTCAGATGTGGAGATTTTGACATTTATGTGACTCAAAAGAAAAGGCTGAATGTTGGTATCCGCACAGAAAACGAGCGGAACCCTCTCCCATTACATTTAATGAGCACTTAACTGCCCTGTTGCTTTTCTTTTGTTTAGAAAACAATAGAGTCTCAAGATTTGTTTTCCATAGTGTTTGAGGTTAAACAGCAGCATTTTTCATGCCACTATAAAGAAACCATAGTAATTAGAAAGGAAACACTGAGATCCCCCTGCTTCCCTTATCTACTCTGAGAAACTAGTGGGTGGAAGGAAGAATGATCTTGTGGCGAAGGTGCTAGACTGAGGTTCAGTGGATCTGGATTAGTTCCCAGAGGTGGTATGGACTCCCTGCGTGACCTTGGACAACTCAGTCTCCCAGTGCTCAATTTCCTATCTGTGAAATGGGTATAATAATGCTGCCCAAGCTTATAGGGTGTAGTGTACATTCATTCATTAATGTGTGTGTGGTACTCAGATACTATGATGATGGAGACCAGATAAGTACCTAGATAGTTAAGATGAGTGAGGATCAAGGAGAGGGATGGCATTAAAGGTAAGGGCTCAGTGGGCTAATGAACCAGGTATGACAGGGAAGTTCATCCACAGCTCCCCATCCCTCCAGTCCGGACCACGACTAAGACAAAGCTCTCTCTTCTCCACCCATCTAGAGAAAGAACTAACTTCACACCATCACCGGTTCATTCACCTGCACGTCCACCAATGTAATATATGCCATCATGTGCCAGCAATGCCCCTCTACGTACATCAGCCAAACTGGACGGTCCCTACATAAAAGGATAAATGGACACAAGTCAGATATTAGGAACGGCAATATACAAAAACCTGTAGGAGAACACTTCAGTCTCCCTGGACACACAATAGCAGATTTAAAGGTAGCCATCCCGCAGCAAAAAAACTTCAGGACCAGACTTCAAAGAGAAACTGATGAGCTTCAGTTCACTTGCAAATCTGACACCATCAGCTCAGGATTAAACAAAGACGGTGAATGGCTCGCCAACGACAAAAGCAGTTTCTCCGCCCTTGGTGTTCACACCTCAACTGCTAGAAGAGGGCCTCAGCCTCCCTGATTGAACGAACCTCGTTATCCATAGCCTGATTCTTGCTGCACATTTATACCTGCCTCTGGAAATTTCTACCAAATGCATCTGACGAAGGGGGTATTCACCCACAAAAGCTTATGCTCCAATACGTCTGTTAGTCTGTGAAGTACCACAGGACTCTTTGCCGCTTTAACAGATCCAGACTAACACGGCTCCCCCTCTAATACTTGAATGAGGTTAATGCACGGCCATTCTTGGACTGGAATCTGCTGCCCCCTTGATTTGCCTCTGCCTCTCCACACTTCCAATTGTATGGCTTAGTCTAGTGCCACCGAAGTCAACAGACCCCGAGCTCTCTGGCTCCATGTACGCCACTGCATGGGCTCTTCTTCCTCTATTTTTAATTCTTCCGATATATTTTAATCATTAAAAGAAAGGAAAAGGGCTGAGTTGGCAGCTGGGCTGCAGCTCACTGTGTTGCTACCTTGGGAATATCATTTCAGGAGCAACCTCAGTGCCTTCCCTTCCCAGCCTGCTGGAGCATAGCAGGTAGAACTGAGTCCTCCAGGAGGGATTCTGGCTACCACACGCTGCACCCCTCCAGCACAGACCGTGGCAGAAAAGCCACTGTCACGGTTGCAGTTCTAACTGCACCACTCTCCCGTCTGGTCTCTGAATGCTCCTCCTCAGGAGTCAGGCTTTCATGTCTCCTGGGGTGAAATGCTGCGATTCTCCCACTCTTAGACCTGGCTCTGGGCTTCAGCCCCCTGTGTATCAACTGCGACTATTCAGCAGGCCTGCCTGGATTGGGCAGCCACCGCACGTCGTCCCTTCAGGAGTTTGTGACTAGTGGTTAATACATGTGAGCTTCTCCAACCAAAGCATTGTTTAATCTTAACAGCAGGAACTGAGCATAAGAGAAGGAATTTAACACTACAAAAGGCCTACGTGCATGTCTGTCCTACTCTATGCCCTATCACCCTGTGGATGTGGGCCGGGCCTGTTTTGCTTTTCCAGATTCTCCAGCCCAGTTTGCCTTGGTGTCAGGATGTGCTCCATGAACCACCAACTGACAGCTGCCTCCCCCTCTCTCTGGAGAGCGGCTTATTAACTGTTTAGTGTCCTTTTGATCTTTGGGCTTCCAGTCTTGGCAAAACAAGTTTGGCTGGAGCCTGGAAGTAACATTTCCCCAGCTAATAGCTCAGGCATTGTCTTTTAGTCATACTCTCTGTGGTTATTAGGAGGCTGGTTGTCTAGAAATCTAGAACCATTTTGTTGCCTTCCTGTTAGTTTCCTAACAGCCCTGCTATTAAACTAAACCAACGCATGCATTCACTAAACATTTAAAATAATCCAATACAGCCATAGCATGAATCGAAACAACCCAGTCACATACAGTATTATTACAAATCAGCCCTGCATGCTTACTAGCAACATGGGAATTTAACTAAACCAGTTAAACAAAACTGGTTTAACTAAACTGGTGCAAGTTTGTGTGTAGACAAGACCTAAACCATTATCTACCAAAGCCAGTGCAGTAGAATTCACAGCCATCACTACAAGTAGGTACAGTGACAATTTGGGTCTTCTGATCACTTCCACTAGAATAGGAACTACCCATTCTCACAACGGTTTCACTAACCTAATTCAGGAACATTTTAACTTCTACGCGGTTGGCACACTATTTCCATGAGTCATGTTGTAAGTAGATAGTGTTGCGTCAGCCCCACATGCCAGAAAGAAAGACTCCTGCTTAAGGGTGTGGATCAAGGACTTCTGGCTTTCTGAGATGGCGGAGTGAGGCACGGCTGGCATAACCATACACATGCCTGATTTGGATAAAACATGGAAACTGACATTTCAGTGTCTCAGAGCTGGCTCCAAACAAAATGTTGTTTCAATCATGTCCTTCATAACTTGTTAATTTCCAGCCTGTTCAGATTGCATTTCCGTCCTGGTTGGAGGCTGGTCATAGAAAGAAGTTGGATCATATTGGAAACATGCTCTTATGGTTGATTTCACAATGAGCATGGTGGAAATGTGCTTTATACAAACATTTTGATCACTATGGGGACAGGGAAGGAGGGGCTTTCCCTCTGCACTGGGACAGCCAGAACAGAAAGTCAGTTGTGTTCTTGAATGTTGAATCAGCAAGTTTGGGAAATACAGTCTGACAAACACCAAGAAGAAAGTTCTTCCAGCTAAAATTGTAGCATCTCAAAGTGTAACCGCTCGTAGGGTTGCCAGCTGTCCAGTTTTCAACCGAACACCCAGTCGAAAAGGGACCCTTCCCAACCCTGTGAAAATGAGCGAGTGAGTGAGGGTGGGGGAGAGCAAGTGATGGAGGAAGGGGGAATGGAGTGAGCGGGGGGGCCTCGGAGAAGGGGCAGGGCAAGGGTGTTCAGTTTTGTTTGGTCAGAAAGTTGGCAACCCCAAGGGTGGTCCTGCTCAGGACAGATTCTAAGAATCAGATCTTCAAAGTATTTCAGCGAAAGTTAGGAGCCAAAATACTTTTGAGGATCTGGGCCTAAATCCCCAGGAGGCTCTGAATATCCAGGTTATTTAATGATATCTTAATTGCAGCATATTATTCAACTACTAGACATCTCTATGCTGTATAGAGGGTGTAACCCCTGGTAAACTGGAGAGAGAAAGCTGCTACTCAAGCTGTGTGGAAACTTGTTTGTGTCTGTCTCAACATCTCTGCGATTCCATATTATGCCACATTTTCAGCTATGTGTGCACAGCCACAGTTATGTAATACTGTGCTAGGGAGAGCCGAACTACGTTAGCAGGCCAGATGCCCAGAGCCTTGTTCCAGATAGTAAAAAACAAACTTCCCAAGGATGGGAGTTTGGGTTGGGTTCAGGCAGGATACATACTTGAGTGCCGGGATCAGAGACAGGCACACACTACTACATTTGGATCTGGAGTTCAAACACTCTGACCTGGGAATGAAAGACAGGAGTCCTGACTCATCCTCCTTTCCTCTAACCACTCTGTCATGCTGAATGTGACAACTTCTTCCTCAAAAGAAGCAGATCTTTCAATAGGACATTATGGGAGTTGTTGATCAGGAAAGAGTGCTGGCTAGCAAATATAGTGAATTTTACTTGCAGTAATGCATACACAGAGACAAACACTTTGCTTTGTTTCTATTTTGCACCCAGGCAGGCCAGTTTAAGACTCTCCTTCCCCCTCCTGCTCCTTTGAGATTTCTTCTCTCACCAACAGGATAATTCCTCTCCATCACATTGAGAGCACTGATCTTAGTACAGGGCCGATTCGACTCCCACTGAATTTGCTCAGGCCCTATGTGAGAGGTGTGTTAAAACAGGAACAAAAACTGTAGAAAGGGATTTTACACAGGGAAAAGGTGCTGGGGGTTGTTTCCTTTTCATGAAATAGGAGCTGGGCATAGAAAAGAGAAAGATCGCAAAATAAAGCCATTGTTATTCTGGGATAAGAAAAGGAAATGACAACCTGTCTTCTAGTGCCTGATGTCCCCTTACCTCTCACCCCAATATACTCTACCCTTACACACAGTCCCAAATCTGTTCAAATGACCTTGCAAGGAATCCATAACCCCTGCAATGCTCGGCAAATTTCCTGCTCTGAGCCTTAGGCTATGTCTACACTACACAGCTTTTAGCGACACGGCTATGCCGCTACAGCCGTGTCGCTAAAAGGCATGCAGGGTAGCTGCTGTTTGTTGGCAGGAGGGAGCTCTGCCACCAACAAAAAAATTCCACCCCCAGTGAGAGGCGGTAAGTTTGTGGGCAGGAGAGGGCTCCCCGACAAAGTGCTGTTCACCCCGGCGCTTATTGTTGACAAAACTTCTGTCTTTCAGTGTGTGTGTGTGTGTGTGTGTGTGTGTGTGTGTGTGTGTGTGTGTTTTCACACCTCTGAACAACAAAGGTTTTGTCTTTCACAGTGTAGATTAGTGGTGGCCAACCTGGGGCTCCGGAGCCACATGCGGCTCTTCAGACGTTAATACGCGACTCCTTAGCTAGGCACCGACTCTGGGGCTGGAGCTAAAGGAGCCAACTTTCCAATGTGCCCAGGGGGTGCTCACTGCTCGACCCCTGGCTCTGCCACAGGCCCTGCCCCCACCCCACCCCTTCCCGCCCCCTCCCCTCAGCCTGTCGTGCCCTCGCTCCTCCCCCCTCAAGCCTCCTGCATGCCACGAAACAGCTGATCGGGAGGTGCGGGAGGAAAAGGGGAGGCGCTGATCGGCAGAGCTGCTGGTGGGTGGGAGGCGCTGGGAGCAGGGTGAGGGAGCTGATGGGGGGGCTGCTGACGTATTACTGTGGCTCTTTGGCAATGTATATTGGTAAATTCTGGTTCCTTCTCCGGCTCAGGTTGGCCACCCCTGGTGTAGACAAAGTCTATATCATACTGGAGGGAGGGTTTGCTCTCTTTGTCTGGCTCTCTTCAGCTCCCTTTCTTTCTTTCTTTCTTTCTTTAATGCAAAATCAGTTTTCGACAAGAACACAAATGATCCACTGAGTGATTTAATAGCTTCTGGGTTGAATGAAAACGGTCTCATACACCTAATACAAACAGCTGGAATATATATCTTCTCAATGAGCTCTCAGTTGGAGGAGGAGAAAAATGGAACACACACACTCTCTCTTTCTTTTCCCAAAGTGTTCAGCGGGCAAGGAACGGGTATAGAATGTCTGGCAGGAGCTGGGGGTAGTGGGGAGATGGAGGAAATATATTCCCCGGAGAAAGATGAATGAACGGGGATTGGACACACACAGACCTGCATTCTTGGGGGTGGTCGACAGAAGAAAATGTTAAAATATACAAAGAAAAGAAAAGGCCCACTCAAGAGGAGACAGCATCAATTAGGGTCTGCCCTTCTCTGGCAGTCTGCAATCAGACATTGTCAGAGGGGGCTTTACACAGTATGTTCTTTGTAGCGGCCGCTAGATTTCTATTCTTCCTGGGACTGGCAGTACCAGGCATGGGGGAAGGGGAGAATTGCAGAGGTCTGTGGGTTGGAAGGGAATAAGAAACAGCTCAAGCATAGATTTTTCCTTAGACCTTGGCAATAGACATGCATGCTGTCAGGTTGACTTAAGGTCTTTTGTCAGGGCCTGGAGAGGTGAATTTAAATCCCACATTTCAAGGCAAGATAACATATTCTCTAAGGAGTGTGGACTGTTTGCATTCCATTTATCACTGCAGACTGGTTGGGAATCGGGTGGATAACCTTATGCCCTGGGCATCCCCTGCATCTTCTGCTGTTGACACACACTGGAGATGCACCAGGGATGAATTTGCTCTATTTTGTTTTCCCCGAGCAGCTGGCTCTGTCGTGGTGAGGGTTTTTGCAGGGAAATCATTACCCAGGAGGTTTTCTTAGGCATAAAACCCCACCTGAACCTTCTCCAAGCTCTGAAGGCCTGATTCTCCAGTCCACAACACCAGTTTCAAAATGGTGTAATTCCATTGTTTTCAGTCAATGAATATGGAACAAATCCTACAGGATTTATTAGAACATAAGAACCTTCCTATCCTTTTATTTTGTTTAAACATCCTGTACCATATAACAAAGAACCATATTCCTGCTCTAGAATTCTGTAGTGTTTTTTTTAAAAGCTAAAGAAAACCTCACTCTCTTAAATTCCATAGTTTTTAAAAAATAATTTCTGTAAGAGCTTATTATTGCCATCCTTATTAAATTCTACAGGAGTGTATGCGCTCGCAGCCAGTGATAACCCTTTTATATTCTTCAGCACCTTCTTCCAAAAGACCATCCCTATAGAACGTGAAATTAGTGAGTTTTGCACAGCTCTGGTTAGTAGCAGATTCGGCAATACAATCCAAGAGCCCTGACTCCCAGCCCTCTGCTCTCACAGCTGGACAACACCAGTTCTCTTACTGTTTACATTTTATCACCCCATGCAATCTTTTCGTTCACTTTGGACCTGTGAATGTGAAAGTAACCTCAATGGAAGAATGTCCCCAAACCGAGATCTCCAGCGGGTGTTGCTCCATTGACTTCAACATCCCCATCCTGAAAAGCTGGTCTTGAGCGGACAGCAGCAAAGGAACAGAAGTTGGTTGGTGCTCATTTTGCTACCCTGATTATTATTCATTCCTTCTCTCCTCTCCCTGTGTTTTGTCATCCCCTTATTTTGCAGAGGTGACAACCACGCCTCCCAGATGTCAGAGGATGACTCACCCCAGTAAGCAGGTACCCTAATGAAACATTGTCCCAGTATGAGACTGAAGGCCCCTGCACATTTATTTCTGTTTTCTTACCCAAGTGTCTTCTCCCATTTAGAAGCATCCTTCTGCCAAATATCATAGAATACCAGGGTTGGAAAAGACCTCAGGAGGTCATCTAGTCCAACCCCCTGCTCAAAGCGGGACCAATCCCCAATTTTTGCCCCAGATCCCTAAATGGCCCCCTCAAGGATTGAACTCACAAGCCTGGGTTTAGCAGGCCAATGCTCAAACCACTGAGTTATCCCTCCCCCCATAGCTATCCTATCCCCCTTTCTCAAGGCTCTGAGGTGGAACTTGAATGCAAGTAGCTCCGTCTCCATGCAAAATGTGTCCTCCCCAAACTGGAAGCAGCAAAGCACTATCATGAGCACGCCATTCCCTTCCTTGCTTGCAGCCAAACTCGTGTTTCCAGTCAGCCCCATCCACAGGATGGACTCCTGTTTTCCTTCCCCTCTTGAACCCTTCATTTTCCTCCCCACCAAGATGACCCAGGTTGTGTTGGCCAGCTGTAATTGGCTATGGCTTGCAATGAAGCCTGCTACCCTGTGTGCATTCTATCTGAGCCCGCTGTAACCATGGGATCCTCGTCCCAAGGATCTCCCCAGGCTTCTGTGCTCTGCTGCTGTCTCAGGCAAAGCTTCAGGGCTTTATCCAGATACTCACTTGCTCTCATGACTACTTGGAGCAAGGCAGGAAATAAGCAGCAGGCATCTACGGTTTTACTAGATACTGTGACACTTTTACAGGAATTAATGTCAGCGTAAACTCGTGATGACTGGAAAGAAGATATTTATATCCTGAGAATAGCCAAAGCTGTTTTCTCTGCTTAGTTATTAGGTCTTCAAATTGAAATAATCCATGTGTTTCATGAAAGGACTTTATTTCACACGCCCCCCGCCCCCAGATTTGGCCCTTCCCTTTGGGCAATGACAGCCGATTGCACCAAAAGGCATTCTAGAACCCATGGTGGAGCGGCGACCAACACTCAGTGACAAATGGATCATGTGCAATTGAAGCAAGTCCAACAGGGTTAAACACTGACAGTTTGCATAACGGAAACAGGCAGGGCAATCCCAGACTCAATCTCCTGCAATTCTGGAGGGTGATAGTTCTTGGGGATGGGAGAACCACTTTGGATACAAGAAAAATCAATCTCAACTTCACCCAAAGCTAGAAGCCGATCTTTTTTGGAAAAGTTAAGTTCGCATTTGCCTCTAATTTTTCCCCATTTTTATGTTCTTCCGTGGTTCTGGCTGGAAGTGGAAAGATCCACTTAATTTATATTCCCAGCTCATCACTAGCCTGCTGATTGTCCTTGAGCAAGTCACTTCATCTCTATATGCCTCCATTTCCCTATCTGTAAAATGAGGCTAACAATACTGACATCCTTGGTAAAGTGCTTTGAGCTCTACAGATGAAAAATGCTATATAAGAGCTAGGTGTTATTATATTAATTAATGGATTCTGAGCTCTTTTGTAAGTCTGGCCCCAAGACTGTTTCAGGCCCCCAGTTTTCAGTGTGATCCAGGATAAAAATCATTCCACAAACTAACTCCTCTCCTATTTAGTGAGCATAAACACAAAGACATGTAATAAGCCACACTGACTATGACTCTTTTTATTTCTTTTTCCCTAGGGACCTATGGTAGGTTTCTAACATTCCCATCAGAAAGCATTCCCTACTCTCACTGTTGCATCACATTCCCATACAGCCTTCACACCTAAGTTTATTAGAGCAACACATTTATCACAAGCCATCCTCCCCTCCTGGTGGAAGGGGAAAAATTCCCTGGTTCATTTCAAATGCATGGGGCATCTTTAGTATGTTTTTGTTTAGAGGAAACACCTCCTGGATTGAGGACATGCAAAACAAGATACAGCTAAGTCTTTCATGAAGACATGGAAGGAAGAATTCCCGCCATATATTCTGGCTACTTAACAGGGGCATTGTTGTAGAATCATAACAATAATGGAAATTTATTTGCATATAGTAGCACCTTTCATCTGAAGGTCTCATGCTGTTTGAGGTTATGTCTATACTAGCACTTATTGCGGTATAAAGTATGTTGCTCAGGGATGTGAAAAAGCCACCCCCCGAGTGACATAAGTCACACCAACCTAAGCGCCTGCCTGGACTTAGCTAGGTCAGCAGGAGAGCTTCTCCCGACAACATAGCAACAGCCACTTGCAGGGCTGGAGTAGTTAAGCTGGCAGGCGAGTGTTCACCCATCGGCTTAGAGTGGTTACATTAGACTAGAGAGTTTATAGAAGTGCAACTGCATGACTGTCGCTCCAATGCTATACATTCTTGTGTGGCCGTAGCCTTACAAACAACCAGTTAAACCTCAAGGCACGGTAAGGGTAAGTGGCTAGTAGTTAAAGATTTTCCATCAAACATTTCCCATCACAACTTTTGAAAGAAAACGTGGTGTCTGCTTTCCTCAACCATTTTCATGTTTCCATTGGAACACCCCCCTCCCCCCAATCTTTAGTGGAAAACCAAAAATTGGCCTGGGTTTCAGTAGAACATGGTTTAGTTTTCATCAGTTTTCAGTGTTTTGATGAAAAGTTGAAATTTTCAGTGGCAAAAATAAATAAATACATTCTAACCAGCTGTAGTGTTTAAATAAGAAGTGATTAGCCAAGAAGCCATCACTTGACAGAACCTTGTCAACTATGAGCCTGTCTTCAACTTTCCCTTGATAGGAAAAGTTGTTCTGACATTTGTGGTGGCAAAACTCTTACTTCCTCCGACTTTGGGCTTCCCTGCAATTCTGGTTTCCCGCCCAAGTCTGAGACAGAGAACGTATGAGCACAGCATAAAGAGACAGATACATAACATACTGTCTTTGGCCAATGCCTTAGAGATGGACAAAGTTAATGTGTCCATATTAATTTCCCCAGACTTATCAGCAGCTGTTGATACTGTTTTGCTGACACATCTGCAGACATTGGCAGGGGTGGACAGTAGTTCTTTGAGATCTCATAACTGTTTTTAAGAAGCAATTTCATAGACTGGTGCTGGAAATCACCTTTCTGTGTACCACCACCTTTACCTATACGCACACACTAGAAACATAACTCATTCCTTGCCTAACAACCATCATAGCTGGATGGATCCCATTTCTGATTTTATGCAAAACCAAGTGAACTTAGACAATGCAGAATTTTACCTGAACCATTTTGCCGTAACCATTTTAAGCTCAAGGAATAGGATACTAAGCATACCATAACTTAAAAAAAAAATTGCAATCCCAATAGAATGTGAAACTGATGAGTCTGAACAGCTCTAGTTACGTAGCAGATTCTGGAATGGAACCCAGGAGCCCTGACTCCCAACCCCCTGCTCTAATGACTAGACAGCACTGACAGACACTCTTATTACTCACTTTGTATAACAACTTCCTGCAATCTTTTAGACCACTCCAGAGCTGTGAGCACTAGGGTAAGTTCAGTGGGAAAACATCAGAAATAAACTATAGGGCCAGATCCTCAGCTGGCATATATCAGTGCCGCTACACTGACTTAAATCAATTGACATCCTCCATTTACACCAGCGGAGGAGCTGGCCTACAGGGATATTTCCCCCCCATGTTGTTCTGCAGCACAAATTCCATTAGCTCTATATCATGAGAACTTATAGTGAAACAGCAGTGCTGTACGAACCAGAGCAAATTAGTGCAAAAGAGAGAAGGACAGCTGCCAAAACAATCTTTGCAATGTGCCTGTTCTGTGATTTCTGGTGGTGAGATGAGGAGGACTGTTGTACCCCTGCTCACAGCTTCACATGGTGTCAAGAGAAAAGATTAGCTCATCTTTCAGTGACAGACAGGAGCTTGGCCCGTGTTTTTTTCACAAACATCACTTTTCCCCAGGGAGAGAGAAATTAAACCCTTGTCTGTCTGAAGCAATAAGTGTCAATCATCAAATGCAAACCCTCTGCCTTCTAGTCAGCACTTCTCTAGAATGACAAGCAGCTGGAGTGAGACAGCAGCACAATAACCCATTGAGTGTAAGAGGGGAGAAAGTTCATTGCCACAGGGCAGTGTTACAGGTCATGCTAAGTTTAGGAAAGGTAATTAGAGGCCTCATATAATCTGTTCCTGTCACGTCTAGGCTGTAATGGAAAACGGGCCTGCATAGCCAAAGAAAAACACTTGCTTTAGGAGTTTAATATACTCTCGGAGACCCTTGTTACTTCAGAACATGAGGCATTTCCAAATGTAATCCCCTGATCATGAAGGCTGTGAGAAATGTTCACAGTTCAAAACCTGTTCAGCATGCAGGCTTGTGCAATTTCCATTGCACAACAAACCGGTGAAATGTAATGTTTTTTTTTCTGGGGGTAGGGGGGGAAGAGCATAAAAAATAACCCATTTTGGAGAAAAATGAACTCGTGTTCGCTTTGAAACAATCCTGTTTCCAAGCAAAGTAAAAACTCAACTGCTTTAACTCTATTCAGTTCGAGATTGATTTTTGCTCTAAAGAAATGAGAAGAATGGCACATTTGGCTGTTTCAGTGTGCTGGTGGCAAATTCGGGGGATCTAATATTGCCAGGAGCAAAATTGTGAATAATTTGGCAAAAAAGCCAAAAAACCCAGTTCCAGAATTTCACACACCCCTTATGCCCCAATCCTGCAAGTTGTTCCTGGGAGTCAGAACCCTGCACCCCTGGTTCAATAGACATGGTTGAAATCTTTAAAATTTGTCATTTTGAAGACTTTTTTTTCTCCAATCTTTTTGGGAGTGTTTTGC
The DNA here is from genome assembly GCF_015237465.2 of Chelonia mydas. NCBI lineage: Eukaryota > Metazoa > Chordata > Testudines > Cheloniidae > Chelonia > Chelonia mydas. The sequence goes on from NC_057857.1 coordinate 8,514,785, forward strand.
ATTTTGATGTTTTGAAACAGTCAAAAGTCTCATAAAAGAAAGAAAGTGTCTTTCTTTTTTTTCTTTTTTTTTTTTTTTGACCAGGTTGAAAAAATTAGAAGTTTTGATACCATTTTTGGTTAAGATTTCAAAGTTCGACCAAAAAACTGAATGAAAACATTGATCCATTTTCCAACCAGTTCTGCCCATTGATTTCAATGGTATTCCGCACAGTTATAAGGACCCTCAGACATGGAGTTCATTGCAGGATCAGGGCCATAGTTCATAAATTCATAGTTTAAGCCCCAAAGGTACCTTCAGATCATCTACTCTGACTTCCTGTATATCATAGGCCAGCAACACTTTGTGCACACTAAAGCCAGCAATAAAATTAAACCAAAATATTACAACCCTCAGAAGACTAAACTATTATCACTGTCCAGTTAGGGGTCTAGTCTATTTGTTGTCATACCAATGGCAGCTTTTTTTGTTTGTTTTTTTTATATAAGTGAAGACAACAGCTGGAGGTGTTCTATAATGGAGAGGTGATGATGGCTGAGGTAACCCGGCAATGCTGAGAGAGATTGTTATTCTGGTACTATGGCCTGCTGTGAATGTTTGACACACGCCAGATGCAGCAGGGCAACAACAGACAAGCTTGTTTCTTGAACATGAAGATAAGTGGAGAGAATTTGAAGAAAAACAGGGAGTGAAAAGAAAATGGATCTGGATTTTAGCTCATCTGCCAATAAAAATGGAAATCAAGGACTTGCTAAATGCCGGCTTCATCTCAAATGCTTGGTGTGAAAAGAATCATAGTTTTAAACCTCATTTTCTCTGCAAGTAGTGTGTTTTCTCCACATAACATATATTATCTGTTGTGTATTTGGTTGTTGAGGTAATAGAATCTTGTTGTTGCTATGGCAACTGAGTTAGATTATTAGGGGATAGCCCTGCCGGTTTTGGCTGGTTGTTGGTTAGTTCTATGTGTGGCAATAAAAATGGTCGCTTTTCAAGGTTTACAGCTCTCTGCGTCTCAAGTGATTTCTTCCTAAAACTGCTTCCCCCAAGGATACAACGTTATAGTAGCACATAAAGGCCCCAATCAAGACCTGGGTCCCATTGTGCTAGGTGCTGTACAAACACATAATAAGTGACAGCCCCTGTTCCAAAGAGCTTTCCTTCTAAATACGGGAGAAAGGATTATCCCCCTTATACAGATGGGAAACTGAGGCACAGAGTGATTAAATGACTTGCCCAAGGTCACACAAGACGTCTGTGGTACAGCCAGGAACTGAACCTGGATTTCCTGACTCCCAGTCCAGTAGACTAACCATCCTTCCTCTCTGTGATGAATATTTTGTTCCAGGAATGGACAGGAAGGAGTGCTTTATCTTTATTGCTCTCAATTCAGTGTAATGGGAAGGAGACAGGGAGAGATGAGAAAGAAAATGAGTGACAGGAGAACAACAGAAACAGCTGAGAAACATCAGGACTAAAACCATCAGATTCCTTGTTAAAGATGAAACTTCCTTCCATCAGTCTAAAAAGGCTCTGGGGGAGTGTAATGTCTGAGGCAGATCCATATTTCTTGAGGAAATAGAAAACAGAAGTTGATGTGAAGAATATTAAGGCGTGCACTGTGTAGCAACAACATAGTCTGCTTTTTAGAGCAGGGGACTGTAGTCATGAGGCCTGGACTGTATTCCTGCCACCATCAAATGACTTTGGCTAGTCATTTTGGTCAACATTTTCAGAAGTAACCACTAATTTTGCCAATTCAACTGAAGACACCTAGGTGTCCAAAACAGGGCACCCAAAAATGAAGACATCTAAAATCAGTGGCCACTTTTGAATATTTTGGCCTTCATCTCTCTGTGCCTCTCTTTCCAAGTCTTTAAAATGAAGACACAGTAGAACCCCAATTTTATAAACATCGATCCTATGAACAACTTCTTGTATGAACGGTCCTTCTGCTTCTGAATGGGACTTCAATCTTTCAGCCAACATTCAAACGGCTGTACAGGTTTGAAAAGACAGATTTGGAAGCAGAGAGAGAGATGCAGTTCTCTCAAACAAAGAATAATAAGGCACACTGGATACATTTTATGATCATTCGCTGTCATTTTGAGATGTTCAGTTTTATCAATTTCTCAATTTTATGACTTCCTCCATCTTCAGTTAGTTCATAAACTAGGAGTTCAATGATAATGGCAGTTACCCATCTTTGGAAAATGATTAGAGGTCTTTGGACAGAAAGCAGTCTGTAGGCACTAAGTCATGGTATGCTATTTCCTGAGGCCATGGGGGTTCTTTCAGCTTCCCTCACGTCACATGGCTTTGCTTCCCCAGTTGCATCCAGTGCAAATTGGGCATCCTGACAACCTACCCCCAAAACTGGAGGGACACAAATATTGGGGCTGTGATCATATGTGCAGACGGGCAGCTGTCCTGGCAAGCCTCAGAAATTCTACCAGGCCCAGGGTTAGGAGAGTTTCTCTAGTTTGAATGGGAAATAAATATTTTAATGGAAACCTTCCACAGAAGACGTTGTGACTTTGTATTTCAAAGTGTCCAGAAGGCTCCTTAAATCTCTTACCACCATCAATGCCCTGGGTCCACACCCCAAAAGTTAAATAAACTAAACAATGTTCAGGGCAGGAACATAATTTTCTGCCTAAAGCTCTGGTCTATCATTCTTCTTGTTTGCAGTTCCTGGACCAGATTCTGCTCTCAGTTATACTGTTGTAAAGAATCATTCTGAGACCAATGTAGTTACTCAGGATTTATACTCATGTAACTGAGATCAGAACCTGTCCCCCTGTCCTTTATGCTCCCACTCCCCTCCCATGCCAGCCCAGTGTATCTGCTTCATAGACGTTATTACATTTCACTAGAGGTACTGAGACAACTGGTAAGCTAAGTTACTGATCACTCCAAGCCTCCTATGGATCTTGGGCTACTCTATCCCAGCTCCAGAGTTGCTTCAAATATGAAGGATATTTTTGAAGTATATCACTATTGGAAACCAAACTAGCCAGATGTTATATGGAGGTTCATGATATGCTTTCCAAATGAGTGAGAAAGTGTATATATGAAGCACTGCTATAGCTGTGTCAATCCCAGACCTGAGGAAGAGCTCTGTGTAGCTCGAAAGCTTGTCTCTTTCACCAACAGAAGTTGGTGCAATAAAAGATATCACCTCCCCCACCTCGTCTCTCCGAGAAAGTGAACATCAGGCGTGGAATTAGTTGGTAAATCTTGCACAGAGCTACACCATTCTTTAATGCAGTTAGCGAAACAAAAAACACACATTCTCTTGCTTTCACATTCTAAAGGCAGTGACTTGCAATATTAAATAAGGTTACGAAGGCTAGGAAGGAAAGCTGTTCCCATAAGCTGGAATTCCACTAGGCAAGACACAGAAGCTATTGTTCATGATAAACAAGTGTAGGACATTCATTGAGGAATTCTCCCCTCTCAGGAGTAAACAGGGTAAAGCATGACCTCCGAGTCAGTTCAGAGAAAACCCCTCACTATGTAAAGTAGGATCTTCTAGGCTAAAGGAGGTTATAGGGAAAGAAGCAAAAGGCCACTACATCCACATCCACATGGAAAAAGGGGTTAACATCTTTTTTACAAAGATTACAGATATTTTGACACAAGATATAGCCGTTATTTGCTTTCATAAGAAATTATTTCAGCCATCAGAGCTCCAGAAATCCAAGAGGCCAAACACGGGGATTGACATCCTGATAAATGGTCTCAGAAACCTTTGATTTGAATCTTTAATGGACTGGGTTACCAGCACACAAGTGACGAGAGTTGGCACAGAAGGAAAAAGCCGAAAGGAATGCCTTCTCCGTCTGAACAAGCGAGCTAAGTCCAGCCCTGGTGTTAGAGTTGGCTGGCAAATGTATATTATACCCCATGAAAAAAAACCTGAAGAGAATGAAAAGTTGTTGGAATTTTGTGTGGATTGTTCAGTTTTTCATTGAAAATAACTGAAAAAAATGTCAGTTTCAAAAACTAAAACCAACTGCATTACTGAGTTCTGGCTATTAAATATACATTAGCTATTTGGATTTTTTATTTTTCTTATGAAAAAGTTTAACTGAGTGAAAAAAGGCATTTAATTTTTTTTAAAAAAAGATAAAAAAAATTTTAGACCAGCTGTTCCTGGCACAATGTAGATTCACCCACCCCACCAAAGAGGGCTGAAATTCATAGATTTCTAAAATCATGAAGGTTAGGGTTGGAGACCTGTTTGCCCTTCTCCCTGACAACACAGGGGTGGTCCCTACAGTGTGTTTTGACCAGACTGGTCTACAATATTTGCTTTTGCATGAAAGCCTGAAATACTCCATTTCCAGCTGAAATATGAATTGAAATCGACTTGGAGTCAATAGCTTGGTGTCAAGTCAATAGTATGTGAGAGTAAGAGGCACTTAATAGGATCAAACCTTGTATATGTAGCAGTCTAAGGAGTAATAATAATAATAAAAAAAAACAACCCTATATATGTGCAAGGGATATATTAATCCTTTGTATGGCCACAGCCAAGGCTGAGGGCCACATTTTTTGCAGTCGATGGAATTTTGCCTATTTACACCAGCTGAAGATCTGATAGTAAAATTTTATTCTGATCCATCTAGTTTCGGAAGTAAAAAACACTTTCCTCCATCCCATCCCCCCCACCCCACCCCACTTGAGACTCCCTAGGCTGCTGTCGTTAAAGGTGGTAGAAAGGCAAAACACCATATATTGGAAAGAAATGGAACACCATGTCCAGTGATCAGAACGCAGTCAGAGCACAACAGCCAAAAACAATGTTGAATTAAAACAAACGGAGTATGAAATATTATATGATTTTGTTCCTTCATCCCTCACGCCACTGATCAGACCCCCAGATATGTTCTTCACTGTCCATCCAATCCTACAAGGTGTGAAGCACCTGCTGAAGGAACTGAACTTAGAGAGGAAGCCTCACCAGTGCATTGCAGGACTGGGTCAATTATGTGCTCTGGCTAACCGAAGGTTCTAAGGATTTAAGTACAGCCATGCAGAGAAGAGTTAGCTTGTTTATTCTGTTCTTGAATGGTGAACTCCATTGCTTAAAGATATGAGGCTCTGAATCTATTTCTAGTTGGAAATAGCATTTGAGACCCTGGTTTTTATTTTGTAAGGTTCTTTCTAATTAGTTATTTGTTTGCATTTAAAATTGATTTTAAGGTCTTTGCTGTATTTTGTCTCAGAGTAAGACAGCATGTGGTGTACTTTAGATTTCATTTGATTGAACATCCTCTTCTGAACAAAATCCACATATCCCCTTTCCACTCTTAATTCTCAGCACAAGTGGAACCTATTAATCAACACCAGAGGCAAGTGAGCCCAACACAAATTAATCAGCTGCATGATAAGAGCATGTGAGTGTTCCATAACGTGCTGCACATCGGAGATCGGCTTCTCTTGCTCCATGAGCTCCTGATTAATTCACTTTTATCATGACAGGCAGGGCTTCAGTTGATTAAAACCGAGAACAAATCACAACTTTCCCCCCTCCTCTCTAAAAGATTAACGTAACATGCCTTGGCATTTATCTGCAGGAAAAGCTTCATATAAAATAATTGTTGTAAATTACTTGCCGGTATTTGTCAAATGTTGTCCTTTGAGTAGATGACATCTCCATTAAAACCTCTGCCTTCATTGGTATTCCACTCAGTACTGGAGAAGGGGGAAGTGTCAAGCATTCTCAATGGGGGCCCAGCTGATGCAACTAAAAAGAAATCTAATGCAAATTTCAGATGTTTAACACTTGTTAACAGCCTAGCTTCTGACCTAACAGATACTGTCATGGGGACCACCTAATTTTTGGAGCTGGCAGATCTACAACTCCATAGGGTGTGGTATATTGGCCTAAGCAGGGGAAAAGGAGTCCCCAAGACTCAGACACTCAAAGGTATGGAGGCTTCTAATTCCCACTGATTTTAATGGGACTCAGGCACCTTTGAAGACCTGAGCCTGAGCTCTAAGTTCCTGATCTGACTGTGAGCCACATTGACAGCTGATGTAAACAGGTGCATCTCCTATCTTAAACGGTGTTTCACCCATTCACATGAGCTGATAATTTGGCCCATTAATCTGTGACCTTGGAAAAGACCAGATTAAAACCTCAGTTACTCTGGTGTAAGTCAGGAATAATGCCACTAAAATAGTAGAGTTAGCTCCAATTTACACCAGTGTAACTGAGCTCAGAGTCTGAAATTCAAAGGGCTAATTTCCCCATCTGCAAAATGGAGATAATAAATAATACTTACCGGCTGTAAATGAGGTTTGTCCAGTGCTTTGAAATGCTACAGCCTAAATCAAGATAATTTACGTATTCTTATTGGCTCAATTCATCCCTGGTATAACACCATTGACTTCAAAGGCTTTTGACCCAGGATAAATTTGGCTGTTTTTTTTTAAATGGGCTGGTGAACAGAAGTTGCTGAAGAGCAAAATGGCTTCCTCCACTTCCTGCTCCTGCCAAACACAACACAGATGGCTTCTCTGGCACACAGCCGGCCAGACATGGGCTTCTTACCTGGTAGCAAAAGCCTCTGCCAATGCAGTGCTCAGCTCGTTGAACATATCTTTGTACAAGCAAGCAAGCAACTTAAAACCACTGGGAACAAAAAGCAAACTGCCTTTCCATTCCCATTTGCCAACCGTCAGGAGCAAATCACTTTTGCTTCAAGGCCTGTAATTATGGTTTCCCATGTACAGCTGGACTGCGTTAGTGCTGGAGCTATTAAGTCTGCAAGGCACCTGTAGAGCCAAGGACGGCAGACATTCATCACAAGGGGAAATGTGCCATACTGGAGAGTGTTTGAGACCCATCTTGTCGGTGAGGTTCATGGGAGTGCCGATGCTTGTGTGAAAACAATATACAGGCACAGAAGCAGCGACCATACTTTAATCTTCAGCGTATGTAATTCTCTTTCTATAATGCAACAAGGTAAATGACGCAACAGAGTTACTTACATTTTGGGAGGGAAGAGCCCAAATAACCAAGGCTGCTATCTGAGGTACTTATACAGGCCCTATTAAAAAGGTATCTCAGCATCTCACAATCTTTAACGCATTTATCCTCGCGACATGCCTGTGAGGTAGGGTGGTGCTATTGTAACCCACACACCTTCTGGGTGTGGTGTTCTGTCCCATCTAGTGGCACCAAGACCACTTAGAGAGAGAGATTAAGGAGACTGTTCGCTAAGGTTGTAGAGCAGGCATGTGGCTTTTAGCTCATGCAGTAGAGGCTCATGCATTTAGTTTCAAAGGTCGCAGGTTTAATCCTGCCTGCCGATGCCTGGGGGTCTGTCAGTGTTACACTATCATCCTCATTTTACCGATAGGGGCTGAGGCAGAGAGAGGCTAAGTGGGTTACTCAAGGTCACACAGGGCTGTGATCCCAGGTTTTCGTAACCTTGGGTCAAAATACCCCTCAACTCAGGGGGAATTCAGATTGGAGTCTAGATTCAACCCTCACAGCTGGCCTCTCCCTTTCTTCCCTTATGAGAAGGAAAACTAATATGTTTGGGTGAAAATAATCAGAAACCCACATATTCACTGGGAAGCTGTAAAGCTGAACGAGACAAAGGCGAACAGCAAATTAGGCAGGAATATGCAATGCAAGAAGGTCAGTGCAGTTTTCATCAGCATAGGCAAAGACACCACATCACAGAGCTGATATTATTGGCGATTAGCCAAGATGGTCAGGGATGCCACCCCATGCTCTGCATGTCCCTAAGCCACTGACCACCAGATGCTGGGACTGGATGTGATGGGATGGATCACTTGATGATTGCCCTGTTTTGTTCATTCCCTTTGAAGCACCTGAGATTGGCCACTGTTGGAAGACAGGATACTGGGCTGGATAGACCATTTGTCTGACCCAGTATGGCCATTCTTATGTTTTGAAGATTATTGTCCCTGTTGGCACTGCCCTGCTATAGTTCTTCATCTAGAACACCTTTGCCTCCTTCAATGCACACCTTGGACAGTGTGTAAATGAGCCATGAAGAAGGGCAGAGAACCTTTTGCTGAAGGGTGAAGACAAGACATATTCGTTGTATGCTGTGCACCAGCCAGTGCACAGATGGTAAATAAATTCAAATGGGTAATCCTACTGGGATCTTCACAGGATTGAGCCCTCTATAAACCAGGGAGCGGGAAGAAAAAAATGGTATATGGCTAACATAATTAGCACTGCATCATTATAAGCTCTCTGTAGTACTATATGGATGTAGAATGTTTAGCACAATGGGGCCTTCATACCTGATGGCGGACTGTAAGTAATTACACGATAATTAATAAATAAAATGGACACACAAAAGAAAGAAGGATTAGGGTTGCATTAGAAATAGTCATTTTGGCATATCTTAACTTCTGAGTTCTTCACTTTGTAGCCCTAGCATGCTACCAACCTAACATCTTCCATGGATTTACTTACATGGTACCATGAACGAATCTAGTGCTGCACAAAGAACCCAAATGTGCCAAACAAGACAGGACACGAGGAAGTTGTATAAAATAATGAACAGGATGAAGAAGGTAAATTGGGCCCTTCTATCCTCCCTCCCTATAATACAAGAACATTCTACTGAATACTTTTCTCAACAGCTTGAAATTTTAAAACAAAATAGAATTTTATATTTCAAACTCAGAAGAGACTCTCTCCTCTGATTTACACACAGCTTGAGGTCAAATTCTCTCCCCAGCATACTCGGTTATGTCCCCTTTCAATGCAGGATTGTTGGTGGTGCTAATGTCTGAATAGGAGCAGAAATGAGAAACAGGTTTTGCTGGTCATGTGAAATCTTCAAGGTTCAGATCATTGCTCACAACAAACCCTGCCAAGGCTGCAAGGAATCACGTTTCATTTTTGGGAATGGTTAATCCAAGACTCCATGGTGTTAAGCCAAGACCCATGTGCTGTTGATGCAATGTCTCTGTCCACTAGAACTTTTCCACTGCACACGGCTGTGGCATGAAAGAATCTCAGCTTTTCATACAGCTGTATTGCTTCTGCTAATGAGAACTCTTTCCCTCTTATCCAGAGACCTTCTAGCAGGGCCGCTGTTCACCAATACGGTGCTGAAACCCTGGGAGAGAAGTTTCAGAGTAACAGCCGTGTTAGTCTGTATTCGTAAAAAGAAAAGGAGTACTTGTGGCACCTTAGAGACTAACCAGTTTATTTGAGCATGAGCTTTCGTGAGCTACAGCTCACTTCATCGGATGCATAGCATATCGTGGAAATTGCAGAAGACATTATATACACACAGAGACCATGAAACAAAACTTCCTCCCACCTCACTCCCCCGCTGGCAACAGCTTATCTAAAGTGATCCTCAAGTAGAGCCATTTCCAGCACAAATCCAGGTTTTCTCACCCTTCCCCCCCCGCCACACACACATACAAATTCACTCTCCTGCTGGCAACAGCCCATCCCCCTTTGATGGGGGATGGGCTGTTGCCAGCAGGAGAGTGAATTTGTATGTGTGTGTGTGTGTGGGGGGGAAGGGTGAGAAAACCTGGATTTGTGCTGGAAATGGCTCTACTTGAGGATCACTTTAGATAAGCTGTTGCCAGCGGGGGAGTGAGGTGGGAGGAAGTTTTGTTTCATGGTCTCTGTGTGCATATAATGTCTTCTGCAGTTTCCACGATATGCTATGCATCCGATGAAGTGAGCTGTAGCTCACGAAAGCTCATGCTCCTGGGAGAGAAGAGGTTTGCGTGGCACTGTGCAGGTCTCACTTTGCCCTTCAAACATGCTAAGTGACTGGTAAAGTGGTGCCAAATAAGGACTCAAGTAGCATCTTGCTCTGAGTGATGTTCACCTTGTGATAGACATACAGTGACCCCTTCTCTTGAGCTGTAAGGGGCAAGACTCCAGCTTACTCATCACATTTTAAAAATAGCACTGGTCAAATAAACCATGTGTGTTTCCACTAATGAACCCCTGAAGCCAGAGAATATCTGGATTTATCTGCCATCCTGTAAGAGATCTATTGCAACTCAGCAGCAGAAGTTAAAACCTGCATATGGATTAAATATCAAGCTAAGAGTTCCAAACCCACTTCAGGGATTTGAATGTTTTATTCCCAGCCAAATCCCATTCATTTTAATGGGATCTGGGTGTCAAAATCCCTGCACTGGCTTTGAAAAAATCTCCACTGAGAATGATCAATCTGGGAACTTTTTTCAGAGGGCTTTTTTCAGATGATGAAGCTTTCTAAAGACAGTCTGAGCATCTGTAAAAGAGATGCAAAGAGACTCCTGCAGAACATTTGGAAAAGATCATATGTATTTACTGTGAGAGATTGCAATAGCGGATCACAAATTGAACATGAGTCATCAGTGTGATACAGTTGCTAAAAAGGGTAATATTCTGGGGTGTATTAACAGGACTGTTACATATGTAAGACATGGAGGAGGTAACTGTCCCACTTTACTTGGCACTGGTAAGACCTCCGCTGGAGTACTGTTTCCAATTCTGGATGCCACACTTTAGGAAAGATGTAGACAAATTAGAGAGCATACAGAGAAGAGCAACAAAAATTATACAAGTTTTAGAAAACCTGACCTCTGAAGAAAGGTTAAAAAAAACAGGGGTGGCCTACGTATACTTGTTCCCGCCTCAGCACAGGGGGCTGAATTTGATGACCCCTCAAGGTCACTTCTAGCCCAACATTTCTATGATTCTATGATTATTTTTATTTTTAATAATGGGAAAGGGTGTGTGGAAAGGACAGAGATTGAAATGGTTTAGTGAATCCATCTGTCAGACCTAGGTACAAACTCCATATTAAAAAGCTGAAATCACAAAAAAAAATTGAATCAACATCCTGAAAAATGTTGTTTGACATTTCATTTGAAACAAACATTGTGACGTTTCCAAAACTGAAATGTTTCACTTTGGATACCTGACTGATTTTTTCTATAGTAGCACATTGTTTCCTGGGAGTTATATTCAAGAAGGATGTTGATAAATTGGTTCAGAGAAGAGCCACAAAAGGGATTGAAGGAAAAGAAAGCATGCCTCATAGTGAGAGACTCAAGGAGCTCAATCTGTTTAGCTTAACAAAGAGAAAGGTTAAGGGGTGACTTGATTACGGTCTGTTTGTACCTACACGGGGAACAAATATTTAGTAATGGGCGCTTTAGTTTTTCAGAGAAAGGTCTAACATGACCCAATGGTTGGAAGTTGAAGCTATTTGCCCTTCTGGGCTCAGCTCTTACATCTCTGATGATGCACCATGCAACTCTGCCAAAGGGAAATCCACCCTGCATTATGGAAGAGGTAGCCCTCCAGGAAGCCAAGCCTTTAGGAAGGAATAGGAGCCAGAACCGCAATTCCCATAAAGCAATGCACTGATAAGGAAATGCTGTATAATATTTTGTTGAAACGATTCAAAATAAAACATTCTGGGGTCAGTTCAACAAACCAAAAATATTCTGATTTGAGTTGAACCACCCTGAAATTAAATATTTCATTTTGATTTTCCTGATAGAAGATTCAACATTTTTCAGCAAATTATATTATATTATATATATATATATATATATATAAAAAATCAAAAGTTTTCCCTTGGGAAATTTAGATTTTTCAGAAACTGCATTTTCCATCAGAAAATTCCTGACAAGAAATACAAACAACATAGGTTGTCATGGTGAGTTAAAAATTTCAGAATGTCTGCTAGTCTGTGCTCAAGAGAAAGCAAGGACCACGAACAGATGCTGCTCTTGGTCAGGGAGCATCTAGAGCTGTGTAGAAAGCCCAAGACTGGAAAATTTGGAAATGTTGTAGATCAGAATCGAAGGGTATTAACACAATGTGGTAAGAAAAGCTTGTACAGTGCCTGACAACACTACAGAGTCTAGTCCCAAATATATCAATCAGCCTTTTGAGCTAAGAGATATCAGAGTGATGCAGTAAATAGGCCACAGGATTGGGAGTCAAAGGATGTGGATTCTGTACCCAGCTGCGATGCTCACCTGGCCCCATTGAAGTATACGGCAAAAATTACATTGAGTTCAATGGGGTTAGGATTTCACACAATGCGTTATTATTTTTGCTATGTTGTTCATGTTATAAAAGCCTCTCAGAAACTTGAAAAACTCTAAATCATATAATTACTACTAGCAGCCCGATCTGTGACAGTCAGGTTTCAGAGAAGGACAGATTCCCCCAACACTAGTGTCTTGGAAACAGCATGGGAAATCTTGTCAGTTAAAAAAAAAAAAAAAAAAAAAAAAAAGACAGAGCGTTAGATCTGGATCAAATTGATTATACAGTGATTGGTTACCATTTTTGAAATTTGAATAAAATAAATACAGATGATTCTAAGAGGCTGACTCAACACAAATGGATCTTTTCAGGGTAAAATATGAAGGTTATGAATAACATATGTTAAGATTTTTATGGAAAGTTCATGAACGTTCATAATAAAATAAAAACTTTACAAACAAGCACAGAATGATTTGCCCGCAGATTCCCTTCTATTTTCTTGCCATACTCACTCTCGGTATTTTATCAAAAATTCAGCTTTGAACTCAGCCTTTTGTGTTTGGTTGCATGCACCTCTAATTGCGACCACCAAGGCAGCCTTTCAATGCAGTATAAATTATCCAGTCGCTTATACGGACTGCTGATGGGTCCCTCTTGCTTCTGTGCTTCCTGATAAAAGGACTTTTGCCATGACATCATTAAATAGTCCCACCGAGTTAATAAAACAAACCCCATTTTTTCCATCCCCTAAAGATTTTTTTGGCACCACTTCAAGGGGCTTCAAAACAACAAGCAGCCCTCCAAAGAACACGGCTTTTTGAGAGGCTTATACCATTTAAATGAAAACATGCCTGGAGAAACAAAATAGGGATTCATTTTTTTCCCTCTCTCTTAAGGAAAGCAGCTTAATCTCCAACTATGGCAGCTGCCTCAGAAGTATCAGAGCTGTCTGGACCCAAGCTTAAAGAACTGCAATATTGACATCAGTGTTATCTGTAATTCTCCATTTTGGAGCTTCTCTTTATAGACTCCTTTTTACATCTTAGTTGCTTGCCTGACTGAATTCCAATCATCAGCCCCTGTGCACAGCTAATCCAAAAATCCAGGCTTCATTTAATAAATATTGGCCCTGATCCACCACTGTCTTACTCTACTGTTATGCTGGTTTCAGTAGCCCCATTGATTTCAATGGCGAATCAGGCACAATAAATGACTAAAAATGGCCCTACTGTTTTCCTGAAACACCCCGCGTTCTCTTTCTGCAAAAATGTGATTTTCCTTCTGCCACTCATCAGCGTACTGAAGCTCTGCTTAAAAAAAAAAAAATAATAGAAGGGCCAGTCCTGAAATCCATCACTCACATAGGGTAAACTTCCCCCTTGTGCAGACAGCCAGAACAATTGCTAAATGCCACTTAAGCCCCACCTACGACCTATATTTAAGTGGTGCCTAGAACTTTGGCTGGACCTGTGCACAGGGATGAATTTCACCCTTTCAGTCCTGTCCTGTGCCATAGCAGTCAAATGCAAGTTTTGACACTGACTTAAAAAGAGCAGAATTGTGGAGTGGTATAGTTTCAGTGAAGACTATGGCCTAGATCCTCATCTGGTGTAAGTCAGTGGAGCTCCCCTGAAATCAATGATTTCCACCAGCTGAGGATCTGGCCCAAAGGGACTACTGGCATGCATAAAGGTTTTCAGAATAGAATCCACGCTGGGAGAGTAAGGACCAAATTGTGGGCTCGATTTTGTGATGCTGAGCACCTACAACAGCCGTTGACTTCAGTGTGACCTGAGAATTGCAGAAATCAGAGAGGTAGACACTGGGGGAGGTGGTGGGACCCAGTGGATAGGGTACTAAACCAAGAGTCAAGAGACATGGAGTTTGTTCTGGCTCGCCCACTGACGTACTGCAAGACCTCGGGCCTCCAGTTGTAAAATGTAGATAATGAGAGGAACTCCTTGGCAAGATCTACAAGTGCTAAATATATATTAGTAGGTCTCCTAGTCCATCTCTCTGTCAATGCAGAATTGTTCCCTAAGGAACACTTTCTAGTGTTTAGTTCAATCTAGTTTGAAATGTTTCAATTGATGGGGCTTCCAACACTTCCTGTAGGAGTCTATTCAACAGCCTAACGCAACTCATTGTCAGGAAGCTTATCCTGATAGTCAGTCTGCATTTTCTTTCCTTCATTTCACCTCATTAATACTAGCTATAACCCTGTGCATCACCCAATATCATTTTTCACTACCTTTTTTGTTTACATCCTTCCAATATCTACAGGTTGCTAGCATGTCCCCCTTACCAAATATGGTCATGCATATTTATCTCATCTTCTCTCCTCCTGCTCACTCTTATTCTTCTCAGAACTCCTTCCAATATCTTTCTTGTAAAGACGTGCCCAGAGTAGGACAGGATATTCTGGGTGTGGTCACACCACAGCCATACAGAGAGAAGCCATAAAGCCAATGATAATAAATGTTAAGGAGAAAAATCTGAGAGCAACTGTACAACAAGGCCAGCTATTTCCTGATAAGAAATGTTAACTCCTCACCCACAAATAAATTGCCCCCTCATGTACATTCTGTCCATACTATTTCAATGGGCTTTAGTCCAGGCTCACAACAGAACTCTTACTAAGGAAACTTTACTTCCATAGAGATAACATGTGTGGTTATAACTAAATATTCACTAGGACCCCACACATACACCAGAGCTCTTGTGGATGCTTTTTAATACAGTGTCTCCTCAGTGGAATTTCTGAGCTGGGTCATATTTTCCAAAAGCTGCCTTTGCCACAGAGCATATAAAGTAGCCAAACCACCTCAGTCAGAAGGTTGATGATCAGCTCTACAATTTGTGTTTTTTTACAGGACACTAAGGTATTGGGAGAACTCAAGAGTTGTCTCTAACCAAGGTGATGGTGAGGGCAGCCATTCAGGGAGATCTGGGGGCTTTTAAATAAATAAAATGTCCTGTGGACCCCAGGGCTGGAACCCTTCAGGATGCAATTACATCCTAAGAAATTTCACCAATAGGACTCTTCTTAGAGAAAGGAGACCTAGTCACTGATTATACGGCAGCAGCTCCTGACTAAACTGGACTTGACTTAAAAAGCTAGGACATATGCTCTTTGCAAAAGGAAGGTGATCACTGTCTTTCTCCCCTCTCCCGCCCACCTTCACATTCATTCACCTGATCCCTCCAGCTCTGACAGCACATACCCTTAGGGTGACTAAATGACATGGTGCAGTAGAAAATCTAGCCCCCAGTTCCTGCTGAGCACAGTAGGGGCTGCCTGGGAGACAGGTGCAACCCCCCAAGCCAGGGACCACTTCTAGGATGGACTCAGCACCAAATTTTGGAAAAAGGGCTAGCCAGCCTTAGAGGCGATAACCCAAGATGGGAGGTCTATTGTTGTGACACTGCAAGAAAACTAACTTCCTGATCTCAACAAACTGACTGTACCCTGTACCAGTCACCCAGCAGCTATTGGTTCAACACAGTGATTTAGGCCCAAGTGCAGATAAGAGGGAAGGAGGAAAAGAAGGGGGGAAGGGAAACAATCATGGCTAGTGCTTCCTAGATGGTGAAGTGCAATTTAGGGCTGCCAGCAACCTGGAGAGATCATTCGGTAAATTCTTCAGGGCAGGGACTGTCTCTTATTACTGTAAGAGCTCGGCGCAACCATGGGATCATAGAAATGTAGGGCTGGAAGGCACTTCAAGGGGTCACCTAGTCCATCACCCTTCACTGAGTCAGGATTAAGTATACCTAGGTCATCCCGGTGTTAGTCTAGCCTGTTCTTAAAAACCTCCAGAGACAGGGATACTGCAGCCTCCCTTGGTGGCTCCTTCCAGTGCTTAACTGTCTTTACAGGGGTCTACAATGCACACTTACCCTGATCAGGGCTTCTGGGAGCCAGGGCTGGCTCAGTTATAAAAGGAGAAATGGTTGTCTATGGCAGCAAATATTAAGAATAGTAAACTATTTAGCAGTGAATGTTAATTGTGTGATTGACTCAAGGTTCTCATATTTTCCAGTTTGCTTAAAGCAGCAAAACCCCAGAGCCAATGCATAGGAATATTCCCATGAAGGTCAAATGCAGTGGGCCAGATTCCGATCTGATTCACAGAGATGTAAGTAGGGGCCACCTCCTCAGTTGATATATAGTGAGACACAGCTCCATTGAAGTCAATGGGGGCCAGTCCAATCCACACCAGCTGAAGATCTGGCCCATGCAGCAAATCAATTGCCTTCCCTGGAGTTGCTCTGGACCTACACCAGTATGACAAAACTAGAGTAGGAAGAAGTCAACACTTTGCAAAAATTGCAGCATTTTTGTTACTCTTAAAGTGGAAACCTTATGAAAATAATCTGTGCCCTTGACCCAAAACAATGAATCTGACCCTAGGTAGTGTGGGATCCCTTAGTGACCTTGGTTATTTCCGCCACCCTCTGTTATCCTGATGGGGGGGAGGGGAGGTTGTAGGAAATAATTTAGTGTTTGTAAACAACATCACAGAGCTTTCGACTCCAATCTGCTCTTTCTCTCTTGGTTAAGAGAGCAGATATCATTCACTTTTTATCAGAGGGTAGTGAATGGAACTAAGAAACTGCCTCTTATTATCCACTTTCTCTGTTATTTTTCTGCACCATTAATTACCGTATGATGGATTTTTGAAGGCTTTATTTTCACCAGCTTTTATTAACTATTATTATTTTCATCAACTATTTTCTGACCTTCCTTTTTTGTCAACTTTTAAATAGGCTCAGTAAATAATTCCTTTTCTTCACATTTTCCAGGCATGCTGGATCTAAACTTGCTGCTTCAGTGTGTTGGGGTTCTGACATAACTGGGGAATGGAACAAGGTAAGTGACTACATCAGACCCACTTCTCTTTTTACCCGCACCCCCATAATGGTGATAGTTGAAAAGCAGAACAAAACAAGTATCCAGCCAGGTTTTGAGCTTACTCCGATCTACACCAACGGTAAAAATCCCAGAGGCTGATTTTTAGCTCTCACAGCTCCCACTGACTCGACTTTGAATTGCAGGTGCTCAAGACCTCTGCAACTGAGACACATATTAACTTCAGTGGTGGAGAACTGGACCCTCACGCTCTTTCCAGTCTTCCTGGACTGACAAGTCCACCTGGAAACACTTTTGTCAGGAAAGAGCAGGCCTAGTATAACAGGAAGAAAAATATATCTAAATCCCTCAAAAACAAATGCTAGATATATTTATAAAATATAGCATCACTCGGAAACTGTCCTCCTGGCCAGTGCTGGAGTGGAAAACAAAATTTATTATTTAGGACCATACTGTAGTAGGAAATAAGCCTGAGACAGAAGCCCTTGTATCAGAGGCCTGGTATGAGACAGGACCTGCTCACAGAATCTGGCAAGAATAGGGCTGATATTGCAGAAATAAATACACATTCCTAAGAAATGCTAAGCACAAAGTACTCACGCAAACACATTCCAGGAGAGTGGTACCAGAAAATCCCAATATCAAGGATGGTACAAAAACATCCCCCAAGAATAACAGGAACACACTGACCCCTCCTAAAAGATAAGGTCAGGATGACAGTACGTAATAGAGATGTTTTGATCGAACCAACATATACAAGGTGATGGGTAATAACTAGCCACACCAGGAGGCAGTAACTAACTATATCAGAGGGGCAGTACTAACTTGTTTGTATCAGGGTATACAGATGTATCTCAGAGGGAGTATCTTTGTCCAGCTGAGGCGGGAATGCAAAGTCCTGCCATTCACTGAGCTGCATCCATTGTCATGGGCATACATGTCTTAGTATCCTCAGAGTCTGCCACATGCTACTATTGTGCTTTGTCAACAATAAGCCTGGCGCTTTTGTACCTTAACGGATCTGGTGGTCATTAGGTGGTTCGCTCGAGGTCTGCTATGCCAGCTGACTGCGCAGAGCTGGGGCAGCCCACAGAGAGAACACGCGCACACACACACACACACACACACACCTGCAGCCAAACATCTAACCACACCTATGAAGGTAAAGTAGGTAGGGATGGGAAAGATTTATTACATATCTAGTAGGAAATCCTGACACCAAAGGGTACATCCACACAGCCAGCTGTAGTGAGCCTCCCAGCCTGGGTTGACAGACTGTGGTTTGCGGGGCTCACGCTAGTGCTCTGAAAATAGCGGTGTAGACAGTGCTTTGAAGTTGCAGCTCGGGCTGGAACTCAGGCTCTGAAGCCTAGGGATGGGGGGGGGGGGGGGGACTTCAAATGGGTCTACAAATTCATGCAGTGGTTTGAGAGATATTCCTGTTGTACCAAGATTCCCCATTTTAAGTAAAGGGGATTTTGCCCAGACGAAGCAGGTTTTTTCAAAAGTGAAGCAACATTTTAAGAGAGAAGACTTGACCGAAAAGTGTATTTCTGTATTCATTTGCTGCTGTTGTTATTTTTCATGGTTTTAAAACTTCCAGCTTTTAGCCATGGAGCAGAGACAAGACCACCTGAACTAGAAGACTACTCACACAAAACGAGTAACTGTAGAATGAACAGTCAAAGCAACAGTACACAAAGAACCTGAAGGCTGAACAACTTGCCAGGGCTGGACAACCTCTAATTCACACCCATGAGAACTTACAGGAATAGTCAACGGATATCCGTGGGACTACTCAGATCTACCTATTCAATTCCCTGGCCATTGCAGGGGCCTCAGGCACTGGTGGCATCTTGGTGTCTCTTGTTCTCTGTCTGTGGCACACAATAGTTTAGACTCCAGATAACAAATACATGCACAGAAATCAGGGCTGGATCACAAAGAATTAGTTTAAGAGGAGTTCAATTCACAAAGAATGTTATTCAGAATGAATAATTCTACCAGCTCTAGATGGAACCATGATATTCATCTCACGTCTGACCTAAACGAGGTATTTATAATGTATACAGCAGCAACAGTACGCTGGGCTCTCTACAGATTTGAATCTAAGGTGAAAGTCCACTGTAGCAAACTAAACCACCAGGTCTGGGATATTTATTCATTTATTAAAGAAAGTTGAGACACACCACGCAATCCAGTTGGAGCCGTTCCAGTCTTCTTTCTCCGGCACTCTCAGTCGCTAATCAGAACCAGAGCGAGCGGAGCCTGACTGCACAATTCTGACTCAAATCCTTGGCATGTGCAAAATAAACAGAAAAAGGAGCACTTTTTTTAAAGAAATGTTTGATAGACACGATGCTTTCCTATCACGCAGAAAGGGGATTTCAAAAGGGTGCGTGTGACAGAGAGAGTTCCCGTGTTGCCTAGGAAAGAGGAAACATTATGTATTATACGGGAGAGCTGTAGGGTTCAGCATACCTATTTCTTTTTTACTAATTGTCTAACTATGTCTGAGGTAATCATTTGTCACAGTTTTCCATATGGGGAGCCAAGTTCAATTGTGATACGTGGGGTATGAGAGCAGGAGATAGACACCAAACACCTAAGAACAAAAAAACAAAAAAAAAACACCTAAGAACAGTATTGGCACTTAGGTGCTGAGAAGAAAACTCCTCCAGGCTTTGTACAACTGTAAAGTAGTCCTCCATCAAAAGAGAAACATTTCCCCGCTTGAAAGACCTTCTGTTCCCACCTCCTAATTAAACTCATTTAGTACGGCACTTTTGAGCTCTTAATTAAAGTGCATAATGAATAGCCTTTAAATTCGCTACAGAAGATCTATAAACCAGTGGCACACAGAGCACTCAAATACTGCTTGAATTTAGGAAGGACGTTCCCCAACAAACCAACTTCAAAACTGGCTGGCCCTTTGAGCTGTTTACATCAGTGCTGGACTAGCCACAGAATGCAAAGGGAAGGGTTCAGAAAGGAAGTAGGGGGCTGAGATAAGGGCCATTTGTGCCCAGAATTCTCTGTCTCCAAGGCATTGACTCCAGTGGTCATTAATTCTAGAAAGGAACAAACAGAGGGAGCCCTGGATCTGAATTCTGAACCCCCTAAAAGTTCAGGGGTGTTGGGTTTGGACCCCTGGACAACTAACGGTCCAATATAAAATTCACATTGGGATCAGACTGAAAATCCTCACAAAGTTTGGGGGTGTAGCGGTCTCAGGTGCTGTTGTGAGCCCATTTCTACTAATAAAGGTTTAGGAGGACTACATTTGGGTCAAACAATTCAAAGACATGGGCTGATGTTCTATGCTGTGCCTGCAGTAGGTGCTTCCCAAGATGAATGAGGGACAGGTGATTTTGAGCCACCTTTGTGCCCATCCTATTCTGAGTTGCTGCAGGGGCTGGTCTGGCTCTGGTGTAAAGCAGCACACCCTTGACTGAACACCCCTCCCAATCCCAGGCTGCCTATGGGCTGCTCTGCAGCTTGTAGCCACTGAAAATCTCCACAGCAGGATGTGCACACTTGCCTCGTGCCTCCCTACACTAGCCTGCATCTTCCACCAGGGCTTGTGAAGGGGCCTGCACAGGGCGGCCTATAGCCCCTCACTGCAGTATCTCTGCTAGGGGGATCTTCCTCAGCTGGAGAAGGGACTTCATAGGCCCTTCTGCACCACTTGAAGGTATAAGAGTAGTTGGCCCAAAGCTGTATGTAAGATTCCAGGGTTGTCACTCTGTGTGCGTCACCCTGAAGCCTAGAATGTCTGTTGAGTCAGTGTGAAGTAATGGAAATGGCTACAAGCATGGCTGAGAGATCTTTTTGTTCAGAATAGCACCAGTTTGAACCATCCCTGAGATTCATGGTCTGATACCGTTCAATTTAAGTACTCAGTCATTTTGCCAAATTTTACCCATTTGGTGTAGTTATGTATATACCAGTGCCATGCTAGGAGTCCTAGACCACTGTAATAACAGAAGTAACTCAACCAATCACCGCTCTACAGCTAATTTGCATGCAACAATTTCGTTGGTTGTATGAGGGAAACTGCACAGATGTTGGATTACATGGCCTAAATTCCACTTTCAGATACTAGGACAAGAGAATGGAAGAGAGAAATATATTTATATACTAATTTGGGACGGTCTTCACGCAATATAGCCAACCCTAAAAGTTCAAAAATTATGAGTTGCTTCCCCCCATCATGAGATTTTAAAACAACTTTTAGATTTGTTTTATTTGCCTGCTGCTGCCGTAGCCTTTAGAGTTCACATTTTCAAGCTTTCTTCTACATGCACGAGGGCTAAAAACTCTTAAAAAAAAAAAAAAAGAAAGCAGAGATTCTCATCTGATTACGGGAATCCAGTCGCTGGGACTTTAAGATAAGTAGCAAATATCACAAGACTAACAATGGAATCAGATCTAACTCACAGCTGCATAACACAGCTCTAACCCCCAAGAATTGCAGTCAACCCAGACTCATGCCAGTGAAACCTAAAGCATTATTCGTTGTCACTATGGCATATATATATATATATATATATATATATATATATATATATATATATGCAGTGTCGTTGTAAATGTGTTGGTCCCATGAGCTGAGAGAGACAAGGTAGGCAAAGTAATATCTTTTAGTAGACCAGCTTCTGTTGGCATATACATTCGTGTACATGTGGACATGCACACACACAACGAACGCCGTCCCCCACCTCTCTCCCCTGTGGAAAATAAGAGACCACAGAAATCTCCTTCTGGCTGAGTCTCTGCAGGAGTGACTAAGAAATTCAAGGGCCGTCAGGCCCTTTTTCTGGCTCCTGACCGGTTTCCATAAGCAGGGTAAAGTTCTGAGTAATCTTTACGGCTCCCTTTCACCCTGGCAGCCTTCGACCTTGGTGAAGTAAGGACTGAGGTAGGTAATACCAGTGGGGGAAGAGCAGTCAGTAACTCAGTCTGAATAGCTGGCTACCTCCTTCGTTTCTCCCACGCGCCTGGCTCCCATTCCCCCACCCCCACCATTCCCCAAAATGCAGAGTAGTTGTTTTGTGGTTGCCAAACCAAACCGCAAAGCCCCAGTTGACTGCACTTCTAGAATCAAAACACACACACACACACACACACACACGATACTAACACCAGCAAATCTGGAGTCTGCAGTGATTGGATCTATCCTAAATATAGTACAGACTGTGGTGGAAAACCCTGGGGATTTGATTATTTTCCAAGCGAGGAAATAAAGTTTTCATCGGTCTGAGATTCCACTTCTATTAAACCAAGGGAGTGTCTTTCATTCAACGTTGCCAGGAAAGTCTCAGGTGGGGCTAAGTGTTAAGAGTTCAGCAGAGATGTGTGGATGAAAACTAAAAGACAAGACACAGCTTTGGGAGCAGGAGAGGGTTGGGAAGGGTCTGGCATGAATAATTTGGCCCATTTTGATATTTATAATTTGCATTTCCATAGCATCTAAGAGCCCCTGTCATGGAGCAGGACCCGGTGGTGTTAGGTGCTACACAAACACAGAACAAAAAGATCTTCCTTGCCCCAAAGAGCTAACAATCTCATAGACTCAGACTTAAGATGGTCACGACAGTCCCTTTTGAACTTAGTGTGCACTCCTGCACATTGCAGGCCACAGAACCTCACCCACCCACTCCTGTAATAGACCCCCTAGCCTCTTACTGGAGTCCTCAAATCATACTTTAAAGATTTCAAGTTACAGAAAATCTAAGACCAGAGACAAATGGATGGATAAGAACAGAACGAAGGGGGAATAGAAATTCGTTCTTAAATTCTGTGGAGTTACACAAGTAGGCCTAAGGCTCAATAGCACAATGGAATGAGACTTAGCAAGATTGAGAATGCCTAATGGTTGATCTTTGGAGAAGCAGTGTGGTCTAGTGCAGAGTTTCTCAACCTGTGGGTCGAGACCCAAAATTGGGTCAAAAGGCCGCATGGCAGGTCCTGTGGCTCCTGTCCCATGGGGCTGGCTGGGCTCACTTCCCTGCGCCAGGCACTGTAACCTCTGGGGTCCCAATACTACTCAGGTTTGGCCCAGTCCAGGTAGGCCAAATTTGAGTGAGTGGCAACCCCATGAGTCAGCTCACAACTCCACTCACACAAATTTGGTCCAGTCAGGGGGGTGAGGCCAAACCTTAGCAGAGCTGCAACCCCGGAGATTGCAACTCCCAGAGCGCAGGGTCAAGCCCAGCCAGCCTCACAGCACAGGAGTTGCAGGAGCTGCCACTGTAGGAGGAGTGCAGAGCAGGACCCAACCTCCCACTCTGGGGGGCAAGATCTGACCAAAATCACTCTAGGGCCTCCACCTCCATTTACTGGGTTGCAACAGGCTGTGAAAATTAACAAATGGGTCCTGAGCCCCAAATGGTTGAGCACCCCTGTTCTAGTGGACAGGGCATTGGGTTGAGACTGGTGATTTGGCTTTTATTCCCTGCTTTGTGACCTCCAGTAGGTCACTTCACCCTGTATAAACCTCTACTTCCTCTTCTGTCCGTCTTGTCTATTTATACTGTAAACTCTCTGGGGCAGGGACTGTCTCTTACTATTTGTTTCTACAATGCCCAGCCGAATGGGGCCCTGATATTGGTTGGAACCTTTAGGTTCTATAATTATACAAATAAATAATCATAATAATTAATAAAGACATCAACAGAACAGCAAAAAGTTAGGAGAAAAGGTATCCCCAGTCATTCTCTCTCATCAGTGGGGTGTTTATGCTAAGCAGCAGAAAGGGCAGCTTTTTATGATTCTGCCCATCACTGGAAGGGGAGTATCACTGAGCAGAAAGCAGTGTTGGGTAAAGCAGAGATCAGCAGCTGTCAGTCACTGGAATTGTGAAATGAAAGAAAACTTACAGTAGAGCTGGGCAATATTTTTTGGACTAATAGATTATTCACTGAAGAATACACAGTTTCAGATTGACCAAAACTATTGGCAAGTTTGGGACAAATTCAGCAAACAGTTTTGGCCAGAGAGGAAAGAAAAGTAACATTTTCAAAATGAAACATTTAGACTTTTCATTTGTAAATGTATTATATTTGAAAAGGGTGAAAACAAACTAGAGAAAGAAAGAAAACAAATCAGTTTGGGTCAAATAAAATGTTTCGTTCGACTTGAAACAGATTTTTTATGGATTTTTCGGTTTGGCAACTGAACTGAAAAATCGGTTATTCGCCCGGCTCTAGGATACAGGCAGTCGAATTAGCGTGTGCTGCATCCAGGATGATTTTAGTCTTGGATGGAAGGGTGTTCACCAATGGTTACGTGTGCAGAAGATTTTTTTTTGTAAAGTCTCTTTCATCTCTTGGAATTTGCTCTCTCACACTTTTTTCTCCATTATCTCTCAATTTCTCTTCCTTTGGATTTTTGAACCCAAGAGTTTAGGTTCAGATTTTCAAAATGTTTTTGAAATTGCATCTGCTTATTTTGAACACGCAGACCCCATGTGCAAGCCCCACAAATGGGGTAATTCCCATGCACACTGTAAGGGTTCCCTCTCCACTCTGAACTCTAGGGTACAGACTTGGGGACCCACATGAAAGACCCCCTAAGGTTATTTCTACCAGCTTAGGTTAAAAACTCCCCAAGGCACAAATTCTCCCTTGTACCTTGGATTAGGTAACGCTGCCACCACCAAGTGATTTAGACAAACCTGGAGTTCCTACTCTGCCCTAATATCCCCCCAATTCCCCACAGCCCCTTTCCGGGGAGGCTTGAGAATAAACAAGATGAGCACAGACCAACCTTGGGTTTTTTTATGACACCAAAGAAACCCCAATCAGATTTTAAAAGAAACAGAACTTTATTAGAAAGAAAAAATGTAAAAGAAGCACCTTTGTAAAATTAGAATGGAAGATAATCTTACAGGGCAATCAGATTCAAAAACACAGAGGATTTCTCTCTGGGCTAAACTTTAAAGTTACAAAAGGAAAACCAGGAATACACCTTCCTCTCAGCACAGAGAAAAATCACAAGCGAAAACAAAAATAAGATAACACAATCACTTAGTGGTGGCAGCGTTACCTAATCCAAGGTACAAGGGAGAATTTGTGCCTTGGGGATTTTTTAACCTTAACTGGTAGAAATAAGCTTAGGGGGTCTTTCATGTGGGTCCCCACATCTGTACCCTAGAGTTCAGAGTGGGGAGGGAACCCTGACACGCACCATCACTGATGTCTGCAGTTACCTCATTTGTACATGCAAGAGATGGATAAATTGACAGAGAAGTGCACAACAGTTTAGAGAGATTCAGCATCAGAACTGGGATTAAGATCTCAGGAGTGCCTGGCTATCAGTTCTGTACTCAGACTGTGGAATCATGCCTCTCTCTAAGCGTAAAGGACAGCCTGCACGCCAAGCTCCCAGGTTCCCGGATGCCCCGCCGCCCAGCATGGTGTGGTGGGGAGTCTCGGGGGCCAGGGCAGCCAGCCCACCCCATGGGGCAAGGGGTTCTGGGGGCCGGGCTGGCAGCCGTCCAGCTCTGCGCAGCAGGGGTCCCAGGGTCGAGGGTCGGGTCCCGACTGCCGCTGCCCTGCCGCCCGACCCCTGCGGCCCAGGTTACACATTGTGGGCCCCATATGCGGCCCACAGTGTGTAATAAAGTTGAGAACCACTGACACCCTTGTGCTGAGGGCCAGCATGAGGCCTATGCTAAAACATAAGCCCTTACGTTCAGCTATAGTGTTGTGTTACAGTGACACCATGCAAAATGAGTCGCTTCTTATTTGATCAGAACAGTTTCACCAGGTCTAGGAACCTGTGAGCCAGCAAACAGCCTGGCATACCCCAAGCCCGTTATACTATTGTCACCCAGCGGAGTCAAACCCCAAGGCATGATCCACAGGTTCAGCTCTCATTCGTTTTTACTAGGAAGAGCCCAGGCTGAGGAGAGAATGGATCACTTTGTAGCACTGAAGAGAAGTGCTTAATCCAAGTCAGGGTTGACCTCAGCGGAGAGAAGAGATGGGGCTTGAACTGAAACCCCAGCACTCATCACCCCCAAACTTTGGGAAGGTTAAGGCCTGCTGTAGCGTGGGTCCATCCCTACTGGGCAGGTAAATCAGAAGGCTCTAGCTGTGCAGATGCGTCATAGGAAAACCCTAGGCCAAATGAAAGTCACTTGGGGCCATTACTGCTCTGGATCTCAGCCCAGGTTTCCCGGCTGCGGTGAGGAACTGATGTGGGGCTAATCCTAGTCTAAAACTACAATACACCACTAAGCCACAAGCCCACTTTGGGGCCACCCCATCCTAGGGGGAACTCAAGGAGGCAAGGTGCCTCCAAATCTCCCAGCTATGCAGGGAGAGCACCCCTGTTTCAGTGCTCCTCAGAATGGTACAGCATGCATTTCTCTCCCTTGTGCAGCTGATTCAAATCCCACTGAAATCAACAGAAAAATGCCCACTAACTTCAGTGGCCTTTGTATCAGGCCCCTCATGGCTTCCTCCACGCACCTCCCCACACTTCTGCTTAGCCAGCAAAGATAGTCCTTATGCTCAAGAAATTGGAGGGACTAACATGGACCCAGAGAGGCAGCACTAGGAGGTGGGGGAATCCACAAATATCTGCTCCCGCAAGTAACTTTCATAAAAACAACTCACGTGAGTAAACCTCAAGCCCTAAGTGGCTTCTGTAGTAGCTCTGAACAGCTCACCACTAAAGTTGTGTAAGCATCTCACTATTTCCCGGGTCGAAGCCACACTTGTGAAGCAAAGCAGACGAGCCATACGGCCCCTTTTCCCCGTAGCTGGCTTCCGCTGTCAGCAAATGTTCATTTCTAGCGCTGGCTGAGACCAGACCAAAATTAAAAGCAGGATGTATTCCCCTTGCTGCCGACCGCTTTGTCTGAGGGCTCCTTAACCTCACTGGTGTAAACGCTGTACCTTTCCCCCACTCCCCCCAATGTTTAATTTTAATTTCATCCTAATGAGGTCTGGCTGGCTTGTGTGTCTGCATTTACTTGGATTTATTCCCACACTACGTCTAAGATGTAAAGGGGTGATGGAAATGTTTAAACGCACATTAAAATTCATTGGTTTTGCATGTTGTTAAAGTTGTTTCTCCCGATAACTGAGATGAAAGTTGATGCACCTGGGAACATGGTTTCCCCCATTGCAGTTTTGAATGTAAGCATTGTCCTTTGCTGAGAAGCTGCCTGGGAGTGGAGCATCTGTGAGTTTGCCTCGAACAGGAAATAAGTGCCATACAATGAATCTTTTTGCAGAAGACTGCAGTAGCTGCAAGCTTTCCAGAGCCTAGTGCCCCATACCATTTCCTACAGGGAGCCCTGCTGACAGAGGCTGGACAAAGCCTCAGTGTGGGATCCACATAATTTATCCACAGTCGATTTAATGTACCGATCTCATTCCCTAGTGTGATTCCTGCTGGTAAAAACTTGGACAAGGAGCTCTGAAGCCCCACAGACAGCACTCCTGAGATATTCCCTGCAGCGATTCCTGTTGGGAAAGGCTGGGAGTGGAATAGCTACAAGCTCCCACACAGACAGCGCTTCCCCATTCCTTATCTCGGCTCTTGTTTGCAGGGTAAGTTATCCTAAAAGGGTTTGCACCAGTATCTGCTTTTTTAAACCTTTTCTCTGTCTCTTATTCTCTTAGGGTGAGTGTGACACTTCCTTGGTGGTATTCTTAATTATCTGCATTCCAGTAACAGAGGGGCCCCAATTATAATTGGGCTCCATTGTTCTAGAACAGTCTGAACAAATAGAGTCATAGAACCACAGGGCTCGAAAGGACCTCAAGGGTCATCTCGGCTAACTCCCGGACAAGATGCAGGGATCTGTTGAGTCTAAAATACCTCACTCTAAATAGACAAGACAAAGGGCAGGAGGGAAAAGCAAAGCACAAAGAGTGCAAGTGATGTGCCCAAGGTCATTCACGAAGTTACCAGCACAGCCGTGAATAAAACCCATGTCTCCAGAGTTGAAAGCCACACTCCTAGCCACTAGACCACACTGCCCCACAAACATGCTGTAAACTCAGACATACTGGCATTGTGTAAAAACACAGCCATGTGTCATACCGGAACTTCCATTTCAGAGGACACTGAAAGGGTTATCTCCCCCCCTCCTTTCTCTGGATAAAGCAAAGGATGAAAACCAGAGCCGATCTGGTAGCCACAAGGCAAAGCATATATTAAGTACCAATGACAATTGGTCCCCTTTCTGCTAGTTGGCTGGTTCTCCTAACCATAATATAATTTCTTCTCATATTTTCCATGGAACAGGATTGAGGTTCCAAAGCCCAAGCTTTCTTGGTCGCAAGTTAAAAGCCAGTGTCATGATCCCACTGAGTTTCTTGTGTAAGTAATGACAAGAGTAAACCCACTTGGAGCAAAGAAATCCCAGAGTTTTACAAAAACAACCAACTAAATAAAGATAGGGGCCTTTATTCTTCATATATAAGCAAAAAGAAAAGGAGTACTTGTGGCACCTTAGAGACTATGCCACAAGTACTCCTTTTCTTTTTGCGAATACAGACTAACACGGCTGCTACTCTGAAACCTGTCATATATAAGCAAGTAAATTCACGCTCTTCTGCTAGTGTAACTCCATTGACTTGAATAGGTACTCCTGATTTACACCCATCTAGATGAAAACAGAGTAAGACTGAGAGGAAAGTGAGGATATGGACAAGATGGCAGAGCTACTGTTTCAATAAACAGATGTGTGTATTTCTCAGACTTTAGCTCTTACACTTCATCATAAAAGAGTAAAGCTTGCTTATGCCAGAGATGGAGCCTTCTGAGGAGCTGGTCCCAGACCATCACAAACCTCACCATCTTGCACTCCAAGTACAAGGAGCATTTCTTTGCCCTTGTCTTCTCCTACATAAATACAGAACATGCAAATTAAAAAAGAAAACCCTACCAAAACACTCCACTGCACGCACGGTTATCTCTCTGAGGAGAGGGTGAGAAAGAATAAGCCACACATGAAGTGAGCTGTAGCTCACGAAAGCTTATGCTCAAATAAATTTGTTAGTCTCTAAGGTGCCACAAGTCCTCCTTTTCTTTTTGCGGATACAGACTAACACGGCTGCTACTCTGAAACATGAAAGATGTTAGTCATATCGCTTAATAGCACAACTGGAAGGTGTTCGGATATTAAAGAGATGAAGGCAGTATCAAGAACCTATAGAGAATAGCACAGAAGCTCCTGGACTGAAGCGTTTTGGGAGTCTTCTTTCCTTAAATGGATCCTACAGGCTAGCTCCCCACCACCACCACAGGTCACCACCCACACCCATCTCACCCCAGAACAGATTCCAGACTTTAACGTATGCGTAGTCTGTCTCTGAAGCTCATTGCATTGCAGGACAGCAGGAGTCGGATGGCACTGGGAACAAGAATTGTTAAATAATTACTAAGTAAATCACAAAACACACATGAAAGAGGTTTTGCATTTAGTTCAGAGATGCATAGTGTGTGTGTGTGTGTGTGTGTGTGTGTGAGTGAGAATGCATGCATGCACCACAGACAAGCAGAGTTGAACACCACACAAACATTTTGATCACCCGTAGAACCAAGCTCAACACAAGTTTCTGCAAAGTTCAGTAAATTTTCTACCCCTGCACATGATTCTAGTCAGGACCAGAAGTGCCAGGATACTCCAAGACAGATTGTCTGTGTTTGGCCCAAATCTGAATCCAGCTCCCTCATTAGCTAGCTGGGTCTCCCGATATTTTCCTGCTAAAGTTTGCAGACTCAGCAGGTCTGGATAAACGACACACAACAACAATGAAAAGTTTGTTCTTCAGCTGCACTGATCCCAAGTTCCAAACCCATCGCCATAGCAAAGCCACCATACCAAATGCAACTCTCACTAACTGTGAGGAGCCCATTCATCCAAGGGCAGAATTCAACCCCTCCGTATTGGTGCTGGAGCTGCACAGCAGCGTGATAAATGCAGGATGGTAGAGCCTAGTTCAAAACCAGTCCTTACAAAGCAAATAGACCGTGGGACCCAGTCCAGTCCCTTAACTATCAGACCATATTTCCTCCCCGATTCCTTTGTACTATCTAGTGTCTTTCAGTATTTTGTATTAGAGCTGCTCAGATATATATCTAATTGTGCATCTTGAGGTACTGTACGTTGGTGGTGACATAGATTTGTGGTATTCATACTCCATTGTTTATTTCTATCGCCTGGTCATTAATACATTCAGAAGCTCAATATTCACCATTTAAGTAGGACCCACAGAAAAACAATCTTTCTTTACTCTGGTGGTTCTGCAGCAACAGGGATAAGATGCCCTGGGGATGAGTCAAGTACAAAAATTATAGTTAGATATATATTCTTTCATTGATGAGGGTAATGCACCAATAAGTTAGCCATAGTCATTTAAGAATTGGAAACACATGAGGAGAGGGAAATGCAATGCTAGCCCCATGGACAAAAGAAAAAAACAAACCATTGTCTAAGAAAGTGCAATGAAAAATGGAAAGTAGCAAATATAAAACTGTACTTGGAAGTGTACCTTTAAACAACAACATGATGCAACTTGAATGCAAATGAATTTCACTTTTCTACTGTTAAGGAACGGATTGGGCAGCAGCTCTTCAACAGACACTGGTGTTTTTCCATAAAAAGTCAGTGTGATCTGAAATCTCTAAGCCCTTTGGAAAGAATTCCTCACCTGCTCCGCCCTGAGTTTCGCAAAGTTGTACAAGACAGACGCATTACTCTCCTATTCAATACCGCTCACGTCCAGGCATGTACCAAAGGCCGAGACGTGAGAATTGGAATATAAAAAGTGGAAACAATTCCGAGATCCCACCTTTGAAATAGTCTCTGCTTGCTAGAAGTAGCACGCAAACTGCAGCAGGGTCCCTCTCTCCTTCCTAGTCTCACTCCTTTCCACAAAAGATCATTCAGCTGGTACTAAAAAATAGCCTTAGGGAGCAGATCTTCAGTTGGGGGTAAATTGTCATAGTTCCATTGACCTCAATGGGCAATGACAATTTACACCTTGAAAGGAGCCGTGACAATTTACACCAGCTGAGGATCAGTCCCTTGATGGTCCAATTGCTACACTGGTTTTCCTGAGGGTACAGTCAGTCTTTGAAAGCCAGTCTCCTCCCCAGCCAGCCTCTGTTGTACACCACTTCCTCAGCCTTTGAAAGCCAGCTTGTGATTTCTTAATCATTACCGAGCGCCCAGTTTGTGGCTTCCAAAACCACCCAGTTATCTGACGCCATTTCTCTCACCGGTTATGATTTAATACTAGCTTTCTACTGGCACTGGCATTTTAATAGCAAGCAGTAATTTTTGTATTTTCTTTGCTGGCTGGGGTTCCAGCTTCACTGTTCTGTGTATGCTTCATTCATGTGTGTCTCCATTCAGAGGGCTTCTAAAACTAGTGACTGTGTTTCCATGGGATATGGGAAGAGAGAGGATGGAAGGTACGTAGTCATCAGACAGTTTCAAAGTTTTGGAAGGGTGGCAATGCAACTGAGAAGCAAGTTACCTTTCATTCAGCACTGCAGAGTTGCCTTGCTTAGCCCCTGAAGTTAGCCGTCGCTTGGGAAAAGATAAATGAAAAAAGGCACCTAGATGAGAATAACAGTGTCCACATGCGGGGAGGGGGAATATATACTGGAAAAACTATATTGGTTTAAATTCATAGCTAAGGTTAGACCAAGAAAGCCTTTCCTATGTAGATAAGGTCTTAGGTACTTGGGCACTTAAGTCTCATTTTCACTTTTGAAAATTTTACCCACAGTCTCTTCCAAAACCCCAAGTGGGCAGAGATTTCTCCATTTAGAACTGGTTGGAAATATGCATAGAATAATTCACTTGATATTTGATATTCACCAATGTGGTGATCTTTTCCCTCTTTGCCCAGCCGTACCTTCCTGACAGAGAAAAACCCACCACAACTCTCCTCTGTGTAGAATGAGAAAATGAGCCTGGTGTCAGAGAAAGTCAGCGTTTAAGGCCAGACGGGACCACCAGATCACCTAATGTGACCTCACAGGCCACCAACACCCCCCAGCACCCGCACATTAATCCTAACAACCAAAATGAGACCAAAGTAAATGAAACTAGACCAGCGGTTCTCAAACGTTTCAATGGGATTGCCAGGGCTGGCTTAGACTTTCGGAGGTCCCTGGGCCAAAACCTGAGCCCCACCACCAGGGCTGAAGCTGAAGGTTACAGGCCTCCTGCCTGAGACTGAAGCCCTTGGGCTTCAGCTTTGACCCACCCTGCACGGGGATCTGGAGCAGTCAGGTGAGCTCAGGCTTTAGTGCCCCCTCCTGGGGTCGTGTAGTAATTTTTGTTGTCAGAAGGGGGTTACAGCGCAATGAAGTTTGAGAACCCCTGAACTAGACTATTACGTGTCAAAGGCAGAGAATAGGAGGGACCGGTGGGCACCAGGACCTGAGGCCCCCCACAATGGCAGGGATATGACTAAGTGAAATATACCAGATAATTCTGGCAAGGGACCTGCACCCTACCCTGCAGAGGAAACCCCAACCGAGGTCACTGCCAATCTGACCAGGGGGGAAACCCCTTCCTGACCCCACATATGGTGATCAGTTAGACCCTACGCAAATAAATAATAACGAGCCAGCCAGTCACATGAGCGAGAGAGAGAGAATGCTCAGTGTCACCTCAGAGCCCTGGCCCTCTCCATGCAATGTCCCATCTCCAGTGGTGGCCATCCCTGATGCTTCAGAGGAAGGAGATTTCAAAAATACCTAGAAGGCATTGGAGGGCTAAAATAATCCCTTCCTGACCTCTGCCAGTGGTCAGATGAAACCTGTAGCATGGGCTTTTAGGAATATAAGGCATTAACTGGAAGTGAGCCCCAGGGCTGCCGAGCCCCCCCTCCCCCCATCATCACAAGCAACCTCATTATACAGTTGCACACACAAATTTGTCCAGCTTGCTCTTAAAACTAATTAAATTGTTCGCCCCCCCCAGCTCCTATTGGGAGGCTGTTCCAGAACCTCCCCTGCTGACGGTTAGAAACCTTTAAATTCCCAGGCTGAATTTGTTCATGGACAGTTTATGTGCATTTGTTCTTGTGCCAGCATTGTCTTTATGCTTACAAAAAAATAAATCCCTTTTCATCCTTCCTGGTGTTCACTCCCTAATGTATTTATAGAGAAGGATCATATATCCTCTTTCAGCTTTCTTTTTACCAGACTAAACAGGCCAAGCTCTTCCAGTCTCCTCTCATAAGACAGGCCCTCCATTCCACTGATCATCCTAGTTGTTCTTCTCTGCACCTGTTCCACTTTAAATTCACCATCTTTTTTGAACATGGGTGACCAGAATTGTAAACAGTATTGAAAATGAGGTCTTACCAGTGCCTTGTACAATGGCATTAATATTTCTCTAGCTCTACTGGAAATGCCCTACCGGATACATACTAGGATGTATTTGCCTTTTTCATTGCCACATCACTGGTGGCTTCTAGTTATCCTGTGATTGATGTATACAGCCAGGTCTCTCTTCTCCTCTGTTGCTTCCTACTGATGTCCCCCAGCTGGTAGCAGAAATTCTTATAATTAGACCCAAAGTGCATGACTTTTCACTTTGTACTATTAATTTCATCCTGTTTCAGTCTCGCCAGTCTTCAAGGCCATCCCGTTCTTTCTGTATAATATTCCCGTTTTCTTCTGTATCAACAATGCCTCCCCATTTTGTATCCTTAACAAGTGTAAGCTACTTTCTGCTCCGGCAGGGCTCTGTTGTTTGGTCTTGAGCCGGAAAGCGGGGACACTGCTAATGCCTGTGCTATACCTGCTCTGATGATAGAGAATTTTAATTCATTATTGATTAGGGAGAAGTGTTACCCTCTGTAGAACCAGATTCTAATGGCAGATGCATAGTCTGATAGTTCAGAAACACATCCACAGCAGTTACAGTGCATGCTCATAAGGCTAGAGGTCCACTGATTCAGTGGAGCTATGCTGATTTACAAGGATCTGCTCCGAGGCAAGCCTTCCCAGAGAATAGGTTGTAGACCAATATTTTTAAGAGCGGATTTTGAAGGTTAGGAGCATCTCTGCCCCTTAAAGAAAAAAGGGACATTAAAGAGAATAAAGATGAGGGGGCCAATTTTCCTCTTGCACTCATTTTACACCACAATTTGTCCATTGGCTTCAATGGAGTTAATTCTGGTTTATACCAAGATGAATGCAAGGAAAATCAGGGCCAAAATGTGGTTATTCCCTAGAAAGGGACTCTAAAAATGGTATTATTGGTTTCCTTACTGACTGTATTTATTGTCCTTTAGAGGCACCAAGTAAAATTTGCTCAGTTAAAAATTGGAGAGGTCTTTTTCTAACTACATCCCTGCAAATCCACCCTGGGACCTACAAGCCAAGCTGGATTCTTCTGGGCTCATGAAGTGACATCAATACATAATACAGATTCTGTAACTGGAATTTGGTGTGTAAACATGGACACATCTCATTTTGTCTATGGGAGCTGTGTCTTTTTGAGTCTTGTAGTCTTACTGGTGTATAGAAAAAATCTACTAAACTTCTCAACTCTTCCCGCTATATTTAAAAAAAGAATACATATGGCAATTTGTGTTACGATTTTTCCTCTCCAAGAGACACCTACCTAAAACCCCAGAATTGTTCACCCCCCTCGGGTACAGGGTTTGCATGGAATTAAGAGCACTCAATTGATTCTGAGCATCAGTGAGAGCACTGTTGTCCAAGACTGTAGAAATTTGGGGCAAATGTTTCAAACCCGTTAGAAGCTAATGGTGAAATCCTGGCCCCATTGAAATCAATGGGAGTTGTGCTATTGACTTCAACACAGCCAGGATTTCGCTTATGGGTGGGACTTTCAAAGCGCTCTCAAGGATGTGGATGCTGTATTCCCATTAGAAATTAATGGGGTTTGGGAATCCAGATTCCATCATCTGCTTTGAAAATTCCACCTCTATATTGATACCCATGTTTACACATCTGCATTAAAGTGTCCTGATCTACAGAGCTGCACAACCCTTGCAGTGAAGTCAATGGGACCTCAGGAACTCAGCACCTCTTAAAATGAAACCACTTTTGTTTAGATGCCTAACCTGCAGCATCAAGAGCCTGATCCAACTCCCATTAAAGTCAATGGAAACACTCCCTTAGACTTCAGTGGAAGTTGGATCAGGCACCAAGTTGGAAACCTTTGACCCAGGGGCCCAATCCTCCTCCTATAGAAGGCAAAACTCCTTGTGATTTCAGCGGGTGCAACCTCAGTCTTCAGGGTTACAAACGGGATTATTCTAGGGGTTGATCCTGCCTGGTGCTGAGCACCTCCAACGCCTGTGAAGTTCAGCAGGACTTGAGGATCAAGAGGTACTTGGTGACTCTTAGAATCAGGTCCTTTGTTTCTGGAGACACGAAACAACAATGTTAGTAACGCACAGGTTTGGGAGGGAAGAGAGGGGCTGAATAATCCTCTGTATGCGGAACACTCCTCTAATGCAAACACACGTATATTTCCTTCCTTCTTGGCCTGTAATAGGAGGTGGCCAGCAAAGACTTTCCCAGAGAAAATATCTTATATAGAGACAGAGTCATTTATCTCCTATTAGGGCTCCTGAGGCAACTCTGACGGGCCTGCATCGTGCATTGAAAGCCTGAGACTGTCACAGGGCTGGCACTGAAATACATACTGGCAAACCTCTTTGATCCAGCATGTCAAACGCACACCTGGATTCCGCCTGTAGCAGCCTGTTACTTCTGCAGCTTGGACAGATTCCCAGAAGTCTTATTTTATTTCATTTGAATTGTTTTTTCCCTCTGCTTCGTGGAGCTTGGACAATGGTCCAAGGGCTACACTGAAGAAATAGAGCCACTTGAATGAAAACAAATGAACGGAATAAATGGACTCGCCACCCCCACAGCTGCCCCGATTCCTCACCCTTATTTGGAGCCCCAGCTTCTATTCCCTGAGTTACTTTAGCTTCTCAGAGACTTTCACTTTGCTAACCAGACTAAACTGTTTGGTTGGGCAGCTCTCCAGCGCTCACGATTGCATTAACCCGCATAAGCCTCACTGCATCCTGCCCCTCAGGCTCACTGGCAGGCAGACATGCTGAACGATATGCTTTGCTTGGGGTGGAGTGAGTGGCAAAGAGGGGGTTCAGTCAGCCTCAGGACTTCTGTGCTCCATCCCCATATGCCCACAGCCCCAAGCATCTGTTCCAGCAGGCAAGTTGTGCGAGGGCAGGGGGATTCACTGCCCCCCTCTTTACCCCAAGGAACAGAGCATCATAAGAAGCGGGGATGGGGATGGCCTTGAAGTGCTACAGAAGCTCTATACTACCCCAGAAGTCCCCACATATCCCCCAGAGTTACGTAGCCGGGCTCTAGCACAGAGTCTGGACCATAATTTACAAGCCGACTTTTTGTGTCGTCCCGTCCTGTGAATGTCGCTGCTCTAGGTGAGTCAGGAAAGGGAGATTCTGCCCTCTGTAGCTGAACACTGCTATTGAGTCCTTCAGCAGCATCTTGTAGGATCATGCCCTTAGAACCTGCTATTTTCCTGCCTGGATCCATGATCTGGACAGCTCTAGGACAAAGGGTAAAGCTAGGTATTAGTGTGAGAGCTACGGCTGAGCAGATGGTAGCTGTTGAATTAATTTGTAGAATAAGGTTGCCAGAGATTGCCAAATACTTTTTTTGGCAAATCATTTTTGTTCCAGGTAGACACCCAGCTCTGATGGGAGGTAAGCTCTGTTGAAAACCCAGTGGCTGCAGATGGTGGCACTGGTGAACAAGGAGGAGATGCTCTGGTCACTGAACCAGTACAGGACCTGGGGACTATCCAAAAACGGAAGTGGGTGCATAGAGGACTTCCAGAGTGGGTGCTGTCGTGAAACACTGGTCGCCTCTGTGACAGAGCGGAGATTAGGGAACTGTTAAGAAACCATACACAACTTGCATTAGAGAAGGGAATTTAGCTAATCTAGAAGTGGAAAACACAAGGTTGCGTCTTTATGGTTATTTTCTGTGTAACTTGTCTTTTTGCGCTTTTTCTTACAATTTTGTCTTTGAAGCTGTGATTTTTCTATTAAGTAAACTTGTTTATTTTTACCCTAAACAGGCCTCCGGTGTGCAATCCAAGGAGAGGGGGAGCGTGCAGCCCCCACCAGACTAGCTGAGGGCAGGTTTCACTCCTTCAGGGCGACAAACCAGAAGGGAAAGTCTGGAGTGTCTGGTAGTTGAGAACTCAGGGGACGGCTCTGGGGTGATTCAGGAGCAGAAGGGCTATTGGGGTCACCCCATAAAAGCATAAGTAGGCAGGCAGAAGCCAAAGTGAGGCCTTTATGCTTGTGCAGGTGGTGACAACCCCTTACTGGTTGGGGTGATCCCCAAACCATCACAACCACACCTGATACCTCTTCACTGTCACACAGATGGCCGCAGAGGCTGATGTGGGCCCAGAGCTTGCCACAGCCCACCCTGTGAAGCAGCTAATGATATCAAGCCTCAGGTGGCAGGCTGGAGAAAGGAGGTCAGTCAGAAGTGGGTCTTTGGTAGTGCAGGTGAGGAGTGCTTCACCAGTCCACACTGAGCGGGGCTGCGTCAAGTGCCCAGTGAAGAGATCCACAGAAGCCTGAGCTTTAGCTTTTGATATCAATGTGATGCTAAGGGACAGGGAGAGCATGGAAGAATGACAGCGCTTATTGCTTTCCCTCATAACAGCTCACTCCCTCCCTCTCTGCAGCTGCAGGGTCTGACTGTGGCATTAATTAGAACATCCCATAACAGGAAGACATCCATTTTGGCTAGGTAGAGCAGGGGGAGTGGGTTAAAAGCTGGAAGGATGGCCGGTCAATGCAACAAGCACATGGCCTCAAGTGGAAAGATAGAAGGACACCACTTGACCTCCTGGATTATTACCGTTTTTGATTGCTTATGTATGCATCATGCAAAAGGTATGCCAAGTACTGCAACTCACTCCATCCCCTGACCAACTTCAGAGCTTCCAGGGGAATTGGCCAGCAGCATAGGAGTCTTCCCTGAAGTAAAGACGGCCTTGGGTTGTTGATGCCAGTTTGCAGATGAATTGTAGAGAGGACTGTTCTGGTTGGCTAATGAGACATTATAAAGGGACAGGTGTGATGAGCTGCATTCTGAACTGCCAGCCAACCTCAAACAAGCCGGAAGGACAAATATACCTCAGTCTCCCACTTTCCCTCTCATTCTCAAGCCAGTGTAAAGGCAGCATTAGGAAAGGGCTCAGTCCCAGGATAGGTCTATTGAATTTAAATATACAGCTGCTCCTGAGTGTCATGCTATATAAATATACAGCAGGCCGTATTTTATCTCAACTGTTCTAAATCATTTGTCTTTTGAAAGCCATATTTCCAGTTTCCCAACCATTCCTTGGGCAATCTTCTGGGTAGACCGCTCAGCCCATTGCTCATAGGTTTCCTCAGACATGCTCTTCAGTGACACTAAAGCAGACATTTGACACTGTCAGGGTTTCTTTCACACACACTCTGAACTCTGGGGTACAGATGTGGGGACTCGCATGAAAGACCCCCTAAGCTTATATTCTACCAGCTTAGGTTAAAACTTCTCCAAGGCACACATTCCTTTCCTTGTCCTTGGACGATATATTGCTTCCACCACCACCACCAAGTGATTTGCACAAAAATTCAGGGAAGGGTCTCTTGGAATCCCTACCCCCCAAATATATCCCCGCAAGCCCCTTCACCGCCTTTCCTGGGGAGGCTTGAGACTAAAATACCAACCAGTTGCCTTAGCAATGTGAGCACAGACCAGATCCTTTGTCTTCAGGACACTGAAATCAATCAGGTTCTTAAAAGAAGAACTTTATTTATAAAGAAAAAAGTAAAAGAATCACACCTTCAAAATCAGGATGGAAGGTAACTTTTACAGGGTAATAAAAATATTTAAACCACAGAGGATTCCCCTCTGGGCTCAGCTTCACAACTACAAAACAGGAATGAAACTCCCTTTTTAGCACAGGAAAATTCACAAGGCAAAACAAAAGATAACCTAATGCATTTCCTTGCCCTACTCACAGTTTCTGTGGTTTTAGATGGATTATTCCAGGTATATATTTCAGGAGATATTGTACCTGCTTGGCTTCTCCCTCCGTCTGGAGAGGGAACAACTCAAAGAACAAAACAAATCCTTCCCCCCTCCCCACCCAGATTTGAAAGTATCTTCTTTGCTCATTGGTCCTTCTGGTCAAGCGCCAGCTAGGTTATTTGAACTGCTTAACCCTATACAGGTATGGCAATCCAGTACAGCTGCCAAGCATACATAAAGGTTGCTGTCCTTCCCCCTATATTCATGACAGATGCTCTTTTTATTATTACTCAGTATGACCGAAAGAAGTCAGGTGGTTACAGGGAAAGGACTGCAAGCCAGCCTATGGGATGGCCTTTCTCAGGTGCTGAGCATCTCTAGCTCCTACTGCTTTGTTTGGAGTTGAGAGAGAGATGAACAGTATGGGTGGGGATCGGGAGGGAGAGAAATCAGATCTTGGACACTAGAGCCAAGATTTTAAAAATGAGGGGTTAAATTTAGGCTCCCAAATCCCACACTTCATAGAGGTGGGTAAAAGTAGAAAGACAAAAAACAAAACTTTTTTTTTGTGAAAAAAAAGTGTTCAAACTGTCAAAGCTGTTTTCATTTCAAATTTTTCAAAATAGAACTATTAGTAGTCTTAAAGTACAGCATATTTGTTTTACCAAAATATATCTGTTTACTGACAAAAAGATTTTCCATATATGAAAGTTTTTCATACCCATTGAAAGGGGTCCAATTAATTTTTTTTTTTTAAAAGCATGACATTAAAACCGACACATTGCTAAGATTGATTTCCACCCTCTCTTCCCAAATTGTTTAGGGAGGAAAAAAATATTTTTTCAACAAAAAAGTCTTTTTCACTAGCAAAATTCCAACCAGTTTTACTATTTATGCATCCACTGAAGTCAATAGGAACTGCTAGCACCACAGAACTTTTGAAAAACATTCTGAATTTTTGAGTGTCTGAGTACTTGTCTACACTAGAAAGTTAACTATATGGAAAGAAAGTGGTACAAACCCCTTACTGGGGCCATAGTTATAGCAGTACAGAGGTGCTCTATACCAACATAGGATAATTCCTGTATGGGAAGGGGAATAAACTGTGCTGGTATAATTCACCTTTGTTCTGTGTTATTGCATCCCTGCTAGGGGTTGCACTGGTAGAACTATGTTGGATTAAAAAGAAAAAAGTCATACCCCCAAATCAAATAAAAATATAGTTATACTGGTAAACCTTTAAGTGAGATAACTCAAGTTAACTCTGCAAAGACATCGTGGGAGAGTGGATAGGGAAGCTTGTCTTAGTCCAGGTGATTCACCCAATAAGTAAACAAAACCTTGGAGCTGGGAGATGGGCCTGCCAAAGAAGGAGGGCTGGCTCAACCCTACAGCCAGAACAAGAGGTTGCCTACAGCAGCCAAATGTTTCAGAGCTGTTAGCAAGTGATTGACTAGAGGGATGGGAGGGGCAGACATTTTCCAGTTTGCTGAGGGCAGAAACCCCAGAGCCAAGAGCCACAAAGAGAAACTGGATCTCTGCCTCCACCACCTCACACCCCATTCCACTACATGGGTCTGTATCCATGAAATTATAGTACTTGGGTCTCTTTGCAAGATATTCAGATCAACTGAGCAAAGCTGGGGACGGTTTTCCGGAGATGATGGGTCACAAGGTGTGCTTAAGGACTTCAGAGCCATGACTGTTTCTCCAGCTGTCAGATCAGAACTCCAAATTTCTGAAACACACACACAGTCTCCATTCATTTCTTGGGCTCAGATTTTCCAGTTCACGTGCAGTAGGAATGAGATGGAGTTTTACTGGAAGCATGCTGTTTGGAGGCAGCTCTTATACAAAAAAAAGAAAAAAAAAAAGCCAGGGCAAATTATTCAATGAAGCAGAGAAGTCCAGCCCAAGCTGCTGTTCCAGGGCATTTGAGACTCGAGGAGAGGAAGTAGGAGCCAGATCAATCGAATCACAAGTTTTCTTTTTAAGAGCAATGGGAGAGCGGCTGCCAAACCTGAATACAGTGAATGGCTTCTCACACTAAAGGCGTTTTTATTTTCCCATACAGAAGAACTTCATTATTGTGAACAAAAATGAGGAGTCCTTGTGGCACCTTAGAGACTAACACATTTATTTGGGCATAAGTTTTCATGGGCTAAAGCCAAGTAAAATTCCTATGGACTCCACTGGGAGCTTGATTGAAGACGTGCAGGATTTGACCCTCTAGACAACAGCTTGTCTAAGAGCAGCATTGTAACTAACCTACTACACGACTTTCAGCAAGTCACCTCTCCTGCTCCCTACTGGTCTCCCCTCCCACCCTGTGTCAGTCTTGTCTATTTACACTTGAAATCCTTCAGGGCAAGAACTGTCGCTGAGCATATTTCTGTGTAGAGCACAGCACCACCATCTCCTAACCTGAGCTGCAGCTTCTAGGCTCTAGTTCCATAATAATGCACTGCAACACACTGAAACAATTCAGGAGATTCATTATAAAGGGTGCTTGATTGCAGCACCTTCTTTGTCCTTTCATCCCAGACGGTCTCATCACTGACTGGAATGAGTCGTTTGTCCTTGTTAGCCATACACAGGCCTTGACCCTTGCCTGCACTGTGCCCCTTTGTGCTGCATCACCAGTGCAAAGTGGCCTTAAACCCAGTGTACGAGTCTACTGGAGGATCGCCCATCCATCTGGGGATCCATTAGTGCCCTAGAACTGACAAAGTAGCTCCTCCCACTTACTGATGATGTAGTGTTTGTGGGTGGAGCTTCCCGGTGTGCCATCAATCCTAGGTTGTTACCGCCACCAACTGTGCAGTTTAGAGAGGCCTTTCAGATTACACAGGGGATTGGGCCAAGACACAGCCTGCCCAGCGTGTGCACAAAGGTATCTTAAATGCACCATTATACACGCTGTGAGTTGCACTGTGCATTCTTCAGGTGCTGCTCAGGCTCAGAGTCCCCGTGTGACAACTCACATGCATAGCCATCTGCCTCACCCTTGGCAGCACGTTCTGTCAGTGTCCATTGCTGATAGGCCTCCACCACAAAATTCAGATCTGTATTCAAAGTGGCTGTTTAGCTCTGTGGCTTTG
Source organism: Chelonia mydas (assembly GCF_015237465.2). Taxonomy (NCBI): domain Eukaryota; kingdom Metazoa; phylum Chordata; order Testudines; family Cheloniidae; genus Chelonia; species Chelonia mydas. The sequence continues at coordinate 8,556,861 of NC_057857.1, forward strand.
CTTCAGGGTCACACCAAAAAGCAAGGTGTGAAGGGTGGAACTTTTGGCTGCAGTCCTCTGTTATTGTCCAAATTCAGAATGGGGGCTTTTTTATTAACAGCATAGCAAGCGCCTATCGACTAACCGCAGTCGTCACGTTCACTCTTAATTTTGCACAGCTCTTTTTTCTTTTAAGAAACAACAACGCTTGGCACTTCTGTAACAAATTCAGTGCAGCATATCAAAGCGCTTTGTAATGGTAAAAGTACTGATCTCCTCATTGAAACTGTTGAGATATCGGAGGCCTCAAGCAGCAAATTGACTTGCTGAAAGTGAAAAAGTCAGTGGCACAGGCAGGAGTCAGCCTCCATATTTCAGGATTCCCAGTTCTGTGCTTTAATCGCTAGAAAATGGGTGAGGGATGAAGGAATAAACCCTGCAACTGAATTAAATGGAAAGTACTTTACATACAAATTCCCTATAAGCTGGAAGGAATACACATGGATATGCAATATGTGGAACCTATCCTACCCAGGAATCTTGTCAAGTTCCTCTAGCTTTAGAAGCTACGATGGCAAAAATAATCAATTCTGAAGAACACAGCTTAAACATGCAATCCCCCACCTGTATCTGCTGGGATCACAAGAGGAAGCAGCAGCTTGAGTCTAATGTCCAAAGCTGTTAAGAACAAGCAATTGCATTCAGCAGAACCAGTATCTGTTTTGCTGCTTTTTTAAAATCACATCAGTTGCATTTCTTGATGCTATGACATGATATTGGCAATGAGACTCCAACACACCATGATGCAGCCCTTAGTAACTCAAGCCCAGCCATTCAAATGAACCAATTAAATTTGTAGCCTGGGGCTTCAGACTGGCTACTTTCCAGGTTCCACAGCTCTTCTAGCCTGCCTGGCAGCAGGTAGTAATAAAAGAACAATGGAATTGGGGAGGGAAGTTTAATCTTGGGAACAGCATGACATATGTGAATAGGTGCATCCCTCTTCAGTAATACAGGAGGAGTCAGGGTGAGAAGCATAGCCTTCCAGGAGTTCAGGCATTTCACCCACGGGCTGAGTACTACCATATTCATGGCAGAAAAGGAAACCACTTTAGGACTTGATTTTTCTTTATGGCCTTCTTAAAGAGGGAATCACATCCAGCCTACTCTCTCCCCAACCAAGAGATGGGATTAAGGTTCCAGGGACTGTTAGAAGAATCAAAACCCTTTGTTCTAGTTATCATGGCTGCTGAAAGCCAGGAACCGGTTTACATGTTGAAAAGAGTTTATCCAACCCTGACAGCAAATCACTTACTGGCTTTCAAGATGGGGTGATATTTTTAACTCAAGGCTATTGTCTGCAAGAGATTAGAACAACACCTTTTTGACTTAGCTCGTGAATGATGGATAGCCATTGAGAGGTGTATGATTTTATTTAGCAGCTTGGAGATCGTGACATGGGATGGTTCTTTGAGAATTGAGCTAATTACATCTGTTGGAGTTTGCTACATGCTCAGGCCCCAATCCTGCCAAGGATTCTTGCACATGATTAACTTTATGCATTCTGCCAGGCTCACTATCTGCAGTGTGGAACATTCAGCACATCCTTAAAAGGCCTTTTAGGATCCAGGCCTAACACAGCTCAACATGGTGCATAGTACAAACCAATAGGAAAATGGTTCGGGCCAGGAAGTGCTCAGTGTGGGTGCAGAGTTCAGCAAATCATTGTCAGTGAAGAGGGTAAGAGGACAAGGAGGAATTTGAAGGAGATGGGAAAGTGCTAGATACAAAGGAACTGGGAGGTTGTTCCAAGTATAAGAGTGAGCATGAACAAGGGTGCAAAGAGGATGGTGGGAGCAAGAAGGAGAGGCTGCAGCTAGGTGACAGGGGCCAAAATCCTTTTCTGGTGTAATTCAGTGTCGCTGCATGCATCAGATTAAGGAGGCGCACAGAGAGCAAGAGAAACTGATGAATGAAGTGACAGATCTAATTGGGGTGCAGTTATGGAGAGACTTGAACACAAAACCCATGAGCAAGATCTTCACCTGATACAAACTCAACATGCAGCAGTGAGGAGTGAAATGAGATATTTCTAGTGCTGGACAAAACATTGAAAGCATTTTTTCCCGTGAACTTTTGCATTCCCTAGGTTTCAGAAAGGACCTTGGTGTGCGGCTTCGAGCTTAAGGACATTTTCATTTTAGGGAAAGTTTTGTTTTCAATTTTTTAAAAAAAATTCTCTCATGTTCTCTCCCTCCTCTGCCTCCCTCCTCCCCTGCCCCCACTTTCTTTTTGCCAATGAAAAAGAGGAGAGGGCAGGAGGCAGAACAGAGAGAATGGAAGAAAACATGCCATTTTTGCCAAAATTGGAAAATTTTTAAAGAGACAAAGGTTGTGAATGTTTATTTTTGGGGGTAAAAGTAAAAAAATTCTCAATATTTTTTCATCAGCTCTAAATATTTCCATTCCCAGGATTAAGGGCTGCCCTAACATTGCACATGCAGGGCACCTCCTTTACTCTGCTCTGAGAGCTTCCCACATGGTGGGTCTCAGAATGGGCGGGAGATATGCCATGGTGGGGCTGCTGCTTCTCCTCCCACACAGCTGGGAAGTAGGTGGGGCCCACACACTGGCAAGCAAAGCCAAGCCAGAGCAGAGTGGGAAGGAATCAGATATGGACAGAGCAGCAGATTACCTTCCTCCTGGAGCAAAGGAGGAGCCGGGGAAGGAAATACAGCTCTGAGTGTTACAACCACTTTCCTGGCCTGCTCCCGGGATGCTACGGCTACATGCTGCTCTTCACTCAGAACACACTGTAATGTCTGTTCTCCTCCTCCCATTTACAGTCTCTGCTGGGTCACACACATAGATGAGAATGCTGTGGTATCTTGGAGGAGAGGAAAGGGCAGGATGAATTATGAATAAAGCTATTCACTGAAGCCCATGTTAGGCACTCTTTTCAATGTAAAGGGCAGCCAGACTCTCCAGGGCTGACCACACAGCTGGGCCTCTGTCAAAAGAGCTGATGAGAAGGGGAAAAAGCAACTCTTGGATGACATGTATTTGGCCAGCCATAGAATATCCCATTGTCAGAGTCCACAGTCTCTAGGATAGGTGCATTAGATGGCTATATGCATCCTGGTGGTAGACTTAAGTGGTAATGACAAACTTTTCCCCAACTGAAGAATATATGGCCTTCATTGTTCAATTTTTCTGCCTCAGTGCTTATACCATCTCTACCACTGTAGTATCTGAGCACCTATCTTAATGGTCTCAGAGGTGGAAAATAAATCGTGAATCTTAGCACGAGAACAGGACAAGAGAAAGTGATGCTTGACCATTTTTGATTGGAGCTCTTCTCTTTTCCTCCTTTGTAAATTTGCTTTTCTCCAAAGCACTAGAGTTTCTTTAAGGATAAAAATGAAAATTATCCTATTTTTAATTGACTTCTTCCAAAGTATCAGCCCTATGCAATGGTTATATTCTATCCTAGTTACTATGGGCGAGATCTTACAATAGTACTTAAATGAGACAGTGGTAGGACTTGGGCTGACCCTCTGCTGTGGGTGAATTTCATCATATTGAGGGATCGGATTTGCACAGCTTTTCCTAAAGTATTGTTAGGTATAATCACACACGTACTCCAGATAACGGCATCAAAATAAGTGATTAGATTGCGCAGGAAGAGCTACCTGTGTCTTGTAAGCAAAGGATCCACAAGTGGTGCTCAGGTACTTTGGTAAAAGCAGTCCAATACTACAGTGACGTGGGCCAGATTAAAAACCTAGACAAATAATAGGACTTGTGGCACCTTAGAGACTAACCAATTTATTGGAGCATAAGCTTTCGTGAGCTACAGCTCACTTCATCAGATGCAAGCTGTAGCTCACGAAAGCTTATGCTCAAATAAATTGGTTAGTCTCTAAGGTGCCACAAGTCCTCCTTTACTTTTTGCGAATACAGACTAACACGGCTGTTTCTCTGAAACTAGACAAATAATGACAGATTTTTCACAAAGCTTAGGGCCACTGTGCGGAGATCCTTCAGAAGTCTGGTGATTTATTGGGTGCCTAGACAGAAGCTGAGCAATTTTGAGGCTCTGGGCCCATTTGGCAGTGCTAAACCCTTGTGAAAGTTCCAACCATAAGATGCAAATTTTCAAAAGCATTTTGACCCAGATTTTTAAAGCTGGTTAGGTGGGGCTGTGCTCAGCGTCACAATGCATGACTGATTTAGGAGCCTAAATCTTGTTTTCAGGAGTGGCTAGCCATCGCCACACACTGAACACAGCAACATTTCAACAGATGTAAAAACTGGGCTTTAGAGACTTACGAATACTAGTCCTACTGAAAGTTAGAGTGACAAAGTGATTTAGGTGCTTTTGATCATCTCACCTACACTGTCTATCCCCAGTTCACTTGTGGCCATGCTGCATAGGGCAAGGGAACCCAAAACTTGTTACACAGGCAAAATCCCACAGACTTCAGTGAGAGACTTACTGGAATAACAAGCTCAGGATGGAGGCCTGAGAGAGGCAAAAATGACTCCTTACTCCTTTAATGCTACGTCCTCCTTTTTAACAGCAAGAAGCTGGGGGCAGTGATTTAACATTTGTAAAGGCTGACAGCAGCCTGCAGGTCTGGAAGATTCAAGGACTTGAACTGTGTGAGAGGGATTTCATGTGACACAGGCTTCTGGAGAATGGTTCAAGAGGCCAGGACATTCTAACCTGCGGGGAAATAAACCCGAAGGAAAGAGCAGTCGGGGGTGAGGGAGCTGCGAGTCCCTGGGCTGAACTCTGCAGGCTGACTCCCTCCCAGCACCAAAGGGCTCCTCAATGACATTGAGCACCCAGAGCAGAAGCAAAAGGTCATTTTGTCAGCAGGCTCCCTCGGCGTCACTCCTGCCCACTGAGCTGGTGCCTGTTTCTGTCCTCCCGGGCAGTCAGCTTTAATTAGCACAGCCCAGATTCCCACAAGCCTCTGATTAGATGGTTTGTGACCCAGAACACCCAGCCAGCTCTACCCAGGAACTAATTCCACTTCAAAAGGCAGGCCCTTTTAATGAATTTATACAAGACGCTGGGCTAAAATTACCAACCAAACATCACTTCCTCTTTTCAGGGCCAGTAGAGTGGGTAGGTGAAGTGAAGTCTCTCTCAGCAGAAGTCCAGCTAAATTAGAGCACTGTTTGCCTGCTAGCTCGGAGCCTGCCTGACAAGTAGCTACAATGCATAGGGATACCCAGCTGGAGAAACATGAAAGAGCAACCTCCAGACTCCCCTCTCCCAGCTTCTAAAGTGGCAGCTGTATCTGGAATCAGGTGATATTTTAGGCTACTGGAAAGGAACAGGCAATCTTTAGCCAGATGGAGCATTCAGGATGGAGTCAGACAGATGCACTTTGAACCAACTGAAACAGGTGTGACTTTAGGGAATGAGCCTCCACTAGGTTAGAGGGGAGGTCGGAGTTCTAGGTTCTCTTCCCTACTTTGCATTGATTTGCTGTGTGAACTGAGGAAAGTCACATGCCCTGCCCTTGCCTCAGTTTACTGGTCTGTTAAATAGGGCTAATAATAGCTGATGAGGCAACTCATGGTGTCAGACACCAAGTGGTCAAGGGACATCTACATAGAACACATCACCGGACATCGGCAATACCAGGAGGAATGAGCTGGAGTGCGGATGAGAAGCGCAGTTGGGAAAGTAACTCAAATACTTTCCTGATGGACTGTTATTTTCGCTAAATGGACAACCTATCTGAAATTCTCAATTACTGAGGGACAGTCTTCACTCATCGATATATTTTGCTTTCCGCCACCAACTCTCTGTATAACTTTTTTCATGAGTAATGTACCTGAATGCATGGATGCTAGATATCTAAACTGTATTATTAAATTCATTCACCTAAATTTGGGTTCTCTGATTCTGCTCTATAAGTATCTTAGGACTTTAAAAACAAAACTTTGTATTTCTGGATAATCTAACACTACACCCAGATGTACAGCCACTCTTTTCTCAACCTACATATTATATGATTTTTTAACATTAGTTTTAATAAAAAAATTAGATCTGTTCTAAACATCCAAAGACAATGATTGGGAGCTTTAATCGGAGATTTGGAAAGTGATTTGAGATCCTTGGATGAGATCTGCAAGACCCAGAAAGAGTTATTAGCATTATTATTGCAATTAATGGATCAAATTCAACACTGGTACAAAGCCTGATGCCACTCTGCTGAAGTCAGTGGAGTGGTATCACTTTACAATCTAGCCTTATTTGCTTAATCTAGATGATGAATTTGTCAGATACGCATGCATCCATTTAATACTGGAGGAAAGATAACCACTGAAATTCAAGTGAGATTCCCAAGAAAATAGCCTCTGTTTACTTAACTGGTACTATTTAAAGCATCTTTCCTGTCATTAAAAGATAAAAAAAAGGAAGGCAGCAGATGAGTAGGAGGGATTTGTTAGCTATGGTATTTACCAGTTGCCCTGGTAATAAACCATGCCATTTCAGAGAGAGAGAATAAGATGGAAAAGACTTAAACTGGAGAGAGGCTGTTCCTGGATCTGCTGAGCATATAATTTCAATGTCAGCTTCCTTAAATATTTATGTTGAGCGTGCAGTTAGTTTGCTGGGCGGATAAAGCAGTTTCATTATCCATCTGCCCATAAGCAGTGTCCTTCCTGGTGCAGTTAGGGCTGTTTGTAGGGTTGCCAACTTTCTACTCGCACAAAACCGAACACCCTTTCCCTGCTGCTCCTCCAAAGGCCCACCCCTTCTCCGAGGCCCCAACCCTACTCCATCCGGTGCTGACCGGAGCCGCCAGGATCCCTTTTAGACCAGGCGTTCCGGTCAAAAACAGTACACCTGGCAACTCTAGCTGTTTGCCTTAGGATGTAAGGGGAGTGGAGGATTATAGAGGACCTGTTGTGTGAAGTGGATTAATTCCACATGCGTTCTTCTGAGCCACCTTTATGGAAGCTGGAGAGACAAGGACTGGCCCATCAGAGCTGCCTTCTCAGAAGGAATCATGTGGGTAACAAGTCCTTGAAAACAGCTGTGGGGGATGGGAATGGGGAGTGCTTGTTTTCCAGCCTTTGGCACCATAAATATTTCCATTCCCATTTATTCCTCACAAACGGTGGGATTTCATGCCCAGCACTACAGAAGAGGCAACTGAAATAGGCAGTTGGAGAATGTACTTCTTGATGTTCCCTCCTACCTCCCGATGCCTCCTTTCCTCAACAGGTGGCTTTTCACTTTATGGATTTAGTGCATCCCATCTCCTTCTCTGGGCCCTGAGAGAGTTCAGTCTCTATGACCCTACCCATCCTTGCATCTGAGCCGAGACTGCCAACAGATAGCCGGACGGTAAGAACTAACTTGCTGTGACCCAGCACATAAGACACAATCAGGGTGACCTGACAGTCACTACATATCTGGACCAGATTTGAACTGGAAGCCCTAAGGAGAAAATCACCATGATCCTGTTTACGCTAGGTACTTGCATGGCCCCCGTTACCACAGTACCTGAGCACTTCACAATATCTGTGAAATTTCTCCTCATGGTTTTGTGGGTGGTGAACCAAGGTACAGAGAGACTAATGGCTTGTCTACACTTACTGGGGGATCGCTGCATCGGCGGTCGATTTAGCGGGTCAACCACCACAGATCGCTCTCCCGTCGACTCCTGTACTCCACCGGATTGAGAGCATCTCCCGTTGACGTCACGTAGCGTGGACCGTGTGGTAAGTTATGTCTGTTTGAGTTATGCTATTCACGTAACTCCAATTGCATAGCTTAGATCGACTTTTCCCCAGTAGTGTAGACAAGGCCTTAGTGACTGACCTAAAGTCACACAGGAAGTCTATGAGTGCGAATGGAATTGAACCCAGGTCTTCCGAGTCTCAAGCTAGTGTTCTAACTGTGGGGCCACTCTTAAACGGAATAGTGGCCACAGTGAGTCAGACCAATGGTCCATCTAAGCCCAGTATCCTGTCCTCTGACAGCATCCAGATGCTTCAAACAAAATGAACAGAACAGGGCAATTATTGAATGATCCCTCTCCTGCTGTCTAGTACCAGCATCTGGCAGTCACAGGCTTATGGGCACTCAGAGCATGGGGTTGCATCCCTGACCACCTTGGCCAATATCCATTGATGAATCTGTGCTCCATGAACTTCATTCTTCTTTTAACCCGGTTAGGCTTTTGGCCTTTACCACGTGCCTTGCTCTCTTTAAGCACCAGAGCTGGGCCACCAAAATCAATGAGACTACTCACATGCTGAAAGTTCAGCATATGCTTAAGTATCTCTATCTGTTGTATTTTCTACAACTCTCGTACCGCACTCACTGTGGTGCCTGCAGCAAAGTTTGTGCTCTCATATCCCCAGTACCAAACTCGAGCAAGTCATTCCCTCACTCAGAGTATGGGCAGCCACATTGTGAAAATGCACGTAAGGGCAAGGCCGAGGCCAGTTTTCCTCCCCTTGTATCAGTTTAGCCATTGTGATCCAATTACAACACATCTGCAGGGGTGAGAAGCCAGAAAGGGAGATGATTTTCCTGCAAGGCATCATCATGCTGTGCCTCTGATAGACAAGCAAGCAACACACAATGAGCTGAAGTAATTCCCTGTGAGCTGTCGGCCCCAAATGCACATATTTTTAAAATCTAGATAAAGCTCATGTGTTTGCCGGGCTGTTTCTCACTGCTTGCAAGCCCACATCCCTGGGGCAATTATTCACCAAGACAAAAGCAAAGTCAATACTGGCTCCTGCAGATGTGTCCAAACAGTCAGCTCTGAGCTACATTTTTGATTTAGCTGGGAATCTAGACAGCCAAGTCTCCCTCTCTTCCTCTGCTTCTGCACCCCTAATTCACCGAGTGAGGCAGACCCTTAAAACAGCCCAGGTTTCTCCTCAGCCTGACCAAGGGATAGAAATGGGGGTGGGTGCAAAAGTCACAACCCATCTTAGAAGCTGGAACAGGACAGTCAGACAGACATTCTGGGATCTCTGCAGAACTTGGAGGCAAGAGGTTTCCATGACTCTCATGGTCCTTTTGGGGGGATGCAAGCTCTCACCATGGAACTAGGAATTTATTTTGAAACCCCAAAAGATAACATTTGATATTCTGTCTCAGGGATGACACCTGAGACCAGGGCCCTTTATTAAAGCACCTCACACACTGGTGGAAAACATGCAGTTGACAATTTTGCTCCTATGTCACAGACGGTTTATCTTGCCTCTTCTCTCTGGGTGAAATTTTTAGCCCCTGTGCAAAGGGCCAGCATAAAACCCATGCACTACTTAGATACCACCCTCATCTCTCCGGTGAGCAAGGAAGAAATGGAAAAAGGGAATTAGGGGGGGAAGCACCAAGCAATGCTCAGATCCCACCTTCAGTGAAACAAAAACAAAACAAACACACACCTAGAGAGGAGCCAAAAAGCCACAGACACTCTGGCCAGATTGTTGACGGAAGCCAGCTTTACTCAGATAGTAACCGGGTTGCTGTAATATCCTCAAAAACATCCTTCTTAAAAAGGATATAAAGCTAATCTTTTTGGAAAGAAACAATTCATAGGATAAACCTGTTCTCGCTGGTAAATGTGTCTTTATGTGGACATTCAAGTGTAGTAAATAACAGCACGTATAACGGATAATACCAGGTGTACATGCACACACAGTTTTATGGGCCCGATTCTGTACTGTCCTGCATGTTGGGTAGTCAATTAACAAAATGAGCGCGAAGTGGACATAAAATGTTTCATGTTTCACACCCACTTTGCACTAGCGTAACGTGAAGAATCAGGCCTTTATACTTCTAATTGTAGGATTTTCCCTTATAGGACAGAAATAAGCCAGCTATACTCACGCGGGGTAAAAAAATGCCTCGACTCCTTATATACAATAACCATTATGACATCACCTTGGACGGGTTTCTAAGCGCCACAGCTGCTGCTTGTTATAGAATCCATACTGAAGCAAATCCTTGATTGATATCACAGACAGGAATTAACTTCAAAGGCCTGCAATAGCCACAGCTCCAAAGCACAGAATAGCTTCTACAATCTGCACAGTTGCATAACCAGACACCCAGTGTCCAGAGGGCTGTCAGACTCTCCAGCCACCTAACTACAGAGGGGTGTGATAGCCAGGTGTGCTTTGCTGAACCTGAGAGACAGGTCCATTACAAAAAAAAGTGACTATGTCTGTATTTACAATCACAGCACTAGGCCTATCCAGTCTCATGCTCCTACAGAGAGAGTGGTGTTTAGTGCCAGGAAACCCCTAATTCTCTCCTGCTGCAATATAATCTGTGTCCACTACAGTCTCCCCTCTTCTTCCTTCTAAGCACCATAGTCCCCTGTGGCCAGACCCTCATGGGGGGCAAGCGTCTTAACAAGTACAAACCCCTACGAGAATACTGCATATTGGACTTTAATTGATCCATTCATCATGGTGGTATATGCTGTGTTCCACTGGGCACTCTGTTCCCCTTAAACGCGTTTCTTAATGAATAATTAAGCTCTGCAGAATCAGGAAAGAACTTTTTAAATTTAGGGTCCGATTGTGATGCCTTAATTCAGGGTGAGTAGCACTTTACACCAAGCAGTCTCCATTGAAGTCAATAGGACTAAACTATGTTAAGACCTTACCCGTAAATTTTGAGTACTCTGGTTTATCTCCAAGAAGCAGCTTCAGCCAAAAGCATATGAGTTCCAGAGTGGTTTTGGGGGTGCACCAATAGCTCACATTAACACGGAGCCATCACTGTAGATGGATATTAAGATTCTCAGGGTCCTGAGACACCTTGATCTTTTAAGGGCACCTTAACTAATTGGGCAGGGGAAGCACAGACAAATATAGGGACCATTTTTCCAACTATTTTTACCCTGTTTCTTTTTTTCCCCTCCCCCCACAGGGAGGAGAAGACTAGCTAGAATACAGCAAGAGTTGTATGTCTGTTGTGTATAGATAACCACCAATGTATGACCATGGATCTGAACAGCACAAACCTGTGGGACAGTTTGGGTCTGGATGTGATTTGTGCAGCTCAGGTCCATGGCTGGTAATAGCCAATAAAGTTATAGGGAACAATGGGGATGGACTCAGAAGAAGAGGACCCGACTGGGGAGCTCTGTTACTAACTTTGTAACTAAACTTGGGGTGGATTTGCAGTGGTCTGCAGAAACTAGAGCAAGTTTAGAGCCCACAACCTGAAAATTATCTGACATTTGATGTCACCTGTTTTAGCCTGAAACCAGGTGAAGCTTAGCCTTTCACTCCGAAGTGTAATGGGCTCATTTCAACCCCAGATTCAGAGAGTGTAAACGAACCCACATGAACTCAGATTAAAAAAAAAAAAAAAAGGAGTGAAAGCGCTGAGAAAGGCATTGCCCTGTGAACAAACCTTGTTGCGTCATAATTTTGCTCTATTAATATACCTTTGCAGATGCAGACTAATGACATGTGTGTGAGTGTCATTTGCCCGCTCTCTCCATCCACTTTGCTGCTTTCACAAAGACTGTACAGTTCAACTTTGCTTAGAAACCTGCAAGAAATGTGCTTTCTTCCTGTTCTCTAACCACAAACTGGTTTACACTGCTCTCTGCAGCGCCACCTTGTGGTTTACCATTTCACCAGTGGAAAAAAGTTATATTGAGAATGCAAACTCTCGCTTTTGCTACATATTCTATATGAAGACCATTACACCACACACATACACCCCTGCAATATTAAGGCACAGCACAAGTAACAGCCTTAACTCCCTGTTCTTTGGCAAATGGAAGTCAGATCTCAAAAGTCAAATTCTGCTGCTGACAACACTGGGCTGCTCAGGGTGTAAACTGGGGACAATTATTTGGCCTGACATTTTTAGTAATGGGTTAAAGCATCTTTAAACAGGATGTGGAGCTCAAAGATCTGCGAACATCATGGCTTCAGCAGGGTATTGTAGTCACAGTGTAGGATGGAAATGCTGAGTCCCTGGGCCAGACAGGCAGATTGATCTGCCTTATTAGCAGAGAGAGCAGACTAAATGCATCATTTTTACAACCCCCCTTACTTCAAGGGGGTTACACCTGGTATGAAATTCAGTTCCTTATTTCTAGGCTTAACCATCTCCCTCCCCCTCCCCATGGCAAGACTCCCATGGACTTCAACGGAGCCAGGAATTCACCCAGTCTGCAAGTACTAGAGGTTTGCCATTTACAGGAACCAACATGCAAACAAGCACTGCATGGAGAACCAGCTGCAGTCAGTGACAGAACAGCACCTCCTCCCTACAGAGGGAGAACTATTGTCTGTACCTGCTGAAATTTGTTTCACTGAACTTTCGCTGGAGTGGAAGCCCATTCCCAAGTGACACAACATAGAGGAGCGGGGAATAGAAATGTTAATTCCTACTTTTAAGTGGCCACCCCCACATACAAACTCACTTCTTAAAGACACAGTATAGACAGGTCACTCACCACCCAGTGCATCCCTTCACAGTCAAGCATGGTGTAGCAGCCTCTTCAACTCCGCCATCCTCTGTCAACAGCTCCTAGGGTGGCTTGTTCCTTCTCACAACTCAGCCCTCTGGCCAGGTCAATTATAGTCCCATCCTTTCCAGGACAATAAAAGAGTCCAATAAAGCAACAATGTAATGACCTTATCCCAGGCCTTCAGCCCCACCTTGGGCTCATTACTCCTTGTCCCCCCCCTTACATGAGGGTTTTTTTACATCCCCTTGGGGTGGGCAGGGAAACCCAGGCCCTCCTGGGTCATGACCCAGGGACCCTGTATTAAGCAGCTACAGTCTGCTTCCTCAACTCTGCTGTTTCCCTAGGCTACATCCTAGCTCCATCAACCTCCAGGCCCCTTTCACGGAGTGACCCCTTCCAATACTCTCTGTCCCAGCTCCATCTGCTGGTTTGTGCCTGAGGCAAAGTCCCCTAAGGCGCCCTGGCAACACGTAGCTCCCTCCAGGCTGGCCTCCTGCAGCAATTGCCCAAAAGCTCCTTTTCCTAGGAGCGCCTCTGCTTAAGAGCCTCTTTTCTGGAGGCACATCTTCCTCCAGCTGAGCTATGGTAGCCCTTTATCAGGTTCAGCTTGTTAGTCAAATTAGCTGCAAATCAGCCACCTAGGCAGTTCATTACTTCCCGGGTTGAAATGGGTAGGGTCAATGTTAGACTAAATGGGGTCCAGGGCAGAAACTAAGGAGTAGGCCCCCACCCTGCTGAAACCCAAGTCCCCCCCCACACACACCCCTCCCTGGAATATTCCTTCACACCTCCTGGATGCCACACACCCCAGTTTGAAAACCTCTGCTTTAGTATGATTTATTTCCGCTTTTAGAGATTCAATTACTGCAATACTCGCATTACATTTACCCACAGTGATTCTATAGCTATAACGTAACTTAAGTAGAGCGGGCCCTGACTCCCCTGAAAGGGGCCAGCCACCCTGTGAAATGTAGGATGAGATTTTCAAGGCAGACTATGGGATTTAGACATGCTGCTCCCATTCATTTCAATGGGTGTGGTGTCTAAGGGTGGGATTTTCCAAATTTCCCAGAGGGCACGCCTACCCACCCTACAGCAGTGAGCTGCCCAGGCCAGGTCGACAGGCTGGGGCTTGCGCTACCGCGCGAAACATTGCTGTGGAGACTTTGCAGCTAGGGTTGGAGCTCGGGCTCTGAAGTTTGGTGAGGGGGTGAGCTAAGAGCCCAAGCTCCAGCCTGAGCCGCAACTTCAAAGTGCTGTCTACACAGCTATTTTTATTTCTGTTGACCCATTTTGGGACACTCGCTGTCACTGGCTGGGTAGACATACCCTCAGGGACTCTAGGGAGTACGTGTCCCAAGGACTTTCAGTAGCACTTGGGCTTCTAAGGCACTTAGGCAATCTGAAAATCCCACCAGAAAATCCTCTACTCAACTTTGAAAGAATCACAGCCATGGGTTTCACTTTTCACCTAAAATCCCCTGAATTGTGTTGTTGCTTTTTGGTGGGGGGAAGGAGGAAGATTTTGGAAGCTATTTTTAAAACCTCTAAAATACTAAACATTCTGTTCCTACTTATTAGAACTCAGAACCGTGTTCCAAGCCAGTCCATGTTAACCCATGTGAATAGCATAACATTTGATTTTTGTGTTGTTTATATTGCTGTAGGACCTAGAGCCCCCAGCAGAAATCAGGGCTCCATTGTGCTCGGTGTTGTACTAACATAGAGACAGTGCATGCCCCAAACAACCTACCATTTAAATAGACAAGACAGACAAAGGGGGATAGGAGAAAGAGAGGCACAGACGCCCACATCTACAAAGGTATTTAGGCACCAAACTCCCATTGATTCCAATGGAAGTTATGAGCCAAAATCCCTCTGAGGCTCTGGGCCAAAGTGATTTGCCCAGGGTTATACACAGCAGGTCCGTGGTACAATCTAAAATATAAGCCAACTCTGAGTCCTTGTCTAGCTCCCTATCCATTGGACCTCAGTTGTATTTGGTTATGGTAAACGTCAAGTAGTCTCTTTAAGAAGTATAAGACAATTAATTCTTCCAGCTCCCCACCAACCCTGTTTTGTTCTACTTTCTCACTCCTCGCCTCTCAGGGTTTGTTCAAAAGCCTCTGCCTTTCCCAGTTGGGATTGGCCCTGGTATCTGAAGTTGCACATATTTTAAAATTAAATCTTCCATTTTGGGATTTTATATCCAAAACTGGCCTGTTTGGGTAAGAGATTAAGAGGCTGTTTTCTTTCACTGATGTTCACTTTCTACTGGGACTCACTTCAGCCTTTTATTAACTCAGCCCAGAGTGGTAAAAAATATTAATAATAACAAGTGACAGGAGAAATCATGCAAATCTTTTATTTATACTCATGCCCAGACCTCATTATTTAGTAATGACTCTTTTGAAGAAACATTCAGAGAAAAGGGTCCATTTCCTAAACAAACTGTCCAGTAGCATAAATACCTTCTATTAGGCTCCTTTTAAAGTGCTTAAAATGATCCTCAATTTTGATTCTGAGATCAAATAACACAGCTGTTCCCATTTTCAACTTCTCCAAGTGCAAGTTATAGAGCAATATTTAATCTGTGGTGCTTCAAAACTGGAGCTGTTTCCATTCGGATCCAAGCCCAGCATCACTGGCTTGCACACTGCCCCCAGCTGGAGGTTTGTTCAGACACCGCAGCACGAATAGAACAATGTTGCTGATTAGGAAGTGCAGAAAATTCCAACTCATCATAATAATGCTGAGAGATGCTAGAGTATTCGACCTCTGTGAAGGAGGTGGCGCTTTCTAAAGCACTCCTCCACGAACCAATGATGGCCTCCCACCCAGCAAAGGGGATGGGCCACAAAGACACACGTCATCTAAAGATATGGGTGAGCTGGAACGCACAGGGACAAGAATGGGGTGAGAAGGGGACACTGCAGCGAACACTGGACAACACCCATTTCTCTGACACGGTGTCAAGCGAGGGAGTTAGTGGAAAAAGCTGGTCAGAAAAATGAGCTTTTCTCACCTGTGAAAAATTGAGATTTTGGAAGAAAAAAATTGTCCCAAATCAGTAAAAAAGTTTCTCACAAAATGAAATTCTGAACAAGATATACAGACAGATATAGATATAGATGGGAAAAGAATGTTTTGACTGTTTTAAAACTTTTTTCCAATTATTTTTTTGGGAAAAATCATTGAAATTGATAAAAATTTACAAAATAATATATTTTAATCAAAATGGCATTTTCCAATGGAAAACCATTTCCATGAACATTTTCCTACTAGCTCTATTAGTGGATTACAAAGCTGAAAGGGACCACTGTGATTATCTAGTCTGACCTCCTCTATAACACAGGCCACAGAACTCCACAAACTAATTCCTAGAGCTTATCTAGGATACAGCTCAGAGGACTTGGAGATGCTAGAATGATAGCACCTAAAGCTGAAAGTCCTTATCACAGATGAGGGCAGTGCAAGTTTTCCCCATGAAACTCTGCCTTACTCTTCTCCTGGAGAAACTTCGAGCAACTGAGTTGTCATTCACCTATTTGAGCATTCGGCCACCAACAGAATCACCATTTATACTGATGATGGGTTGTTGGTTTTTTTGCAAACTCAGTAAGGATTTGTTCATTTCATGTATTTTCCTCTTCATTGTTGTTCATGGACTGTCCATTAGTGGTTTACGATTTTCTCAAATCCAGTTGTTCTTTGAAAGTATTGAGGAAAAAATGGTCTGTAAATGATCCTCTTCCTGTAGATGGTTGGGCAGTTTGGTTCAGGTACATGATAGAACAGAAATTTGACCTGTGTTAGTTAGTTTTGACTGGACACAGTTTTAAGCTTTTAATTTAGGTCAAGGAAAAATATTTTTTTATGAAAACATTTTGACCAGTGCCAATCAATAG
The DNA here is from genome assembly GCF_015237465.2 of Chelonia mydas. Lineage (NCBI taxonomy): Eukaryota > Metazoa > Chordata > Testudines > Cheloniidae > Chelonia > Chelonia mydas. Next base: position 8,573,248 of record NC_057857.1, read on the forward strand.
TTTCTGCTAAGGAAAGGCCAAACGGGAATGACTGGCCAGGGGTGTTTGGGTCAGCTCATCAGGGAGGTGCATTTGCAAATGTGTGGATACCCAACATTGGACTGCCTGGAGCAGTTCAGGAGCGACTTGAAGTAGTTTAGCATGACTGTATAGAGTAGTATCGTACAGCAATGGTCTAAACTATGGATGGTGATCACTGGTTCAAATCAGTATTATCATGCCTTAATTTTCCTTGGCATGGAAATCTTTCAGTAGAATACCCCAGTTGCTTATACCATGACCTTCGGCAGAGAGACTATACACTAGAGCGGCATGAAGCTTGGAGGTTTCGGTTCATGAGAGGTAGGTAAGGTTGTGAAAATCCCATTCCGGTTTTGACTCCCATGGGTTCACAACCCTTTGGCTTTGAACCTCAGACTGAAAACAAATAAACCTCCTTTGAAACTGCTAAGTTACTTGCTAAAACCATAAACTGGTCCAGGAATTCAGCCTTAGATCGTCTCAAAACTTGTCCCCAGGTTCTCTTGCAACTCAAGGGTATGCTCCATTGAGACTCACAGTGCACTTTGGAGTGAACCTGACACAAGTTTGGGATTTGAAATGGAATCTGACATGAACTGTGTTTCATTACAAAGATCCCCAAATGGCAGAAATCGGTAACAGAAATAGGCAGGCAGAGATAAGGTAACATGTTTGTAAAGTGTTTTATGCATCTTCCTGTAGTGGCTGAGACACACCGAGGATAAGAACCTACTATTACTACTGGCCACAAGAGGTGCTTCTTTAGCTCAAACAATAGAAGCTCATATGTCTAGTTGTGAACGTCCTGGGTTCATATCCAATTGACAATCCATGGGAGAGCAATGGTTATTATATAACTCCACTTTCTGTGATAAGGATCCATGTGTATGAGGCAAATCAAATCTGTGTGTTTCAAGTGTAAAACAACAGTGAGGGTCTGTAAAGGTGGGCTTGAGTAAAAAGACTTAAAAGAGATTGTGGTGCCCCTGAGACTAAGCTATTTGCTAGTCACTCCTGGACTCCTCCTTGGGTCCCTTTCATAACCTAAAAGCATGTGAAAAGGAACACACCTTGATTTTAAACAAAAGCAGTACAGAAGAGGGGAAGCTACTTATTTCAGAATAAGGTAACATCATTAATTTTAAATATTTCCATACTAGTGGTTTTTATTTTTATATTCATTTTTAAGTCGAAAATAACATTTTTTTTAAAAAAAAAATTGCAGTAAGGCACTCCGCGGGGGTTGAATTATGGTATAATAACGCATACCCTGGTCTTAGGTCTCAGGCCTAGAAGCACACTTGGCCTGACTTCTAAGCCTAGTAAATTAAAAGTGTATAATTCACACCCTTTTGTTGTTTATTGCTCAGCTGGTGTTTATTTCTTTGAATCTGAATTTATAGAGTCCATTTAACAGGGGAGGGTTAGCAAAAGGAAAAATGGCTGTGGGGATATAATGCTCCTGAATGGTGTCAGATGAATGCCCCAGAAGACTGAAACCCTTTGTTTATCCACAGAACAGGAACAGCATGGGCACTGAGCATTAGCAATGGAAACTTCCTCTTGCTGCTCCCTCCTACTGTTCTTCTGGCTTCTGAGGGACCACCTCTGGGATGAAGAGAGGCGTTCAGTCTCCATGGTCCATTCTCTCATTCACTCCGCTGCTGAGGCTGCCAACAAATGTCCAGGGTGGTGATTTTTTGATACTCTTCCACACAGGCCACTGAACCACCACCAGTGTGGGTTGAATCTGAATCAGCTCTGAAAAACTCTGCATATCCCATTACCAATCCCCTAAGCAACTGAGGCCCCAGAAATAGGTTTCATGTTATTGAAAAAAAATGATTGTAAAAATGTGTGAAAGCTACAAGCTAAAAATAGAAGTTGGGGTAACATAAGGAAAGAAATGTAATGCATGCAGGATAGCTACAGATTTACTGGCAGCTGATTTGAACCACTGTTCTTACTGGGCTTTCTGTGATGTCTCCTATATCAGGTGGATCTGTTGAATATGTACCACTCACAAAAGAGACCTGCTCAATAATCTGAATTAAAGCTGCTGTTATGTTTTGAGTAGACATGGACTCCAGCTGTCTAACTCTGATCTGGACTCTGATATTCAACACTCCCCAGTTTGGGAACTTTAACCGGCTGGTTCTAGTGAGAAGGATTAGCTGAGAAGTTTGGATCCTTAAAAAATGAGGGGTGTTAGGATCTGGGGCTTTGCTTTGGATCCATGTCTATTTTGTAATTCACCGTTTGTATAACCTGGGTATTTCTCTGGAACTCTCATGGTCTCAGGATGATTTTGGGTTTGATTGAGCCATTCACTCAGAGAAAGACTCTGAAGTCCAGATTCTTAGCTGATGTACATCAGCGTAGTGCCACTGAAGTCCCAGGGGAGCATCCAGGGTGTCTTTATGCCTTGGTGACACGCAACTGCTGGAATGGCCTCAGCCACCAGTGAGACGTAGGTGAGCCATAGCTCCAGGATCAGGATATGAGCTACTTTTGCGCCCTGCTTCCTGAGCTGTGCCAAGTATTCCTCAATCTCAGCCCAGGATCTTGGCCAAAATATCCAAGTGGGGGTATCTGGTCTCGTCCCTCAAAATTAATAGTGAGGAATCCAGGAGAAGCTCCAGGGCATATTGGCAGTCACAGCAGAGCAGTGAGGGGCACTTTAAGGAGCTCATGTGCAGCTTTAGGTTAGTGAGAGTGCCCCACTTAAACGGTGGGGCCAGGTCACCAGGGAACATGCTCTTCAGAAGCGAAAGAACATTGCCACTCCATTGCCATATCCTAGGAGTGTCACCGCCCCTCCAGCACAGCTCCCTATGTGTGCATGACTACCAGCCACCTAAGTGCAGTGCAAGAGGGGGAGGAGCGGGGGAGGGGGGGCCTGCGGATGTCCCTTCATGCTGTTATAACTATTCCTTCTTCCCCTTTCGCAGGAAGGGCAGAATGAATTATTCCCTATAGGAACTTCACTTCCTCATGCTATTTACTTTGGGGGCCAAACACTGGGACATTTTAACTATCCTGTTCAGAATTCCTAAAGCAGCAGCCGCTAATGGATCTGCCAGACACATTCGTAAAAACAGGGTTGGGGCTAGTTAATGGAAACTCCAGCCCTCCTGTCCCTGTTATTTGCTACATATATTAAGAGTATCATTTCATTTGTGTTAAGCATAAAAACACTCTGTCCCTCCACTCACATTTCATTTAATGCCAGATCTCCAGTACTATTTGTGGGCCAATAAATTAAGCATTGAGCAAGCCGTGTTTACATTATCTGCTAAGGAAACATGGGTGTGAAAAACCAATAAGAAAATAAGGAGTCAGGTGTCCTGAAATAGAATTCTGTTTTCCCTTTGATTAACTGTATGAATGAGGCTTCAACTTTGGACTTCATTCCACTAAACTCAGCTATATGATCCTATCTTTGTGGTTGTTAGGGCTGAATGAACTAGTTTGGATAGAACAACACCTGAGTTGAACTTTCACCTAAGATTCAAGCCAATTCTTTTTTTTTTTAAGTGTAGATACACTTTTCTCTCCACTATTTTACCTTTCCACACACTTCTGCCAGGCTGGTCCCAACCTGGCAGAAATGCTGAAATACCATGGGTCCCATTCACCACTCTATAATACTGGGTTTATGCTCACTTTTGTTACACCGATGTGCAGCGGACACAACAGAATGCAGAACGAGGCTACCTGAGAGGCTGCCCTTGCATTTCTGGCTTGGAACCTTCACAAGAAACCTTCTTCCAATAAGATCTCTCCCCCAGTTTTGCAGGTGCAAGATGAGTGTAGATTGGGCATCTGAAATTTGGGGGACTTGTCTTATGCATACTGGATCACTGAACCATTTAAAACCTGCTAATTAACAGATATCCATTGATTATTGGAATATACTGTATGTTCGCTCTCATGCACTAAGAAGTTAATCTGTGGTTACTTCTGATGTCTAAACAAGCATTCACACAAGATCCCCGAACTTTAACGGACATGGGTAAAAGAACTGGAAGTGCAAAGTGTACAAACCGCAAGTATGAAATGGGGTTCAGATCATTTAGATAAGTTTTCTATTAGAACAGGAGCAAAAGTGGAACCTGGAATCCTACCCCCTTTTTGGTTTTGAAGGTGAGTTCAGATTTATATCCCTTGATCCAAACTTGCTCTTACAAATTTTGGTTCTGAGTCTTATCCAGAACTCAACAAAGCTGAGCTCTACCCCTCCCCTTCCATCTCACAAGAACACCTTAGCTAATGAGATCTCTTCCACTCAGGCCAAAATCTAGCAAGTACAACTCCTGAAATGTCACTGTGACACAGAAGCCTGAACCTTAAACCTGGTTCAACCACAAACCCAAACCCCAGGTGCTAAGCAAAGATCTTAGCCTACGTCCAGTTCAGACTTTTGAACGCTCATCCAAACCAAACCTCTGAACTTTTGTGCTGTTCACCCATTGCTAATTACAAACCAGCAAGGAGTATGTAGCTCCTCCACTTGGAACATAACTTTTCTATCCATAAGGATAGCTCTCACAATTCAACAGGGGGAAAAATAGTGAAACTCATGCAATATCCAGGAACCCTGAAGAGTCCTTCATAAAAAGAAATAGCAGTGGCCATTGATGAGTCTACAAACGCTGTTGGGTTGGATCTGTATAAAGGAAACCTTTTGACAGTCGTACTAACAATCCCAAACCAGTAGAACACAGCCGGGTGAATTTTGTTAAGCTTCCTTGATTGCTTGTCCTGGCTGGAGTCCACTAAAGGCCACTATGGAACAGCTGAGTGGTTTGTGCCCACATCCTGGACGACATTACTGTATTTGGCAGACGAAGAGGCAAAGTGGCAGCTGTTAACGTATTTGCAGCTCACTGGAAAGCATCAGATCTGATGCAAACCATCCCCTCCAAGCCAGTAAAAACTCCAGGCTAAGCATGTGACGGTCTGCCTCATCTCTGCACCAGCTTCCTCACCCCGGCCAGCACACAGGGACGCTTCTGATTCCAAAATCATGCCGAGGGAGTGCCCAGCTTGCTGGGGTGTTACAGAAGTGTCCCATCTGCACGCAGGACTGCATCAAGGTTATATAACGAAGTGAGGGGGAGATGAACGCTGACAGACCCCAAGACAATGGCTCTCTTGAAACCACCGTGAGAGGGCAGGCAAATGGGATGGAAAAGTGGCATAAGCCTTTCCGTAGTGAGGGTGTGAATAGTGTTTTCTTAAGTCATTGCCTGGCCTTATTAAACATCCGATTGCCTGGAGCACAAAGGCGGACCTCTCTCCTCCAACGCACTGCATGTCCTGCCACTCACTCTCTTTTCTAAAGTCCTATTCACCCCATAGAGGATACGGGTAACTTCCTCTGAAGTCCATGGGAGTCACTCAAACTCCTTGGGGGGGGGGGGTGAATACAGATCCTGGATTCCAATGCTTTGTTAATGGCTGGTGAACCACAGAGTTTTCCAGGGTGGGGAGGGGAAGGGCTATCCACTTTACACTGCAAAATTCTTTCTTTGCTAGCCCATCTTCAGGCAGAGCTGGACCACAGCACATGTCTCTCCACCACCCCTCTTTTTCCAAGATAACTGATGGCCTAATAGGACCTGACTTTCATTTCTATAGAGCCTTCATGATTGTAAAGCACTTTACGCACACACACAAATCATGTCACTGACCACTGAAACGCAGCCACCTCTGGGCTGGAAGGCAACAGCTGTTGAACAGCTCAAGGCAGAGTTTAAGACACAACATTTACAAATTGTTACTAGTCTTTTTCTCTATAAAGTGCCTAGCACATAGCTGGAACTATACCAATAAGAAATATGAATAAATAAAATAAATATAATAAATAATAATAATAACAAATTAATGTAATACATTATTTTTATTGATAGAGAACATAGGACTCTGTACCTAATTGCAATGACAGTGAACATAAAAGGATTCAGAATTTGGTTACCCACATCTGGAATTTACCATTATTTCTGGGCCAACACCTGAAAAATGTCATGAGACTCTTTAGAGGCCCTATGGTCAGAAAGTTGGTTTTACACCTGCCACACAAAAGGCAGCCAAGATGGCTTGATTTAGTAGGTCTCATTCTCAAGTGCCCAAGTCCTGATCCTGACCAGTGTCTGCCTTTTACAAGGGAGAAAATAAAAAGAATGCAAGGAGATCTGGTTCATTTCCCTGCTCTGCCACTTACTTCCAATGCAACCTTGGGCAAGTCACTTAGGCCCAGATTTTTAATATTACACAGGCATTGCTGTGCTCAACGTCTCAGTGCCCAACTGATTTAGAAACCTAAACCTCATTTTCAAAAGGGGTTTAAGCACTTTGGAGTCTTATTCCATTGGTTCCCAATGGATAAAAAGTACTCTCTTTTCCCCATCCTTTGTCTGTCTTGCCTATTTGAACTGTAAGCTCTTTGGGGCCTGGGCTCTCTCTCATGGTGTGTTTGTACAACGCCTCGCACAATGGGGCCGTGTTCTTGAATGGTGCTTTTAGGCGCTACCACAACATAAATAATGAGAGGGTTGTGTTCAGTGATCACAATGCTCTGAGCTAGTCACTTTGCTCCCATTGGCTGGAGACTGGTGCACGTGTTACCAGCTCCTACTGTGAATGGTAATTGTTGCAGGGGACCATCCTTCCAAGATGGAGGAAAGCATGACAGGACTTGCCAAACTCAGAATCTAAGGGAGAAAACAACAAGAAGCATTTTCCTTGCTCTACACAGAGAGTTCTGTGAGAGCGCATAAGGGCCATGCATAAAACTATCCTAGAATGAGAGCAACCGGGCTTGTCACGGAAGGGACTGGCTTTGGCTGGCCCATTGGAAAGTATTTACACTGTACGGAAACATAAACACAGCCCATCTGCTGTGATTTTAGGCTTCGCTGGAAACAGGAGGTGTTGTTTTATTATTGTTTGTATTACTGTAGTGCCCAGGAGCCCTAATTATGGGACCTTGTGCGACGCTGTGAAGGGGTAACTTACCACATGGGCAGGCATGGCATAGCAGCTCTTGCTCTGTATAGTGCCCCCCGCCGACGGTCACGCCGTCTCTTGTGGGGGGTCTCCCTTCTCGTAACTCGGCCCTCTGGCCAAGTCACAATTCAGTCCTTCCCTTCCGAGGTAACAGAAAGTCTGACATAAAACAGTCTAATGTCCTCACACAAGAGCTTTGGCCCCAATTCCAGGCTCATGTCAGTTTGCCAGTGGCTGGTAGGGGAACCCAGGCCCTCCCACTACACCAGGTTCCAGCCCAGGGACCCTATACCAGCAACTAAGGTCTGCACAGCTCCACTCTTTGCTCATGCTTCCCTGGGTCTTTTTTTCCCCAGCTTTCTCCCCTGCAACTTCTCTGAGTTGACCTTTCTTTCAGGGCTAGGATCCCAAAGCTTATTCTCCTTTGGGTTTTCTCCTCACCACTTCTCTGTTCCCAGGGAGTTATGACAGCCTCTCTCTCTCTGCAGCCCCCTTCTGCTACAAACTTCCTCTCCTTATACTAGCCAGCCTTCTCCTGCCCTGCTGGGCTTTATGATCAGTTAAACCTGGCTCTTCCTCCAGGTGCATCCAGGTAACATACCTGGCCTCCCAGGCCTTCATTAACCCCATCACATAGATGCTATACTGAAACAGAACAAAACCATGGTCCCTAGCCAAAAGAGCTTGCAATCCAAGTATACAACAGGAAACAACAGGTGGAGACAGACCAACCGAGGAGGAGTACAAGGAGATGATATCGGTCAGCATGACAGGCAGCGGTCTCAGCACATCAGCCGTCGAACCATTGCCAGATTTTAAATTGACATCTTAGCAAACTAGAGTTTTGGAGGAGGATAGTGAGTGAGCGTTGCAGATTTTTACAGTGAACCTCTCCCAAGCACTCTGATACTTTCAAGGTATTTCTGCAGTTTCCTGTGCTTTAGAAAGCATGACTAAGCACCTGGACTATCATACTGAACCTTAGATCTTTCTGAAGTTCAGCCGTCTCTGGGTGATACTGAGCACATGTTCTTTGGACACTGGGGTACACCCCTGGTGAGCAAGCATCTCTAGGTCATCTCAATCCACATGGACCTGGCCTCAACTGACAAACACAAAGGAAACAAATTCCTCCTAAGGAAGCTGATGTGGGAGGTTCAGTGAATCAGCAACCATAAGGAGTGACAGCTGCAAGCCAAGCCAGCAGTTAGCAGGTGGGCAGGGGGAGACTGGGACAGAGTGGGAGGGTGTAGCATATGCTACGAGGCAAGGTGGTGAGACAGCAGCAGATGCATCAGAGGAAGAGACTGGGGGTGAAGAAAGAAGCCCAGGTGTTTTCAGGCTAGTGGGTGGGTTGAGCAGTGAGCACAGACGTTACTCTCTACTGCTGGGTGAATCCCAAGACGACCAGAGAAGCTCTCGGGAGTTCAGATGTTTATCTGAATCTCTGGGGTCTACACAACCGGCCTGGAGACCCCACATGAACAAGCTTCTTTGTAATGTGTCTCGTAACTCCTCCATCTGACTTGGACTGACCATAACACTAGCACAGCCTCTCCCAGCACTTCAGCTTCTGGTCCTGGTTGGAAGCAGGAAGGACCGATGCAGTGGTGGGAGAACTGAAAATAATCCAAAACAATCCCTGTATCAGCCAAAAGCAGTGGAATTGCTGCCCAGTACTGGTCCCTCTGGATAGGGTGGGAATCTTCCTAAACTAACTCTGCAATCAAGGTCTCCAAGTTAGTCACTTGCTGTGGGGCTAGTCAGTTGAACCCTTTCCAAGCCTCTTCTTCGTCTGTTCAAGCATCCCCACTGCTGGAAGGTATGAAATCCCTTCCTATGCTGTATATCCTCCCTTACACGACCCGTAACTGCAGAATCCTCCTGATGGAAAGAAAGCATTGGGGTGAAAATGTCCTCCTAAGCAAACTTGGTATCTTTCATAGGCAGGAGGTCCAACCTCCAGCACTTCAACCCCCAGCCTTGTGGATCCTAGAAAGTTTCCCAGTGGACAGCATGGGCAAACCCAGATATCTGGATGACAGTGAAAAACCACAGCCTAAAAAAACAATTGATTTCATCTGTCTATGTTCACTTCCTCTGTGTCCCTTTAACATTTCAGATGCTAACAGCTTTAGACTTGTTTTCCTGGGCCAAAATGACCACCACACTCGTGATAATGAAGGAAATTAGAAATTGAGCCCATTGTTTTAAATATGGGTTAAAATACACAATTCAGATGGGGATTTTCAAAGCAGCTACCACACCCACCATATAACCGGCTTCTTTCCATCCTTTTGCTTTATATTTAGTTCTAAATACGATCAGTTTCTGGCCACTGTCACAAATAGGGTGACCAGACAACAAGTGTGAAAAATCAGGACAGGGGGTGAGGGGTAATAGGAGCCTATATAAGAAAAAGACCCAAAAATCTGGACTGTCTCTATAAAATCGGGACATCTGGTCACCCTAGTCACAAAGAGGACACTAGACTAAGATCGACCACTGCTCTGATCAAATCTGGGAATGCCTGTGTTGTATTAACAAAATGTACAATGTCTGGACAGTGAGATCAGGTATTTGCACAAGCTGATTTAAAAACTAGACCCAAGGTTTATAAAAGACTGGACTTAAAAGAATAATAATTATAACAAAAATCAGAGAGCATAAAGTTATATATCTACATGAGAGACAGGGTGCTATCTTGGACACAACCCTTTATGCAACAGCGTGGACCTGAAAATACCCTGCCCTCAGCTTCCTCATAATTCTCCCACTAACTTATGCACAGCCTGGGGTACTTAAAATAACATCCCCCTACTTGGGGTCTACTTTATTAAGTCTTTATACAATACCATCTCCTTTGGCAACTTCAGGCCTAAACACATGCCTCTTGGGGCTTACAGTTCCTGTTTGTAGGACACTCAGTTCCTTCCCCTTGGTTAAGAAAGACCACAATTCTCCTGACTGGGCAGCAGGCTTTTCCCCTGCCATGTTCCTTCCCAGACTGTCTGCCCCTTCTCTTGGTCCTTGCTTTGCCAGAGGCTCCTGTTTTTATCTCCACCTCAGAAGCCCTGCTTGTCAGGTGACTTTGTTTTCCTCCATCTGGGGAGGCAAGCTACTTGTGTCAAAGGTGGGATTGAACCTATCACCCCTTATAAGGCCAGTCCCTCTGTCTGTCTGCCTTTCTCTACGTATATCTATTACAGCCATAAAACTGTTAAAAGAATGTTAAGGTTGCAAGTCAAACACTCTAAAGTTAGGAAATGCCAGAAGTAGCATTGATTGTGAAACCTTCTTTCACTCTCTCCCCCCTTTCCCGGTGCGTGTGCATTATGGTACAATCTTTACTTACACGATCACGTGAGCATGAACGAGGATTTTCGCAGGGACATGTCTAACACCAGCAGGATGGATCTGCCAAATTTCAAGCCCCTGCTCTAACACACGGAGGCACCAGAGCTTCTCAACTAAATGACAGTAAAAGTTATTTAAACACAGACAAAGCAAAATGTATTTTTCCCTAAGCTCGACCTCAGAAATAGGTGAACTATTTTTGCTGACACTTAAAAAAAATTTAAATAAAACATGTCAGCCTGTGGCAGATACCTGGCATGGAAGATTTCAGCCCAAATGGTTAACGATGTCAAAGTAATAAGCAACTGAAAACAGGGTCAGGAAAACCAAACAGTGCTACCAGCTTTGCTTATAATAATGAATAAATACAATTAATAAGTCATATTTATTTTTTCAGTATTAATTATTATTATACTTTGTATTAATTTATCTTTTTATATTACAGTGGCATTCAAAATATCCTAGCTACTGTAGAAACACAGGAAGACACAGTCACTGCCTTGAGACGCTTACAGCCTAAACAAACAAGGAAAATAAAAGATGCAGGAATGTGGCATACAAGTACACGGTGTGAAGCGAGGGTAGGCACTGTTGTGATAATTGGGCCCATAGATTTACCCCAATCGTGAGTTCAACTTCAAAAAGTGAGTAGAAGTTCATAAGATATCACAGTAAGCTATCATCACAAATGTTGATGGGAAGAGGTACAAGAGGGAGACAGAAAGACTAATGTAGTCCTAATAAAAAGGCCTCCTGATATCACTCAGGAACTGTGTTAAGATCATGCTTGGAAATAAGAAAACCAGAAACCAATGATCCAAAATTGATGTGTTGGAAATTAGGCCTCATTGGTGGGGAAAATAATGAAGGGATGGCACTCCCTTTGCGGGTCTGTGGTGGGGCAGTGCCCCACCCCCAGGCCAGATTGGGCTACAGCAGGCCAGAGCGGCTGCGCAGACAGGCAGCCAACCAGAGAGGGCTTGCGGGGAGCCAATCAGGGCTGAGCAAGAGGCAGCCAATCAGGGCCAGGCTAGGCCCTATATAAAGGCTGCCCAGGTGAGAGGCAGGGGTCAGTCCCAGACTTTCATGGGGGAAGGTTCGTCTCCTGAGCAGGAGACAAGCACCTCGGACAGCGCAGTGCTGGGCAGGCTCAGGGGAGCATAGAAGGGCTCAGGCCCAATACCTGCCAGACTGCAGGCCCTGATAGAAAGGGCCTAGAGGGTGCGAAGAGCCAGAGGGGAAGTGGCCCAGGAACAGTTAAACAAGGGGAGAGAAGGAGGGCAGGGAGGCTGCCACTGGAGGGTCCCTGGGTTGGGATCCAGAGTAGTGGGCAGGCCTGGGTCCCCCACCTCCTCCTTGCACAGCACCTGGCTGTGGAAGTGTGGCCGTGACCGGCCCTTGAACAGAGGGGGTAGACTTGAGGGGTTGCGGTTGGCTACTGTGACTGGAGCAAACTGGAAAGACTGCTGTTAACCTCCCCCCCAGGAAGAGGGCAAGTGTGGACGTGAGAGGATGCTGCGAGCTGGGAGCAACGTGAGTCGAGATGCCAACGGAAGGTGAGAAAGTGGGCGGGACACCACCAGCAGAGGGTGCTCTGCACTGGACAGAGCTAATTCCCTGAGGTGCCAGTGGGAGGCACTGCAATGGTGAGTCCCAGCCCTGTCCCAGGGTCCTTAAAGAAAGAGACTTTGGGGAGAAAAATTTGCTGCTAGAGTGAGCTTCGCTATCATGGCTGCCACCACTACCACCACCTCCTGGGGTCCTGTTATCCTGATCCTGACAGATGTCCTAAGAAGACCAGGCAAGGGAAAGACCCAGATGACCTCACCACTTCTACTGGCTCCAGGTGAATCCCAAACGCCATCCGGCATGAAACGGCATCAGACTTTAACAGCAGCAGCTTATCTCAACTAACTTCTCTTTCCCGCAGAAGGACAGTTATCTTTGTTGTCAAACAAGGGGGGTTTTCTTCTAACAACTCCCTCTAGGAAAGGGAACCACAGGAAGTTGTTAAAATGGAAGCTTTATTTAATGCTTTACATTGCAAATGCTTTAACTGTTTTCTAGACCCTATTCTGCATTTCTACTTTTCATGGTGCATTTGCCATGGTACTAAGCAGGCTGAGGTCTCTGTACACCAAACCCTGAACCTAGTTTAACACCGTTTAGTGTTGGACAGTTTCAGGGTCAGAGTAACACCGTTGACTCTTTGGACACCTATATTCCATCTAAATTTAGTACAACACTTTCAGCATTCCAACATGGGGCTCAAAGAGCTAATACATAGCCAGCTGGCACCTTGGCAAACAAGCAATTGTTTTCAAAGTTAGTTTAAAACAAAAGCTAGTTTCATAAATACTTAAATGGGTTGAGCTTTTACAGGTAAGCAGGCAAAGCAAACTGTTAATGGTTTTGCTTTTTTTAAAAAGGGAGATGGGTAACAATTGTTTTAAAGTTTTTCTTTTTAAATCTTTTAACAAATGCTTCGTTTCATTATTTCTCTTTTATTTTGAGTTTCGTTAGTTTCAGTGACTAATAATTTTGCAAGCTTAATGAAAAGGTATTTTTAAGAAAAAGCAAAAGGGATTAATATGAACTGTTTGACATTGTTGAAGATTAAGATGCTAAAAGAGACTTTTACTGAAACAAAATCTCAGGTACCCTCTTGTTAACAAAATGCTAGCTTCATTCAGGAGTGTTGCTGCATTAACTGTGAATTAAAACCACAATATGTTTTGTCTTTTTGTTTTTGAAATGTTTTTTCCTTGTTGCTTTTGCAATGTGTTTTTGCCCCCCAGTTTTATTTTTGGTGTGATTACTTATTGTTGTTCTGTGTCTGTGACACAGAACAGCTCTAGTGTTGCTGGTTAGGCCCTCATGATGGGCTAAGGTACCATGATGGCCATGCTGTCCTCGCAAATGGTGGTGGAATAGGTCTGTCATAAAAATGTGACGGCATTTTTAGTGTATCACCTTTGGGTGCTGCAAAAGGCTCATGAATGCAGAATAGGGTCTAGAAGTATGTCATCTTGCGGCTTCTTTTGTAGAAGGAGGCAACACACTTGGGCAGATTTGGGGGATTGTTTTGTTTTTTTTCCTCCAAGTAAGCTTAACCACTACTGTGTAATATTTTAATAGTTTATATAAATGCACAGCTTTAACTGGGTAAACAACAAAAGAGAGAGCATGTTTTTTCCCAGCTTTACCCATCCTGGATGTTCAGCCAAAGAAGTGACAACAGCTAGTTTGTTCTTAAACGTCTTATAAACATATAACAGCAGCAGAAGTTTTACGTTTTGTTTTAGCTACAAATTTGAGTGAGTTGTAAGTTCTTAAGCTTTGTTAAAATCTGAAAGGTTTAAATGCAATTCTTGTAATATTTGATCAAGTAAGATTTGTAAATCCCACTTTTGGGATAAGAAATTTGCAAACCTTAAACTATAACAAAGTACCTTTCCCTACCCTGTACCTATCCTCCAAATGTTTAAACTAAAATAAAGCTTTTCTTTGTAATTGTGCTTTTATGAACAAATGCCCAATCCTAGGTAGAATTAGTTCACAAAAGAGAAGGATTATATTATAACAATTCAACCTACAAATTTACACTAATTGTGAGTTGAACTGTAAAAAGTGAGTATAAGTTCATAAGATGTCACAATAACCTATAACAACAAATGCCGATGGGAAAAGATGCACAAGGGAGACAGAAAAACTGAATTAGTTCAAATGAAAAGGCCTGAAGATATAACACAAGGACTGTGTTAAGACCATGGCTGGTAAACAAGAACAGAGTGAAAACAGAAACCTGTGAACCAAGACTGGTGTGTCAGAAACTAGGCCTAATTGGTGGGGAAAATGATGAGGGGGTGGGCTATTCCACCCACCACTCCTTTTGTGGGTCCTTAAAGAAAGAGACTTTGGGGAGAAAAGTTGGCTACTGGAGCAAGCTTTACCATCATGGCTGCCACCATCTCCTGGTGTCCTAGGCCTTCATCATCCTGATCTTGACAGAGGTCCTGACCAGGCCAGACAGAGGGACCCAGATGACATCACCACCTCCACTGACTCCAGGTGAATAACAACCATCACCTGCCTGAAACAGGATTGGACTTGAACAACAACAGGTCCCACCTATCTCAACAAACTTCTTCTCTCTTCCCCAAGAGGACAATTACCATCTTTGATGCCATCTCAGACTGTCAAACTAGGGGAATTTTTTCCTTCTAAAGACTCTCCCCAGCAAAAGGAAAGGGAAGAAGGAATGTTGTTAAAATGGAAGGCTTAGTTAATGCTTTACATTTAAAATGCTTGAACTGTTTCTCCTTCTTTTCTGTATCTTTCATAAAAGGTTAAAAATTTTAATGGCATGTTTGCCATGGTACTATGCAGGCTGAGATTTCTGGATACCAAACTCCAGAGCTCATTTAGCGATGGACAGTTTCAGGGTCATTGTCACATCACTGACTCTTTGGGCCCGTATATTCCATCTAAACTAGTACAACAGCAAGTGTCTTGCCCACCCTATGGTATTAATATTATAATCAACATATATTTATTTTTATTTTATTAGAAGCACACCGGACTGAGTCTGAATATTGTCTCTAAGGTATGGGAATTTAAATACATGCGAGGTGAAACAATGCACCCCAGTGAGACAATTGCCAAACGTCAACCAAAGGGAAAAACCATCCCGTCATGTGAAATGAGCCTCCACGGAGGGATGGTAATAGATTTACAGACTGGTATTACAGCTTGGCTTGCTGGCCCCGGTGCCTCAACTTGCTTGGGAAAATGTTCTTTCCTGTTCTCACTGACATACCTGCAATTGAAATCAATGACACTGAAGGGTGGGAGGGGGAAGAGGGAGGGAGAGAGAAAGAGAGAGAGAAAGCCAGTAAAGAGAGAGAGAGGGGCCGAGGATGGGAACTAACAGAAATAAAAACCAAGCCATATGAAACTTTAACGTGTACCTATGCTACTTTAAGAGCCTGTGAAATAGCTGGCATGTGAATGAAGCCATCTAGTGGTATTTGCTGGGTGTGAAAAGGACACTGTAATGCAACAAATTATAGGGACAGATATCCTCAGCTGCTGTAAATCAGCATACCTCCATTGACTTCAGCACAGCTGTACCAATGCCCCAGATGAGGACCCTAGCCCATATATTTTGAAGACCTAATTTTGTCACTTGTGCTGTCAATAGCAGGTTAGATGATTAACAGAAGATTTTTAAAACTCTAAAGCCCTAATTATCAGGGCCAACCAAGTGTGTGTGTGAGGGAGAGCAATGGGGTGCATAAGCGGCTTTCGATTAGACCAGCTCCTTATCTCACCTTGTGAAGGGGGACTTCCCAGCTGTCTACCAGCTGAGAAACAGAAGAGGGATATTGCCCCCAGAAGAGCCAAGAATTTGCATTTCAGTGGTGTCTGTTTGTTGCATTTTACTCATCCTGGACTAGAAAACAGTCTCAGAAGTCTCATCTTTGTTTCTGGCCAGTTTCACTTTCTGGTTCCCGCATATTAGGGTGATGCTGCCCTGGTTGGATTGTAGCAACACTGCAGGGGAATGTTTATGTACATATTGTGGCTAAAAAGCATGAGCCTGACTCACCCTGCTTTGCAGCGTGTGCAGTCAGAATGTGTTTTATGCCCAGTTTACACTCACTTTGTGCCACTGCAAATAACTATGCTTGTGCTGGCCCTTGGCATGGTGGTAAATGTCACCCTGAGAGCTTCGGGAGTGAATGCTGCTTAAAGCAATACTGTACTATTTTATGGCTGCCAAGCAGACTCCATGCTTCTTCTGCAGCTCCCGATGTCCTCCTGTTTGTGCAATGCTCTACCCTGGCACGTTAACATGGAGGGCTGTTGACAGCTATGTTGAGGGGTGGGTGCTAATGTATAGCACCATTTCCCCAGAATTTCTGTGGTTTTGTCCAGTCCAGTCCATGCCATGCAGTGGAGAGGATTCTTCAGGACCAGAGATGGTCAACAGAAAAAGAGAATTATTGGAAAAGGTTGATTTGCACGTTGCTGCTGCAGTAAAATTAGACAGGAATTGAAAGACCAAAAGAGAGGAGCGTTGTGCCAGTCACCTCCTACGTGTCTGGTCAACTCTTGGAAGTAGCATCCCCTCCTAGGAGTAAAGCAATACAGATAGCCCTTTCTACTTTTGCCTTGGGGCAAAATGAAGCTCCCTGGAACCACTAACCTGGGCACAAAACCTACAACACCTACTTTCTCTCGAAGCTTCTTGCTGTGAATTTAAAGGAAGAGCACATCAACACAGGATAAAGCAGACTAAATCTGGGGCTAATGATATCTTATGCACAAGGTACAGTTGGTTCGCATTTTGTTGCATTGTTGAAATTTCTCCCTAGTCAAAGAGAAATTAGTATCTGGAGTGCTGCATTCAACGGACTCACAGAAACAGATTATTGCTCTTCTAAATTACTTGGCAAAAAATTTCAAAATCACTGAAGTGACTTAGGAGCCTAATTCTCATTGACGTTCAATGTGATTTAGGACTTAAGTCACTTCAAAGCACTTGAAATTTGTATCCATTGATCTCAATGTTTGGTGACCTTAGCTGGGCCAGATCTCCAAACCGATATAGCTTCATGGAAGTCAATGGAGCTGTGCCAGTTTAGAATAACTGAGCATCTGACCCAGTTGTTTGGTGTCTCCATTTTGTGAGCTTTACAGCTTCATTTTTAATAGGGTGGCCTCTTTTTTTTTTGTGGGAACAATGTGCACCTGCCAAAACTACACTCATATTTTTGCACTCACCGTTCAATTGGGGATGCAGTTTAAGTAGTTTGCTTCTACCTATCTGATTCCAAGCACAAATGGGTAAGCTAAATACATAAGAAGAGTATTCAGCTTGGAGCCCACAATTCATTTTGGACTGGCAGATCTGTCAGGGTGCTTCCACGAGGGGTCCAATTCTTCCCCCTTGCTTTGACTTTACTGGCAACTGTTCCCAATGTTCAGCCCTTTGCAGAGGGCCAGCGGAAGACTTTTGAGTCACCTAAGTCCAACTTCAATCCTATTTTGGGGGCATAAACGGGAGTTAAGAGTTGCCCAAACCTGGTGCTGGCCCTGTGCACAGAGATGAATTTCATCTCTTTTGGAGCAGGGGAGAACTGTGCCCAAGAATGGTAACTCTAGTATTTCTTGGCCTCAACTGTGAGAAAGCTCACAAGGTTAGAATTACAATACCCAACTCTCACCAGGAACATTGTATGGAAGCTCCTCTTGCTACAGAAAACTGGCCTTGATTGTCAGCCCTGTGGAGCAACTCAGACTGCATTCACAGCTGACTTTGGGAGGTGATTGATAAAAAGTGAGCTCAGAGTGCTGAATCAGAGCTGGATTTGGTGGGGATGGTTGGGAGGAAGGCGACATCTCCTGATAGTACTCATGCCATAGAGGGGATGGTGAAGAAGGGGCAGATAGAGTGACATAATTAGAGAAGAACATGTAGAGACAAAGCATGGCAGAGTGTTAGCACAAGTATCTGTGCAAATATCCAAGCAAAAGGGGGGGCAGAAAATGGATCTCCAAGAATGGGTTATTCTAATTTGAAACTGACTGGCAGTTCATCTACTACTGAAACATCTCAGTGCCTAAGAAAAAGGCCCACTTCACCTACTGGAGTGACTAATCTATTGTGTGTAGACCAGGAGCAGCAGAAGCACCCTAAAAGTGTGGGGGGGGCAAAGGTACCCACACCCCCCATGCCGTATTACCCCCACTGCCCCGCCCCCACACCACCCATCCCCCAAAGTCCCCACCCTCATGCCCTCCATTCCCCCCTGAACCCCTGCCCCCACACCACCCCTTTTCCCTGAGCCCCCACCCTTGTGCCTCCCATTCCCCCAGAGGCCCTGACCTCATGCAGTCCTTGGTCCACCAGCTCCCCACATTCTGGCACCCCTGGTGTAGGCTGAGTAGACAAGAACCAAATGGGTTGTGGAGAGAGAGTCTTTAAAAAAAATCCAGTTGCTTTTACTGCTGCTTTCAATGACTACAGCCATATTCACTTAGTGCCAGATTCTGTCACTCTAATTCGTGTTGAAAAGTACCATATGCCCAGTTCCACAAAGGGACTTGGGTGCCTAAACCTCAGTTTTAGCCACCCCTGTGATCCACAAAATCCCAGCTCAGTTGTCAGCTAACCCTGTAGACCCTGCAATGAAATTTCAACTGTGAAAGTTCTCTAGCTGCCTAAGTTTCTGCCTCTGGGAATGCACGCTGCTGCCTCACTCTAGGTGTCCAGGTGCCTATCTCCCACCTAAGCCACAGTGCACACTGTATACTGGGGAGAGAGAGGCACTCCTTCAACTCTCTGCAACCCCTAGGTCCCTTTGTGGATCCATGCGTGGGACCTCAAGTGGTCCCACTAAAACCAGCAGGACTACTGATTGGATGAGATCCTACTCAACATGAACAGGGTGGCAGAAAGGGCCTAGAATATGACTTGAGCTACATGCCTAGACATGGGAGCAAAAAGGATATCCCCAGCCCTTGGACCCCAGCACAGGCTGTGCAGACTGTGGGCTAGATTGTGACTTGGACTACACTTCCACTACCTACCGTCCAGAGTAGGTGGCTGGGAAGTAGGCACAGAGGGATAGGCAATGGGTGGGCCTTGACCCTGGCCCCGCAAGATTGTGGCCAGTGCAGCTGAGCTAGTGTAAGAAATGGTGCATATTGCTGACAGTATAGGCCAGAAGTAGCTTATTACTTCCCTCCTTCGTCCTGAGAAAAGGGAGAAACTTGTACCCGAGAGGGAGGATTCTGAGGCTAAAACTCCTGGAATGGTGCAGCCTACATACCGCCCACTGCTCAGGGCTGCCCCAGTGTCACAATCAATCCCAGACATTACCACTTAGCGCTGGTTGGTAAAGTTAGCATTGAAAAATATTTTTGATTTTAGGGGAAAAAAATGTTTGATGTAAATTTTCTAAACTCTTTAACATTTTTTCTTCCAGCTCTGTTACAAAGAGCATTCGGAAATGTTGGGGATGTTTCAGAATCTACAGGAACAGGGCAGAAATGTAATCCTGGGAAAGGTGGGATGCTATTACAATTCCAATGGGAACAGCTGATCAATCACCTACATCAAGTCAGGAGGATCTGACCCGCAGTCAGAGACACATCCTATCCTGCAAAGGATCAGCACTTTCACATCTGCTCCCCTTCACTGTACGTGAGCTAAGTGTTTGCAAAAAGTTTTGAAATGGCTTAGCTCCCCCCTAGTAGTATCCTCAGACCACTAAAAGGCAGGCAAAGAAGAGAAACACTCAGTTTATGGCACTGGCTGGGGGACCTTTGCACAAATGGGACAGATCAGTAACAAATCACCACAATCTGGCTGCACATTTCCACCTACTGTTTTATGTAATGTGGAAGGAATGAAACAAGAGTGTCCAGGCCAGAAAGGAGCAGTGTATGAAAACAGCTTCTCCAGAGGGGGGGAAATGTTTGTAACGCTGCCTTTGATGAGCAGTAGACACAGCACATTACATTACAGCACCACAGTAGCAGATGCTATAGAATCATAATTTAGAGAGGGAAAGGACCTATTAGATCATCTTGTCTATTTCCCTGCAAGGTTGGAGTTGCCAGCATTTAAATAGAAACCTCTACTGGAGAAACAAAGTCCAGGGAACATGTGTTTCCTTCCCTCAGCACGGCACCGCTACTGTTTTGTTTCCTAGACGTCCTTCTTCTGCCATTCTAGTTGCACTGCCCAGAACACATGTAGGCTTAGTGGTCTGAGCACACGCGTATCCAGCTTTGATACCAAAAGCTGCTCAGCCATGGTTATTGAACCCTGTATCTTAGGACGAAAAACCAGAGCCCTTAATGTTTTAGAAGTAGTAGCAGAGTCATAAGCTTCTATATGTTGGCTAGCTGCTAACGGGTGACAGAGCTGTATTGTGCTTTTGTGGGTAACACAAGCACCCAATTTGAGAGGCCTCTTTCTGAAAGACTGCAACTAAGTGCAAGAGAGTTGGTTTTGTTATACTGGAAACCTGACTTCTCTTCCCACTTGTGCTTGAAATGCCCTTCTGTAAGAAGCAAAGGAGTACTAGTGGCACCTTAGAGACTAACCAATTTATTTGAGCATGAGCTTTCGTGAGCTACAGCTCACTTAAGAACTCAGTCATTTTACCTCTAATAGGTGAAAGATCATTACTGGCTGAGTATAATGCTTGGGCTCATAATAAAGGTTGTGAAGGCTGGAGAAATATCAGTAGAAGAGCTGATACTAGAACCTGTTGACTCTGTGCTTGTAATTCAGTGAACTTTCGCCTAGGCTACAGGGCATAAAGCAGCCTGTCTAGCTCTTGGTCTCATTTAGCATAGAATCAGAACTGGAAGGGCCCTCAAGAGGTCATCTAGTCCCGTCCCCTGCACTCAAGGCAGGATTAAGTATTATCTAGACCATCCCTGACAAGTGTTTGTCCAACCCGCTCTTAAAAATCCCCAATGATGGAAATTCCACAACCTCCCCAGGCAATTTATTCCAGTGCTTAATCACCCTGACAAAAAGAAAAGGAGGACTTGCGGCACCTTAGAGACTAACCAATTTATTTGAGCATAAGCTTTCGTGAGCTACAGCTCACTTCATCCATTGAGCTTATGCTCAAATAAATTGGTTAGTCTCTAAGGTGCCACAAGTCCTCCTTTTCTTTTTGCGAATACAGACTAACACGGCTGCTACTCTGAAACCACCCTGACAGTTAGGAAGTTTTTCCTAATGTCCAACCTAAACCTCCCTTTCTGCAATTTAAGCCCATTGCTTCTTGTTCTAGCCTCAGAGGTTAAGAAAAACAATTTTTCTTCCTCCTCCTTGTAACAACCTTTTATATACTTGAAAACTGTTATCATGTCCCCTTTCAGTCTTCTCTTTTCCAGACCAAACAAACCCAGTTTTTTCAATCTTCCCTCATAGGTCATGTTTTCTAGACCTTTACTCATTTTTGTTGCTCTTCTTTGGACTCTCTCCAATTTGTCCACATTCTTCATGAAATGTGGCGCCCAGAACTGGACACAATACTCCAGTTGAGGCCTAATCAGCACAGAGTAGAGCAGAAGAAGTATTTCTCATGTCTTGCTTACAACACTCCTGCTAATACATCCCAGAAGAATGTTCGCTTTTTTTTTTTTGCACCAGCGTGACCCTGTTGTCTCACATTTAGCTTGTGGTCCACAATGACCCTCAGATCCCTTTCCACAGTACTCCTTCCTAGGTAGTCATTTCCCATTTTGTATGTGTGCAACTGATTGTTCCTTCCTAAATGGAGTACTTTGCATTTGTCCTTATTGAATTTCATCCTATTTACTTCAGACCATTTCTCCAGTTTGTCCAGATCATTTTTAATTTTAATCCTATCCTCCAAAGCACTTGCAACCCCTCCCAGCTTGGTATCGTCCACAAACTTTATAAATGTACTCTCTATGCCATTATCTAAATCATTGATGAAGATATTGAACAGAACCAGACCCAGAACTGATCCCTGCGGGACCCCACTCCTTATGCCCTTTCAGCGTGACTCTGAATCACTGATACTACTCTCTGGGAACAGTTTTCCAACCAGTTTTGCACCCACCTTATAGTAGCTCCATCTAGGTTGCATTTCTCTAGTTTGTTTATGAGAAGGTTATGCAAAGCAGTATCAAAAGCTTTTCTAAAGTCAAGATATACCATGTCTACTGGTTCCAACCTATCCACAAGGTTTGTTACCCTGTCAAAGAAAGCTATCAGGTTGGTTTGACATGATTTGTTTTTGACAAATTTATGCTGACTGTTACTTATCACTTTATTATCTTCTAGATGTTTGCAAACTGATTGCTTAACTATTTTGCTCCATTACCTTTCCAGGTACAGAAGTTAAGATGACTGGTCTGTAATTCCCTGGGTTGTCCTTATTTCCCTTTTTATAGATGGACACTATCTTTGCCCTTTTCCAGTCTTCTGGAATGTCTCCCGTCTTCCATGACTTTCCAAATATAATTGCTAATGGCTCAGATATCTCCTCAGTCAGGTCCTCAAGTATTCTAGGATGCATTTCATTAGGCCCTGGTGACTTGAAGACATCTAATTTGTCCAAGTAATTTTTAACTTGTTCTTTCCCTATTTTAGCCTCTTCTGATCCTACCTCGTTTTCACTGGCATTCACTATGTTAGATGTCCAATCACCACCAACCTTCTTGGTGAAAACCGAAGCAAAGAAGTCATTAAGCACATCTGGCATTTCCACACTGTGTGTTATTATTCCCCCCACCCCCATTGAGTAATGGGCCTACTCTGTCCTTCGTCTTCCTCCTGCATCTAATGTATTTGTAGAATGTTTTCTTGTCCCTTTATGTCTCTAGCTAGTTTGATCTCGTTTTCTGCCTTGGCCTTTCTAATTTTGTCCCTACATACTTGTGTTATGTATGACTCTTTTTTAATTTTTAGATCATTGAAGATCTCCTGGTTCAGCCAGCGTGGTCCCTTGCCATACTTCCTATCTTTCCTATGCATTGGGATAGTTTGCTCTTGTCCCCTTAATAATGTCTCTTTGAAAAACTGCCAACTGTCTTCTATTATTTTTCCCCTTAGACTTGCTTCCCATGGGACGTTATCTACCAACTCATTGAGTTTGCTAAAGTCTGCCTTCTGGACATCCACTGTCTTTATTGTGTTGTTCTCCCTCCTACCATTCCTTAGAATCATGAACTCTATCATTTCATGATCACTTTAACTCAAGCTGCCTTCCACTTTCAAATTCTCAGCCAGTTCCTCCTTATTTGTCAAAACCAAATCTAGAACAGCCTCTCCCCTAGTAGCTTTCTCCACCTTCTGAAATAAAAAAAATGCCTTCAATATCTTCCAATAACTTATTGGATAATGTGTGCCCTGCTGTGTTATTTTCCCAACAGATGTCTGGGTAGCTGAAGTCCCCCATCACTACCAAGTCCTGTGATTTGGATGATTTTGTTAGTTGTTTAAAAAAAGCCTCATCCACCTCGTCTTCCTGGTTAGTTGGTCTGTAGTAGACCCCTACTATGACATATTCCTTGTTTTTTACCCCTTTTAACCTTACCCAGAGACTTTCAACAAGTCTGTCTCCTATTTCCATCTCAACCTCAGTCCAAGTGTATACATTTTAATATATAAGGCAACACCTCTGCCCTTTTTCCCTGCCTGTCCTTCCTGAGCAAGCTGTGCCCTTCTATACCAATATTCCAGTCATGTGTATTATCCCACCAAGTCTCTGTGATGCCAACTATTTCATAGTTGTGTTTATTTACCAGCATTTCGAGTTCTTCCTGCTTATTCCCCATACTTCTTGCATTAGTATACAGACATCTAAGATACTGATTTGATTTCCCCCCCACTCCGGTTCAGTCTTGTCTCTCCTTTATCCCTGCTATAACAGCCCATGGTCCCCCCCAAATTCCAAACCTTCTCCCAGGTCTCCATGTTCTTGACTTACCTGGGGGTTTTGGTCACCTGCCCCCTTCAAATCTAATTTAAAGCCCTAGTTTAAAGGATGGAAGAGAACACCACCCACACTCTGAACTCTTCATCCGTACTCCCAGAGCCCTGTATTTACTGCTGAGGGTCATACCTTGCAGTATCATTAGTGCCCACATGGATGAGTAGCAGGGGGTAGAAGTCAGAGGGCTGGATGATCCTCGACACAATCCCTCTATAACGTCTCAGATATGGGCCCCTGGTAGGCAGCATACCTCCCAGGATGCCATGTCAAGGCGACAGATGGGTGCCTCCATCCCCCTCAGAAGAGAGTCACCAACCACCACTACCCTATGTCTCCTCCTGGGAGTCATCATGAGACTGCCTTCATCCAGGCCCCAGCTCCTGCTACATGAGAGACATTTATGCAAATTGCATTTCCTTCCTGTTGCCCAATCCCTCTTCCCGCTGCTGCCATCCCACCAATCCAGAGCTCAGCTGAGGAGCCATTGAACTGTTCTGGGCTCTTTGGAGAGTTGGGCTACAGAGGCAATGCAGTCCAGTGGCTTGGTCAAGATAGGCAGTTGGGAGGCCTGGGGTTTATTCCTGGCCCTACCACTGACCCACTTGTGATCTGTACAGCACCCAGCACAAGTGGGCAATGATTTCTGGCTGGTGCTTCTTGGCACAGCTAGAATACAAATAATTAATCATAAATGTCAGGCTGGACTCTCTGGTTATAAAGAATAAAACTTCTTATAAATCTTGGTACAAATCTCAACCACAAAATGAAGAACAGGCCAGTCTTCCTCAGCTCTTGCGTAAGTAATAAGAAGGATGAGCTGTTAGAATTTTGTCCACTGAAAATCTGGGTTATAATAATTTATTGCTAAACCACTAAACAGACACACAGTCCTATTGCACTTGCTTTTTCGGGTCCTCAGTTGGTTTCAATCGCTGGCACCTGCCGGAGCACAATCTTCCAGATTCCAGAATGTTGCAAGAATAAAAAAACAGCAGGGAAAAAAGTTAGTGGGTTTGAAAAAAATGTACTGCAAATACCAGTATTGGCAACCCAGGGTGCTCAAAAAATCATGATATTGGCTTAAAAAAATAATAGAAATGTGAGTACTTTTTAGTAACCTTTGGGTCACTGAGCCTTTAGGGTGCATTCAGATAACATATTCCATTTTCCCCCACAGCCAGGAGAGTGTCATGAAGTCCACTCACAAGATCTCCTGCTTGCCATCCTGAGAATTAGCTCTGCTAGCTTGCGCTCTACCTCCGGTGGCATCTTCTCCCCATCCTGTTTCGGTCTGCAGCCCTGCCCATTTCCAGATCTGCAGCCTCCTCTTTGTGGCTTGGCTCGCCAGCCAGGTAACTAAAGTCCTCCCCTTCCAGGGAATTCACAGTCTTTCCAGACCTGCCAGCTGGTTCCTCCAACACCCTTGCCACTCCCAAGTGGTTGGTGAGGGAACCCAGGCCTGCCCTCCACAGTGGTCTCCAGCCCAGGAACTCTTTAACAAGTAGCCACAGTCCCTGTACAGGTCTACCTCTTGCTGCTGTTTTCTTGGGCTTCCACCACTCTGGATTTTCCAGCCTCCGACTCCCTCCACTCAAGGATTGGCTGCAGCCTCTCTCAACCTCCCTCCCCGCTTTGCTCTCAGCTCCTGGGCTTCATAGGCCCTGTCTATTCCTGCCCAGCTGAGCCTGATTTAATGAACTCCGTGCTCCCTGGTTCCTCCTTCAGGTGCAGCCTGGGAAGTTAATTGGCATACCTGGTCACCTTAACCCCTTCCAATCCTGTTTGTGGTGGACACCCCACCGCAGAGGGCTAGAAACATTCATTGTGATTGAAATGAAAGCTGAGATTCTCATGCCATTCACTGCCTCCAGGAGCTGGGGATCTAAGAACACCACTAACTATGCAAAAGAATGAATGGACACAAATCTGACATCAGGAATCATAACATTCAAAAACCAGTAGGAGAACACTTCAACCTCTCTGGTCACTCAGTAACAGACTTAAAGGTGGCAATTTTGCAACTGAAAAACTTCAAAAACAGACTCCAAGGAGAAACTGCTGAACTTGAATTGATTTGCAAACTAGATACCATTAACTCAGGCTTGAATAGAGACTGGGAGTGGCTGGGTCATTACACTAATTTAATCTATTTCCCTGCGTTAAGCATCCTCACACCTCTTATCAACTGTCTGAAATGGCCCATCTTGATTATCACTACAAAAGTTTTTTTTTTCTCCTGCTGATAATAGCTCATCTTAATTAATTAGCCTCTTAGAGTTGGTCTGGCAACTTCCACCTTTGCATATTTTCTGTATGTATATATATCCTCTTACTACATGTTCCACTCTATGCATCTGATGAAGTGGGTTGTAGCCCACGAAAGCTTATGCTCAGATAAATTTGTTAGGCTCTAAGGTGCCACAAGTACTCCTGTTCTTTTCACCAACTATTATGAAACTTGTAATAAAATCACAAGGGTTGGCAACACTGAAACACACATGTACTATGATACCTTTGAAAATCCCATCCAGATATATTAGCAACTTGCTATAATCATAATCCTGACTTGAAATTTCCATTTTCAATAGAAATATGAGTGCGGGACTCTCCATTTCATCCCTAGCTAAACCTTTTGCACTGAATGTAAAGGCAGGGCTGGCATTAGCATTTTTTCCAGGTGTGTGATCCACGAGCTGGCCCCCAGCCTCCCTGCAGACCTGCCATTCTAGTCCCCCTGATTTAGGGGTAGCTGCACGAATTTTTGCAGGACAGTTTTGCATTGACAGGCAACCAGAACAAGCTTTCTCTGTAGCAGGTCACACTTGTGATGCTGTTAAATTATCACCTCTTCAACATGCGCATTTCAAAAGAGAAAATAAATCATACTGAAATGAGTTTATAGGATAAAGTATTCCCCATTTCCAGCCAGGCCACTGAAAGCATGTATCTGCTACTTTTCCAGTGTAATTTCTCTTCAGAAAAGTGACTCAAGTGGACAGAGAGAGACTAATGGATTCATAGATGGAAAAAGTGCAGCAAGAAATATTCCTCTTATTCCTTGAAAAAGTACATGTCTGCAGAATTCTGGGAAAGACTAACATCATTTGTACTGGATGTTCTATGCTTTATACATCTGTATCAATATTATACCCACAGCATTCTTTCCTTTACTATGTGAAGGCCCCATGATGGTGTTGCCAAGAATCCAGTTGTAGGCCAGACATAAGGCATTCACTGTTTGTCCTGCAAAAGGCTTTTCTACCTGTCTTTCTCCCTATGTCTCCTGTCACACCTGCACTCACTGATGATATGAGTACGGACTCGCAGACCACTAGGGTCAGAGATTGGGTCTACTATCACTCATTGCCAAACCATAAAAAAACAGACATGCAATTCTCTTCCACTTATTTTTTGGGTCTACTTTTACTTACTGTGAGTAGTATCTTACTCCTTGAGTCATTCATTTCAATACATCTGTGCACGCTTAAAGGAAGCACTGAGACAGGACGTGCAAGAACTACACCATTGCTCACATTAAATCAGCTAGACTGAGGACTGGTTTCCCTTAGATCTATAGGACTGGCATTGGGAAGACAGAGGCCATCACATTCTAAGGAAGATGCTCCCTGTTGATCTATTTCAAACTCTCTATGCTATCTCATCCCCAGCACATTGTAGGCCTCAAAGCCTAAGTGTGGTACTGAATATATGATGGGAGGAGGAAGAATAAGACAGCAAAAAGTATGGCCAGAGAGTGATAGGGCCCAAGTTAATCTTAAAGCCAAATTAGAATACATTGAAAAATGACCATTTCTGAGAACACCATAGGTGTTCGCCTCCTCTCTAGAAATTCCAGCTCCCTGACTCAGAGGCAAAAGCTCAGTGGAAGTTTCATCGGCTCAGACCAGAACTCAGTTTGGTCCTGAGTGAAATTTTCAACTGCATATACTTTTAGCATGCGATTTCCAGACCTTGTTTCTCCCTACCTCCTTTGGTTCCAACTGCTGTTAATTCTTATGATTTTATTTGTTTTTCTTACAGCTCCATCTCTCAGACTCATGTGATTTTGTGAGAACCTCTGCTTTCTTGCTTTCTTTCACTAAGCTTCTATCTCCCATGGTTGCAGGGGAAAGATTGAAAATGTGACACCCGCCCCCGCAAAGGCTCAAAAACCAGAAGGCAAATAACCTCCCCCCTAAAAAATATGTTTTAAAAAATATCATGATTTGTAAGCCAACCTCATTATTTTTGAGTGCTTGGTGCAGGCAATACTGACCCAGCATAGCCATGTCCCGCATATACAAGCGCCTCAGCAAAGGCTTTTGCCATGCCAAGATTTATGTTGATACGTTGCAGCTGTTTGAGTTATATGCATAGCAGAAAGTGTGTGGCAATTGTCTTTTTGGTTTTTTTCCACTTATAACTCAAAAATGGGAGTTAAGGGATTTTCCTCCAGCTTCCCCCAAACTAAACATAAAATGACAAAGGAAAAAACAAAACAAAAAAAGATGGAAACCAAGATATGAAAATTTCAGACTGAATAAAAGTTGTGAATTAAAACAGTGTTTATGATGGAAACCTTTGTGCATCTTGAACTATGGACAGCATGGTAAGGCCTTTTCTGTAAAACTGGCTGTGCATCAAATTCAAAGCTGTGCATTCACAGTTCAGCAACATTGTGGATGGAGGATCTTGCGTAGTTTGGGTTGCACACCAAACACACACCAAAACTCTAGGCAAACTTCCACTGAAATGAACATGTTTTGTGTTGTTTGCACCCAAACCAATAAATCCTTGGGATTCTTCCAAAATTCAGCTCAGCTTCTTCGGAAACTCAGACTAGGGTCACTGTAAAGTTAGCCCAGTTTTGCCTCCGCCTCATCATTTGCTTGGAGCATTTTGTCTACAGAAGCTGAGGATCTGGCCTTAATGCTCTACCGAATGCCCAGTTTAGACGTGCAAAGGTCTAAGAGCAGAAATGCAGATATTAGGCACTTAACTTTTCGTGACTGAGTTTGCAATGCTGGCTTCTCAGTTTAGCATGTTCCGCAATAAGTGAAAGTGTGGTGGAGAGGGTGTGAAATACAGATTTAATGTTGAACACCCTTTCCAATTTTCTGAGAAATATTAGAGAGGATTTATCCACTTCAAAAAGAACTACAGCAAAAGTGGCTACTGTCTACAAGTCCCCTCTCAGCAAGGAGAATCATCTGGTAACACTGAACTCCACAGATCCCTACAGATCCCTGCCCTGAATAGCTAGTGGTTAGGGCACTCACTTAGGATATGAGAAACACAGGTTCACATCCTCGCTGTGCCTGATTTGGAGGAGGAACATTAATCTGGATCACCCACATGTCAGTGAGTGCCCTAACCACAGGGGCAGGTCTCTCTGTCTCACGCACACCCAAGAAATTCCATCCTGGACCTGAGAAATTGGCATTTTCCAACAACAAAAAAAGTTCTGTCAAAAAATTCCCAGCCAGCACTACTCCTAACACAGGCCACATATGGTCCCTGTACTCGTGTAGATTGACAAGACTGAACAATTCCCTGAGGATAAGAAAGCAGAGAGAAAATGCTCTTGACTAAACATATCAGTAGTAGAAATGTGTGAATCACTCCTGTGGTTCTGGTTTCCAAAGCATTCCGGGACCTTCCTCTTCCATTACAAAAGGGTCACAAAAGAGTTGAAAGCCGCAGTTTCATAAATGGCTTAAGGTTTGTGTAAACACAAAATCTTGTGCTCATTTGAGTGCAAAGGCCTGCACTTGCAGCCATGGTGAAATGCCAACTTGCAGGAGAGAGGTTGCTGGACTTGGAAGAGGGGTAGCAATCATTTCGCAATTGCTTGGTTCTAAATAGTAATGCTAGTGTTTTAAAATCCATTGGTAACCTTTCCCCTGTTGAGCAAGAGGAGCTGTTACCCTGTTTGTGCAGTTGTGGCTGAGGGAGACTGAGGATGGTAATGTGGCTCTGATCTTTCCTCTTGGATAGATCCTGGCAGGTTCAGATGGGCAGGTGCTTCTCTTCAGCAGTAAGGTCTTGTAATCTTAGTCTTGTCATCCTCTTGATCACTATATATTGTGAAATACTATGGTCACCTCAGTACTCAATTGGGCAACCCCTCCTATGTCTCCTCCACATCTAGCACAGTCAGGGCTCTTCTCCTGAGGACCCAGTGTCTGAAGGAATTAAAGACCCGGATAAGAAGCATCTGGTTCCAACATAATCCTGGAATGATGGGAAATGAACCTGATGGGCAGAGAGAGGCAAGCAATCTGCGGAGGTGTCAGGGGGAATGGCCTTGCTCTCAGTAGAAAGAATCTGCCTTCTGATGGTCAAAGATGTGCACAGTCTTGGGGTTCTTCTAGATTCAGTGCAGCTCATGGATGCCAAAACAGCAGTAGTAGCTAGAAAGGCTACTTTATCTCCAGCCAGCCAAGGGATGGTGCCCTGACCTCCCAATATGCAGACCTTGACACAGTGATGATCACTCCAAGGCTCAATGGCTGCTCTGCTTTGGACCCTTCCTGCAAATGTGAGTTGATCCCTCAAAGTGAAGCTGACTAGTGAGATCATGTCACATCAAAACGCCAGACTCTTCACTTGGTGCATATCCAGTACCGGGTACATTTTACAGCCCTGGTCCTTATTTTTAAAGCCTTATATGGGTACAGCACTTGCTATCTGTACAACCTCCTCTTTTGGTTAACCCCTCCATCACATCTTCATTTGATCCTTTGGAAACTCAACCCAACACTTCTCTGCTGTGTTAATCAAATCACTACTAGCAAACAGAATCTTGCCTAAGTTACAGCATTTGGGCCAGCATACAAGACTCATTTCTTTTGTCTGGGAGCCAAGGATGACAGAATGGCCCTACCCGAGAGATTGAGGACGGTTCTGATTTCTGGAGCTCTGAAAATCTGTGAATATCCACTTTATATGCGTGGACCATGTTTGTGGATCATGGATCAAATGCGGATATAAATTTTGTATCCGCACAGGGTTCTACTGATTCCTCCTAGACATGTGGTTTAACCTGTAGCTTCTCTTTTCACACAATTAACTCGCCATGGAAAGACCTGTCTCATCATCTGAGTTTACACAGCACCCAGCACAACGGGAGCCCAATCCTGATCCTGTGTGTGTTACCATAATATAAATGACTGATGATAATAGTCGGAGGGAAGGGGAGAGAGTCCCGATTCTCTCTCTACAGAATTATTGTTCCCTTCAGTTTTATACAACTGGCCCCCACACTCTGAGGTGATGATTGCCCTAGTACTACACCTGAATACCACACTAGTGGCAAAGCTTACACACTACACTAAGCACGTGCTTAGATATGCCTAGGATTTCAGTAATGTGTTTAGATATGCCTTCATAAATCTGTACTCCGGACAAACCGTATTATTGTATTGTATTGTACTCCGGACAAACACTTCTCTCTAACTAGAAGAATGAGAGTAGTGTCTTATATGTATGAGCCTCAGCACAGAAGTAAACTCTTGAGGTTTTGTTCTGTATTGCCCAGAACCCAGTCATTTACTTTTATGCAAAAGGGAATGCAAAGTCTGGGACATGAACACATCAAAACAGACAGGTCTAAATGTTGGGTGTCAGGCTCTAAGACTTTGTAGGCTCTAACGAGATAACTCAAATACCAGGGAAACAAATTTCCCTGTGAAAAAATGGCTATAAGTGGTTGATGCAAATATAAAATAAAAGTCACTGTCACCGTGCTCAGTATTTGGAAAAGGTGCTTTACTAAGCCATGGCCTGCCAGGCTCAGGCACACAACAGAGCTAATGAAACACATCTCCTGCCATATTCTCCAGCTTGCTCAGAGAGCTCAACTGAAATGCAGCCCCTTTCTCTGAGTAACCAAAGAAGATGAAAACAAAATGGCTGTTGCTAAGCTGGGCTGACCCTCTTAATCACAAACTTAGTCAAACAAGGGCTCAGGCCGGAAAAAAAAAAAGTGATATCTACCATGTGATCTGCCCCAAACTTAAAATGCAACATGACCGGCAACCTAGCGAAGTTGTCACAATGCATACAGAGGAGAGAGGCTTGCAGAAACCTTCTATGAATAGGTTGCAGGTAGAAAGAAAATTTGAACTAACCACTGTCATTTTCATAGATTTGCAATCTGGCCAGAAGGGACCACTGTAGTCACCTACTGTGACCCTCCTGTATAACACAGGCCATAGAACTTCCCCCAAATAAATCCGAGAACAGATCTTTTAGCAAAACATCCAATTTTGATTTAAAATGTGCTAGCTGGAGATGGAGTGACGGAGAACCTACCCCAACCTTTGGTAAATTGTTTTGAAGACAATAGGCTGGACTCATGCAATGGCTTGAGTTCTTTTTTGATTCAAAGCAAAACCGTGCTCGTAAATATATCAATAATTAGGGAACTGCAAATGGAAGTGGAGAGAGACAAAGAGAGTGAAAGAAGAGCACAGAGTTCAGACAGACAAATGCAGACTGACAGAGATGCATGTGTACAGACAGACTGTCTAGTTATTAATGTGCGTGATTCCACTTCACCTGAACTTTTCTAGTAAACAGATCCCAGCAGCTCTCTGCTGCAGATAACATTCCTCCACCACTGCACTGAGCAGTCAGAGTTGTTCATAACATAAACAATGAGAATCCTCAGACGTAGCTAAGCTGTGATTAATGTCTCAGGGAATGGCTTTAGCAGAAGGATGATGTAAGATGCATTCCCTCCCCCCTTTCTTGGTGCAATCGCATTATGATTGATGTGGCACTTAAAAACCCTGTAGCTGAAGAACAATAAGATCAAGGTAACAGATTTTAGCCTCCAGCATAACTGTGGCCATGTGATGAGATCATCTTACCTGACCTAACTTTCTCCCATTTTAGGATGGGAGTTTCTGATGTGAACTGATGTTTTCAATTTCCTGGCCACCTAATGGAGGATTATCAGATCAAGAGGAAGTTTATTTTGGGAAGGGGAGTGGCTAGGACCAAACAAAGGAAAATCCATTCTGCTATTGAGCTGAGATCCTCTCTTAGCACTTCATTCCATTTCTGACTCCTGACAACAAGTCCTGGACGAATATAGTGTTTTGGCTCCTTGTAGATTCGTATATATATATAATTTTCCCATGTGAACAAAGTGCTTCCCTAATCTTTGTTCCATGTTCATTTCACCTTGGATCTCCATTTTTCCATTGCACACTCAACCTGGATTGGGCCATCTGTCCCATGTTATGTCACATCCTGTCATCAAATCCCCTCTTGGTTTTATATATTTATATTTCCCCTGTGTCGTAGAAATAAAATGTTTTGTGCCTGTGTGCATTGCTCTCTTTTTCTGCCTGAAATCTCCCAAGAAGAACAGGCATACCTAGAAGAGGTGAACTGGTGAAATTAAATAAAGTGAAGTAAAATAAAGAAAGAGGGGAAAAAAGAAAAGAAATCATCTCCCAAAACTCAAATGGAAACCTTTGGGTGCTGAGCTGCCCTGTCTACTATTGACTTTGAAGTTTGCTCTCAGGTAAGTCATTGGGTTCCTACATTAAAGAAATTTTGGATCAACACTACAAATGTGCACACATGTTCAGTTCAGATAAGCCCCCTGAACTTGCCCTCCTTTTCCCCAACCTTTTGAGGTTGTCCTGTCACTAATAAGTACATCCAGCAAACTTCCTTTCTCTATTATAAACCAGCTATGAAGGATGAGGGGTATTTCATCTGGTTGCTGCCTGTCTGCAAATCTGATGAGTCCTGGAGTTTTCCAGGAGACAGAGGGACAATCAAGGGCTGGATAGCACTACTACTCAGCATTTTATAGGGGAGAGAAAAATCTAACCCCTTTCACCCTAATGAATGTTGTGGGGAACCTTTGCATGCAAATTTCCTCTCCAGAAGCCTCTCCTATGATGTTTTAAACAGAAGGGGATGATCTGAGGGCTTCTTATCATAAAAATACCCCCACATTAACAAAAAAGCTTGCAGACATTGTGACATATTCCAATTTTTGCAAAAACATAAAACCGTTTTATAGGTCTGCTTCAAATTCTGGAGGAAAACGAAAGGCATTTTTTTGTGCTTTAAGTAGAAAACAGCCTTTAATCCCTAGAGGAAACGTGGGTTTTTTCTTTCTAGTTCTCTTCAATCCTAGAGTACAATCAGAAGCCAAACAGATCTGTACTTTTTCACATTAGTGAGTAAAATGTCAGTGATTTGCTGCAGAGACATAAATTAGGGGACGATCCTGCCAGGTGCTGAACACATTGATCCATCAAATAACTTACACTTATGAGTAACCTGACTCACATGAACAGTCCCATTGGCTGAGGCTTTGATCCTTCAAACACTGACGCACATGCATAACTTTACGCATGAGTTGTCCCACTGAATTCAATGGTAGGATGCAAAGGCAAAATAGGGTGAATTTTAATAAGGAATTTGAAGGAGATAAATGAGGATGTTGGGTATGAAGGGGGGACAATTTATTCCAGCCATAGGCCATTATTAAGTACTGAATGTAAGCATGTCCTTAAAATTATGCACATGCTCACAGTTAATCCTGTGTTTAAGTGCAGTCCTGTATGAGGATGTTTTCCTAAGTGTGCACCATAGGAAGATCCTGAAAAGAGCTATGGAAGGAGAGAGGAAGGAGGGGACAAAAGGAAAAAGGTGAGAAATAGCTCAGGAATAAGGTGGGGAGGGACAGGAGAGGAGAGATGAGACGCAGGTAGGAGCAGAGCATTAAAATGAAGGGGAAGAAGTCTGAACTTCCTGCAAATAGAGAATGGTCCAAGCAGCATGTGAGCTGGGCCTGTTTGTGCAAATGGCACACAGAGGATAAAACATCTTAATATGGCCTGGTGGTTGGCTCAGACATGTAATTAACAATCTCCCTGTATTCTCTTTGTTATTCCAAAGAGGGTAATACTACCTAATCATTGTCTTCCTGATAGTATTTTGGGATATAATTCACCCCTATGTTCACACAACATTTATGGCCACGGAAGGGAGACTTAAGTAGTGCATCGGCCCGGCACTTGTACTCTGCACAGGGGCAAATTTCAGTTTCACGCTTGAAGAATAAAATTTGTGGGCAGCCGAACTGGATGCTTTTACATATTCTCTCCTCTTTAGCCACCATTTCTCTCTGAAAACACAGACACAGTTTACTATATTGTATATTCCCTGAATCTTGCCCAGCCTTATGGGACCCAACTACTGTCTCAGTCACAATGTGAATAAGGAGAGTAACTCAAACAGTAAAGCCATCATGATACCTTGACTACAAAGCACCACTAAGAGCTGAAATCTGGTGCATGTTATGAACTCTTTGTTGGGAGCGGACTGATACCACAAAAAAACAAACCAAATATTTACAGTCTATCCAAATAAGAGAGAATGAAAGAGACCAGCTGGTCTCAGTTGAGTCTGGTAGATGATTCACAATGGTGAGAGAGCTTCAGAAACAATGTAGCCCTTTGGCAGATAGAGCTTTAGGTACGCAGGGGTTTGATGCTGTTGTTACTTTTGGTTATCAGTAGAAAATACCCACATTCCATTCTGGGGATACCATAATCAGAAATAAACTGGATTTAAATTTTTCAAATGGCCCCTGTTTCTGTAACAGGCTGAAGCAAAACCTTAGAATATCAGAGTTGGAAGGGACCTCAGGAGGTCATCTAGTCCAACCCCCTGCTCAAAGCAGGACCAAACCCCAATTTTTGCCCCAGATCTCTAAATGCCCTCCTCAAGGATTGAGCTCACAACCCTGGGTTTAGCAGGCCAATGCTCAAACCACTGACCTATCCCTCCTCCATTTTTTTTTAAAAATGGCCCTCTCGGGGATTGAGCTCACAACCCTGGGTTTAGCAGGCCAATGCTCAAACCACTGAACTATCCCTCCTCCATTTTTTTTTTAAAAATGGCCCCCTCAGGGATTGAGCTCACAACCCTGGGTTTAGCAGGCCAGTGCTCAAACCACTGAACTATCCCTCCCCCCACTGAGCTTGATCTAAACATCTCTGAACTTTGTGGGTGCAGAGGGATGAGAATGTAGTTTAACATCTGAACCCCATCTTCACTATTTAGTGAAGACATTGGGGAGTGCCAGATATGTCACCCATCACGTTTCCTCAGTTCCTGTCCAGCCCCATGCCAGAACAAACCCTTCCATCACTGGGTCACATGGTTATAGCCTTTTCTGTGCGCATCTCTTGGAGTCCTCTGGAATGAGCCACACCTTTCCACAGAAACAAATTGTGCTGTTCTGTAAAGATTACTCCAAGTGGAAACAATGCTAAAGGGAACACATTCCTTTGGAAAAAAACAAGCAGATTTTTCCAAGCTGCATATAGCATTAACTGGAATATTCTTTTTTGGTTTTGGCACCAAAGCCAGAATTTTGTAACTCTCTCAGCCAACTCTTCAGTGCGCTTGGGAAATTCAAGATTTTCAGTGCCATGGATCTACTTCTAGAGCTCCTCTGATCTCATCCACATCATGATGAGAAAGGCTTTTTCCCTAAACCCAGGATAAAGCAGCCCCCATCATTCTTGAGTTCAACTCTTCTTTATAATCCCCAGAAATCCCTTTGAGCCCTGTCTCTCTGATTAGCTCTTCAGAAGGGCATCTGCACCTCCTCGGGCATCTCTCCAGAGCAGTCCCTCCCATGTTCCAAGACACAAGCACAATGCTTTAATTTTCCCAGTTGGTTATTATTAATAAGGAGACACAGAGAGTAAATGTAAATGATCCAACATATCACAGAGACCACTCTCCTAGTTTTCCACCCTCCTCTGTAGAAGAAGAAAACAGGCTCTTTGTTTCTCATGTGCTCTACAAATATCTTCTCATTTTCAGGGTGGGGGGTGGGGAGCAAAAGCAGCATTGAAAAGAAAACTCAAGGCAAAAATATAGTCCTTGTTGGGTCATTTGTATCTTCAAGGCCATGAAGTCTTTAGCTGCATATGGCATTTGAAAGATGCCATGTGAAAGGTGCCCAGCAATGGCTTTCATTATGGTCATGCCAAATCCTGAAGGTATGTTTCCTCCTTGCAGATCAAAAATCGCAATGACTTTGTCAAAGGGTAAATAAAGACACAGGTTGATTTAACCAGAATCATGCAGCCCATGTAATCAGAATACAGAAATATCATATCTTTGGAACCAAACACCTGCGCGTTCTGTTTTATTAGCATTGTCTTTGTTAATTCAGTGCATCACAGGCCTTGGGGTGGATTTAACCATCTGTTGTAGGGTTGGCAATGCTCTAGGACTGTCCTGTAGTCTCCAGAAATTAAAGATTATGTCATGTGATAAAACCTCCAGGAATACGTCTAACCAAACGTGGTAACCCTAATCTGTTGATAGTTATTATGGGTGTCAGACAATTCATCCCTCAGCTCAGTATTATCTTGTTACCATCATTCCCATGTTATATTTATCTATATTCTTATTTTTACACCTATCACTAGCATCAGTAGGACATCCCCATGCCCCAGAATTGTGCAGGCCGGTATTCAAAATATCCATTATATCCTGCAAGCTACAAATTATGTTTGGATGCACCTCAGCTGTTGCCTGAATGTGGTCCACTCATTGCTGATCTCAGCGGTAAGAATAGAGAGTGAATTATATGTTGTGTTCTTCCTCTCCTGTTTCTGCACTGGGCTGGACTGTGCAAATATTAACATTGGCTTTCCCATCTTCCAGCCTGCCAAGCTTGAAGAGGCTGATGCTCATGTGGGAAGAGACTGCAGGTATGAATAATGCAGCAGCATTTCAATGGACATGGATGGAAATGCAACTTTTTTAGAGGTCCTGCTGCCACTCGACTTCTGGGCTTAGCTTAAGCAGCACCAACTCTTTACCACTACCAGGCATTCAGGGACTGATACGAGGTCAATGGAAAGACTTCTGTTGACCACAGCGGACTTTGAGTCAGGCACTTGCTTCTGCTAAGTCTGAAGGTCAGAGCAAAAGCATGGAAAGTCAAAACGTCACAGTTCTATTCTGCCACTTTTGCTGTATGACTTTGGGCAGGTCATGTAACCCCTGTGACTCCCCAGAATTGGTACAGTAATACTTACCCATATCATAGGAGTGTTGTAAGGCTTATTTATCATGTGAAGCATTTGAAGATCCAAGGGAAAAGGTCTTTTTTCTGATGGCTACAAAACTTGGCAAGGAATCTTGAAGGAAACCTTCTCTCAAGAATATGACAATTTCTGGTCATACTAATGTAGACAACAATTCCAGCCAGCAGTGACACAAACCAAAAAATATGACCAGGGGCTGGATGGATTACCTTCCTCATGAACTCCCTTCCTCTTCATCTTGGCTGCATGACTCAGTCCATTAATCCAAAACCTTTGGCTCATCAGGTTCCCGAGTAATGTCTTCATCTTTCAGTGTTGTAGAAAGCAGGGAGAGGAAGTTCTCACAGCTCTGAGGAACTTCTGTTCTGTTTCCATCCATTGGCAAATGCCTCTGTTTGTTAGGGGAACAGGTCATGAAAAGTGGTTACACCTTGGTTCCATCACCACCTCGTACTCCAATGGAGCACCGACCCCATGATGTCTGTGGTCTCACTTAGGGCAGGGGGGAACCTTTCTTCGTTACCGGTTCCTTGTTTCCCATTTTCCTTTGCTCTCCTCTAGGTCACCGAGTAGATCAACGCTCCCAGCCTAATTTTTGGAGTATTCAAGAAAATATTTTAGCACTCGTCTACACCTGAAAGTTAATTCAGATTCATAGATTAAGGTAAGGGGTGATTTTAAAGTGCAATAGCTATTCACAAATAAATCCATGTGTAGATAACTCTTATTTTGGAATAAGAATTACTTGTTCTTATTTAGCTTAATCCACTGGCTACCCCAACAGCTATTTTGTAATAATTCTCTATGTAGGCAAGCCCTTACTTCAGACTAAAGTGCTGTAAACGAGATCTCAGCAAGGAGTAGGTGACCAAGGTCAGCAAAAAACAAGAATCATCCAGAGCAGAGCTGGTTAAATAATGGAAAAGTGCTCATCAATTATTATTCAATGGGAAAAAAACCCATCAAAATTGGCTACAAAAAATTATTCTCAGTGGAATATTCAACCAGGTCTAGTCTTGAAACTTCATCCCAACCTAATCCTAACGATACACCTTTATTTTAAAAATGATTAAATTAAAATGTATAAACTCATCAGGCATCTTTGATTGTGGCCAAAACAGGAGACAGAAATATCAAAATAGCACAAAAAGACATTTTTCTTGTAGTATCTCTAACCACATGAAAACCAGGCAGTACTGAAAATCTTTCAAGGAAGCCTGGCTATATGATGTTTCCAGTGTCATTTCCAGATCAAACAGATTTGGCTTAGGGTACAAACTTCCACATACTCATCTGAACTAAATAAACAGTCTGAAATTGCTCTTAGTCTGGGATCATATCTGACCCACCTCTCAAATTATGAAATAAAATCCATTGTGAAGGATATTAAATAGAGCTGTGACATCTATTTTTGCTGTTACCTGAGTCTCACTGAAAAAAGACTGGGCCCACCTTTCAGTACCAACACAAAATGCTGCCGTGGATCATGGAATTGGCTACTGCAGTTCTGACAAACCTTTGGGCAAATCTGGATTAGGGATGAGCCTGGGCAGTTTTGTGGTTTTTGGCTGCAGCTTTGGTTGTGAATTTAGAAATGAAGCAAAAAGAACAGGAGTACTTGTGGCACCTTAGAGACTAACCAACTTATTTGAGCATAAGCTTTCGTGAGCTACCGCTCACTTATGCATCCGATGAAGTGAGCTGTAGCTCACGAAAGCTTATGCTCAAATAAATTGGTTAGTCTCTAAGGTGCCACAAGTACTCCTTTTCTTTTTGCGAATACAGACTAACACGGCTGTTACTCTGAAACCTTAGAAATGAAGGATAGTCCAGACATTAGGGCACTTGCCTGGGATTTAGAAGACCCTGATTTAATTGCCTGCTCTGACACAGATTGTGTGTGGCCTTGGGCAAGTCACTGAAGCATCGTTGAGGGTCTGCACGAGGGGCCTAACTCCGATGGGAATTGAGTGCCTAAATCTCAGTGAAACATGGATGTGAGAAGCATGATGTGAAACCAAGATGTCTTTTCCTTTCTGTCCACTGCACCTTAACATTTCTGAGCACACTCTTTTGGCCAAATTCACTGACTCCACTGAAGCCAGTTGAATTATATATAGGATTGATTTGCCCCTCTGTTTGCAGAGTTCAGCAGCCATTTTGTTCTCAGAGTTCCTTAGGGCGAGGAGATAAAAACACTGTGTTCTTCCATGGAAGCCACTTTTGTTCTTTCTGTATTACTGATCTTTTTCTCATTGCTGTTTTATTTCACGTTTAAGTCAGCCCAGATTGACAGTACACATTTTGCTTCTTGAGGAGGGAAATGCCTGTCATAAAAGAAAGGCCATGGAAATCTACAGTAATGAAACCTTGCAAACCAAAAACTGATGAGCTTCACAAAGACCTAGTTTTATCACTAATCTCATCAGTCTGAAAATAATAATACAATTTACCAGATTAATATGGTTTTTTTTTGGCTCCTGCCTATCTTTAAAAACAAAATACAATTTATAAAAAGGAGGTTTGGCAAATATGTTGCCCTTAACAATATCTGATCACTTTTGAAAAGTATAATAAGAGCCATGTTGTTTCCTTTTTAATCGTCATGCTCCTGATGATAATGAGGATGTTTATAGCCCTAGAGATTAATGTCTCTTAATTTGTTCCTTTGCAGGCAGCTCATTCTTCTTCCACTGTCCTGGAACTGAACAGCAATTGCACAATTGTCACTATTAAGGAAAAAGCCACATGTGATTTGAGTTTTGTTTAAACTCTGCCAGTTCTGATTTCCTAAATTTCATTAGGTGTTGCCATTCTCTTACTCAAACTCTGCAGGGGAATGAATTTGGTAATCTGAAACAGATTCTCCTCTCAGGCTTCTTCATGCTTTTTAACTTTGTTCTCGCTTTCAAATTCAACTAGTACAAACCCTCCATGGAGATGGCTTCCCGTATTATTTATCTGGAATAATTACACACTTCTAAATGGAGCTGGGCTGGCGTTAAGTGCAAAGCAAGATGTCTTCTTCCAAAAATATGTTTGTCCATAAACTGTATGAACTGCTTCCCACAAATCTGTTTGCAGACTTTAAATTTCTAATGGACACAGAGTCAAAATACTAGGCTTATGGATCTCAACAACCTAGAATGCTGTCAATAAGAGAGTGATGAACCCCAGAGGACTAGAATACTGGATATGCAGGATTATCAGCCACAAGAAAACAGATATGATTTTTTTAAAGCTTCCTGATGAGCAAGAAATCTAGATGTTCACCTTAGGAATTGGAAAGATAGCACGAATTGATGAACACAGGGAAATAAAAAATTCAAACAATGGAAAGGGCTAAGCATTCAAGCTCTGCAGAATTCTAAACAAACCCTTTTAAAATTTTATTTATTTTGCATTTGGGCATGATTTTCATAGGCTTTTTTTTTTCCAGATTGAGACATTTTTGGAGCAGAACAACATGAAATCTGGTCTTTCCACCTTATCTCCACCATTCAAGAAGTGAAATACAGTGTATAGACCGGATCTTGGGCAATTTTATCCCAATGAACAGCAACTTGAAGCATTAGAAAAGCTCTTTGCAGGAAGGGGAAGAGAAGCATAAATATGAATGCATACAAATAGTTGAAACACACTGTGACATTTCACTCCATATTCTTTATGAAAATATGCTTATGATATGAATATGATATAATTGAGATATATTGTATGCAAGATGGAACTTGTAAGGTATCATTGGAAAGATTATGATTTACTGAATGTGATTATCCAATTTGTATGCATGTTTCATTTCTGTATCTAAGTTAGAAATATGGGCTATGTAACAATTAGAAGTGGGTGTTTAATGGGAAGACACCCACCAGACGACAGGCCATCAAATTTGATGAGCCATCAGGAAGTAACAACAAACCCATGAAGATACTAATCTCTCTCCCTCTGGGAGGCATCTGGGGATGTAACTGACACACTACTAGGTCAAGTGGTCTTGTAACCTGATACTAAACGTTAATTGGGACGTCTTGTAACTTTCCACTGGAAGGGACGGGGGATCAAGTTTGGGAAACAAAGGATTCCCGCCTTATGTAAATCCTATTTAAGGGTGGGGAGGAAGGCAAATGGGACTCCTCCTCTCCATGGCCTGCCTGCCCAAGAAGAAAGACTGCCAATGCCACCTGAAGGGAAGGCGGGGAGGGGGAGTCCAGACTGAGACAGGGGTCCAGTCTGAAAAGAAATATAACTCGAACACTGAACCACAGAAACTTTGCAACCTGCCTAAAATAATATTTAGGATAAGAAATTACATTTTGTAACCTGTTTCTTAAGTATATTAAGCTTAGCTTGTGTACTTTGTTTTCTTTGCTCAGTAATCTGCTTTGTTCTGTCTGTTATCTCTCATATTCACTTAAAATTCACCTTTTGTAGTTAATAAAATTTGTTTTGTTTATTATTAAACCCAGTTTCTGTAATTTGTAACTGTGGGGGTGAGGGTGGGGAGTTGTACACATCTCCCTCCACATTGAGGGCAGGAGTGAATTTCATAAAACCTTTAGGTTTGTACCCCATAAAGGGACTGGGCACCAGGGTGTTGGGGCAAGCCCCTAAGGCTGAATCTTTCCAAAGCGGATTTCTGTCTCTCTGCGCAGCTGGGTGTGGCTCTGCCTGTGGGCTTGACTGGAAGAGGCTTGTGAGCCTAGCCAGGTAAAGGGGACCGAGGCTGGCAGAATAAGCTGACTCAGTGGCACCCCAGCACATCCAGTGACACCCCGAAGGGCCCAAACCTGTCACACACATGCCAATAGGAACAACTGTTGGAAATGGGCCATCCTGATTATCACTACAAACGTTTTTTTCCTCCTGCTGATAACAGCTCACCTTAATCGATTGGTCTTGTTAAAAGTTGGAACGGCAAACACCATTTTTTCATGTTATCTGTGTATGTATATCTACCTATCTATCTTCCTACTGTATTTTCCACTGCATGCATCTGATGAAGTGGGCTTTAGCCCACGAAAGCTTATGCTCAAATAAATTTGTAGTCTCTCAGGTGCCACAAGTACTCCTCGTTCTTTCTGCCAATAGAAACAACAGAGCCCATGCACTTTCCTCAGAGGAGAAAATCCCCAA
The DNA here is from genome assembly GCF_015237465.2 of Chelonia mydas. Classification (NCBI taxonomy): domain Eukaryota; kingdom Metazoa; phylum Chordata; order Testudines; family Cheloniidae; genus Chelonia; species Chelonia mydas. Next base: position 8,616,380 of record NC_057857.1, read on the forward strand.
AGGCTCAGAGATTTGCCATTCATCAGCCTTCCAGTATTTCAATGTTTATCTCCTTTTGCCCTTCCTCCAATAGCATCCTTCTCCCGGCACAACCAGGACTTCTTTCCTTCCTCCATTCCTCATCCTTCTTTTCTTCATTCTTCCATCTTATTCTACTGGATCCCAAATAGCTCCCAGGAACCTCCCCACTGCACCATTCAATTCCTCTGCTGTCATGTCAACAGGTGCTCTGTTCCCATAAAGTGGCACCTACCTTTAGTGATACCCTTTCATGGTGCAAGTAATGGAAGGCACTAAGCCTTTGCAGTCATAGAATCACAGAATATCAAGGTTGGAAGGGACCCCAGAGGTCATCTAGTACAACCGCCTGCTCAAAGCAGGACTAAATCATCCCAGCCAGGGCTTTGTCAAACCTAATCTTAAAAGCCTCTAAGGATGGAGATTCCACCACCTCCCTAGGTAACGCATTCCAGTGTTTCACCACCCTCCTAGTGAAAAAGTGTTTCCTAATACCCAACCTAAACCTCCCCATCTGCAACTTGAGACTCCTTGTTCTGTCATCTGCCACCACTGAGAACAGTTTAGATCCAGCCACTTTGGAACCCCCTTTCAGGTAGTTGAAAGCAACTATCAAATCCCTCCTCATACTTCTCTTCTGCAGACTAAATAATCCCAGTTCCCTCAGCGTCTCCTCGTAAGTCACGTGCTCCAGCCCCCTAATCATTTTTGTTGCCCTCCGCTGGACTCTTTCCAATTTTTCCACATCCTTCTTGTAGTGTGGGACCCAAAACTGGACACAGTACTCCAGATGAGGCCTCACCACTGTCTCTCCCATGTTTCCAGCTGCTATCTTGCATGAAAAGAAGCTAACAATGCATTTATACTTTCAGAATGTTACCATATGAGCAATTGCTGTGGTTACCATGGGGACACTATATGATAGCAAATGGGAGGGGAGGTGGTTCTCCAGATTACCTCTCTCATCCTATAGAAAGGTTTGAGACCCTTGTGCATAGGCTCTTTCCAGGGATGCAGCTAGCCTTGGAAGTCTAAGTGAGGCGGTGCCTCATCCTGGGATACGCATCCCAGTCCACAACCAAATCGTGACTTCTTTTTATTGACAGCACGTGACTACAGCCGGAGACTCCTTTATGCTGCATGAGGCTGTTCCCTCATGATGATCATGTCTAACACATAGCAATCTAGTCTTCGGCCTCTACGTAGAGCTGGTTTTGATTTTCTAAATATAGGGCAGGCCGCTCATAAGCGGATAGATCCTAGAATGTAACCAAATGAGTTACAGCTTTCAGTGCAGTGTCATCACTGTGGTGCTTTGCCATCACAACCCAAGAAAACTGAAACAGTCAGCAGATGGAGAGCCACACCTAATGTTGGCATCCAGCTCTTGGTGATGGGAAAGCCTTTTCTCTGTGCCCCAGCTCTTTTCCTGTAGCAGAGCATCCACAGGGATACCTTCTGGCAGCAGCATCAATAACTGAGAGCCAATGAAAAGAAGTGTTCTCCTGAGACTTTGTCCCAACCAATGCCCCATTTGTCCTGTGCTTTCACCTGTCTCCATGGTTCACCATTTACAGGGCAATATTCTGAAGTACATAGGGTACTGGTTCTACTGACTGAGGTGAGCAGACCAACACGGCCACTGCTCTGGGAGCATGGGCCAGCAGCTCTAATTTCAGGTACGCTAATGAACAGAAAAAGAGAGATTTCAGAGTAACAGCTGTGTTAGTCTGTATTCGCAAAAAGAAAAGGAGTACTTGTGGCACCTTAGAGACTAACCAATTTATTTGAGCATAAGCTTCCGTGAGCTACAGCTCAGAGCTGTAGCTCACGAAAGCTTATGCTCAAATAAATTGGTTAGTCTCTAAGGTGCCACAAGTACTCCTTTTCTTTTTGAGAAAAAGAGAGAATTACTGAGTGAACAGTTAATACTGTAAGAAGCGGAGCCACTACCAAAATTAGGAAGAATTGTTGTAAGCCAACCTACAAATGAAAAGTGTTATATAAAAGTTCATAATTTATAGTCTTTGTTGACCTGAAGCGGGGGATGAGGGAGTGAACTCAGCACTCAGCCTCGATTCCCTGCCTCTAGAAATATGAAGGATGCGCCTATACCTCCCTGAACAAAGGGCAAAGGACCATGCCAAGACTTGAACCTTGATTCCTTACCTCCATTTGCAGGAAGGATAGTCTCCTTCCCTTCTGAACCCAGGAAAAAAGAACAATGATGGGACTAGATCTTAATGCTCTAGCTACAGAAACAGGTAGGAGGATGTCCCCCCACGTGCTGACAAGGGAGTTTGGTATTCAAGCTCTATGTGGTAGCTGATAATTTTATACCTAGACCATATTCTTCTTCTTAACGCTTGATTGACATCTTGACCTCCTCCTCCTCCCAGGTCACAGTCCTGCTGAGGGAGCAAAAATGTTGAAATGGCAGATGTTCTATGGATTTGCTAAGATGCGAGTCTGAGCCATCTCATGATTTCCTAGAAGAACAGGAAGCTTTCGACATACAGCCCGAATACAACATTTCACTCAGACAAGGTCCAGATGCTTTCTACTAGCTTATCAGCTGATTCAGGATCTTGATATTTTCATAACATTGTAAAGGAGGCCAGAATGTCTCTCCCGCCTCCTCCACATATACACACAAGCACCAGTATTTCTTGTTTAAAATAAGAGAGGATGGTTTCCATGTGAAGTAGTGGAAATCCTGACATCATGTATGAAACTGCTTTTTTAAAAATCCTTTCCTGTTCTAATTGCATTTAGATTTCCAAAGTTTAGGAGTAAAATATCTCTTCTGGAGAGCAAGGGCAATCTCCAGGGGCTACTGTTTGTCTCGGCTGATGATGACTCACTGTGTTCCCTTTCCAGTTCATTGACAAATTACAAGAACTGGGAGCTGGGAACTTACAAGGCAAATGGGGAAAGCGGGTAAAGTAAGTCAATTGGTGGCTGAGGAAGGGGGAGAGAGGCTATTTATGGAAAGTTCAAGGAATGGTCCCTTATTTTTATACTGTATATTTTCCTTTATGTTTTAAAGGAAATGGTTTCTATTGCACGAATGATTCATTCTTTGGACATTACCAATTGTGTGTTTGCCAGTTCCATATTCTATTAACCTCCTTTTATCTCAGTACGGTGCAATTGGGGGGTTTCCAGATTAGTCCAAGGGGGCTGCAGGACAATGGAGGGGAATAATGGGGTGGAGGAAAATACATGACCCAGAGGATCAACCTCAGCCTCACATGCTCTTGTAGCTACAAGTGGCTCCTTGGAAGTTGCTCAAATTATCCTGAGCTGAATGTCTCAGGGCTTGATGCTGAAAGATGCTAAGTACCCTCTGTGACACTGGCAGACCAGGTGCCAGCTCATGCCAAGGCCCTTTGGCCTCAAATGAGCACTGAGAAACACATAGCTGAATCAGTTTGGCTCACGTGTGAGTTAGCGTTGTTAAAATAGATGTTAAGTTTAAAAAAACGTGTTTAAACTTTATGAAATGCTTGTAGAATGTTGCACGTATTTATCTGTACTTACAACATGGTATAAGGTGATATTAAATGTTTTTATTGTAATCTTCTGTAATTGTGTAAGTCATGAAACAGGAAGGAAGAATTAATTAATGTATAATGCTGGATTCCTACAGAAGGTTTTTATTTTCTGCCCCCCAAGAAGGCCCATTGACATCAAATGAGCCCTTGTGAAACATAAAATAACAAAGACTTTGTTTAATGCATTCATCTGCCACCCCCAGAAGAGGAGACGTGTAGGTGATGTCATCCCATCAGCTTGAACTCAGGCGGTAAAGGAATAACAGTTTCTCTTTGCTAGGGACTTAATTTCTGATGCTGCTTGCATCCTGAGGGGGCAAGGATTACTAGGCATAAACAAAAGATCCCCGGTGCTTGGCCTGAGTTAGCCCTAAAGGGACATATAAACTTTGCTTATTATAGAAGCTTCTATTATTCTTTGAAATTTAAGATTGAAACTCATTTGTGTGTAAATATGCTTACCTGCTTTAACCTTGTAAATAATTCTCTTATTTCTTTTACCTACTTAATAAATCTTCAGAGAGTTTATTATAGGATTGGCTACATGCATTGTCTTTGGTGTGAGATCTAAGGTGCAACTGACCTGGGATAAGCGACTGGTCCTTTGGGACTGGCTGTAACCTCAATATTTCTGTGAACTTTGGTGTAAGGGACCATCTAATACACGTCAGCTTACTTGTTTGGAAGGAAAGATCAGAATACCCAAGGGGGTCGTATCTCATCTCATGTTAAGGCTATAATAGCAATTGAAGACATCACACTTGATTGGTGAAACTGAAGCACAGAACTCACAACCAATTTGGGGTTTGTGCCCTGCTTCTGAACAGGTCACCCTGAGGTCAGTACTCACGCTCTTGAGCCGCTGCAGGACAGCTTAATACCCTGATGGCACCTCATTTACATCTAAGACCTAGCAGGGTTCACAGAGTTGGTATTCCCCAGCCTCTCACCTACAGGATGAAGCACGCCAAATCCACACCAAAGACAGCCAGGAAAAGGTACCCTCCATTACCCTATAGGCCAGTGGTTAGAGCATTCAACTGGGATGCGAAAACCCAGACTCCTGTCCCCACTCTGCTGTATCAAAGGACTGGAACCCAGTTCTCCATCCTCCCAAGTGCATGCCCTAACCACTAGCCTATAGGGTATTCTATCGTGAATCTCTCCTGTTGAAGCTGTTCCACTTTGTATAGCGTACTTAAATATTCATTGGAGCATGGAGAACTTGGGAGTCTCACACGTCCCAGCTGAGTGCACTAGCCATCAGGCTATAGGGTAGAAGAGGGGAGAGTGGGATACCAACTCCTCTTCTCTTTTGTTCTTGAAAAAGGAGCAAGCAGGCACAGGCAACTAATTCTAGGAGAGGGTTCACAACTGTGAATCCCCACTTGAGACAGGCACCTACCTTTGAAGAGCAGGGCCTAAATCCCGCCCCGCAATTCAGCATTCCCTACTGGCTAGCTTGCTGGTTTCTGAGAATCCTATACTTTGGCACCTCACTCTCTCCATTGCACAGGGAGTCTGGGCATCGAACACAAGGCTGAGGATTCCAATGGATGGCAGAGCAGCTGAAAGTAAAATCACTACATATCAGGCATTGGCGAATCAGCCCCAAGCTATTTTTTAAACACCCTCTGAAATACAAGACTGGATAAAATCCATTGATTAGGCTACAGGCCCAGGGGCTCCACTATTACCGCGCAAAGACATCACCCATCTAGGAGCGTGCGCAACTAAACATTGAATTGTTTTATCTAAAACATAAAAAGAACTAAATGGAAGCAGTGCACGGCTGTAACGCAGTTATATTCCTGGAGCCGATGCATCAGGGGTTTTGTTGTTTTTATTCGATGGAATAGAAAAATCAAGTGCTACTTTAACAATGGCTAGGGAAAGACTAAAATGAGGGATTATAAATAACATTAGAGCTGACAGTTCAGCTCAGAGGTTACAGGAAATAATGAAGGGAAGCTGCCAGAATGAATGCTCACTGGAGTATTAATGGAAAACTTAACATTAAGAGACTTTTAAAATAACAATATCAGTTGGGTTTTGTTTCATTTTTTAAAGCCACATCTGAAGGCTATATACCTGATCTACAAATTGAAGACATTTTAAATTTTATTTTAAAAAGATATTTGCCAACATCCTTTCCCCCGGGGTGCTGGAATAAATTTGTGTAGTAGGGGTGCTGAGAGCCATTGAACCAAACTATAACCCCTGCATATGATGGAAACCACTTCAAGCCAGGAGGTGCAGCAGCACCCCCAGTTCCAGCACCTATGCCCCCACCCCTTCTTTCCATCTCCTCCTCCTCCTCTCTTCAAATTCTCTACAGTGATCCCTGAATGCAGGTTGCAAGTGAGGCTGTTTACCGCAGATTCCATCCTGGCCTTGGCAGATGCAAAGATTTCTAATGAATCCTGATGTGCCAAATTCAGCGACTATAGTTGGGAGCGCTCTCAGCCATTGGTTCTGCCTGCCAGTCCTGCAGTTTCTAATTAAAGAAGCTAGAATAGAAGTGCCATTGTCATGTGATATACCGTCTCACTTGTCCACAGGCAATATTGGCAATCACCCTACTTCTTGAGGGCAATCGCCCTACTTCTTGAGGGCAATCGCCCTAACAGCCTTGTCAGAGGAGATTTATAACAGTTTACAGGGCTGGGAGCTCTGAGGCAGAACCAGGCATGGGAAACATGCCTGAGAAGTTTCTCTAGAACAGTAGGAGAGTCACCTCAGATTTGTTTCGATCTGGCCCCTATCACTGTAGAATCTAAACATCGGAAAACTAGAACTGACTGGGAATTTTTCCACGAAACTTTTCTTGTCAGAAAAACGCTGAATTCCTTGACAAAGACTTTTCACAGGAAAGGGTTGGGTTTGACACAACATTCATCAGGGAATGGTTTCCCAGGTCCAGGATGGAAGTTGTGGTCAAAAACAAGAAAGAGAGAGAGAGAGAGAGAGAGAGATGCCTCAGAATAGCCCAGAGCTTAGTGATTAGAATATTCACCTGGGATGTGGGAGAGTCAAGTTAAAGTTCTTGCTCTGACTGGGGCAGAGAGGGACTTGTACCCATGGCATTCATATCCCAGGTGAGTGCCCTACCCACCAGAATAGTTCTGGGAGGTATTATCCACTTCTTACACACAGGGCCCTAGATTATCCATATGTTTATAGCGAGTTCTTTTTTGTTATGGGAGAAGAGCTGCCTATGGGCTGCCCTGAGGGCTTGACTACATGGTGAGTTAGTGTGTGACAAGCCAGGGTGTGAATCTACAGGGCAACAGCTTGCTGTGCACTACCTCACCTTGTGGACCCTGCCACAGTGCACTGAACGTCCCGTAGTGCACGCTGATGTACTACCATATCAAGACAGCGTACCGTAGATTCACACCCTGGCTTGCTGCACACTAACTCGCCGTGTACACAAGCTTTAAGTTGCCTCAGCTGTTCTGCCGTCCAACAAACTAGCCAGCGTGCTGCACACTCCAGCCCCAGTCTGACATGACCAGCCCCACCCTCAGCATCTGCAGAGGGATGGGTGGCAAAGAGCGGGCTACAGGATTCTCCTATTGTGGGGGGAATCCTAACCTGCCCCCTTAAGGAAGCTTTCCGGCCACTTTGTGCTGCTGAGCAAAGGATCTGGCCCTTTCAGCTGTGAATATAACTCAAAGGGTGAAATCCTGGCTCCACAGAATGCAATGGCAGAACTCTCATTGACTTCAAAGGGGCAAGAGTTTCAAGTACTTTCACCTGACTTATATTCAGTTACAGGCAGGGAGAGAGTTTCAGGCACGTTCCATTGACGTCAATGGAGCTGTGCTGATTTACAGCAGCTGAGGACCTGACTCACAAATTTCAGTTGGGTAAAGCCCATTATAAAGCTAAATGCAGAGTTAGCCTGAATGAAAGTCTGGATGGGTCTGTCTCCTCTTCATGGGCTCTGGCAATTTCTCACCCAGCTCTTCATCTTTCATTTTTCCTTGGACTTTTTCCCCCAGCAAGTTCAAAGCGGATTTTCATTCCTGAGATACACACATTTCTCCATTTACTAGGAACTCTCAGCTTTCATACACATTAGACTAAGACCTTTTATTAAAACAGGTATGGACCCCCTTCTTTTCATCTGTAGGACACATTTCAGGAGCTTCTAAAAACCCTGTAATATAATTTCCCTTAGTCCAAACAGGTGCTCCTCATCCCAGTGCCATGAGCCCATATGTCTTTGTTTCAGGTGATTCTAGACAGTAAGAAGGTGTTTCCTTACATGATGCTGTTGCACAGTTCATAGCTTCCTCCTAAATCCTAATGGTGCAATCTGTTTTTGTGTCTCACTTCCAGATGGTTCAATGCTCTTCCTAGCAGCTGATCTAGCTTTCAGTCAGAGGCATTCAATAAGCACCCAAACCTTATTGCCTGTTTCAGAAAACAATGTTTGGTGAAGTAGAAATATGCTCAGGTCACTCATTCACAATGGATGTCAATCTCTCTTCAGCCTTAAGCACCAAAGATCTGACTCTCAATTTTTCACTTCTCCTGGTTTATTTTTGTTTCATGGCATGTTTGTGTCCTCTGGAGAATAAGTAGTTCCCCTGCCTTACTGAAGGCCAATGAGTCTCTCTTGGCTAGGGTTCTTAGGCTATTAGGAAGGGTATTATTGTCTTGGTAAGGGTACAAAACAAAGCAAACAAGACATTTCCAGGTCTCAAGAATGTAAGCTGTTCTTAGGGAAGGCTAAGTAAATTGGGTTTATTTCCTCTGGGAAAGAGGAAGATTTTTAGGTGACCAGATAAGCACTGTAAGATATTTAATAGTAAGGGACTGATACACTTATATAGGTAAAGTCACAAGTGTTCATTCTGGTAAGGCACTTGGGAATTATGGGCCTGCTTTCTCGGAATCATAAAACCTCAACCTTTGCACATTTACTTAAATACCTGAGGTCAAAAGCTCAGGCTTCCCCCCTCCGACAACTTCTATAAAGTGGTTATGCACCAGCAATACAAAAAATCTGTAGCATAACACAAACAGTCTCTCTCTCGGTGCAGATATATTCATCACTGAAGCACCCGAGCACCTGACAAACATTAAGAAATGGTTCTTCACAACACCTTCCCCTCATGTGAATTGTTATCCCCTTTGTGCAGATTGGGAACTGAGGCCCAGAGAAGTTCAATGACTAGCTTAATGTCACACAGGAAGTCTGTGTCAGAGCTAAGAACAGAACTCAGACCTCCTGAGTCCCAGCCCAGTGCATGAACCAAAAAACCAGCCTTCCTCCCACTGACAGTGTGGAGACAGAGTAAAACAAATTTAATATCAAAATAATGAGGAGTGCTGTGAAGCCCTGGAGACCTGGTCCTGAGGAGCAGGGAGGCTGTTCCACATGGCATTGTTTTGTTCTAAACCTCTCTTAACAAAGACAGTCCGATGAAGAGAATTGCAATTGGGCCACATCAAGCATGATTTCACTTTTCCTGTTTGGTGGATCAGCCCAACAGATTACTGTATTTGTGACCTACCTAGTAAAGGGTGATTGGTTTCTACCTAATAGAGGGATCAGATTTTCGGGAGAGCTCAGTATCCAACACACCCAGTTATAGGCACCTAAGCCATATTTTCAATGACATGAGTGGCAGCTGCTGGGTCCTGCACTCTTCTGAATATTCAGCTGCTTCATTCAGTTGACTACATGGGAAATCTTCCCCATAGTCAGTGTAAGCCTCACTTGAGTCCTCCTGCATGAGAGGGAAATGACTATATAATGTAAGTCATGAAATACCTACTCTCTCTGACCTGATTTGCTCTCCCCTGTATCACTGTAGATCTTGAACTGTAATAAACACAGACTGTACAATACAAAGAATTCCTGTCATGGATGCTGATTAATCCGAAGGGTGATAGCTTCCTGGCACATGCCTGTTGTACTTATATGGATCCAATGATTGTTTTATTTATTAAACTCTGCTGGGAAGCTTTGGGGATCTTTACAATGTTTTTTTTTAATTGACATTTTTTGGAAGTCTCAACTTTGTACATCTTGTCACAACTAAACTTATTATAATATATATTTCTCTGTCTCAAAATAAAAAAAAGAAAAGAAAACAGTTCCAAAGACTTACATAACCGGATAGGATTTATTTACATCAATTAGGAGTCTGATTCTCTTGCTTCCCTGGGGATACACCAGAAGTAAATGTATTTAAGTCTTTGGAACAGAACTGTAGGCGCACTCAACCCAGCAAAGGAATGGAGGTACAAAGGTGGCTTTACACAACCTTTTCACCTTCCTGAACTCAAGGCCATCCAACATCAAGCTCGTCCCCTAGGACAACTCAAAGAAGCCTGAAGGCCGCTCCAACTTACTTGAGCTGTCTACAAGCTTTTTATGGAAGTGTTCTATAGTAGAGACGTAAATTTGGCATATGTAAATATAGATAGTGAGATACATATATGTAGCACCATCTGCTGGCACATAAAATATATAGCATTATTCGTAAGCAGTAGGTTTAATAAAGGTGGTGATGTTATGCTTTACAAACGGTTTCTCTCAGTGCAGCTCTTAACAGCCCCTTGGGCCTCGTCTACACAAGAACATTGCATTAATGTAACTAAATTGGTGCAACCCCACTATCATTTTAGTTTGAAGATGCCTTCTATTGACTTAGGTTAACTCGATCCTAGTGGCCAGGATGCAGGGACCTTACGTCCTTGGATAAGGTTTGCATGGATATATTTCCTGTGTCAGTTTCCAAGAAGCAGGGCATCTTGAGCTCTGTATGCAGTGGTTATCCTTTTAGGGTTGGATAAGCCAGTTTAAGCACCACTTTGCATGTGCAGAGCCCCACAAAGGTGCCATTGCACAGGGGAACTTCTGGTATAAAACTGTTCACACCCATGTAACACCACCACAAGAGCTAAGTGAAGTCCTCTGCACCTCTTACACGTTGCTAATGACTCCCTTTCACATTAAAAATCAGATTATAGGTTTCTAGCTACACCTAAGAGCAAGCTTCGCTGTTTTGTGCCTCCTGCACATGGTTAAGAGAACAATGGAGGTGACCATTAAGGATGCACAAATAGGTGACTGAGGCTAGGAATGGCCAGATACCTCAAAACATGTCCCATGAATATTCTCTCAAATAAAATATTTAATTCACATTAACTTTGTTCATTGACCTTCTGTGTTCACTTCCCAAGAATATCTAGTTACAGCGTACCATACTGAACAGTTTCTTCCTGACCCCCTGCAAGTGGTCAGTGTATGTCTTGCAGCATGGGGATCAGTTTCAACAGGTCACTAGCTGACCATGAATTTACATCAGTTGAAACTGAGCTTTCATATAAATTAAGGTTCCAGCAGAACTTTAGGGAGCCCCAGTAACATAGCTGTGACCCCCAATGACTTTAATAGGAGTTATACCCATGTAACTGAAGGCAAGATTTGCCCCTTTAGGTCTTTTGTAGACGGGCCAAATTCAACCATGGGGTAACTTGACTGAACCCAGTAGAGTTACCTTAGGAATGAAAGTAGTGCTCATTCTGCTCTTACGCCAGTGCATATACGGAATTAGTCCCAATGACATCAGCTGAGTTAGACTGGTGTAAAACCAGCATAAAATGAGACCTTAATAGGAATACTGGGACATATCACCTGACTGGATCAGAGCCGGGCTCCATCTACACCAATATCCTGTTGCCAACAGACCAGAGCCCTCTCACGCAGGAATGATGGGAGGGAGGGCACCCTTAACAATGACTCCATCAGGTAGTCCCCTCTGTTTTGCTCAACATTCCTTACCCCTTTGGGGAAGCCAGTGCCCTAAGAGGGAGCTAGAAAAGGAGAAATCCCCGCACTCAAGGTAGCTCAGGCATGGGAGTGTTCCTGGGCCTTGTGCAAGGGAGAAAAGTTGAGAGAAGACTTCTTGGTCCCCAACCCATGCATGGATCTGGCCTTAACATCACTCAGCTGTTCACGTCAATGGGTTTCATGATTTGACCATGTGGCTCCTCTGCTCCATTGTCTCCCCATATTTTTGTCAACATTTTCAACACTTCAAGAGGTCTATCGGTGCCAGTGTACTCTGGCTTGCTGAACAGAGAAGGCTTCTCTAGAATTTTCTCACAAACAGCAAGTCAATCTGCTCTCCTGGATGATGGTAGACTGGGAATCCCTGAAGTGCACTCAGCCATCCTCTAGGGAAAATCTTGTTTAAGACTAAAATGAATTGATGATTCTGTGGTTTATGATATCATGCAAGTCATCTTTCCTATGAATTAAAACAGTTACCACTGGATGATGCGATCATCTTTTAACCAACTCATGAGTTGTTTTTTTCCTACCCAGGTTTTCTAGCATCCGTTTACATGTCACCTTCTGGACTGTCTCAGGTTCTTGCTGACCCATTTAACTCCTTCTACTGTGATTTTAGATATACTGTGAGAGATTGTGGGCTCTCTTCTTCTAGACACTCTACAGTAATATGCATATAACTGTGAAAACACTCCTGAAAACCATGGGCTGTCAGATGCTCTAAGCAGAATTAGCCAGAAGGCTTTGTTCACCCAATCTTAAAGGAGGTCTAGCTGCACATATGCCACTTGATGTGGGCCAGATTCTGGCTTGCCCCAACACAAGGTTGCCAGGATCTCTCCCTCCCTTGTACTCCTTGTTGGGGGGCATAATCCCCACTTTTGACTAACTGCTGGAATGAAGGGGAAGGGCAAGTTTATGATCCTGCTCTCTCCCAACCCCTGAGCCGAACTCCACTTTCTCACAGGGCAATAGAGCTATTGTTCTAGCACCACCGGGACTCAACAAGCTCTATACAGCAGGCAGAGGGCTCTTAGACAAAATCTTGTCCATAGCCTTGATGTGACCCATGGATCCTGGTGGTCAGCAGGTAGTACTGCAGTAGCTGGTGCCCGTACTGCCCTGCCAGAACCAGCTGGATGGCAGAAAGAGCTCAGAAGCTCTGCAGTGGGCTTCTGGCAGAGACCTAGAGAGAGATGACTATACACAGTAAGCCCAGGAAGAGGCTCGGAAAGACCTTATGTCACCCTGTCTTGGAAGTGGCCTGGGGAGGCAGTAAGAGGTTGGCACTGTCAGGCCTTGGATGCTCTTTAAAGGGACTGTGGACCAGAATCCAGAGAGGGAGGGCTGGGACTCACCTAGTGGCCCACTGAGGAAGGTGATGTGGAAATCCTCTGAGGTGAGGGGCAAGGGCTACTGAAATCCCCCATAAAAAGGCAAAGACTAGTGAGTCTGGAGTCAGGCTGAAGGCTGAACTTGAGGCTGGCAGACTGTTGGACTCTGGGTTTACCCCAGAAGGGGTGGGACTGCGTGACCCAGCCAGAAGGTTGAGCCGGAAGAAGAGATGAACCACCAGCAGGCCTAAGTGGTCCTTTGACAGAGACAACTGAGGGAGAAGGCCCTGCACCACCATGCCTGCCCACAAAGGGGAGCTCTGTGAGTGAGTCAAACTCTCTCAGTCCCCTTTAGGGTTTACTGCACCATCTCCGGGAGCATCTGGTACTTGCCTCTCTCAGAGGCTTAAATGTGCCAGGGCCGAGCCCCGGCACCTCTCTGCTGGGCGATTCATAACCCCAGCATCTCTGGGCTTGCGGCATCAGTTATGAAAGTTAAAAAGTTACTTGGGCCCCAGCACCTAATTAATTGCTTGATCCCCGGCACATATTTCACTACCAATTAAGCACAGGGCAAGATGCAGGGTTATATAGAGCCCTGGTCTGACTCGGTGTGTTAATTCTTACGTTCATGTATTTTCAGGGCAGTGAGCTGGTTGGGAGTTATCCAGCCACTCTCCCCTAGCAATACAGTTATTCCATTATACCCCTCCAGAGTCCCACTGTTGCTTCAGGATGTTTGTCCACATATTTTTAACATTAGCCTTATAATCTAATAGTCTCTCTACCTTTTGGTATCATTTCAGCAAAGACTTAGAAGAATAGCTTGATTTATTCCTTTTTCCTAGGGTTATCACTCTGGCACTTCATTGTTCAGAGAGATAATTAGGAAAAGGCAGACTCAGTTAGAACAAGCATAAGCAGTTTTCCATACTGCTACATTATTTACCTACTCTGCCTTTTCTCATCTGCCAATACTATTCAGCAATTCAAAAGCTATATTGGTTGGAGGAACAGAAGAATGTACTCAGTCTCGTACTGTCTTAAATGGGCTACAGGCCTACCTATTTTGTCACTAGTTAGCATAGTTATTGTGCCCAATTCTCCACTCTTACACCAGTTTTATGCCAGAATAACTATGGACATCCACAGAACACCTTGCCATCACCCAACCACTCAGACACTCACATCTAGGGACGGTTAGCAACATTTCCCCAGATGATCTCAAACTGTCATGTTGATGCCCAAGATGGATGGGTGAAATCCTGGGTCTGTTCAAGTCAAAGTTTTGTCAGAAGCTTCAGTGTGGTCAGGACTTGATCCATGATCTCACACTTTCCTGAAGTGGAACCTATCTGTATTCGGGAAGGGCTCTTAAGCATGAGGTTAAGCATATACTTTCATGTTTTCCTGAATCAGGGCCTTTGGTACTCGAGCAACAAACCATGCAAGGCAGCAGTGTTCAGTGGACTATTCCTGGTGGACAGAGCACTTCCACATCTACAGCACAGTTGTCTACTGCCATGGTGCAACACCTGTCATTCTTCATTCAGCAGCACTTCCTGTGTAGTCGAATACAGGACTCTTCTAGTTTACGGGGAAGGGGGGGTTATTTTTAGACAACCTGCACTGAAAATTAAACACCTTTTTACACCTTGTGCAGCTAACTCATTGTCCCTCTGATATAAATTCAACTGTGGTCAAATGTGCAGGTGATAATACTTAACTGTTATATAGTACTTTTCAATAGGTAGATCTCTACCATTTCACAGCTGGGGCAATGGAGGAACAGAGCAGTAAGTGATTTGCCCAAGGTCATCCACGAACATAGCTGGGAATAAAACCCAGATCTCCTGAGCCCCGAGCCACTGCTCTATCCATTAGGCCACAGTGCCTCAAATCTGCCTTTCAAATTCCTCCTGCTAGAAGAGTAGTACCCTGGGGCTTTGTCATGATTTCACCCATTTCCCTGGGTGAAAGGAGAACAAGGGATGTGGGTTTCCTCTAAACAGGAATTAAGCGTGTGAATGCAAGCGGCTCTTGGGTCTACCACACAGTGGGATTGTGACTTTCCTTTTAAATGCCCCTCTTCTGAGGATCCTGCAAGGTAATTGAAGGTTGCATGTGATAATACAAACACAGTATGAAGTCCAGGGCATTAGCTGCCATCTTTAGTGTGTCCATTACACAGTATTATGTGGCTGTCTCATGACAGTAAGCCATTCCTCCAGAACAAGTAAATCAACTCCTTTGTCTCAAGCTAGGTGTAGGGTCCAAGGCATGGGCAATCATGCCTAGTGGTTAGACCCAGGGTCAGAATCAGGACTGCTCCAAGGTTCGTGGTCAGGAGTCACACTGAGGGTCAGGACTGGAGTCAGACAGATATGCCAAGGGTGGAGCCGCAGTTGTAGAACAGTGCCAGGGTCAAGTCAGAGTCAGGGTCCAGTACAGTAGCAGGACAGAAGTAAACTCAGACAACTTCCTGGGCCTCCTTCAGCTTAAGTAGTGTATCCTGGCCAATTGGTGGGACTGGACAACTGTTCTGATCAGGAGCTTCATGGGTGGAGCCTCTGGTAGGCCACAGTTCTGCTAGTCTCTTTCCCTGCTGGTTCCAGAGACCAGTCAGCTGGTGGGCACCTGGTCGCAGTTTGGGCACCCCTTGGGGACCTGTGGGCCAGGGTCTGAGACCTGAAATCCTTCATGTTGATTTCCTAAAGGGAGACTGATAAGAACGTGCCTCTCCCTGTCTTTGAGATGGCTGAAGATATTCCCATCTCAGAATGTTCAAGAGAGAAAAAAATCTGCTTCAATTTAAACACCAGCCGTGCAACTCAAATTCCGCCAGATAAGAATGTTGGGGGGGAGGGGGGAGTGTCTCTCTCACATTGTTGTCTGAACTGAAGTAAACAGGCTGTTCTTGGCGAACCATTTGGAACACATTTTAAGTGGCGAGGCTTCCAAATGGCTCAGCTTTAAAAAGCCTGCTCAGGAAGAAGCTGAAAGGGCAGCTTGGGAAAGATCGTTTGCTAGCTTCCTTGGGTAGCAATGCTTCATAAATAATGGTTCTGAATGATGCATAAGGCATGACAGGGCTCAGGAACCTCCATCAGCTGAAATTAGAGACTCTCCACGTGTGAGGTTGGGTAAATACTGAGCCATGATGCAGCCATACAAATGCTCCACATGCCTGGGACAAAGTGTGTGATGCTGGTAGATCGGTTGCCAGCTCATGCCAAGGCTCCAAGGCAGCGGTGGGCAAACTAGGCCCACGGGCCACATCCAGCCCATGGGACCATCCTGCCCTGCCCTTGAGCTCCTGGCCGGGGAGGCTAGCTCCTGGTCCCTCCCCTGCTTCCCCCCTACCCTGCAGCCTCAGCTCGCCAAGCTGCCAGCGTTCTGGGCGGTGGGGCTGCGAGCTCCTGCCAGGCAGCGCGGCAGGCTCCGGCCGGGCGGCTGCCAAACATGCTGCTCTGAGTGGCATGGTAAGGGGACGGGGAGTGTGGGGGCTGGATAACGGGCAGAGAGTCCCGGGGGGCAGTCAGGGGACAGGGAGCGGTTGGATGGGGCGGAGGTTTGGGGTGGGGGCGATCAGGGAACGGGGAACAGAGGCAGTTGGATAGGCAGGGGAGTCCCAGGGGGCCTGTCAGGGGGCAGGGGTGTGGATAGGGGTCGGGGCAGTCAGGGGACAGGGAGCGGAGGAAGGGGTTGGATAGGGCAGGCGGGGGGTCCCAGGAGGGGGTGGTCAGGGGACAAGGAGCAGGGAGGGGTTGGATGGGTGGGAGGTTCTGAGGGGGGCAGTCAGGGGGCAGGAATTAGGAGGGGATGGAGGCCAGGTTGTTTGGGGAGGCACAGCCTTCCCTACCCAGCCCTCCATACACTGTTGGAACCCTGATGTGGCCCTCAGGCCAAAAAGTTTGCCCACCCCTGCTCCAAGGTCTCTACTGAACACGGGCGAGTACATAGCTGGAAGCAGCCTGGCTCACCTGTGTGTTACTATTGCTAAAATAGATATTAGGGCTATAAAAACGTGTTGAGTCTTTATGAAATGCTTGTCAGTTGCTGCATGCTTTAAACTGACTTATAGCATCCACAGCCCAGGTTATAGGGTAATATTTAAGTGTTTGCTCTAAGTGTAAATCACCAGCCAGGAGAGAGGCATTAATGTGTGAAATACTAGTTTCCAACAGGAGGTGTTATCTTCTGCCCAACAAAGGAAGGCCCATCAAAACCAGATGAACCATTGTGAAGGAGGAGAGATAGATCTGGGGTTTGAGCACTAGCCTGCTAAACCCAGGGTTGTGAGCTCAATCCTTGAGGGGGCCATTTAGGGATCTGGGGCAAACATTGGGGATTGGTCCTGCTTTGAGCAGGGGGTTGGACTAGATAACTGCCTGAGGTCCTTTCCGACCCTGATATTCTATGAAACATCAAAAGACTGTTGATTGCTCCTCCCACGCCATGAAGAGAAGACATGCAACTGAATTCCTCCCAACAGCTGAATTTGCAACTCAAAGCGAAAAGGAATAAAAAGACCTAACAAGGGAAAACTCTCTTTTCTGCTGCTTGGACTCTGAGGAAACTTCTACGCAGCAGCTCAACACCCACGGCTAATTCTGGTTCACAAGCATGGGCGGTGGGTATCACAGGCCAGGGGAGGCTAAGCCTCTCCCCTAACCCACGCCATGGCCCCTGCCCACAGCCCAGCCCGTGGCCCATCTCAGCTTCACCTCTACCCTCTCCCCCCAAAGCTGGCGGGGGCTCAGCTCGGGCTGGTGGCCTGGAGCTAGGGCTCAGTTGCCAGTCCACTTCAGCCAGTGGCGGCCCAGGGAGCAGCCCAGCACTCGGATCAGCCCAGCGCCCCAGGGAAGTTTGTCCAGGGCTCCTCCGGCTGCAGTGGGGGCAGGCGCTTGGGGCTCTGGTGGGTGAGGGGGAGCAGAAGGGGCGGGGCCGGGGCATTCATGCACCGCCTATGCTTGTGGGGCTGTTTCACTGCTTTGTAGATGTCTGGGCTTGGGCTGGAGCCCAGGCTCTAGGATCTTGTGAGGTGGGAGGGTCCCAGAGCTCAGGTTTCAGCCCGAGCCTGGAAGTCTACCCAACAATGAAACAGCACGGCAGCCCAAGCCGGAGCTGGCTGACAGGGACCAGCCACAAGGTTTTCTTTGCTATGTAGACATAACCTGAGGGGCAAAGATTACTAAACATACGCAAAAGTCCCCAGTGCTTGGCCTGGGTTAGCCCTAAAGGCCATATACAGCTTGCTTATTATAGAAGCTTTTATTCTCTTTTGAGATTTAAGACTGGAACTCATGTGTGCGCACATACGTTTACCTGCTTTAACTTTTAAATAATTCTCTTTCCTTTTCCTATATACAGATGTTATTTATTACAGACATTATTATTGTATTATATATTAATTATATTCTATTGTATTGGCTACAAGCTTCTTTGGTGTGAGATCTAAGGTGTAATCAACCTGGCATAAATGACTGGTCCCCTGGGACTGGAAGTAACCTGAATATTGCTGCGATTTTTGGTGTAAGGTACCATCACAAAGGCAAGCTTGCCTAGGTGACAAGACAGATCAGAGTACCCAAGGCAACTGACTGTGACTCCATGGTTAGGCTGGTATAGTGCTTGGAGGTGCTCACACTCGATACTTGGTTGGCTGTAAATTCTATATTTAGGTTTCATCAATCTGGGGTTTGTGGCCTGCTTCTGAACAGTCTGCCCTCATGCTCTAGAGCCACTGCAGGACAGTTTGATAGAGGGCGTCCTTAAGAAGGATCTGTGTGGAAACTGAGCCTCTGAAGAGCTCATCTGATTATTACAGGACAGCAAAGCCTGGATAGGGCTTGTTCTGGTTATGAGAATTGGTGTAAACTAGAGGCATGTGGAAACTGGTCTGAGAATATTTGGGCAACTCTGAACATAGGGTTAGTAAGAGGCTCTTCTGTGACTCTGTCAAGGTACCTCTGAACTTTGCAAAGTTGCCTTCTTGATTTACTCAATTCTGGGAAGTTTTACCTTTGAAAAGGGACATCATATGCTTAGAAGGTGGTGACTGGCTCATATTCCAGTGTCAGATCTCAAAGGGCCAGATTCTGATTCCCCTTACTGAGGCTCAATAGTACCTCCACAAACAGTCCCACTAAAGCTAAGGAGTTTACTTGTGGAGGAAGGTGTTGCACAACATGAATAAGGGCAACAAAATGTGCCCCCTAAGTGGAAAATGTGGCTGAAGTACAAATAGCTGGAACCCACCAAACTGACACTGTGATGCCCGATTACAAGAATAAATTAAAAAAAAACAAAAAACCACCACATAGGAAGGACTTTTTAAAACTAATACAGGATCTCCAGATGTTCATGTCAGGGTCTTTTTAAAAAGTGGACGTTAAAGATGTATTGTTTTTCCTTTGAAAGTGAGCTCAACCAAGCAGTAAGTTACAAGGAGGGAGATACTGGATTTGCTGCAAATGATTTGGGGAGAATGAAACAGGCAAGTAAGACAACTCACCAGCCAGGAATGCTGTGGCTGTCATTGCAGCCAATTCAATAATGTTAACTGGGATCTTTGAAGGAGAGAGTTAGATGCTCCATTTTCTTGGGCTGTTTTGTAAGTGACACCCATTATAACCACCTCATCTCTTCAGCACCAACATATTAAGTAGCCATTCGTTACCACCAGAGGTTACACAATCTACAGATATGAGTTCTTGACCTCTAGGCTGGTCGAGGGTAAAGTTTTACTGTGTTTGGATTAAGCCGGATCATCTGCAGAAGGCTTTGTTGTCATATCAGTGCAGTAATAACCATGTAACTGATCTCTCTGGCAAGGAAACCATCTGCTGAGTGACGGGTGGTAGAAGGTGAAGGCCGACAGAGACGAGTCTTTGCCCTATGCTGCTATGTTGGCAGCCCAGGATGTTTCCCAGCGGTGCAAGGAGCTGGGCCTCACTGCCCTTCACATCAAGCTGCAAGCTACAGGTGGAAATAGGACCAAGACTCCTGGACCTGGTGCCCAGTCAGCCCTCAGAGCTCTAGCTTGTTCCGGAATGAAGATTGGGCACATTGAGGATGTCACCCCCATCTCCTCTGACAGCACTCGCAGAAAGGGTGGTCGCCGGAGCTGTCTGTAAACCATGGCTGACTTTTGTTTCATCATTAAATCTCTCAAAGCAAAAGAAAAAAAAAAAAAAAAAACCCAAAACACAACAACAAAATACACAATACCCTGGAAATAGTCAAGCTTATTTCTCACACAGTCAATATTTGCCTCACACAAATTGAAACTGGTTACAGTAAAGCGTTCCCTCAGATGCTACTAATTTTGAATTGCTTCTATATGCCAGGTAATGTTGGGTACCCATCTTCCACACTGTGTAATGTGAGCTTCAATGAGGTTCTGTGCACAAGATAGATAATGCAACACCTGCACCCTGGCCAAAGAGAGTCAGGACCAGATGAATTATCTCATAAGAGCATCTCATAAGATGAAACAGAGCAAGATGGAGAAAATTGCTTTCTTCCATTGCCTTACAATGAAGGGTGATTCATAAAGCATCAAGCTAACCAGAGAAGTCACATGCTCAGTGAATATCACGCTTTCCTGGGATGAATGTGACTGTCACCAGGAAACAAAGTCAGGTAGCACACTGGAGCCTGTCTACTAAGCAGCAGTGTAACACATAAGCACATCACGTCAGTACTCCACTGGTTACGTATTCCTATCTACAAGGTGTCTAACAGGCTGGATTGGAGCTACCTCCAAGACTGCTTCTGGATCCATGACCCTCCAAGACAGCTATGCCCCCCAGCAATCCTTCAGCTAAACTAACCTGCGAGTATGACTGTTGAGTGCAAGGGTCAGAGCATTTTTTGAGGCAGGTCCCCAGCAGGGGACATATTCCCAAAGGAGATCAGTTGGAGTTTAACCCTGACCACATTCTGGTTTAAATGCAAGACCCGCCACCTTGGAAAGGCCTTTACATAATAATGGCATCTTCTCAAGACCCAGCCACTATTGTGGCAAAGAAACTGAAGGCAAGAAAGGAAGAAATAAAATGAAAAAGCAAAGACACCCTAGTATGCACATTGAGAACAAAGGGGGCTGTGAGATCATTGCTGTGAGTGCCGTCTTTGGGACCACGCACAGCAAAGCACATAAGCCTGTGTTTTTAAGCCCATCTCAATTCCGTAAAGCAGTTCAAATTCTGCTTACTGTTAGTCATGTTAAATCCCATTGAAGGAAAGGGGATTTAAACATGTTTAAAGTTATTTTTGAATGGTATATGAGGTGTGACAGGGATACTGTCTTGAATCGGGGCCTAGTTGTTCTGCACTTACTAAAGAGATAGGCACCTTAATTTAAAAAGAACGAAAAGCAATGTCCCCTCCCCTCCCCCCACTCCAACACACACAAACAGTTTGACAGAACCTCCTCATTCGGGCAGGCATCAGGCAAACATTTCCTGGTTTGCCTAGGATAGAAAGTCCATGCCAGTTGGAGATGTTATTACTTGTAGCCCTATCTGGGATCCTGATCTGATTTAACAAGACTTTGGCTAATGAGCATTATGTCTCAAAACTCTGAGGATAGTGTTTCATGGGATCCAGGAGTCAAGGCAGTCCACTGATTTGTCATAACTACAGTTGGATTTTAAAGGCTTTTTACTACCTCTCTGCATCTCATTAAGTGTGTGTCTCGGCTGTGCCCCGTTAAGTGATTTCTGATAGGGATGGGTAAATTTTAACCTGCACCTCAACCCCCACCTAACACACAGGCCGGCATTTGAGCCCCTTCCGTGCATGGGCCACCTCTACATCGGCAAAGGGACATGAAAGACACATTCAAGTGCTTTTGTTATTCAGAAATGAACAACGAAGAACCTGCTATTGCTATTCCATTTAAGTCAGATAGATAATCGCCCTTCAGTGGGAGTACAACTGAGGCCAAAGGGAGGAAGATCTCTCCTTTCAAAACAAAATAGGCCAAGTCTTCTTAAGAAAGCCGGGGATGTGGGCAAGCAAAGAGGAGAAGACCAGCAGTAAATTAATAAGAAAATGTAATTAATTGCCCTTCCCAGGAAAGAACTGGCCCTTCTTGGTCAGGTAGTTGGCTGGCTAAGGATATTCTGATACATGTTCTAATTTGGAGAATATTGTTATTTCATTGCATCTTATCAACCCATTATGAGCTGTTCCACCAATACAGATGCCAGTCACCCACACTAACCTTCCAAGACTAATATTTGATCTTAATATTTAACCGGGGGGAGGAGGGGAGAACGGGACGATGACTTACACCTGCCCAGTAAATCTCACTTTCATATGAGGGAACTTCGCTTGTTCTCAGTTTCCAAAACCCCCATAGTCTCTATTTTACAATATGGACTAATGAGCTGAGACGTTTCCAATTTAGAAGACTGGAAGAGAGCTGCCCGACACACTAACTTTCAGAGGTTCTCTCACTATAACTCCCGAAGATCCCAGCTTCCATCCTCAACCAATTCATTTCCGAGCTGAAATTTGGAGGAGAATTTGATGGCCCCTATGGAGCACAAGGACCAGGCTGCCCCTTCTGTTTAATCCTACTTTTGTCTCCCACTGCATGCAATATTAAAATAAGGAGATATGAATGAACATGAACACCTCCTTTGAAATAAGTGAGCCATAGTGTCTGTGACAGATGCCATGGAGATACGGACTATGCAAAAACTATTGTATCAATCTCACATGTGTTATATGGATCCTTATGGTCTAGAGTGTGTATTCCAGCTCAGAGGGGAAGTTACAGGATTCCCTACAGGAACCAAAATCATTGGGGGCTGGGAAGGCAAACGAGTGATTAAGACAAATCTCTAACCAGGTAACAAGTCTGAAGAAGCCCCATCTCCGAAGGAAGTTGCAAAATCTGGTTTGACTTGATTAAAGAGGTCTAGCAAACAAAGAACTGGAAACTATATAAACTGACCATACTGATGTAGGGAGAGGACACACACACACACTTCCCCAAGAACTGAACAACATGAGACTGACCAGAAAGGTAGGCCTTACATGAGGGCCAGAAAGACTTTGAAACCTGACAGGGTATCCAGGTGGCAGATGGGTAACATCTGGTAAACCAGACAGGCATATGAATAGTTTATTGTTTTTAAGACACATTTTCTCTGTAATGCTTTTGTTCTAAGTAACTACTCTGCTTTAGCAATAGGCTTGGAAGGATTAGATTTTTAATCAGTAAATGTCAATAAATATCCATTTCACTGTACACACACAAACTGATGACAAAATATTTGTCGATAATCAAAATGTACAAAAAGCATTTTTCTTTCTTTGCCTGCTTGAGAAATTTAGAGTTTGAATTAAGACTATTTAATTTGTATATTTTGCCGTGTGAAGCTGACAATTTGTGTGGTAACAATTATAAAGCTTTAACTTTTTGAATTTCAACCTCAACTGTCACTAAATAAATTACTGTCAGACTTCCTCATTGCCTCACGTCCCAGAAGTTCCCTCAACCATGAAAATTTAAAGTGAATAAAAATTGGAAACTCATACATTTAAAGCCCATGATTTTGCACATCTTGAAATTCTAACTGATAAAAATTAAAAAGGGGCTTAAAAGCACAGATATTTTCCATCAAAGTTATATATAAAAAAAAAAAAATCACATTCTGCCAAGCCTATTTATGAAGGCTGGCTGGTCACTAGTTAGTCCTGTCATTGCCCTGAGAGAACAAAATGGATCTGTTGAACTGAAGTCAGACTTGCTGAGGCAATCACACTGAAGGAGTCTGCTGCTTAAGTCTCAAGTCTGGAGAGAGTGGATAGCAACAGTCTGCCCCTAAGAAGCTAAGTGGGCTTCCCTCAAGCAGGCCAGGAAGGGTTCATAAGGGAAGTTATCTCAAGAACTGTGACAGCTTCAATCAACGCTAAAAAACAGAGTTAAGGAACATTTGCACAGAAGCAGAGATACAGTAGCTAGGTGTCATTCTGTGCCACAGTGCAGCCCATGGTATCTGGTAGTATATGTCCTGGTGTTCAACATACCTGCGCTGAGGGGGAAGATAAATATTCTGGCTCTTAGCAGTAATTGCCAATAAAGGAAGTCAATGAATTGAAATTATAGTGGTTTTGTGATGTGGGGCAGCACTGTGTGACTGTCATAAGTTGTTTATCCCCCCCACACTTCTTTCTCTCTGTAAAAGGAGCTAATTTCTGCTTAAAAGATATTCTGTACTAAGAGTACATTGTTTTTGCCAAAATGGCACCAATTCACAACAAAAATGCGACAAAGCCTGAATTATGAGCAATTTCCTATTTCATTATGAATACTTTGCACATCCCTAATGTGGATATATTTCTACTTTTAAAGAAAAAAGAGTGAGATCGTGTGATGGGGCACTCACCTATTGAGCGTCTTCTAGTAGCTAGGTGTGTACTGTAGCCCTTTTCTTGTCTCTGGTGCCCCCTGTAGGTTGTCCGCTGACCTTGGTGGGTCTTCCATGGCTTGGCCAGAGGGTCACACCAAAGTTCAAATGAACCCCTGACAGGGTAGTAAAGAATCCAATAAACGAACAGTCCCATTGCCTTCACTAGGGTCTTCAGCCTGGCTCTGGGCCCTTTGAATGTAATCCTTTGTTCAGGCTCTCAAATAAGCCCAGTCCCATTCTTGGGGTTTATCCCACTGTGGCCATGGATCCCGCCCACTACTTGAGGCTCTAAACCAGAGACCCTACACACAACCGCCACATGCTGCTCAATTTCAGTTCCTTGCTGCTTCTTCCCACCTAGCCCCTTTTAGCATCACCCTTAGCTCAAGGTTAAGATTCTTAGGTCCTCTGGCTCTCTCCCTGCAAGCCCAGTTTAAGCAAATGCAGCCAGAAAGACTCTGCTTAGCCCACAAGCACCTTTGGCCAGAGAGAAGCACTCTGCCCTCACACTGAACTGACTTGCTAAGGCCCCGCAGCTCCTTTTATCTGAGCCTGCTGCACCGTGATTGGCTGCTTCCATGAGGCCTCTCTAGGCAGGCCTAGAGGACCCACCTTTGCTGCTCCTTTCCTGTCACTTCACTGCTTCCTGGGAGTGGGTGTAGTAGGACTGTAGAGCCTCCTGTAGGGAGCCACAACAGCCAGCTACACCCCCTCACAGCCCACAGCTCATTTAGAGAGGCTGCGAAACAGCTATCAGCCAATTACAGCTTGTAGTGCCTATCCACCCAGGGTGAATTCAGTGAGAACAGAGATGAAAGCCCCTACATTTTATTAACCTTTCCATGCACTGCCTGGTGCTCCCTTTTCACATCTGATAGGAACTTTCTTCTTGCAAGGATGAGGGAAGACCTTCTTTTCTTCTCCCTAAAGCTCTCAGGGCCTGATTCCATAGCCCTGCATCTTGTGTAGTTTTACACGAATGCAACATGAAGGCTTTATAACCATTCTGTTTTGGTAGTTTTTCATACACCCTTTGCACTCCCTTTGGAAAGGGCTCCAGCAGGTGCAGGGTAATAGAGGATCAGAGCCTCACTAATCTTTTTGAGGGCCCCCTTCTCCTTCCACTAGATTTACAGGGTGTAACCTATCTTCAGTGGAGTTACTCCTGATCTTACAGTCCTGTAATTTAGAAGAAAATCAGGCTCTCTTAGATAGCTATGCCTTCTTAAGCGTGGAGGCCTTACCCTGAACAACAGCTTGAGTGGTTCGTTACCCGGTGTGCTACACCCAATAATCACAACGGGGTGGAGAAGCAGAAAAGTTTATTTGAAGCTTCAAATAGGTACAGGGAGATTTGAATCTCAAATCCTGTACACAGAGCAGGAAGTTACACAGACTTTTATACATCCTTTTTCCCAGCATACTTATCCAATAGCAAGCTGCCCCAAGTATCCATATAGCCAGCCAATCCAGTTCCCAGCTAGTTCCCTGGTTCTCTGTATCATCTGTTAAAGTATACATAAAGCTGCTTTATTCAGCATTGTTCTTTCATATCTGCCCTGTGTGGCCTTGCTTAGTTTCAGGCAGTCTGACTCTGCAGCATATTGTTGCAGATTCTCAGCATAACTGCTGCGTGTGCCTCCAGGCGGGGGGGGGGGGGGGGGGGGCAAGGACACTTAGGCCTAGTACGCAGAGTGCCTCCAGGCGGGACGGGGGGCCAAGGACACCTGGGCCTAGTGCGAGGGGGCTTCATCGACACTCATGGTCTTCCATCCCCTCGAGTTACCTAGAGGCCATGCCCCAGTGTCCCCAACACATACATCATATCCACATATCCCATCTGCCACTGCCTGGAAGTGCACAGGGACTTATCTGCCAGAACAAGTCATCCTGTCATGGGATTATAGCGTTTCACTCCCCCGACCCTCAAATCTTTTATCCAAGAGATGCAAAGCCCCGAGAAATTATTTTCTGGAAGACACCTAATCCCTAGAGTGGTTTGAATTGCATATACTCCCCAACAATCATTTTCATATGGATATCAGAATGCTGTGGTAAACCCTTCCTTCTGCCCTTGGGGATATTCCAATGTTCATCCGCTTACAAGGCCTAAAAATTGGGGGATTATCGGTGCTTCAAGTTTGTTCCTCATTTGTACTCCAGACCAGAGAGAAACAGAAGGAGCGTGCCAAAGAGGAAGCCTGGTTTATGTATAAGCTTTATGTTTACATTGTAAACTTGGCGGGTAAGGACTCTGTCTTCCTCTGTCCTTAAAATCCCACACCATGTAGTACAACAGCATAGCACGCACTGCACTCTAGTATCTTCTGCCATCCTCTCGGCTCTGTATCCGTCCTCTACTGCCCTTCTGCCAGGTCAGCCACTCCAGCCCTTCCAAATGGAGTGCCCCCTGCTCTTCCTCATGGGAACGCCCTAGCCACTCTGCTGGGAGTTCACCCCCACCAGGGGAGCATCCCTTATTCTCTCTGGACCTCTCCCTGTTTCCCTGGCTCCAGCACAGAGAAATCAGGGGTAAGCCCTTCAACTGTTCTCCTGCCTCCAGCCCTCACTGGCCATGTCTCTTTGGCTCAGCAAGTTCAGCAGGCTAGCCCCTCCCCTGGCTTCCTAACACTTCTCTCCCCCACAACAGAGAGCTTTCTGCAGCTTTCCACAGGCACTTCCTATAGTCTTTTGACTCCCAGGCAGCTCTCTCCAGCCCCTTTTCCTGTCTGAGGCTCCCCACCCTCAGGCACTCTCCCATTCTCATGGACCAAGTGCCCTCTCTGAAAACCCACATAGGAATAAGGTTGTCACCTGTTCAGATTTTCCCAGGATCATCCCTTTTTTGAGGTAGCTGTCCTGGGAAATCTGTAAGTCCCTTTTTTGGTGGTGGCCCCTCAGTGGTGGCAGCTCTAGTTAGGAAGGAGCCAATGAATCAGAGATGCAGTGACCTCTTTCCTCTTACAGGGCCAGTGTCACCCTGTGACAAGATCCTTCTGCCCCTCTTGGGCCAGTCCTCAGACCCACCCCAAACTCAATCGTTGTTGTGCCAGGGCTTTTACACCAGTTTCCTGGGGGTGGGTAGGTAGGGGAACCCAGACCCACCCTCTGCTCCGGATTCCAGCCCAGAGGCCCTGCATTAAGCAGCAATGTTCTGCTCCTTTAGATGTACTGCTATTTTCCTAGGCCACTTCCTACCTCCAAGCCACTCCTTGTACTATTTCCCTGTTGACCTGTAGTTAATGCAGCCTCTGCTCTGGTTCTCAGGCCTCTTCCTAGGTCCTCTCTGCTCCTTGTTCTTCTCCTGAAAGGTCAGCCCAGGTTCTGCCTCTTGTCTGGGTCTTGCCCCTTTCCCAGGGACTACCTCTATCCCTCTGGCCTAGCCCTTCTTACAGAGGGACAAAGAAAGAAAACACTACTAACCTCTTCTCACATAAGCCCCCTATGTTCTCATCTCTCTGTGTGTAGTTCTCCCTGACTTTCCACAGCTGGGATCACTAATTTTAACTGAGTCCAGATCAGGATCAGCTGGGGAGGTTAATGGCTAGATCACAGGCAAGGCTCAGCTCTACTTCCCTTAAAGGGCCAGCTGGTGTGTGACACACACCCAATCTGCTCCCCCACACCACCCACCACCCCCAAAAAGCAACCAACACAAATAAAATAAGTAAATAAATACCTGAAATGAACAAATCAACCAACGCAAACAAACCAAAAATAGCAAAAGCCACATATTTACTCCCAAAAGGGTGAAATGCCAGGCACTCCATGAGGTCCACAAGGGGCTTCCCTGGTGCTCTAGATTTTACAATGAAGACACTCAGATGCTGCAGTGGTGGGCAGCTGTATAATACCCCGAGAGAGAGATCTCATTATAAAAGAAGGAGACAGCCACAAGTAGTGGGCCTCAAAAGGCTTTAGTAGTATTTATCCAAGTGGCAATCAGACTGTTAGCCCAAAAACTTAGAGGAATCTTTTTTAAAAACTTCCTAAGCTCAAGAATAGCTATTCTCCGTGACCATGAGAAAGTATGTATGTATAATGTAAAATGTGTAAACTAAAATGAGGTCTCGGCCTTTTCTCCTTAACAATTATCACTGGACTAAAGTTTCACTCAAAATTTGGCAGCTTATTCAAATCTTATCTGCGTCTTGGGCCTGCAACATTTATCCTGAAATCTCACAAGAGGCTTTCCAGACCTAATTATTTCTATCCAATCTCTTAATAGCAGAGGGAAAGGCAGCATTCTATACCTCCTGTTAGGGGCTTATTCCTTCACCCACTCACTTCCCTGGTCCTTCTCGCATGAACAGAGAGCAACAATACCCGAAGTCCAAAGGTGCAAACAATTCAAAGTTTATTGGGGTGAACTTCCAGCAAGCATGATTCCAGTTTCCTTCGTTAGTGTCCCCCTTCCCAGCTACGACACCCCAGAGCCTTACCTGTGTCCCTGCTCCCGTTCCCCCCTAGCAAAACATGATTCCAATTTCCCCCCTTACTTCCTGATTGACTGCAGACTATACAGTAAAACTTGAGTTCTGTTTAGCTATACCTTAACCAATCATTTTACTGAAATTTAACTAACCAATCCTAACATATTGTAACATGATTATTTAACCAATTATATCCCACCACCTTAATTAGTTTAGACCCAGCAAAATTAATTATACAGCAGACAGCAAACAATCACAGAACCAGACAGAGATTATACAGACAAACAATAGGGAAATGGGGACTACAATGATAGAACAACACAGAAATGAGGATTTCACACCACGGCTATTGATAAGTGAGTTCTTGCCAGACAGGATGCTATCAGACTAAGTTTCCTTTTACATCTTCTAGGCACTTCCCTTTCTCTGGAGGCAATAGGCATTATCAGGACAGGATTGTATTCCTAACAGCCCAATAGCACCTTCTTTCAGTGTGACTAGGTTAGAATGTGAGGAGGTGACCGTTCGCTTCCAGCTTATGGCTGCCTCTGCTGCTTAGCCAAAGGCCTGAGCCTAAGAACAGGGCCTCAGACTGTCACAGTGAGAAAAGGCCTTATACAGTCAGACAGTGATTTTGATTCTTTCTTTTATACCTCTAGAACTAGCTAAGTGATAAGAATACACCTATATTAGAGTATAGGCCTTTACAGACAGGCCTGAATATCTATATCCTAACACCTCCCACATATTATTTTTGCTTCATTTTACAATAGGATCCCCGTGGGCTATATTACCCGTACTTTCTGCCTTTTATGCTTATAATACATTTAGTAAGAGGGACAATCTTTGAGAGACATTGAAAAGGTATTTATTGCAATTTACACCGTATTTACGTGGTGTGGCCAGCACTCATGTTTGGCATTTAATAACTGGGTAAATGAGATGTATCTATTTTCCTCCAAACACCTGCCTTATTGCTTACAAATCTACTAAGAATTAACGAGTCTTTATCGGATTGTTTCTGGGGCTGTATTCCATTGCTCTGTTATATGGGGTTCTATACATGATAGGTAGGGACATTTATTCTTTAGGGTTTTATGTTGTATTAATTATCCAGAAAAAAACAGATGACACTGAAGGTTAAGGCTTGGTTTGCATTTTCAACAAAGAAAACCAGATTGCCCATATCTAGTAACAGTGTTGCCCTACAGTCCAATTTAATAACATTTGCTGCCAACTCAGTTGAACATAAGGGACTACGAAGACCCCAGCTAAGATGCTGGCATTTTCCATCCTGCCAGCCCAAGGAGTGAGTGGGAGGATGTATATACCTTACAGCTGCCACATCCAAAGTAAATTCAACCTCCTTCATAGCCCCTCTCCTTCCAGGCTGCATCTGCGCTGATGTTATTTCACACAGCAATCGGTGGCCACAAAATCACCTTGTGAATATCAAAGGAGACGGTGCTGCATATTTTTCTCAAGGAATGCAAAATACTGCAGAACAGCCGAAAAGGAAAATCCAAGATAGGACTGTGAGGTTGTGGCTTGGAAACTTGGAATCTTACTTGTGGTTAATGTCCATTGCCAATGTTTCCAGACCTGTGAGGATGATATTTTTGGTTTGAATTCTTCTCAAATCCCTAGATGTAGCAGGCAATACACCAAGGCTTAGAAATAAACTAAGGGCTAGTGGAACATTTAGGGCCATATACTGCTCTTCATCAGCAGTGGAGCTCCCAGTAATATTAATGGTAGCTACATGTGTAACCTACTGGAAAGTGAGTTATAGGTCCCCCTCTGTGCCAATACACAGAGAACAGGACAGCACTTTGACCCTTTAGCTCAAGCTGTAGCAGCTCATGTGTTAAGGTCTAGAGTTTCCTGGGTCAGTGTGTTGGCCAAGAGACAGTCGTCACGCATGTTGGAAGCAGTATGTACAGTCCTTAGTCTTGGTAAACCATTCTATCAGGGAGATCCTCATGGAATATCTAACAGTTAAATTTAGTTCTTAGTAGCGTGGTATTGGGGTGTAGGTCAATGTATGAGACCAGCATCCCTGAATGAAGCACTGATGTATTCTAGAAAAAGCTCAAGGCCCAGGAAAATTAATCAAGGACATTCTTGCTTGTCATACTGAATCAATTGCACTCAGGATCTGACAAAAGCAGAATCACCTACTGAATATTATTTGCCAACTTTAAAATATTCTTCTTAGATGTACCATGTTTCTGAATTATTTCAGAGGAGATTCTTTCCCCCCACCTATCCCTCCCATTTAAAAATATTTACACCAGGGAAAAAATATGGTCCAAATTCACTGCTGGCATAAGTCCATTGCAGTCAATGGAGTTATGATACCAACAGAGAATGTGTATACTAATTTCCTGACAAGGCTGAAATTAAAGTGCCTAAGAGGAGAAAAAATGTAAGAGATTATCAGATCAAGGTGTGACTATTAAAGATGTTCTAACCTGACAGAACTGTGCTACTTTGATGCCTCACAAGCCCACTTCCTGGCTTTGTTCTCATCACCTTGCATACCTTAGAGCATCATGCCTCTCCAAATCCTGCCCCCTTCTCGCTCTGGGGTGCTGACAGCTATTGTTTTGTATATCTGTGTCCATTTTGCAGCTATGGGTTGCCTTCGTCGATGTTCAGGATTTGCCGCTATTTAAGATGTGTGTAAGGCTTCCTGGAATTCTGCAAGCATGGCCAAAGGAAGAAGCAAGGCAGCTAACGCAGACAGGCTTTTTTAAAGTGCTTCCAAATCAGCATTGGATCCAGCTGAAATGCCTTATTCCTCAGCTCCGGTGCCATTGGAGACCAAAAGGTGCAGCCTTGGAGGAACAGAAACTAATAAGCTGGAAACCTCTTCTGCAGCCTCTCCCTATCTTTAAATGCTACAGTGAAACTGCACCTATTCAGGCTATTTTTTCAAGGTCATTTCACGGCGATTGATAATAGCAGGAAAGCAAGGAGGAAGCTTTGGATGAAAACTAGGCCCTTTAGGATGATGCTTCTCCTGAAGAAAATAGCAGAGCTGAAAATGAGCAGAAGAGTCTGTTAGATTAGCACCCTCACCCACTGCAGTTCTTTATCTTCCCCATCGGCCTGAGGTCTTTCCATGGTTGTCTGCGATCACTATTAACTAAAAGACCCATTGGCCTCAGCATCATAATTGTGCACAGCTGCAGTTATATCCCCAGCCTACTTCACACATTGATGCGACCAGCCTCTTACATCTGGCCTTACTCTTCTGTTGGTGCCTCGCACCACTGAGGGTTAACCGGAGGAGCAACGTCTAGTTGAATGTTAATACGAGCATGAGAAAACAATTCTTCCAGCATAGCAACAAGAGTGTGCTCACAATTGTTTTTTTTAAAAAAAATTGATTATGTTTTTGTATACTAAGAAATGGATTAAAAAGTAATGAGTGAATAATTTGGTTGGCAAACTGGTTCTGTCTGAACTGCATTAAGCATTTCAACTACGTTTCTCATCTGAGACAGAGACATGATTTCCCTAGATGTTGGAAAACTGCACAGCAGTTCCAATGGAAAGTTTCAATTGAGGAATGATTCCCTGAAGAAGCTTATGTTGTGATTATGGCAGTTGTTTGGAGCCGCAGTGATATGAGGTCATATGGACTGAGTTTGGTGTTGAAGTGTTTAGAATCATCTTCCTTTGGAAATCTGCTAATTATAGCACATTAAATATTAAAACAACATTTTAAGCAACGTTATCAAGAATAAACCCTACTGTTGTGGTTCATAGCATTGTATTAATCATTATTCACAAGTATTCCAACATCCACCAGACATTTGTGAACACATTCATGCATCTGGAGAGGGTCACAATGTTTAACACAAATGTTATTCATCCAAAATGTGTTACCCCGGAGATTCTCTTCATGCCAGGTAGCAGTGAATCCATGTAACATACAGAAACCACAGCCATTAGTGAGGCTCCAACCCAAAACCCTCAGTCTCTCCCTCTCGGGCTGAAAGAGGAACTGTGAGATGGAAATAAGTAACAGGCTCTTCTCTCGTAACCAGGATGCAGCCACGGCAGAGAGAGACAGCCTCGCACCCTGATCTTATGCAAAGCGCTTGTCTGCACTACGAAAGTAGGTCAACATAAGCCACCTTGTGTTGACCTAGTTGTGCATGTGTCTACACTTAAATTTGTCTCCCACTGATGTCAGTGTCCCATTATGCTGTCATAGTAACAACACCACCCCGAGCACTGTTGATCCATGGTCAACGTACTGAAATCGACACAGCATGAGTATAAACACTGCAGTACCTATGTTGACCCTAACAAGCCTCCAGCAGCTGTTCCACAATGCCAGGCAGTGACTGCTCTTGTCACAATTGTGAATTCCACTGCCCAGAAGTCATGGAGACTGGAACTCCCCCCCCCCCCCCATCCTGCTGCTGTTGAGGCCTTGAGGCGTTCCCCACACACACGCTGTGGAACATCTGACCCAGATAAGGAGGAGAAAGAAAAGGACCCAGCCATGGGCATCGTGACCTGTTCAGTGAGATCATGCAAGCTAGTACTACCTCCGACTGTGAACAGAGGGCCTGGAAGATGAATATTGCAGACTGTATAATGAGAAGGAAAACATGGACAGGAGAAAGGCCCATGAGTCCCATCAGGAAAAGGAGAAGGAGGTGCACCAGGACGCAATGGGGCTTCTCTAGCAGCAAACACAGATGCTGCACTCTAGTGGACCTACAGGTTCAACAATCACAGGCTTGCCTCCCTTTGTAGTCCATGGCAAACTCCAATATAGCACCTCCCTACACCCTCCACAATATTCTACATGGCATCAGGGGCTGCATCCCTCCCCTACCCCTCCACAGCAGGGAATATAAAGGACAACATCAGCTTCATATACACTGACCCGTGACAGCCACGGTTGATGTCTGTGTAGCTGAAATGGGCATGAATGAAACCTTTCCCCTTCCGAAACTCTGTTCCTGAAATGTATTAAGTTTGCAGTGTATTTACTTTTAATTTACACAGAATTGTCTGAAGTGTTTCCATCACTCCATAAAATTCTATTGTTTGGAAAACAACTCATCTGTGTCGATTCCCAGCATATGCTGCAGAATGCCTAGTGGTAGCGAAAGCACCCACTTGTTATTGTACGATGTGACAACTCACAGGATCAGTGACAAAGAGAGTTTACTAATTATAAACGTACAGCAAGCACCACAAAATTAACCAGTGCCGTGACAGGGTTAGAGTCACCGATGTACCCAAGACCCACTCAATTCCTAACAGGTCACCAAACTGGGGGGGTAGTCAAAGGAGAGCACAATACACCACAACACAGTCCTGTGGCTCACTGTTAAAGTGCTCTTTAAAAGCCATATAGCTCCATATTGAGCTCTTCTAGTAGCCTTTGTGTCTGGCCGTTCCAACTCGGCAGACAGCCGTTCCACCCCACCGGCAACTTTTCCCATTTTGCTTCACAGGTTTTACGAAGGACAGAGCAAGCAGCTATATCCACTGGGATATTTTTCTCACTGAGAGCGAATCTTGTGAGTAAACAGTGCCAGTGTCCCTTCAATCTACTAAAAGCACATTGAATGAGTATTCTGCACCTGCTGAGCCAGTAGCTGAATCTTTCCTTGGTATTGTCAAGGTGGCCAGTGGACAGCTTCATGAGCCAGGGGAAGAAGGGGTAGGCTGGGTCCCCCAGGATCACTACTGGCTTTCTACATTGCCAATGGTAATCCACCACCAGTTGGAAAAGTTTCTGCTTCTAACTTTCTGAACAGTCGCATGCTCTTAAAGATGTGTGTGTCATGCACTTTCCCTGACCAGCCAACACTGATGTCAGTGAAGCATCCCCAGTGACCCACCAGCACTTTCATAACCACAGAAAAATAGCCCTTTCTGTTGATGTATTCTCCCTTCCCCAAAATCAGTCCTCCTGCCCAGGCAGGATCTCCTAGGACAGGCTGCTCTCAGAGCTCCCCCTCGCCGTCCTGGTCCTGTGACACCACAGGGGAGTCTCATCCTTTTAAAGTAGTGGGGCCAGTCATAAAGACCTTCAGTTTAGTCAAACAGCTCCCTCCTCCAGCCCCAGGCCACAGACTCCACCCCCCCCCACCCCCCACCCCCCCGCTCCAGGAGAGAGAGGGATTAGAAGCCAGGAATCCAGGCTTTTCCTGGGAAAATACTGCCCAGCTTAGATTCAGAAGGTCCCATTCATATGAAGCACAGGGCACCTCTGTTCCCATTCATTTCAGTGGGGTTGTGGGTGCTCAGCAGCTCGCGGTCTGCCCCCATCCCCCAGGGATTCTTCGCTGGAAAATAGTCTCCTACAAGGGCAAGGATGGGAGCCCCATTACTGGGATGTTTCCAAACACACTGGAGATGACTCTGGAGAAGACCCTGCAGGGAACCAGGACCAGGGAGCTGTGTCTGGAATCAAGTCTCAGTTGTGGGAGATTCTGCCTCCATGTCTTCCCTCCCTAGACAGAAAGGGGAAGTTACTAAGGAAACACTAAATGCCACTCACACCCTCCAGACGATGGAGTGCTGGTGGCGGATGTTCAGCGTGCCTGTCCCTCACACTCCTCCTCGCTCTTCAGTACCACTGAGGGCTGGAGAGGGTAGTGCACTGGCATGTTACACCCTCTGCCTGCAAGGTGGGGTACAGACAATGGCTGTGAAAACAAGAGCAGGTCTTATTGCCAAGGGACAATTACATTTAGGCAGCAGCAGGGCGTCCAGATCACCGATCTCCCAGCTCTTTACACACATTCAGAAACCGCCCATATAGGGAGCTGGGATTGGGACCCCAACCCTGCTGCAGCCTGGACAGGGGATGCCATGGGTCACACTAAGCGTGAGCGACAGAGCCAGGATGGAGCCCTGGAGTCATTATTTCTAGGCCCCTCCACTAACCATTACTGCACACTCCCACTCAGAGCTGGGAATTGCAACCAGGACCTATTTGCCAATGGCTTTGAGAAAGAATGTGATCCGATGTAACAACTGGGACATGGGACTGAGTCGGGACTCTGTGGTTCTATTGTTTGATTTCTAACTTGTGGGAACTTGGACTAGTCACTCATCCTCTCTGTGACTCAGTTCCCATGAGCACAACAGGGATTGAATACATACCCACTATTATAAAGCACTGTGAGATTTACCCAGGAAAAGCTGCTCTGTAAGTGCTAAGCCATATGTGCCCATTGAAGGTCAGATCCAAATTCCCGGAGTGTGGAGTGTTTGGATCTGAGGTATCAGTTCAGTCCAGTTCAGAGAGAGGGGCCCCACCATGGAGTTTGGATCCAGGAGGATCAACTCATCTTAAGTAAGGAGATGAGCTAACAGGAATGCCCATCTCTAGTATCTAGGTAACTAAGAAGAACATCCATAGCTACTAGAAGGAATGGGATCCAGGAGTCCTGCCTTTCCACAGAAGAAAAATCCTAACCTCTAGGAGGAATAGGACCCAGGAGTTCTTTTTTCAAATTACCCAGTGCAGCTCAGATTTCATACATCCAATGCTCACAGTAAAGTGCTTCCAAATGAGCTAATAAGAATTGTGCATATAAATTATTCCACAAGCGTTTTGGAAGAAATAGTACATTTGAGAGAATGATGAACTGCTCTCACCCAGCTAATGAAGAGAAGGCAGAAAAATTCATCAGATAAATGATTTGATATGAATGACTTACTTGGTGTAAAAAGAGGAAAACAAGGACCATCTCCTCCCTGTTAATTAATCAATTAAAAATAATAACATCAACAACAACCCCATGCTCGGCCAATCAACACTGAGATTGAGACTCAGGGGCTGAAGACCGTGCGTCCACACCAGGTGGCTCAAAGAACGGCATTCTACACCAGAGGGAGGATCACAGTAAGAGCACTTGTCCGGAGCCACCTCTGTGTGAGGGCCCCCCCTATTCAGAGCTGAACAGCAGCTTTGCCCACCACATGGAGGGAGGGAAACAGGGAGAAGGGAAAAAGAAGAAAGAAGACAAGAAAGGAGTGATGGTGGGAGGGAGGGAAGGGAATAAGAAAGGACATCCTCCAAACACCCTCTGTGATTCTAAGGGGCAAAGTCCTAGCTGGGACATGTTTCTTCCATCTTAGCCTAGTGCTTTCCTTGCCAAGAGCTTGTCTGGCAAGAAATGGATCACAGTGAACAGGTTCCAAATCCTCAATGAAGCTCTTACCTTCAAAATAGGAGAGGCTTTTTTCTATCAAAATCAGTAGCAAGGAAGAAGAAAACTTTTAAGACTCTCCTTCATAGCATGCAGGCCTGTGAACCTGGATTCTCTCTAAGTCCTCCAAGAGACTTGCTGGGACAAGGCCACAGGGCTCTCAGAAGCTATCCCCTGCCCTGCACACCTGTCCTGCATGTCTGCTGTCAGGGTCTCTGCAAGGTCACTGTCACTTCAGCATATTTACCCAACAGGCTGAGGACCAGCCAAAGGCTCCTCTGATGTCACTGCAACTCCTGTCCCTCCCCTGCAGGGCTGATGTCCTGCCCCTGATCTTCCCCTCTGGATATTTGAGCTACTCCCCCTGTATCCTCCAGATCACCCCACTCATTCACTGTTGATTCCAGGAACAAGCAGGCTACACAGTAAAATAGCAGAGGCTGCTCCCCATGCTACCCTGAGTTTTTCATAGTTTCGTAGTTTTTAAGTCCAGAAGGAACCCCTATGCATCTAGTCTGACCTCCTGTATAGAACTGGCCCTTAGATTTCTCCCAATTACCTCTGGATTAAGTTCAGAAGTTTGCTTTTGACAAAGTCCACCTTCTAGAAAGGCATCCACTCTTGATTTGAAAATATCTGGAGATGGAGAATCCGCCAGTTCCCTTGGTAGTTTGTTCCAATGGTTAATCACTCTCACCGTTAATTATAGGTTTCAGAGCAGCAGCCGTGTTAGTCTGTATCCACAAAAAGAAAAGGAGGACTTGTGGCACCTTAGAGACTAACAAATTTATTTGAGCATAAGCTTTCGTGAGCTACAACTCTCTTCATCCAATGAAGTGAGCTGTCCACTGCATGCATCCGATGAAATGAGCTGTAGCCCATGAAAGCTTATGCTCAAATAAATTTGTTAGTCTCTAAGGTGCCACAAGTCCTCCTTTTCTTTTTACCGTTAATTATGTGTGGCTTGTTTCTAATTTGAATCTGTCTAGCTTCAGCTTTCGGCCATTGCTTTTTCTTATGCCTTTCTCCACTAGATGAAAGAGTACCCCCTTAGTACCCTCTATTTTCTCTTTCTGAAAGTTCTTCCACACTTTAAGCAACTCTCCTCTCAATCTTTTTGATAAGCTATAGAGCTCTGTTCTTTACAGCATTTTCTCTAACCCTCAAATGATTTTTATGGCTCTTTTCTGGACCCTCTCCAATTTTTCAGCATTTTTTTTTAAATGTGGACATTAGGTCTGCTAAAACTCATAACAGGGATGCCCATCAGGGTATGGAGACTTCTCCACTAAGGACCAAACTTTGACCATCTACTCATTTCATAAGCAACTGAACAATCATCATCAAATAGTTGGGATTTTCAGTCAACACCAATGTGGGCAAGATTTTGCAGATGCCAAAAGGTGAAGGACTCTGTGTCCCATTATGAGTCTCTTCTGCAATCCAATCCTCCCAAGGGCAATATTTCTGTGTGGGAGGCAATGTTGTAATGGACAACTTCAGTCTTTTGAGAACATGTTCATACATTTTCCAATTTGCAAGCATGATGTTTAGACAGCTGCTTTGCTAGCCAGGTACTCCAACCACATTTGCATGCAAACAACTTTGAAAGATTTCCCACCACTTTCTAGCTATCACATATCTTATGCTTTTATTTTGATCAAAATTCACTAAAGCCCAGGTCTGCTGATGAGCCCTGTAAGGGTGAAATTTGTGGCTGCTGATTCAGCTTGTAAGAGGATGTGGTCTGGTAGGAAGTTTACTAGAGTGGGAGTCTATAATGTCTGGTTTGACCACTGAATAAGGCCTTGTGTACACTACAGAATTAAGTTGACCTAAGTTAGGTCAATGTACAGCCACCACAGTAATTATTGCAGTGGTTCATGTCCACACTACGCCCCCTCTGTTGGTGGTGTGCAACCTCACCAGGAGCTTCCACTGATGTAACTGAGTGGGGCACTGTAGGGCACTGACAGCTAGACCCCTGCCCTGGGGCCGACAGCCCAAGTTCAGCCCCATGGGAGGCTCACAGCTGGAACTCCCCACCCCAGGACTGACAGCCTGAGCTCTGATCCCACACAGAGCTGACAGCCAACAGGCAATGTAATTAATGCAGTGTCTACACAGACACTGCGCCACCCTAACAACATCAGCCTAAGCACTATGCCTCTCGTGGGGGTGGAGTTATTAGGTCAGTGTAGTGGGCAACTTATATCAGCGGGAGCAACTTTGTAGTGTAGACACTTACAGAGTTAGGTCAATGTAAGCTGCCTTACATCGACCTACCTCTGTCATGTAGACCAAGGCTTACTGCAGGACACTGTTCTTCACCGTTGTGTGCCTCAATTTTTTTTCTTATCTATACAATGAGGATAATGATATTAGCCTTCCTTATTAACATAGTTGGAGGTATGTGAATGAATAGCTTATGTAAGAGCAAAGCAGTTCTATTCATTTAGTATTACTGTTATTAATATTATACCAGTGGCTACTTTTGAGAATTTTGGCATATATCCACTTAATGCAACTCAGTATCAGGCTGTCTGAAATAAGTAGGTCTACATGTTTATCTTCAATTTTGTGTGAAATCAGAGTTTGTGAGAGCGGAATAAGGATGATGGCCTATTTTTAAGTTGCCTGGCTATGACACAAGAAACCCATTTCTTGTGTGACCTTGAGGAAGTTACCTCATCTCTCTGTGCCTCTTTTTCACTTGCCACCTCCCTTTGTCTATCTTGTTTGTTTGTCTATCTGAAGCTCTTCACGATAGGGATTGTCACTTAATTGGTAATGGTGTCCCCAACTAGAGCTGAAATTTTTTGGGGTGAATAGTAAACTCACTGAAAAAGTGCATTTTGGGGCACCAAACAGAAAAAAAAATCAATTTTTTTCCTCAGCTTTAGCCCTGATCTCAGCACCTCTGGATGCTACTATAATATAATAAACACAGTAACTTCTTAGCTGTGCCGTGCATACAGAACCCCTTC
This sequence comes from Chelonia mydas, assembly GCF_015237465.2. Classification (NCBI taxonomy): domain Eukaryota; kingdom Metazoa; phylum Chordata; order Testudines; family Cheloniidae; genus Chelonia; species Chelonia mydas. The sequence goes on from NC_057857.1 coordinate 8,656,164, forward strand.
TAAGCTAATTGATTAGGCAAACATGTCCCTCATTCACCAGGGATCTTGGAGACCGTACTTCACTTCTGTTACAAGGAAAGAATGGCAAAGCATGTGGTCTCTAACCCACCCTGTTTTCATCTGCACCCAAGGGCCTGCACAGATGGAATAATCAGAACAAAGCCTGTCACCCTCCAGAACAAAGACCCAGGGAATTATCACACAACACATTCTTCTGAGTATGAGCCGGATTCCATTCCGTTCTTTTGTCAGCCAGTATTCATGGCTTCCAGCATCTTCCCCTGAACTGTTGGCTAGAGTTTTACAGCATTCACAAGCCTCGACTGATGTTTGTCAGCATGTAGAGTGGAACAATTAAGCGACAACTTTCTAAGCTAATTCATTATCCGTCCTTGAAAGCCTTTGGGAAAAAAGACACCATAGCTGGGTTAGCTTGTTCAGAGAGAATAAGAGTCAGAACTGGCTGAAACTCAGGGTGCGACTAGGGGCAGCAAGGGGCAATCACTAAGTTTTCTTTTGGTTTGGTCGAAAATCTTTCAAACGTCTCCAATAAAAATCTTCCCCACAAAGCTCTGTCCGTTTTTACAATCAAACTGCAACCCAACCTCTTCTGAAGTAAGAGCCCACTAACCTGATTGCATTCAGAGCCAAAGGCCAAAGCCTCCTCTTTGCCTAGGCTTTCCCTCCATGGAAGCCTCAATCTCACAGATTCACTGGACTCCAAAACCTCCGAGGCTGCATCTTGGTCTCTGGGAATCAAAAAAGAGAGAGTAGTACATTGTCACCTTTTAAATAATGGGAGGCACTCAGATTCTCTGGCGATGAGGGCCGTATCGATGGAGGGATATGACAGATCTGACTGAAAGGGGTGCAGCAGAAAAATGGAATTGCTCCCTCTTTTATTTTACCCTCTCCACCTCTTCTTTACTCTTCTTCCCCCCCTCACCGGTCCTCTCCATAAGCATCCCCCAGGTAGAACTGCAGTTCCTGAGCCACATCAGTGTTGGAGGCAACGCTGTGGGCATTGACAGAAGGGAGCTGCTCGGGTCCAGCCAGTGCTTGAGGGAAGGGGTTGTGATGGCAGACCTGGTGGCTGAAGTCCTCTCTTTATCCAAAATACAGGCACAGCGTAATTTCTGCTAACAGAATTTTCCTCCAACCTGTCCTCAGGCCACAGCGTCCTTCAACCCTGGAACCAGAGCTGGACTCAAACGCCAGCAATCTAACAGTGAAAGGCTCTTTATCTCAGTACAATCCAGTCCATTTTGTCTCTTCAAGACTGGCTGTATCCTATTTTGGAGACATGAAGGAGCTGGCTGGCTGTGGTAATGGAGATTTACTTTCAAGACTTGAACATGCTCCTGTTTGCGCCTTGATGTCTCTCTCTCTCTCTCTCTCTCTCTGTCTCTGCAGTATGGAGTTTCACTGAAGTGACATTCACAGTTCCAGGGACACTGGGCGGGTTTGTTCTGCTGTCTGATTCTGTATTAGTGAAGCAGAATTTGCTCCACTCTCTGACCTCATTGCAGCAGGGCCATGGGGGATAAAGTGGACAGGTTTGCAGGCTATTGAAAGAGTGCCCCATCAGAGGAGACAGAAGCATTTCTCAGAGGGAGTCAAGGGAGAGAAGCATTAAGAAGAGAAAAATGTTCACTATCATGATGGCTTTGGGGTTAAATCCTCCATGGAAAGCCTAGGATTGGCTATCATGGGTGGCAGATCATTAGGAAGGGGCAAGCACACATGCAGAGGAACCTCAAGCTGGCTGAAGGTAGCCAGCCAAACAAACAAATACAACGTTGATGGAAACTGGCCTAGAAATATAGCTATAAAAATAGCCTGTGATTTCAGTAAGCAAGTTGCTTCTTCAAGTTATTTCTCATGCTAGATGCATTCTTTAAGTGCCTGCTCATTCTCTCAATATGGATATGATGTTCTATGTTCCACATACAGTACGTAACTTACTGTAAAGCCGGGAACAGTCAAAGGGGGCCAAGGTTTACAGGAAGCAGTACAGATGCAGCATTTCAGTCTATAGCTGATGGCTTAGCACCAAACCCGAGGCCAGGGCTCCATGCCTGGCAGAGGGGTAAGCAATTTGTCGAGCCTCACCTCGCCGTGTGCTAATGCTTCTCTTCTCTCCCATTATGTCATCCCTGGGTCTCTCCACATCTGGATCCCAGAACATTCCTCCATTCCTTTTTGCATACCACAAAGAAATGTATTCTTGCGGCTTTATTGAGAACTACCGCAGAAGACAAAACAGAGTGTGTGTGCTTTAGTCTGGGGCTAACAATAACTTCACACCTTTCCAGCATGGCCAACTTTTGTTAGCGACTGACAAACAGCACTGCTGGGCTCTGCCTTTGAGATAAAGAGCCAATGCCCTGTTGCCCCAATTAAAAGCCACAATCTTCCACCAGGAAGGGAATCACTGTTTGTGAGCTTGATGCCTTCTATATTGTCCCTGCATGTCCCCACCTAACACACGGGCACACACAAGCTAATCCCCTGACCAGCCAGCATGCGTTCCGGGTTGGGAATAGTGCAGGCAAGATGATGTCATATTTCTCAGCCCTTTGCTGAGACTTTAAATTGCTGGATGACATTCTGAATGAGTAACGGATTGTTAAAAAGGGGTTGTGTCAACAGGTCACTCTTGCTGGTGCAGGATATGCCAGTGACTCAAAGAAAGGCAAAAGGATTATTTCTTTTGAGTGAGTGGTGACTCACTGACATCTTTCTGTTTATATAAGTGAATTCCCTCATTGACTTGCGGATTTTTTTAAGTTTAATTTAATTCTCCCCCACCCCCTTTCTGTTCTATTTTACAGGAAGATTTTTTTCCCACTCCTTTAGTCTATTCTGGGCTTTTTACAGGCATCTCCTCTTCTGCTGTTCTCTTCAGAGGATCCTGCCAGGAGAAGCAGAAGTGTAGAAGTGTAGAAGCTAGTGCCCCTATACCATTATCTGCAGCCAGTCCTGTTGGTAATACTGTAGCCTTGATCTCCTTCGGTGCCAAATGTATATCTTTATTTAGAGCAGTGATTCTCAAACATATTTTATCGTGCCCCCCTTCTTTGTGTCTGCAGTAGTTTACATCCCTCCCCAACCCCTCCCCACTGCACAAGTACATATATATATATATATATATATATATATATATATATATATATATATATGTGTGTGTGTGTGTGTGTGTGGTGGGCATGCTTCACTTGAATCAGTTTCAGCTTCATTTTTCACTGGAGTTGGGTTTTTTTTCCTGTTACGTGAATGAGCCAACAGTCCATTGCAATAAGAGCAAGAGCAAAACTGCTATCGTGGTCAATGCTTACAATGAAATGCACGCAATGCGTCGTAACAAACGGATTAATGTACGGATGGCAACGACTTTGTACCATGCTATGCAAGCGTAGCAGAAATGCACAGCGCCCTCTGAGGACCCGATACCTCTGGAGGAATCAGCGTTGCTATTTATTCGTTGCTGTGGGTAAATTATGAGCAGTATGTTTTTTTCCCTAAAGCTTCTCACGCCCACCCAGAATACGTTCTGCATCCCCCCACCCCAGGGGCCCGCCCCCTAGTTTGAGAACCTCTGATTAGAGACATTCTTGTTGGGACAAACTGAGGCTGTGACAGCTGTAAGCCAGAGCTGCTGAACCTTTCCCTACAGTGACTTCTACTGGCAGTGTCTGGGAGAGGGGTAACTGAGAGCTTCTCCACAGCCAGTGCTCCTGCAGTGTTCCCTCCAGCAACTCCTGCTGGGAACACTGAGACGCTAGGAGCTGAGAGTTCCCCCACAATGACTTCTCCTGAGCTGAGCTGTGATCTCCTCCACAGTCAGAGCTCCAGTACCTTTCCCTACAGCGTGTCCCGCTGGGACAAATTTTCCCCAACAAACAGCCAGCAGTCATGTTTCCTTACCACCTCTAGAAGTCTCAGTATGGACAACTGGCCAGCCAAGAGCATGATTTGTAGTTGTCAATGTGATCAGAGAGCATCTTTCTCTATCCCCTGCCTCCCCCAAGAACATGTTAATAGATCAAAACGCCCCCATCTGATTCTAATTAAACCGTGGATTTTTGGGTTGTTTTCCCAGTTACTGGCTGAGTGCTGGTGATTTTCTTTAATTACCGGCTCAGGGATTTTAACTTGTCAGGGGATGCTTGTTGCTCTGTACTGTTCTCTGCTTCCATGAAATACTGTAGTATGTTAGGGCTGGCCTAGCCTCAGAGATGAGGATGCTCAGATATGGGGAGAATACGTCCTCCTTTCCTGTGCCAGTGTAACTCTTAGACTGCTCAGTCATCTCTAGGTGGATCTCACCTGGAAGCTGAGCAGTCTGAATGTTGGGAGAAGGCTTAGGACCTGCAACCACTCACCAGGGATTTGTGTTGTCCTATCATCTGGGAGGTACATCAAGCTGAGCTGCATATTCAGCAAGGGGAGCGGGTGTCTTACAGGTTCCCTTGCATTTGGCAATGGAGCCTGGAATTGGGGTGAAGGAGGGAACCCGTAGTTTGGACAGGGTCTGGTGAAAACAGGAATAGAAGAGGGAGTTGGATGGAGGGTATATGTTGGGAGGGTGGAGAAGAAGAGGGAAATGGCGTCTAGAGGGAAGGAGGAATGGAGGAAATGTTTAGCTGACGCATTTGGCAACGAGGAGAGGGGTTGTGATGGAATGGGACTTTCTGACTGGGACCATGGGGAATTTGGACAATGAGGAGGCATTTGGGAAGAGTTGGTGGGAGGAATCAGCAGCCTCATGTCCCAAATATACTTGTCCACAATGTCCCCATGTAATTTATGGAAGATGAGCTTGCTGGTCCATTGTTCCCCCTTTCTAAAGTTTATAATGCTAGAGACATCACAATAAGATTCTCTATCCCAAAGAGGTTTATTTGCCCATTGTATCTCTGTTCCTCTCCACAGAGAGCACTCTGTGTGTAGATGTGGTGTGTTGTATTAGTGATGTGTATCAATGTTGGCATTCATTTTCTTTAAGTCTCCAAGGACTGCCCTGTCAGCAGGGAAAGGCAGCCATTTTGGGTCCAGTCCAGGGCAGACTGTCACGACAGAGAAGCATGCCCATTGTGTACTCTCTCTCTCATGGAGACTTGACTTTTGCTCTCTCTTGTTTTGTCATCTTTTTGGGGCCTGTCTACACTGAGGGGTTTAGCCACTGGGGTAGCTATGCCAGTGCATGCCCCTAAAGCCAGATCCTTAGCTGGTGTAAATCAGTGTGAAGCCGCTGTAATCAATGGCACAACACCTGGCTGCTAGCATAGGTATGGTGCATATCTGTAAACTGTATCTTGCACTGGGAGGTAAGCTGAACCACTGCAAGTTAGTTTAATCTGTTGCAGCATGTCTGCACTAGACGTGAACACCACTGCAGCAACACCGGTGACTAAACCCCCAGAGAGGACAAGTCTGCAATTTAAAATGAAGAGGATTTTGACTGCGTGTCTGTTTACTTTGTATACACATAATAGTCTGCACTGGGGGTGAAGGGGCAGTTGAGAAAGGAATTACTGAACTCTTAAAAGCAACTGCTGAGAGAAGAGCCTTTGAACTTTGCCAGTATCCCTCAAGGGTTGTTGTCTGCCTTATTCTACTCCCAATAAGAATATTTTTTGCTGACAAAATTTATCGAGGTTGTAAGAAACCGTTTTACAAGCTCTAAGCGGGGAATGCTCGGATGGGACCAAAGCTAGTCTGAAAGGCTCCTCGTGATGGTAAATAATTCCGTGACTTAAAATGCAGCCTCGATATTGTAAATCATGGTGGGTTTGCATTCATATGGGCAGAAATTAATATTTTTGCCTGTTACGGTTTGAAAACTGATCATCTGCACAATTTTGCAATCTGCAATTTTTTTGCTAATAGAAAATAAAATGACTACTTAAAATCCTGGAGGGGTTCAAGGGTGGGGAGGGGGAGGAACCCAACATTTTGCCATTTCACAGCATAAGAAAGTTTGCAGTGAAATGCAAAAGCCTCTGATTCCTAGGTTGCCTGGGTCCATTGCAAATATTTCACAAAGCCCTAAGTGAGGCACCACAGTGAATTGGGGGTGGGGGGGCGCTTGCACTGTGCTTGTGTTGTACCTGTTTTGGGCTTAAACGGGCAACTTCACGTTCCAAGGTTGTCAGTCAAGTAGCAACTCTTTTCTTTTTCTTTCTTTTTTTTTTTTTAAAGAGGGACTCAAATCTTCCAGGTTACTGTGGAAATAGTAGTGGGGCTAAAGGGCAACAGTGCTGCCTTATTGTAGACACTAAGGGCCAGAGACTCAGCTAGAGTAACCTGAGGTCAATGAATATACCTTGATTTACACCAGTTGGGGCTCTGACCCTTCAGGCCAGGAATGGAATGGAGACGGAAGGGGACATGGCCAGAGACGTGGGACATGGCCCAGCACTTCTGCATCCATACAAAACTCCAGAGGGGCAACTGAAGCAGGGACACAACTCAAGGCACCACTTAGGGCTGCTAACACCCGAGCTGGGAGCTTCACTAGCTCCTGGAGCCCCTCAGTAGGGGAGGCACAAAGCTACCTCTCTGCTGTTTTTGCGCTGGCACTTGTGCAGGCATAGATCTGCCCCTCTGAATAGCAATGTTCTTCTCCCACCTTGCACAGCTGTAAATGGCTCCATGAGCTGTAGGGCAAAGGTGAAGCAGGCCCCGATTTCATGCCCCCGATTTCAACAGAAGCAGGGCTTACCCCTTAGCTGCCAATCTCAAAAGCTTCTGAGCACTCTCTGCGGCTGCTGACTTGAAGTGGAATGGAGGTTCCCAGCCCCTTTGCAGGATCAAGCTCCAATTTATTACATGGCAAAAGGAAAATCAAATGAAAGGAACGGCCTCCAGGAATGGACATCCCTCATCCATCTCTTGCTACAAAAACACTGCACACTAAGCCAACCTGGAGTTCAAGTTTTGTAGAAATGGGATGTGATTTCCCCTGCCACTGTTTATATCATCGTTATGCAGCGCTCTCGACAGATAACGTAAACCACATCCCATATCTCGTGACTCCACCACTACGTCCCTCAGAAAGCAAGCAAACCACAAAAGAATACAGAGCTTGCCTTTTCCTCTGCCTCATTCCTATATTGATTTCCTCAGGGGGCCCCCACCTGCTCCAGCGGGAAAGAGAAGGGACTTTGTTTAACTTCATTTTCTGTGGATTTGAGGTCTGCTGTGAGATCACAGCAGATGCCTTCATGGAGAAGCTACAGGCATTCCTCTAACCTCAGGTTCTTTTCCCTGAACTAAAGACTGTGCTCCCTCCACCCACAGGAAAAGAAATTGTTTCCAATCTTATCACACTGAATTAAGGAGCTCTGAGAATGGGTGGTTTTGCAGGAGATAAATCAACCTTGCTCCTAATGCAGAAGCATTTCCTACACATTGGGAGTGATGACTCCATCGTGCCACCTGGCTTTGTACATCAACTAAAACCTTGGCTTGCCTCTTCTTTGGGAATATCATTAGATAGAAGGCCACCTCCTCAGCTGGTAGAAATCACTGTAACTCCATTAAAGGCAATGGGGCCAGATCCTCAGCTGGTGTTAAGTCACTGTGGGTCCAGTAGAGTCAATGCATCTATGTTAATTTACACCAGCTGAGGATCTGGCACCAGAGTTCCCATTTGGGTAGCAGATTGGTTTTCAAAGGTGGTTTCTGCCACAGAAGGAAGAGGTGGGGTGGGGCAGGGCAGGATTTTCATCTAGTCAGAGCATAAGCACAACTCAAGCACCTTGAAAAGTAGGTTGAACACATCTCTGACAGTTGTGTAAGGATTTAGGAAAAGCCCTTTGGGGGAGATAACTCACTCCGCTCATAAATCCTGGGGGAACTTTCATGAAAGATGCCATAGGTCTGACTGGAGCCAGGTCACCGCAACTTGTTCACCACCACCCAACCACCTCCTTGCAGCCTGTGGTGGCTCAGTGACACCCTGCCTCAGTTTCCCCTTCTGCTCAGGGCCCCTTAAAAACTTCACCCCATCCAAATGGTATAAGACAAAATTCCCTTTCTGCGTTTCTACTTCATTAAGTCCAAATAGAGCGTCCTCCACACAGACGGCAGTTCCCCACCATTACTCCTCACCAAGGTAGAGACACAGTCCTCCCCCTGGCAGATTCACATAGGTTCATGCTCCTGGAAGGGAGCCTTCTTCACTGCACTCTCAGGTAGGGCCCAGCCCCTCTGCCCTGTGGGACTGTCTGTTCCTGGTGCCTGAGCATCTAGACAATTTCCTGCCACCCACACTGTCTTCTCTCAACTCCAGGTTGTAGCTGTCCATCAGCTTGTGTGTTTTTACCCTCCCGAGACCTGACTTAGTCACATGACCATCTGTCACTGGACTTAATTCATTCTCTTCACTTTGGGCCGTAAAGCAGCTGTGGCCCAGGTGGGTTCAGACCTAACTCCCTTTAAAGGGCCAGACACCCTCTGACACAGACCAGCCAAATTGCCTCAGAACCCACCATCCCTATTGGAGTTTGTCAAGGTTCCTTCCCCACTCTGAACTCTAGGGTACAGATGTGGGGACCTGCATGAAAGACCCCCTAAGCTTATTCTTACCAGCTTAGGTTAAAAACTTCCTCAAGGTACAAACTTTGCCTTGTCCTTGAACCCTATGCTGCCATCACCAAGCATGTTAAACAAACAACAGGGAAAGAGCCCACTTGGAGATGTCTTCCCCCCAAAATATCCCCCCAAACCCTCCACCCCCTTTCCTGGGGAAGGCTTGATAAAAATCCTCACCAATTTGTATAGGTGAATACAGACCCAAACCCTTGGATCTTAAGAACAATGAAAAAAACAATCAGGTTCTTAAAAGAAGAATTTTAATTAAAGAAAAAGTAAAAGAATCACCTCTGTTAAATCAGGATGGTCAATACCTTACAGGGTAATCAGATTCAAAACATAAAGAATCCCTCTAGGCAAAACCTTAAGTTACAAAAAGACACAAAAACAGGAATATACATTCCATTCAGCACAGCTATTTTACCAGCCATTAAACAAAAGAAAATCTAACGCATTTCTAGCTAGATTACTTACTAACTTTTTACAGGAGTTCTGAAGAGCATTCCTGACCTGGTCCCGGCAAAAGCATCACACAGACAGACCCTTTGTCCCCCCAGCTTTGAAGTATCTTGTCTCCTCATTGGTCATTTTGGTCAGCTGCCAGAGAGGTTATCTTAGCTTCTTAACCCTTTACAGGTTAAGGGGTTTTGCCTCTGGCCAGGAGGGATTTTATAGTTCTGTATACAGAAAGGTGGTTACCCTTCCCTTTATTTTTATGGCAGAGTTGCTTGACAAAATTGTTCGCAGTCTCCACAGAACAGTTTGAACTAGCCTGTGGATTGAACTCTTTCTCAATCCCGGAAGTGGCCCCTTTAGGCCATGGTTGAGGCATGCTAGCAAGGCAGTGCTGAGCAACAGTGCAATGGCACTACCACAGGGCTCTGACCCTTCTGGTCTGTGGATGAATACATCTCCCGTTTCCAGGACTGTCGGTCCAGCACCTTCCCCAGCAGTGACAGAGCCATACTTTGCTCCCTGTGATCTTCAGCCCAGTGGTTAGGGCACCTGCCTGGGACATGAAAAACACAGGCTCAAATTCCCATTCTGGAACAGACCTGAAGTGAGCAGACATATCTCTGTCCTGTCATCCACAGATCTTTATGTACTTGACACATTTTAAAAACTGACTGACAAATTACTTGAGGAACCCTCCACTGGAATGCGGGTGCCCCTGGTGTGGAAGATGGCGGCCTTGAAACAGCATATGACACTACACAACTGTTCAGGACAGGAACTGAGAGGCATACCTTATCTAGCTGAAACTCAATGAGAATCTTAGACAGAATGTAAATACCCAATTAGAATTTGGCCAGGACACCCCCGTCTCTGAATTTCAATGGAATTTAGAGCTCCAGTTCCCTTGGGCTCCTTTGAAAAGCCCAGCCTTAGTGATCATGGAGAAGTCAAAAGTTCAGATCCTAAAAGATGTCACTTCCAGCAAAAGACAGCACTCTGTCTCTGTCCTGGCAGAGCATTGGTGTTGTTTACCCTAGTAGTCACAGATAGAGAGATATCTGCTTTTCCTGAGTTTCATTCTGACTTGGCACATGCTGTACAAAATCATCTTTATCTCCATTTGGTTCCAGTTCAGGGCTTTAGATTTCTTGATAGTCTATATATTCACTGTTTGGGATTGAGGTAACTAGAGGGACATTTGCTTCATTGCAAAATTTGCATTAAGTGGTTCTAAGGGAAGGTAAAGAAATCCCAAATAAATTGCTTGGTTTCTTCAGGCAAACAATGCTAACAGGTTGGAACTGCAGAATACACATGCATATATTCCTAAATCTCACAGTGTTAAGGGGAAAATTCTTAAACCTTCAGAGTGAATTAATTTATCTCTTGTTTTGAATTAGTTGTTGTTTTGCTTTAGCAGATATGTTCTTCTCTGAGCTGATTGCAGAGATAAGTTGCCGGGAGGCATCAAACACACACAAACTCGAAAGAGAGAGAGAGGCTTATTTATCAGAAGAAACTGTAAACTCTGTGGAGTGCCTCTTCAGGTACTGCAGGCTTTCAACAGAGAGGGCAGGAAGTTAACATTTTTGTATATTCAAACTGTTTATGGAGTTTTATGAGATATTCTACAGGAAAGATAGGACTCGCCAGATCCTCAATGTAAATAAGTTTTGTTTCATTGATTTCAATGGAGCTAAGCCAGTTTGTACCAGCTGAGGTTGTGGCCCAGTGGCTAGTGGTGGATGGACCCCAGAAAGTTCCGAGGTTCCATTTGGAGAAGCAAGTTTTATGTTGATACATACCTTTTCCAAAGTGTCCAATCTCCTTGGGTGTGGACAATCAGGCAGGGAAAGCTCACAAGTTCTGGATTTTTCTATGATTTCCTGGACATCCTGTATCCACTTCGGCTGAAAACACCACAAGAAAAGATTCTCAGATATAAATTCAGTACTTTTTGTTCCAGCACACATCAGATCCAGGGATTTCATTAAAATGAGGAATAATAGGGCAACATTAATTAGGCATTTCTGAGCCCGTTAAGGCAGGCAAAGAACCTGGAAATGTCAAATGAATGTGAAAGTCATTGGCCTTGATACTAAGAAGTGTCTGCACTATGTAGCTACTCTTTGGGTGTCCAGACATATCTGAATTTGAAATATTCCTGGATAGAAAGCCAAGCTGCTATAATGCATTTTAATCTCCATTGTCCCTCTTCTTTATAGCGTACAAAGCATGTACAATGTACTTTTTATTGGTAGCAGTGTCACCTTCAGGCAAGAAGGGGGTAGCTTGGATGCATACCCAATACTAATCTTTCAGCAAGGGAACTAAGGGAGTTGATGTGCTGCTGAAGGTGCCATCTTTTTGATTAGATGTTCAGTGCAGGTCTGTCCCTGTCAAAGTAGCTGTGCAGATGGAGGTGAAGATCCCCTGGCTCTTTCTGAAAGAGTGGATCAGACCACAGGTGTGTTGGCAAAGCTCCCTTCTCTCACGGAAAAAGATTTCTTTTGTGAGTAAAGAGTTATAGGTTTACAGGTAAAATGTAGTAACAATAAAACTAGAGGCACACCCAAGTAATACAATTCAAGTCCAAATCTACATGTGAATCCAAATGTGTCCAAAATTCAGGGATATTCTTATCTAATCTATCTATCTATGCTGGCACCTAAAGTCCCAGATTTGGTGTTGTGATTCAAGATAAAAGTTAGGCACCATACTTAGATTCGAGTTTGGCTCTGGATCCACATTTCTCCAAAATGAATTGAGACCCAGATTTTTCGTTAAGTCTCATCTGTAGGTAACACAGGTTCTAATGGCCAAGAATGTGGTGAGTGCTTAACATCTGCCACATTAACCTGATACAGTCATTACCCCACTGGTGTCTAATAAATTGCATTGTAAAGCATTTTTTGGTCTCTACACTGTGAAAGGCGTTATATAAAACTAAATACAGTGGTGCTATGTTATTGAAATTCTGGAATCTGGGCTCCGAAGAGCTGGTCTCCGAAAGATGCAAGTCACATTGTGTTTGCACATGATTCATGAGTCCACGAGATCTGAAAAACGTATTAAGAATTCTCTGCTTGGAAGGGTTTCAGTCATTGTAAAATAAGCACAAGCTGGAAGAAATATCTCCCCTGGGTCTTTCTTTTTCTCCCCCATTAATGTGCAATGTAGTCCAGATGCCTGCTTGACAATGGCACTCATATACACATGAGATTTAAAGGGACACTCTATGGATTCTAGGCTGGGGTCTGGGGTCCTTTATGGCAGTTTGGAACCTGCAAAGGGGATCTCCAATAGGGCATCTCTCTGGTATATGAACATGTGCTTTGCCAAGTCACTGAGCCAATGAAGATTCCAGGAACAATGTATTTGCTTATATTGCTCTTATCTCACACAGAGTACCATTGGGAGAAAAAGTGGCTAACATAAGCCAGTGCTTGCTAAACTTGCCGCTATATTACTAGAGATAGATGCTGTAGCAGGATGCTTGGCCAGGCATTTTCACTGATCAGGTGCAGCGGAAAGGGGGGCAGGAACAGGTGTTCCCTACTGAGAACTGGGCTGTCCATAAGGAAGAGGGGGGTAGTGGTTTGGGAGAGGCTGTTTGATGTCTCTCAGAGGGGAGGTAGTGAGAACCTGCTGGGGAAAAAGGGCCTCTAAGGAGAAAGCCCTGGGAGGTGATGCTCAGCTAAAAGAAGAAGACAGAATCCTGCAGGAGGTCCTGAAGCAGCAGGGACTTTAGTGACAAAAGGGGCAATCCCCTAGAGCTGTAGCTCAGGGTGGGCTGAGGAACAGTGTTTGTGTTTTGTGAATGTTAGAAACAAAATAATAAAAATAATAAAACTGGGTGTGGCAGTGGGTCCTTTATGGCCTGGGGATAAGCCAGCCCTCAGAGGCCTGAATTCAAACTCCAGATCAAATGCTCTAGCTCTCTGGCGAAGGCAATCTTGAAATCCTGACCTGAACCCTGATCCATATTCTGTGCTTCCGGTATATCCCTCATTATTACAACTCCACTCTGTTCACATGAGCTGTCCCCAAATTCCACTGATGCCCAGCCTGAAGCCAAACTTTAAAAGAGGCTTTGGGGAGGGGTTAGTTAAGGATACAAGAGTGAGTGGTCTCCTCATGGAGCTCCATTTCCTTCCCTTTTCAGTACCTTCTTCCCATCTTGGACCCCACCCTGTACTTCTAGCAAAACACTGGCTATGGAACCCGTCCCATATTGGCCTTCCTGTTACCTGCAAAGATCTGGCTGCTTATTTATTAATAATGGGTACAGTGACTTTCGAATTTTACATGCCCCAGCATCCAGTGCTGCATGGGACATATCAAACCCCCCTGACTACCATATATCAATTAAACAGAAGCAAAACCTAGGGCTCATCAGAGATGCATCCTGACCCTGCTTTGTATCTTCAAAACTAGGGGGATCCGGAGGGCTGGAGCGAAGCCATAGAAAGATAAAGCAATGGGCTTGGTGAAGCTGAGGGTCTGGAAGAGATGTTATGGTTGATGAGGGGTAATCTGGTGGAGCTCCTTAATCTGCCTCAGAGGCCTTGGCAGCTGCTGCTGTTTTGGCCAACTGGACCTGCAGAAGTACCTAATTCCAGATTTGGGGTGGCAGGGAGTTATGACCTATTGGAGGTTTTTCAGTAGTTGTAGAAGTAGGCTTGGGACCCAGCTGAATTGTCACAACCTACCCCAGCTGAAACAACTAGCCAAACTAACCTTAAGCTACCATTAGATCATCTAAATGGCATAAGTGGCCCAAGCCACAGAGTTCAGATATTACTCGTCAGGCTACTTTGATTTCATCCTTTTTATAAGTAGGGAAAACTTCAAAGTTCACACCTAGATCTGAACTTCCCACAAAGTGGTGGTGCTACAAAGTAGTAGTGTTGAACTGGGCTCCAGGCTGCTATTGTGTAAGAAAGGTCTGGGGGCCTGATTCTGTAAATGTAACCCATTCTGGGAGCATGGGTCTTTAGCTGCTTCAAGCAGCTGGTGTATATTAGCTGCTAACACTCTGCTACAAGTGCTACGTAAGGAAGTATTCTGGAAGCACCAGCACTTTGCCTGGTAAATGTATGCTTTCAATAGCGAAGGTACGGGTTTTTCAAGCCCCACTAACAGCCCCTGCAATTGTAATCCCTGGGTGAGTGTGTGTTAGAAGTCCCCAGCCAGAGGATATGATATGTTCTAGCCCGCAGCTTTAAAGGGCTGGCTCTTTAGCTCAAGCTGTAGGAGGTGATGCTTTTACATTTGCAGATCCCTAGTTCAGTCCCTGGTGTGATGATCATGAGGCCAGTCATCACACAGTGATTTGTGCTACTGACATCGACGTTGTTAACCAATATACTAGTGGCGTGAAAGCAGAGCCAGCCCCTCAGAGTCATTATTCAAAACTATTTTATTATAGCTGTAGTTTGCCCATCCTGGGGCTAACCTGAAAACATAGCCCAGGGCCAGACTTGGCGAGATGCTCTGAGAAATGTGGGTGTTTTTTTTTCCTCCCTTTGTTGTTGGCTCTTTAGCAATTTTGGTACAAGGGCAGATGAAATAAATCCTCCAGTGGCAGCTTTGTGACCAAGCCTTTTCTGGAAACGGTTATTTTTTTCTGTTGGATTTATTTGCAGGAAACCCAGAACTGGTCCTATGCAGGAAGCGTGAGGAACAATTTGCTCCACAGAGTGCTATAAATCTCAGAGCCTGTGGTGCTACTGGGCAGGTTCCCCCTGAGGGACTTTTGGAGCCTTCTCATGAGGAATTTCCAGTCATGCAGGGGCTCTGCTCTTGTATAGCACCAGTGATGTTAGAACACATAGCAAAGAGGCTAAACCGGTATCTATATATCACCCCCATTGAAGTGGCATATAAGCAAGGGGAAATGGGGAGGGGCACACATTAAATCTTACAAGCACCATTTTGTTTTCCCTTAACGCTTCTTTCTCCCCTCCCCTCGCCTCCCCCTCCCCTCATACACCTCCCCCCCCCTTTTTTTTCAGTAGCTGACTGGAGTGGTAGGATTTCAAGGGGCCAAGATAAACTGTTAAACATTCTGATTCCTAACGATTCCTCTCAGACAACTGCTGACAGATGCAGGACATGAGATCAGAACTGGAGAGGTTGCCAACCTGAGGCTCATGGCCAGCCATTGATTCGGTCTTTTTATAGTGAAATCTAAATCTAGGGTAGGTATCCCAGCCAAAGACTATGTGTTGCTTTCTCTCGTCACCTCCTCTCCCCACCTTCCCCTCCATTCTCCCTGTCACGCTTCCCCCTTTCCCCCACCTCCACAAATTTCTTGCTCTCCACTGTCTTTTTTTATTTACTGTCATTGCTTTCTTCTCCTTTTCCTCTCCCTCGCATTTTTCTGTTTCTTCGTTTCTTTCTCCTCTTGAGCTACCAGAATACATGGATGCCTGCCCGGCTAGAAAGGAGAGAAAGAAAAGGGCAGGAATTTGACTGATGCAGCAAGTTTCTCTTTTCTTGGAGCCTTTAACTCACTATATGGCCTATTTGTGTCTTGAAATAATAGATGGATAGAGCATGTGAGAGGGATGAGATGGGGACTCGTTCACTACTGAGGTCAGAAAGGGAGAGAGGCCGCTTGTCAATTTAAAAAGGGATTGTGTTGATTCCAACCAAATAAGTATATATACTGGTACACACACTGTCTGATCCACAGCTTACGCCTACAATATACCCAAGGCCTGCTCTTCTTCAACACCTGGCCACTCTCACCATGGGTAAGGTTCATCCCTCATTTATGACAGTCTCCTACAGCTCCAGGCTCTACAGTTCACTGTGACAGTACATTCAAGGTCAGGAAGTTGTAGAAGTGGCCTCCCTACCGCTGAGGTAGGAGGTGTGTAGGGAGTCAGCACAGTGACACTAGCAGGGGAAGGAACCTAGAGATGGAGGGGGTAGGTGGTCTCCCCTGGAGGAATTTAAGAAGCTCTGGATGGAATTTAAAGTTGTCATTACCTGAGGTTCTGGTGAAAACACTGCTGCCAAACTCCGGGGACACATCCGATGAAGTGAGCTGTAGCTCACGAAAGCTTATGCTCAAATAAATTTGTTAGTCTCTAAGGTGCCACAAGTCCTCCTTTTCTTTTTGCGGATACAGACTAACATGACTGCTACTCTGAAATCTCCCACCAGATCCTCTTCAGACCATAGAGGATATATGGGTTCAGGGAGGTCCAGTGAATGCAGAGTCAGACGACCAAAGGAGCGCAATAACTACTGGGGGCTCTGTGCACAGAGGCTGGTGTTTGAGTGCTGGGTCTAAAATTCTGACATAACTGTGAATTGATTTGAGATTGCTCATGGGTAACCGAAGCATGCCTTCTTGGGTGACTTCTGTGTAGACTTATATGACTTGCGTGATGAGTCCAGAATGGATAGATAGACAGAGTTTGCGCCTTGAAAATATTTGCTGTGAGAAACCCAATCTAGGCATGTCTACGTTCAGACAGGAATACAAAGCATAGCCCTTAAAGCTGTCCTCTGGTCTCCTCAGCCTTCCTCGCCTCTCCTGCCAGCCCCATCAAAGTCTTTCCAAGCCCTAGACTGCTACAGTCATTCTGAGCTGGAGCAAGTGGGAACTGTTCAGCAGTGCACTGCTTAACCAAAGCCTTCCTTCCATCCCTGCAGCAATCAGCACATCAGGAAATCGTTGGCAGTAGATCCCGTTTCCTGCCTGAATGGGGCTCCTGTGTATTCCCGGATGCTCATCGAACAAAGGAATGTCAGAGGCTGAGATCCATCTGCCAAAGACATGGATCCCCTGCTTTACGGCTGGCTGTGTTAATGGCTGTACTTGCACAGCATTTCCTTATCTCATTAGCAGCTGTCAGCACCCCTCAGGGAATGCTTCTCACTTTGACTGACAGCCATGGATGATTAATACGCATGATCCCAGAGGCATTGTTTCTTCTGGCTGCTGATGTGCCATAATTAGAACATTAATTCCCAAGCTGGTGCTTGGATCCTATTAATAAACTGATAGCCAAGGATTGTTTTTAGAAGGAGTGTGGGATGCTGCCATATCACAGAGGTTGTGATGCTGGGCGACTGAATTAAAGCACAGCTCATGAGCTATGCAGATGTTGCAGCAGCACCTCATTAGGGTCATTTCTTAAAGACCCTATTAATGTCACAGTGCCTGCTCCCTTCCGTTGCAGCCTGTGGGTGTGGAGAGATATCAGCGCTTCACAGGAGGCTTTCAGGCATTTGCAGGATCGGGACCTTCAAATGTTACAGGGACTTCATCGAAAAAGCTTGATGTCAGCAATCAGTCGGTGGAATGGACAGTCTCCTCAGAGTTTGAGGAACACCATTTCAGTGCAGGGTTACTCACGTGAGAGCAATTAGAATAGAAGGGAAAACTGATCCCCAATGTGAAGATGCAGGTAAAATAATACAGAAATACTTCTGTCCCTATGTAAGACCTGGCATCTGAGTTGGTGGGAGACCAGAGGAGTTCTTACCCGTTGCTAGGAGAGAAATTTGGCAGGCTAAAAGAATTATCCAAGGGTACCACCCATAACGCTGTGGCTATTTATGGTTTACCAATGAAATACAAGCGGCTGGCCCACTGACCTGCTTTGGGAGGTGGATGTGTCATTACACAAAGTAAAACTATTTCCCCATGTTTATTTTTCCCCTCTACTGTTCCTCACACATTCTTGTCAACTGCTGGAAATGGCCCACCTTGATTATCACTACAAAAGGTTTTTTTTCCTCTTCTGCTGGTAATAGCTCACCTTACCTGATCACTCTCCTTACAGTGTGTATGGTAACACCCATTGTTTCATGTTCTCTGTGTATATAAAATCCCCCTACTGCATTTTCCACTGCATGCATCCGATGAAGTGAGCTGTAGCTCAAGAAAGCTTATGTTCAAATAAATTAGTTAGTCTCTAAGGTTCCACAAGTACTCCTTTTCTTTTGACCTGTTTTTGATTCACTGTCATCTTCAAAAACTAGTACTAAAGAGCAGAGAAAATCAGAGACCAAGATGCTTCTGCTCCAGAACCCTGAGACTGACAGGGAGCACGTAATATTTTTCATCCTGGGAGAAGATCCTCTCCCACCTTCTGTGCAGCTGATGAAGAGATCCACTGTCCTCTGGGGTGTGGGGTGATGAGAAGAGATTGCTGACTATACAGCATCCTTTCAGTAGGTCTCCTCGGTGCTATGTTTCTCTTGGTGTAACACTGTTCTCCAGGAGGCAGATATGATGATACAAGATCACAGTGCATAACCTGCGTGTGGAGAGAGCAGGAGAGGGTCACATGCATTTAAATCCAACAGTTGTCATGTGAGTCTGCCACAATCATAACCCCAGGTCACCAACACCCAACCAGTGGGAACAGGACTCATTCCAGCAGTGATAGTCCAGGCATTTACTCAGTGAGCCAAAGGGATGATTCCACTAGCTCTCCCCATAAAAGAAACCAATGATGAAGATGTGAGCAGGATTATTTCATCCAGAATAGCACCAACAATGGCAGAATAGCACCAAAACACAAACTAGGTCATGATACTGGCTGATATTGCTCTTGGCCTCACACTGGGATTATTTAGCTGTTTTAGTCAGGGCTGAGCACACTAAGTAAATAAATAACAGTAATAATAAAACTATGAGAGAACGTTAAGCAGAGGTGTGTATGTTTACGCCTACATGGTTATTGCTAATTATTTGTACAATGGCAGAATAGCACCAACACACAAACTAGGTCATGATACTGGCTGATATTGCTCTTGGCCTCACACTGGGATTATTTAGCTGTTTTAGTCAGGGCTGAGCACACTAAGTAAATAAATAACAGTAATAATAAAACTATGAGAGAAAGTTAAGCAGAGGTGCGTATGTTTACGCCTACATGGTTATTGCTAATTATTTGTATTGCAATACCACCTAGATGCTCAAATGAGATTGGGGCCCCGGTGAGCTAGGTTCTGCACAAACCCATAATAAGAAACAGTCCCTGCCTCAAAGAATTTATAGTCCAAATAGACAAGAAGTGGGAGAGAAATATCATGCCCAAGATCACACCACAAAGCCATGAATAGAACCAAATTCTCCCAAGTCCCAGCCCAGTACGCTAGCCATTGGACCACCCTACTTATCTAGATGTTATAGAGAAAGAGGTTTGTATCTGGAGGCTGGGAAATATAACATGACTTTTCTCAGTAGCTCCACATTTTTTGCACTGACTATCGCTGACCCAAAATTCACTGCCTCCTCCGAGCTGGGAGCCCTGGGTGTGTAAATGAGGTGAATGAAGAAGCAAAGAAGAAACACAACACTGAAGAGCAAAGTGTTGGTATTACACAACAGCGTGGTAAAGTTATGTCGATCTTTTTATGTTCCCTCTGATCTGATACATTGCCAAGGACTTCAAAGGTTTTAAGGAGTGCTCACAGAGGAAAGTGACTGATAATGGTGTCTTTCCTTTCATGTGCTTTTTCTCTGCCTACAGATATTCTTTGCAGAGCCAAGGAAAGATGAAAGAGAGATGCAAAAGGCCCAGAAAACATTAATAACACTGACAGCCCCCTCCCCCCCCCAACATGGAACAGCTTTGCAACTGTGAGGAACTAACCCTATAGATTAGGACCTAAGAGACTGTCCATACTTGAAAAGCGACCTGTTGTTAATGATGGTTTTCAAAAATGGATTCCTCCCCGACCAGGATTGAAAACAGATTGGCCACTAGTGTGGATAAAACAAAAACTGTTACCAGTACCAATTACAGAAAGCATGCAAGGCCCCTGGGTGAAGGAGGTTTCCGTAGAAGGGTGCTGAAAATGATCTGACCCTTTCTATCCTGGAAACCAAATTATTATCTATTGAGAGTGACAGGAAGAGGACCAGTAGCTGACATCTGTTGCCAATCCTGGGTCAAAGCCACCCATAATTCAAAGTTACAGGTTATTTTCATACACGGGCCGTGATTCAGATCTTGCTTACTCTGCAGGAGAATAGGGCATGATCTGGGAAAGTTACAGTGGTTTAGAAACAGTGTAAGTGAGATCAGAATGAAGACTTATGATCTCCATCCCCTGCCTATGTTTTTGGCAGTCGTAGCAAAATATAGGGATACATATATACAAAATGTGAGCATATGTGAATATCTATCCAGACAGCCTGTACTTTTTGTCTATCCCTTCCACTCTTCCCTGAGTTTTACCATTGCTAATGCTGCTTTATACAGTGTGTTTCAGATGGAAGAGGAAGTGTTGTATTTTGGACCCCTGAGAAAATAGCGTTGACCTAACGTCTTCTGGTCACATGTCTGGACATAAGTAACTAAGCTTCTAGTCAAGGTCACACAAGCCAGATTCAGCAAAATACCTTCTAAACTCATCCCTAAAGCATGACAGGGTTAGTGAGAAACCAAGGGTGGGTGGGTTGAAATTATTTGAATGTCAAAATTTTGACATTTAGAAATGTCAACATTTGAAAAAAGGGAAAATTTTGGATGACATTTTAAGAACATTTCCACCCTCCCTTCACATCTTGGGTTTTTCACCAACTTCAGAGCTGGTCAACATTTTTCAAATTTGAAATTCCAAAAATTTCAAATGTTGATTGTCCATATTAAAAAACAACAGGAGAAATATAAAGGGGGGGAAATCACACATTTTCCTCCCTTTTTCAACCAGTGCTAATAGATATATCAGAAAATATCACTGTTAATAGTCTGTGGATATTTTGTCAATGTTTGTTACTAATAACCCAGATTTGCCTGACCCAATACAGGTTTTTGCTTTACTTTTCTAGACTCTGTGGGAACCACTACAGAGCTGCTAGGGATGTAGGAATGTCCAGTGGTTTGGGCCCTAGTTAGGACTTAGGAATTTTGGATTCAAGTCCCTGCTTTATCATAGTCTTTGTGTATGACTTTAAGTAAGTCACGTAGTCGCTCTGTGACTCAGTTTCCTCATCTATTAAATAGAATGATAGCCCTGCTTTACCTAACTGGGGTGTTGTGAGGATCAATATATTAAAGATTGTAACGGGCTCATGTATCTTGGTAATAAGGGGCCATATAAGTACCATGGATAGTTCAAAACCAAACCTCGGACAGGGGCAGAAATAATGAGTTTGCAGTTCTGTATCACCTTGGACCCAGGGTTTACAACAGGTGTTAGCAACTGGTTCCACCCACTCAGACTGGAAAGAAGATGATTTGACTGCTAGTATATTAGAAATGTTGCTTAACAAAGCTTTCTCAGCATCCTGGTAAAATGAATATGTATTATCCCTATTTTATAAGTGGAGAATAGAATTTGAGATTGAACTGAGCCATGCTCTGCACTAACCACTAATTCCCTTCCCCACCCTTTTCCTTACAGTGATGTCAAAGGATTTGTGGAACTCCAGGTGGCTCCCTCAGGAACAGATCACAGGCCTGCGAAAGACAGCAGCAGGTTGAGATCATCTGGCTTCTGACAAAGAGATGGTTTCAAACAATCCACTCCAGGGAGCCGGTGTACGTGAAAACTCCACGACTTCCAAATGGATGAGGAAGATTCTTTATGACCCCAGCCAAGTGGAATGAAAACAACAAGTAGCTAAACACGAAGCTCAAGACAGCAATACACAGAGGTGAGATGAGTTAGAACCACAGTGGGAAGGTGAGGAAGAGAAATCCCTCGTGTTTGGATTATAACACACTTTAAAGGGGGTGTGCATTGATTGGCATGGTGGAATTTTATTTACTGTATCAGAGGCTGAGAAGCTGAGATGCAGGGAGAGTTTAGATGCAGGATCAGGAATGAGATAATTGCGCAGAGGGGCTCAGTGATGTTACTAACATGAAGTGGGGAAAGAGAGCTTAGAAAACCATCAGTGTTCTGAATCAGTAAAGCCACATGTTAATGGTTCTCTTAAAACCACTGGGAGTCCCTCAGTGGAATCCTGCACCCTGACAACTGTTCCATAAATGTAAATGAGGCTTTGAAGGGTAGAGGGGGAAAAGGGAAGGAGATATTTTATGGAAGGGACACAAAAGCTTTCCAATAGAGGGCTCTAGTTTAGTTATGTTAAAAATGAGACCCTCCAGCTTTAGCTGTAATGGATTCTTGGGGGAAGGGCAGAAGAAGATGTTCCCCAATGGAGTTAGGTTTTCTTCTCCTGTTAAGAAGATGTGACATTATAATTTATATCGCAGTAGCATCGTAGGGTCCCAACTGACATTGGAGCCCCAATGTGACAGGCACCGTACAAACATATGGCCAAAGGTAGTCCCTGTCCCAAGGAGCTTACAATCTAAGGAGACAAGGAAGACAATGGGTAAGAGGGGAAACAGAAGCATCATGCAGTGCTGCCACAAGTTAGTGACAGATTCCAGACTAGAGCCCAGGCTTCTGGAGTCCTGAGCTAGCAGCCCAGACACTAGACCACTCTGCTTCTCAAGGCATTCCGCCATTGGTTATCCTGATGCATCTAGAAGTACCTTGCTAGAACTCCAATCTGTGACACTCCTACAGCCGTGTCAGACCAGGTTTATATGATCACGCTGCACATATAACCTGGTATACACAGGCTGGGGTTTGTATTTTCCTTCCATGGCTTTGAGTGGCACACTAGAGCTCGTGCCGTCTTTCCGCAAGCTCCCCTGTATTTGTCAAACTTCCCTGATATGACCATTAAACATCCTTTCTTCCCTCCTAGGCCTGTAATGCATGTGTTTATAGCTAGCACGGTGCAGTTAATTATAGGTCCAATCCTGCAAGCACCTTTAATGATGACAGTCCAACCATGAGCCCTTACTCATTCAAATAGCGCTATTGGCTTCAGTGCTCATGTGAGTAAGGATTGCTCTTGCCAATAAGGATTTGCAGGATCAGGTCCTAGTTTCCTTGCTATTATGTTGTTCTTCTTTTTAAACCTTTCTTGATTTCACAGTCTACTTTTGTGAAACAGATAAGAGCTGGGGATTAAGTGTTTGAAAATATCATGGGGAGCTTGCCAGCTAGTGGTCACTAACAGAACTGCAGCTGGAGGGAATGTCTCCGTTACTGACATCTGGCTTGTCTTTCCAGGTTCTCCCCATCTAATATTTGTGCATAATTAGAGACCAGGAAATTGATGAGTAAAACAAAGGAATTTAATAACAGTCTCCAATGTAGATGGATCCCATTAGCTGTTTCTCAATCTGCAGTAAGTTTCCACAAAACCACCCCTGTGACGAAAGCTGTGAGAGGTCAGTGTGATTAGCAGATGCATGTAATTGTCTAGCATTAAAATGCAATGTATTTAGAGTTGGGGCATACACATATCTGGGAATCTTAGGAAAAGAAGGTCCTCTTGAGAGAGCCTCTATATTAGGAATGAATGAACAGGTTCAAACCTTCCCCTCAAATTCCAACAGAAACGTTTTGCAAACACTAACTTCTCTGAATTGTTTTTCATTTTTTGCTGCACTTTTGGGTTTTCTCCAAAATGTTGGGTTATTCATGGGTTCTTGTAAGATTTCTGTCCCATTCACATCTACTGTTTATGGGATTTCATGTCCAATTTTGAAGACACAAGAGATTTGAATAAATATATGGGGCCAGATCTTCAATTGGTATAAATCAACATAGCACCACTAAAGTCAATGGAACTGGGCCATTCTACACTAAGGGAGGGCATGGTTCATGAGAAGTGCTTGTTGAAACCAAATCAAAACTCCTGGCCTTCAAATCTATCTAGGCCTTTATATGTCCCCCATCCTCAGTCTCTGAGCACCTCATAATCATTACATGTATGTATCCTCACAACATCTCCACGAGGGAGGGAAGTGCTATTATCCCCATTTTACAGACAAGAAACTGAGGCCCAGAGGCCCAGATCCTCAAAGGTATTTGGGCACCTAACTTCCACTGAAAAGAAAAAATGAAATTAGGAGCCTATTTCTTTGAGGATATGAGCTTCTGTGCCTAAGGCCCAGATCTTCAAAGGTATTGCAGTGCCTTACTCCAAGGGGAGTTGGGTGCCTCAGTACATTAGGTGCATCAATACCTTTGAGGATCTCGACCTAAATGATTTGACCAGGGTCATCCAGAATACTTGTTGCTGAACCAAAAATGGAACCCCAGTCTCTTGAATCCCTGTCTAGTAGATCATCCGTCCTACCTCTGTTGGCTTACTGCTAGTCTGTCTTTTTAAGCAAGAGCCAGACTTGCTGTACAGAGCCCTGAGATGTTTCAAAGCTAGAGGACTTTTTCGCCTGGCAGATGTTTTTAGATACCCAGTGTGACATTTTCTGTATATGCCTCACTAAGACTTTGAAACAACCAAGGAAGAGACTCCTCCAGCAAATCCATGCCAGGAGCTACACTGAGCACAATGCATGCTGGGACAGAACTCAGGACATTCAGTGAGAGCTGGGTGGATACTGGTGCAGTACAGCCATGATTAATAATAAAGCTTATAGTTGTGTACCTCCTGACCACATCTTAGTGGTTGTATTCAAGGAGCTTCCACTAACAGGGGACATAAAACTTCATTCATCTGAGAGAGCTCCTTAAGTCTTAAGCTTCTTTTTTGTTAATAGAGCAAAACTCCATTAAGCACTTTTCCCCTGGCCAGCTGCATGGAAATGTGTATGTAATCTCTGTACACCAAAGTGGTTGAGGAAACGGACAGGGCAGAAGGCTTCAGCTGGGGCTGACACATATCCCATTTCCCCATGCTATACACTCTCCCAGGCATCACTTATTAGGTCAGTGTTTGTCTGACAAATTGCAAAACAATGCCTGAGGCTTGCCCTGCATTCCACACCAGATCCTCTCAAGTAAAGTACAGCCATTTATAGCCTCAGCTGAAAGATTCATCCAAAGGATGAATCCGAGCAAGAAAAGTGATGGATATAGAAATAACATCAGGGAATAGTGGACATGCCAGAGATTAAAGTATGTTCCAGAGAAAGAAAGGGAGAGAGAGACAGAACTACAGAAAGGAATAACAAATACTGGGTACATGACAGCTTTGGGTTGTAGAACCTCATATATCTTCCAGGCAAAACTCCGCTGTCAAAAAACACCAGCACAGATTTTAAAATCTTTTGAAAAAATCTCACAATTTAGCCAAGATGAGCTCTCTCTCTCTTTCCAGGATGACACATAAGGTTGGACCTAGAGATCACAGCCAAGTTCATGGCCCTCCTGTGCTTGCAACTGTTTACATGCTACCTGGGGGGTTGTACCCTGGAAAGTGGTGACTCTGAAAAGGATTTAGGGGTCACAGTGGACCAGCAACTCAAAATGAGGTCCTAGTTCAATGCTGTGGCATAAGGGGCGAATGGGATCCTTGGAGGCATAGACAGTAGTAGTGAGTAGGAGAAGTGATTTTACTTGTGTACACGGCATTGGTGAGAGTGATACCGGAATACTGCATCCAGTTCTGGTGTCCATATTTCAAAAATAATGTTGAAAAACTGGAGAGGGTGCAGCTAAGAGCCATAAAAATGATTTGAGGGCTGGAGAAAATGCCTGATGGTGGGAGACTTAAGGAGCTCCATCTGTTTAGTTTATCAGAGAGACTGTTGAGGGGAGAATAGATCATAGTGTATAATCACTTTCATGAGGAGGAAATACGGGGCATTAAAGGGCTCTTTAATCTAGTGGAGAAAGCAGAACAAGAATCAGTGAGTGGAAGCTAAAGCCAGGCACATTCAAATTAGAAATAAGGCACAATTTTTTTAAGAGTGAGGGTGATTAAGCATTGGGGAAAACTACCAAAGGAAAGGATGGATTCTCCATCTCTTGGTGTCTTCGGATCAAGACTGGCTGCCTTTCTGGAAGACACCTCTCAGCATGGAACTGACACCATTTATACGCTTCCAGTGGGCCAGAGGCAGAGGTGGTGGATAAGGGCACGCAAGCTGGATGACAGAGTGCGG
Source organism: Chelonia mydas (assembly GCF_015237465.2). Taxonomy (NCBI): domain Eukaryota; kingdom Metazoa; phylum Chordata; order Testudines; family Cheloniidae; genus Chelonia; species Chelonia mydas. Next base: position 8,682,140 of record NC_057857.1, read on the forward strand.
GGGTGAGCGTGAGAGGATCTAATTGAGGGAGCTGGAAGCTGGTGTAAGTGACACGAGATTTGATTCCCTTAGGCTTCCCTTTGAAGTTGGCTCGGCTTCCTCATCAGCACTCCCAGCCAAAGCACAAGCCTGCACGCTGAACAATGAAGACAAGCAACCATGCAGTGCCCATGTGAATTATTCAGTGTGCTAGGAGAGTGATAAAGTATTAGCAGAAGGAGCAGCCCACCCTACATGGGTTTGAGGCGCGAGTCTTGCCTCCTGAACACCTCAAATCAAACCCTTCATAATGAATAGCCCTGGGTAGATCCAGTGCCTTGCAGAAAGGCATACTTCCAGCATGTTCTTGAAAGGATCTTCACAGCCCTGCAGGCATCCGCTGAGCCATTCTTTTCTTTTAATTTCTTTTTATAAACTGACTTAAAGCCAGTATAAATATTTATTGGCAACTTGGGAAGCATCTTGCTGCCAGTTATTTGAACATTCTGTTTCCCTCTCGCTCTAAATGGGGCAATTAGTAATGAGCATATTTTCAAAATGAATGAGTGGAACATTAATTTCCCCATAGCCTATGCCCTTAGGCCTCCTACTGCATGGAACACTTTGCATGTATTTAGGCTCAGTCTGGTGGTCAAAGTTTTAAGCTGCAGTCCAGTAAAAGGTTTCACAAGGAGTCTCTGAGGATTGCTGTTTCTGAAACTTTTGTGTCAGTTATGTTCTCCCCTTTAGCTCTTGAAGGGTGGATTTTGTTTCTCAGGGGCGGTGATGGAAGAGCTTTCTTTCTCACCCATATTGATCTGTTAACTCATATTGAATCAATGGGAGCATACACCCTAAAAGCAGATGAGATAACTATATGCTCAGCCCAGCTACTACCTTACCAAATATCTACTACCTATCATCATTAATTAATTATTATCATTATTATTATTATTGTGTTACCATAGCATCTAGGAGCCCCCGTCATGGGCCAGGACCCCAGTGTGCTAGGTGCTGTACAAACAGAGAACAAAATGACTGTTTCTCCTGAGCTGTGCTGAATATCAGAACGCCAAGTGACACTGATTATTGGCATTGTGTAGCCCTGAGGCTGCAATTTGGCCAACTGTGCTCTACCTCGCCTTGTTGATTAATGTTAGTTGGTGGAGGGAAGCAAGGACACAGAAGAAATACTTCCAGTCTTGATGCCTACGCACCGTCCATCAGTATTAAGCACAGGAGTCCCGTGACAAAGTTCTTTCATAATATCTGAGTCCTCTGGGATGGATGGAGTTGGAGGAAAAGTTGGGGAGAATGAGTCAATTCATTAATTATCACAAAGTAACTCAGTGGAAGACTGGATTTTTCCCTAAACACCCAGCTATTTTTTTTATGTACATCCACCCTCACTTTATATATATATACTTGGTGTGTTCTTTCCATCTCTCTGCTAACCTTTCACTGCCACGAGTTGCCGTACTAAGTTCTGGAGAAGGGGGATCTTGGTATAAAAAGATGCTGAGGTTTCTATTAGCCTGTAAAAATCCCGCGCAAATTCTTCCTTACTGGTGAGAGCCCGTGCCCTGGCGTGAATCATGTGGAGTGACAGGACTCTGGTCACACACTGCGCTAATCATAATGGACAGAGTTAAATGGAAGCTACGACTGTATATAATGTTTATAAGTGTAGATTACTTTCCAGCTGGGGAGAGAATCCTCATTTATCATTCTAGCTGGGGAGAGAATCCACCTTTATCTTTCCTTTATCATAGCAGCTTGGACGGCGATCTCAACAACGCAGCAGGTCAGGCCTGGCTCTTACCTCTGGGACCTCCTAGGAAAGCCCACAGTACCGTGGGAAACCGAGTTAGTGACTCAATAAGTTGCACTCGTCCATTTCAGCTTCTAAACTAGAGCCGCAGTGAAAAGATACATGGCTGTGTGTATACCAACACCATGGCTGTCATACGGAATTGAAGCAAAGATTTTGCAGCACCAGAAATACCTAAGCCCCTACCACTTTTGTGGAAGGAGAAACTTGAATTAGCTGTAAGTAGCAGGCTCATATCCCAAGGGCAGCAGTGACACTTCCTCTCAAACTATTTTGTAGCGTTGCTAGTATACAATAGGTGCGGTTCCACTTCAGAAGGGGCTGCATTACAGCATGATGCGAAGCCATAGCCTCGGTGCTCATAGGTGTGTCAATAGGCAGCCTCTTTAAATTGCCAGTAAATGCTTCCCAGTTTATCTGCCTCTCCATGCACAGTGACTCTGGCCTGACAGACTGTGGAGAGACCAGGGGGTGGATTACATGTTGGACTGATCTTATTTCCTCTCTAACCTAGCTCTTTGTTCGCTCTTGTGTTCTCTCTCACACACTCAGTGTTCTCCTGAGAATATGAGAGTTCCCCGTTTCTTAAGGGAGGCCCTGCTCCTGCTCTCATTGGCTTTTGCTATTGAGGTAAATGGGAGCAGAATCACATCCCTACCCATGAGCTCTTTGAGAGGCCTCCCAGAACACCCTCAAGCATTCTGTGACATTATTATATCATCTTCGGTGAGCACAGCAGGGTTTCTGGGGCTTAGACCTGCGTTATAGCAAAGATTGGGTCAAGTAGGGAATCCCTCATCATCTGAGCCAGGCCTACTCCTTCCCCTTCAAGTACCTACCTTGGGGATAATCTCTGTGTACTCAGTCAATTGCCTACCACCTTTCAGCAAGCAGGCCAGCCTGTTGCTACCATTTGAAAGCCATGCCCTAGATAAGGCCCTGAGAATCAGGGGAGGGATGTTTGATTGGATGGCCAAAGGCAGCCAAGGACGTTCCAGCTACAAACAAATGCCCTCCTGTATGGAGAAAGTATTACATTTTAGCCTCTTTAGCTAACAGATTGAAGAACAAATAGACATTTCAATTGATTTTTTTCTAAAATATTGTCCACAAATAGCATTGTTGTAGTTGCTATAGTAACAATGGACATTTATTAGGTAGAAATGAGGACCAAAGAGCCAATTAGTCAGTTACCCATCTTTTGGGCTAGCTTCCCTGCTTCTCATGAGTGAAAGAGACTGAGGTCAAAACCAGAACCTAGCATTCCAACCCCTTTGAATTTAAAGGGAGCTGAGGGTGGATTTAAAGCCAGGGATCCAAACTCCCCTTTACACTGGCATGTTTTCTGATGTTGAAATCAGAAACTGAAACTGAAATCACATGAAAACCCCCCATTTTAATGAGATTTTGGCCCAAGATGGCAAAGACATCACATAATCTGATGAGCTCAAGAGTTTTATAAAGTCTAGTAAGGACAGTTGGGAAGACGTTGGCACCACCAAATCCCTCCTGGAATCTGAACTCCAGCCCTGATTTGTTCTTCAGCATAACCCTATCCTAAATCCATCACCTCCTCAACCCATCTCCTGTATTAATATTAGTGATGGCTGGACTTCAGCAGACTCATTGATTCGGTTCAAATAAGCTCCTAAACCATTCAGTTTCTTATCCAAAACATTATTGAAACCTGCTGACGCTGCAAAACTGGGCTGGAATCCACATGGGAATAGGCTTTCTGGTGAGCTGACAGGTACTGCTATCTTCCACTGGAGACAGAATTATGTAGACAAATAGCTCTAACCTTGGTATTCCTGCACTTCTGCTTCCAGTCCCAGTAAGTGTTCATGATAACTTTTCAAAGGCTCCAACAGACCACATGGTATCAGAGTTTACATAGTAATATGATGACTAGACAAAGAAAATTTAAGGTCCTAAACTTAATCCCACAAACCCCAAGAAAAATCACCCTTCATCATAAAAATTCCAGGCTGACAACATAGGCTCTTCAATAGCAGAATGTTAAACAAAGGGCTCTCAGACCTGCCAAACATGGTGAGCAAGCAAAAGAAAACACCAGGTAAGAAGATAAATTGCTTGATAAAACAAACCACAGGCCACTGCGAATATATACCCATATCCATAAATACACAGATCTTGGAATGATCAGTAGATCTAGCTACAAGTGATTTCTTCATGGCAGAATACAGAACTTGAGCAGGCTGACGAACATGGAAACCTGCATGGATGGCAGACTGTGTGGAGCCCTATGAGTTACAACAATAATAAAACTTCTGTTACTGATTTCAAACTCTTTATAAACTAAAACAGGGCGAGTTGCCACGATGAGTGCAGACAGCACCTCCACCAATAAGTGGTGCTGTATGTTTATTTTAGCAATAAGTTGTTGTCTTGCTTTGATATTGTGTTGTTGTCTTGGCACAGGTTGGGGCAGGGAGAAGCTAGGAAAAAGTTATGTCCTGCTTGTGTGTGCTGGATACTTGCAATGTTCCAATAAATCCTTTGATTTCTATAAACGAATATTACAACCACCTTCCTCCACTTTCTGTATTTTAACCCAGTTCTCCTCTTCCCCCTTCCCCCCACATGGATGTGACTCAGCAAATCAGTCTAGGATTCAGGAAACTTCCTGGTTTTGTGTTTTGCTTTGTTGGACCATCCTAAGGGACAGATACTCCTCCTTTTTTCCTCCCACTTGCAAACAGCATCCTGTCCCTTTAGCACTAAGAAGCCTGCACTGCCCACACCATCAAGGCTGGAGAGAAAGAACCCTGAAAGACACTGAGGTCTCTCATGCTGACTCATGGTCATGACAGAATCTTTTCTCCCAAGTGTAATTCTTGGAGCTAATAACACTTACATGTCACATGAAAAAGGCATGGGAGATTTTAAAGTAAATTTAGTGAAAAAAATGCAAGATGGACAACTTTGGAGACTGGAGCCTTCTAGTTGTCTACAGAACAAGCAATAGTTAAAATTCATCTTCTACTGCCCCACCCAATGTACCTCAACCCTGACCTGTAGGGACCACATTGGCTAGGTGAGAGGATATATGCACTGGTTCTTTAAATCTCTGTCAGGCAATGAGCCTGAAGGGGTTCTAGCCAGAAGCTCCGGAGTGAAGCAGAGATACGAGCACACACATAGTGGTCAAGATGTTCAAAACTGACTTGTGATTTTGGGGTGTCTCCAGTTTTGTATGCCCAGCTCAAGACACGTTAACCCTTTAACTGCTGAACAGCAGTCCTCTGAAAATCAGGTCCCTTTACTTCAGGTGTCTCAGGCACTCAAAAATCTCGAGAAAATTTAGATAACTTTGAAAATCTTCATCATTTCCTCCTTGTAATAAAGTTCCTTTTCCAGCGTAGACTAAAATGATTTTTCAACATTGTTATACAACAGTTGGTGAAAGGAGAACGTGGATTCCATGGACCATTCATCTGGTGACTTATCTGGTGAGACTTCTGGCAATGGGGGACTGGGACAAGTTAGGACTCTTATTTAAGCAATAAATTCAGAATAATAAATTAGAGGGCCAAACCACTGTACCAAGTGTGGTGTAGTTGTGATATAGACAGCTGTCCATTACAACCTAATCTGAGGTCTCCAAGAGATTCCACATAGTTCATCACGCTGTCGTAAAGCTTGCAAGAAAACAGTCGGCCACACTGCTTTAAAAAAAATCCAACATCTTTATGTGACCAATTGTCACCATTTTTTCCAACCAGCTCCGGAGGGTGTGTTGTGAGCTTTTCAGCTATGAGTAATAATGATCTGGATAGGCATAAAACAGTCATCAGTAGGGGCTTTCGTTAATTGTCTTGGAAATAATTGTATTAGACTGTAAACTCTCTGGGTAGGGCCTATGCATTCCTGTGTGTTTCGAAAGTGCCTTGGAGCCATGTGGAATCTATACTGTGGAAGTGCAAATGGTAACGAACTAACTACTAATAATCATGGTGATAATAATATCAACTTAAACAATTCTAAAGCAGATTCCTAGACATGGTAGAGCGCTGCTTTGTCACAACCAATGCAATTGGGTTGCAGTGGATCTGATTCTCCTCTCTCGTGCATGAATGTACACCAGGAGTGATTCCATTCAAGCCAACAGAGTAATACGCGTGTAAATTGGCTGTGAGAGGAGAATGCAGCCCAGTCTCTGTAGCTGTAATTTGTCATCAGCAAACCATACCGACAACTCTGCCTTTTGTCCTCAACACCTTTGATGGTCACGAATCTCCTGGGATTTTTTGTTTTGTTTTGTTCTTAATATTTAAGACACTAGGGATGGAGAGACAATTAATTTTTATTATTTATTTGTACTATTCTAGCTCTTAGGGACCAGGACCCCATTTACAAGGCCAGCAAAACTCTTCCTGGCACCTAGTTCAGAGCTGTCTTGTAAATCGTTTCTCTGGTTTTCAACAAATATTATCTCCTTCCCGCTCCATATGATTGATGAAGGAAAAGCTGGAATGTTCCCTCTCACACAACAATCACTCTCAAATGCTTTTTCCTTAACCGCATTATACATGACTGGCAAGTCTCACCTTCCCATCTCCTCCACTTGGCCTAACTCCCCCCTGTGTTTCAATTCTTTGGGGACAACAATTCCTTGTTATCATGATCATGGGGAGGGAGGTAGGAGGAGATTACATAAATGGCATTCTGTAATATTTTATGCAGAAATCAAATCCAGCCTCACTATGAAGTCATTGTTTTCATGCATAAAATTCACTGCACTTAGGAAATTAATTTCAATTACTAGATGAACCTTTTTAAGGGCTAGATCCTCAGCTGGTGTGAATGGACATAGCTCAGCTGACGTTCATGGAGCTTTGCCAATTTAAACTAGATGAGACTCTTGCCCTCTTTCTTCGCCAGTTCCAGAAAATATCGGTTGATATAATCAGAAATTAACATATTTTCAGAGAGTCAGATTTTCTCCTGCACTGAGATCTGCCCAATGCAAGGAGAGAGGGACTGCTGGCAATTAGTTATGGCTCCCTGACTCCCAAGCTACCGTAGATCCAGCCCTGTAATGGTGTAAATTAGAACAATCTAGGGGATGATCTAAATTAGAGCAGCTGCCAATCTTCCCTACACTGCGGTAGGGAATCAATACCGTAATAGTTAGCTCCACTGGCCCACCCACCACTCAGCTGAACAACTGCAAGTAGATATCAGTCCCCCAAATGGAACAAAAGGAGGCCATCTGTGGAAGATTGTGGCCCAGAAGATGGTATATATGCCACATGGGTAGCTTCAGTGAAGCCATGACAACTGCCATCATGGCCAACACACCAGGGATTAAACCAGGGCTCTCCAGAGCTAAACACATCAGCGGCTACAGTTTGAGCTAAAGAGTCAACCCTCCCCAGCTCAGGCTGCAACAGACTCGTCTCCTCGGTGGGTCATACACAGAGAGGGACCTGTATCACCCACTCTCCAGTGGGTTACCCAAGCTTCCCTCATGCTGTCTTGCTGGCCTCAGCTGGAGCGGTCATTGCACGGGGGAGAAGAGAGGGAGGTCTTCATTCCCCCTTAATTTGCTAATGGGCCTGGCAATTTCGCATGCGATGTGGCTGCATACTAATTAGGAAAAGGCCCAGATCCTCAAAGGTATTTAGGTACCTAACTCCCATTGAAAGCAGCGGGAATTAGGCACCTAAATGCCTATGAGGTTCTGAGCCTTAGACTACAATGCATTTGCCATGGGCTCCATCAAGTGGCAGATGCTTTCAGTCAATACCACCCTTGGACTCAAACCCGTGAGTGCTAAGCACCCTCAAACCCCATGGAAATCAGTGAGGGGAAAGGAGGGGCATTTAACATCTTGCAGGTGGTACTGAGCATCTCGCAGGATTGTGTCAAATATTAACTAGAACAAAAGACTCCGGGCTGTGTTCTGCTAACATCCACAAAGCCACCTGGGGCTGCAGATTTTTCAAAAGAGCTCAGGGCCGGGTTTTTAAGTGCCCAGTCCCCAGCAGCTCCTATTACAGCACTCACAAGCAGACTCAAAGTGCAGAGCTCCTGGGAAATTCTCGCAACTTATTTAGATGCCTAAATGGCAACTAAGCTCTTTGAAAAATCTGCCCTTGCATTTTCTGAGCCCTTCTGAAAACTCCCCTCTCTGATTAACTCAGACTATTTATTTTCTTCATATGTAAGTCTGTGTTTGAAATAAAATAATTTTACCTTTTTTTAAAGAAAAGCAAAATATTTACTATTAATACTGCTGCTGAGCAAAGATTGTCCTGATTCAGCAGATCCTCAGCTGGTGTAAATGGCTTAGCTCCATGGACTCAAAGCTGTCCCAGTTTGCACCAGCTGAGCATCTGATTCCAAGGCTTTCAACCACAGACTTTAGAACGGGTGGCTGAAATAATCTCAGCTGAGTTTAAATCCACTCTCTTTTCGTTGTCAATTTTGCCAGTTTACAGTAGTTGAGAAAGCACTTTTCTTCAGAAAGATCTGAGTGCATAAAGCACTGTCGAGAAAAAAAATCTATACAGAATAACTCCCATAATTGCATTTATAGATCAAGGGAACCGTTATTCTTTTAAATCTATCCAAAACCGAAAGTCTGAGTGGCTGCCTATTTGTTGGTGTTAAGACAAATGTCACAGATAATGAAATCAGGATATGTTGGCCCATTCTCAGCTGTAACCAAGCTGCGCACAGCAAAGTTCAAGTGAAGGTGGGTTCTGCTTGTGCAAAAGTGGCATAAAGCCATCTTTATGCATTTCATTACTGATGTCAGTCCAGTAATGTGAAGTTCTGGAATAGACTTCCAAGGGAAGCAGTGGGGCAAAAGACCTATCTGGCTTTAAGATTAAACTCGATAAGTTTATGGAGGAGATGGTGTGATGGGATAATATGATTTTGGCAATTAATTGATCTTTAAATATTCATGATAAATAGGCCCAATGGCCTCTGATGGGATGTTAGATGGGGTGGGATCTGAGTTACTATAGAGAATTCTTTCCTGGGTATCTGGCTGGTGAATCTTGCCCATATGCTCAGGGTTCAGCTGATCTCCATATTTGGGGTCGGGAAGGAATTTTCCTCCAGGGTAGATTGGAAGAGGCCCTGGGGTTTTTTCGCCTTCCTCTGTATCATGGGGCATGGGTCACTTGCTGGAGGATTCTCTGCTTCTTGAAGTCTTTAAACCATGATTTGAGGACTTCAATAGCTCAGACATAGGTGAGAGGTTTATCGCAGGAGTGGGTGGGTGAGATTCTGTGGCCTGCATTGTGCAGGAGGTCAGACTAGATGATCATAATGGTCCCTTCTGACCTTAATATCTATGAATCTATGAATCAGTCCGCAGTTTAAATGAGAGCAGTCTGATTCTTTATACCGTCTCTACCTTGTTATCTAGGAGCTGAGATGAATCTAGCAAGGCCTAAAGCTACATATTATTCTGACAATTGGAAGGAAGATACTCTCTTTGGGGGCATGGTCAGCCCAATTAGGTAGAGAGGGAGGCAAAGGAGTGAGCTACTCCCTATATCATGTTTTGTAGGCAGCAGGGGCATACCATGGGATACTTGGCATGGCCAGAGTCTGAGCTAGTGCCTCAAAATGTTTCCTTCTTCTTGACACCATCACTTCCATCTTCCTTGGCCGGAGCTTCAGGGAGCTGTTTTCATCCATGTCCAGGTGTTTATCTCTTCCAAATGCATATTTCTTCCAGGTGTAATCTGCCTTGTGGCATTGCCACTGTCAGCCAGGAGGGACATGTGCCTTTGGATATAGCTATGAATTGGCAGAAGGGGTGGAGGCATGATGACAGTGGCGTCTCCCAAATGTCTCCTATATGCATTGAAAAGCAGAAGGGATCTCTCCCCAGACAGGGGCACTGAAGGATGAGAAGATGAAACAATTAACGGAAGCCAATTTAGTGCTTTGCCTTCCACTCTCCCTGCAGCCAGTATATGGGTCAGCAGCAGTTTGAGTCCAGCTGGGTCAGAAACAGTTCATAGGCTTTACATGAGTCATGAGGTTTCTATCCACAGTCATCAGCACAGCTAAAGCCGTCAACGTGCTGTGGCCCAGTGTGCATCCTGGTTGTGCAGGGTCTAGGAAGCTGATGGAGGTCCAGCACTGCTGGAATATAAACTGATCTCTAAGGGTGCTTTCCACAAAAGCATTTAGATGCCTAAATTCCAGCTTTAGGTGCCTAAGTCCCTGTTTGGATCCACAAAACTCAACCAACCCTGTAGGTGCCTAAACTCACTTGGCGACTTGGTCTCTCACAGTAAAAGTTTCCTAGGCACCTGTGTTTCTGCCTCTGGGCATGTGCACGAATGCCTCTCTCCATGTGTCCAGATGCCTATCCAGAGCAAGTCACAAACCAGTGCAAGACAGGCATTTGGCCTGATTCTGAGGGCACCTAGAACATTGGGTCCCAGTCCAGAAATCCAGGTGGAGATGGTGGTGGGGCCCAGCTTACAACTTTCAGCTCAGTGGCTAGAGCACTTGCGTGGGAGGTGGGAGACCCAGCTTCAATTCCCCACCCGCCATGTGCCAGAAAATAGAAAGAAAAGATCTGAACAGGGGTCTGCCCACCACTCAGGAGCACGCACGAACCACTGAGCTAGGGATAGTCTGATGTGGGGCTCCCTCAGGCTCTCCTGTGGAAGCTGTTCCATTGTGGATAAATAACAAAAGAGTGACTGGAGCAAGGGGACTGGACCCCGCGGCTCCCACCGGGTTGCCCTAACCACTGAGCCACAGAGTCATTCTCATGTTTTCTTGCTAGCCCCAAAATACTTCAAGCGTCATTGGGACAGAGAGTGAGTCGGCAGGAACAGGTGCAACAGGAAAGTGGTCCCAGGGAGAGGCAGAGAGGCCTAGCAGGGGGGATAAGAAGCCACCCACATGGGATTCTCTCTTTCTGGCTCCAGCAGATGCTGGTCTGACTAGACAGCAGAGACATTGTTTGAGGACTTTAAGTTTGGGTGCTCTCAGTCAGGCTCCTGAGGTGAGGACCTTATGAACTGATAGTTATCATGGCTCCTTCCCTGAACCAGACACACCATTTTGTTAGTGTGTGTTGGCTTCTCCTTGCCCAGTGAACTGACTGATGCCCTGTTGGGTGGGGGAGAAAGTGGAACTCGTGTGCAGTACCACAAGGGGGTGTGCAGGGACAACCCAGAGCATTTACAGGAGTGTGGAAGACTGAAGGATGTGGATGGAGGAGGGAGCTCTGCAAGGGAGGACAAGAAATAAGCCCAGAGAGTAGATTTTCTTAACCTTGTATTACATGTGATTATGCACCCCCGAGCACTCGTAAAGGCTGTAATAACATCTCCGAGCACCTCAGGCTCTATTTCTGTGGTCGGTGATGCCACCGGAAGCCCTGGCTGGAATTCCAACCTGATGAGGTAGAGCAGGAGGCAAGGAGGTAAGTTATTCCCTAGATCATATTGCATAGGACGCAGGGACATGCTATGGGGTGCTTGAAGTTGTGTTTAAGGGAACACAATCCACCTTGGAGTGAGTGTCTTGTCAATATATATATATATATATATATATATATATATATATATATATATATATATATATATAAAGGTTGGAATGGGAAAAACCTCGAAGCGATGCCACAGCTCCTCACTCTGGGATCTAAGAGGAAATTCATTCTGTGGCAGCTTGAGCTGAGCTGTGGGTTTAGGGTTTTTTTTGGTCAGACATCTCTTGTTTTTGTTAGCTCTGTTTCTTGAATGCCACCTTCACGAGGAAAGGTCAACAAAGCAAGAGTGAGGGTTTCACAGCATGCTGGCCTTGTGTCCATGATTAAAAGCTCTGAGAGGGTAAGCCTGACCAAGGTAATAATTACTGGCAATGTATCACTTTCCCTGTTTTATTAAGGCTATTTTCATTCTGTTAGCTGGAGTTTCGACTCACTTTGCTTATTTTTCCACCAGGGCCTGGCTTTCCTCAAAAGTTCAGATCCCCTTTTTACTACATTTTTTTCACATATTCCAAATGTAAGTGTGTGTGGAAAAAATGAACATGCCATGCTGTTTGTCTCCCTATTGGCTTTCGGTGTTGCAACACCCGGGGGGCCTGAAGGACTGCCATGAGACAACAATGTGTCATATCCAAAACAAGGGTGTAATAGGAGGCAAGTGATCTCTGTTCATAAATGGCTCATTCAGGGGGGACTGGATGGCTCTGGGGAACTGGTAATTGGCCACAAAACCTAGATTTTCTTCTTGAGTCCATCCCACTTTTCTAGGGACCATTTTTGTTTGTATTATGGTGCCCAGAGGCCCCAACCAAGATCAGGGATTCCATTTTGCTAGGTACCATACAAACACGTAATGAATGAGAGACTGCCCCTGCCCTGAAGAATCTACAGTCTAAACAGGCAAAAGGGTTGTAGTGTATACAGGTGCAGAGAAGTGAGATAACTAACCCAATGTCACACGACAGATCTATGATGGAGCTGGTAATAGATCCGAACTGTCTGACTCCCACTCCAGTGACCTAACCACTAGAAGGTTGATTGGAGTAGGACCTATGTGAAATGAAATGGTGACCCTATGTCCAGTTCCCAGCGACATCAGTGTCATGACCCGTGGGTCCCAACTTCAGGTCCACATGCTCCAACCCTCCACCTGATTGTTTACTGGTATTAGCCAGAACCAGAACTCGTTGGAGCCCTGCTCAGATTAGGCAGTAGCACCCATGGGCCCTGATTGGTGAAAGACCAGAGCTTCTGATTGGCTCCTCTCCCCCACTACTTAATTCAGAAATGGAACAGGAAATTGTCTGTACAACTGGGCTTCATCCTGCTTTGGCCTGCTCACCCAGGGCTACCGTCTCCTGATTCTAACCTCCTGATTTCCTGATATCTGATTCTCAGTTCCTGACCTCCTGGTTCTGAACTCTGGCAGGTGTAGGGACCCTGCCCTATGATAACCACTGGTCCCAGCTGCCTATCTCCAAGGCCTGATAACCTGCCATATACATGGCCGTAGGTGGTGACACTTCATGAGCATCTGCTTCCTCCACAACGCCATTGCCCTGCACAGAGAATGATGAGAATGTGGCTGTGCAGCTGAACGTTCCTTCCGAGGTGAACACAACGGGCTGCAAGAATCAGCAACGTAAATGCCAACATTCAGGGGCTGAGCACCAATGCCTGAACGTCTCTTGTTTTTTTATAGCTCTGGCGCTAACTCCATCCTCCAGTGTCCAAACACGATGGAACTTTAGCCTGCTCAAAATCCCAGTTGGACTGTGTTCACTCAAGTCCATGTCTACTTAATCATTCTCCCATCAACTAACCTCAAAAGGGCAAATGCAGCATCCTGGAGACAGTCATAACAAAGGCCTGTCTGTGACAGTCACTTCTATAGCATAAACCTTGCCTGAGCTACAGCTATTCCGTCACTGACATGATAAATCAGTCACAGATGCTTTTTTAATGATTCCCTTTCACACACCCTTCCTTGTCCGCTCCAGGAAAGAGCCAAACACAAATAGTTTCTCTCTCTGTCTTTCGAATGTGTGTAAATGAAGAGCAATGTGAACTGACAGCCTGCCACCTTCTGGACAATTCTGAGTAGTGTGGCTTCCACAGAAATTAAATTTACTTGTGGGAAACATTATTTTTAAAGACAACCCAGTCCAAAGAGCAATGATGTGAGTTCCAATGTTCTTGCTCCTCAGGAATGGAAGGGCAGGGGGAAGGTCAGGGGAAAAGCAGTGTTTCATTTCCCAGCATTCTTACCCTCTCACCAGAAGGCTGTGGGGTCAAATCCATGGCTATTTTCCCTTCTCTCCCTCTTTTCAACTTTTATGTGGAGTATTGTGCTCATTAAAATAGGGACCATCTAGAGCCACATATAGTGCATACAGATGCTGTGCAAGCAACCTGCAGGTAGGCCTGTCACTGTACTTCCCTCCTTACCTGTAACTCCTTTGGCTTCTTCATCCCTCTCCCTCCACACACAGTTCCAGCAGTTCCTGCCAGTCCTAATTTCTAACACTGCCTGCCCTCAGACTCCACACAACTCTGCAGCTGCACCTTGCTGCTTATCTACATCCTTTTCTGGTCCACTCGTACTAAATGTGCTGATTTGTGTCAAACCCTGTGGTAGTTTTGTGAGAGATTGAGCTGAAACCTACAGTGCTGTACAAACAACACAACTACCAAGCCCATTTTTACTCGCAACTTCAGGTCGCTGAAGATGAAAGACCATAAAACTTCACCACTGCGTCAAGGCTAGTTTGTGGTGTTTTTGACTCTGATCTAGGGTTGCTAAGTTTGGTTGACGTATTCCTGGAGGACATGACAATCTTTAATTAAATATTAATCTTTAATTCCTGGAGACTCCAGGACAATCCTGAAGAGTTGAGCACCGTACTTTGACCAATAGGTTTCATAATCAACCAATAACTCCTCAGCTGGACAGGGAGGTGTCCTATCATCAGAGCAGGCATATGACGTGCTCGCAGCGAACCGTGTAATCTTGTATGATCACAAATAATTGTCATAAAATCTCCGGCTAATAACAATCCGGCTGCAGGGGGATGTAGGCCCAGGCCCTTCAGTACTAAAACCAGAAACAGCCAGTGCTTGAGCTACAGGAGAAACTCTTCTTGGCAGGTGCTGCAGTAGAGTGTTATAGAAATGAAGGGCTGGACAGGGCCTGAAGAGACCACATAGTCCATCCGCTGCACTGAGGCAGTATTAAGTATTCCTATACCATTTCTGACAGGCATCTGTCTAATCTGTTCTTAAAAAACCAAAACCCTCCAAGGATGGGGATTCCAGAACCACCTAGATAACCTATTCCAGTGCTTATCATCCCGATTGTTAAAAGTTTTTCCTAACATCCAACTTAAATCTCCCTTCCTGCAAACTCAGCTAATGACTTTTTTTCCTTTCCTCTCTGGACACGGAGAAAAAAGTAATCACCATCCTCTTTATAATAACATATCTGAAGACTATTATCATGGCCCCCCTCAGCCTTTTCTTCTCTAGACTAAAAAAGCCCATTTTTTTCCACCTTTCTTCATAAGTCATTTTTTCTACACCTCTTATTTTTGTTACTCTTCCCTGGACTCCCTCCAATTTGTTCATATCTCTAAAGTGTGGTGCCCAAAACTGGACACAGTACTCCTGCAGAGGCCTCACCAGTGCCGGGTAGAGCAGAACAATTACCTCACATGTCTTACGTAAAACACTCTTGTTATTATATCCCAGAATGACAATTGCCTTTTTTTGCAACGGCATCACCCTGTTGACTCTTGTTCAATTTGTGATCCACTCTAATCCCCAGCTCCTTTTCTGTAGTACCTGCTGCCGGCCCAGTTATTTCCCATTTTATATACGTGCCCTTGATTTTTATTTTTCCTTCCTTCATGTAGTATTTGTCTTTATTGAAGTGTATCTTATTGATTTCAGACCAATTCTCCAATTTATCAAGATCGTCTTGAATACTAACCCTGACAAAGTGCTTGCAAGGTGTCACCTGCAAATTTTATAAGCATACTCTCTACTCCATCATCCAAGTCATTAATGAAAATATTGAACAGTACCAGACCCAAGACAGACCTTTACAGGATGACTTGATACATCTTCATATGTGGTCCAGCCACTAGTACAAAGGCCTATACTCTTAGTATGGGTTAAAATAACAATGCTCAAGTGGTTGTACTAAAAAGGGTGTTAAATAATCTCCATATCCACATCTGTAAGAAAATCAAAAAAGAATGTTCCCTTATTTATTTTTCAGAGGAGTCCATTCTTTGCTCTTGGAGCCTGGACACATGCTTGAGTGACCTCAATCTAAATAATTTTGTTAGCATAGCATAGGTTACATTTGGATGGCAATTCAAAAAACACAAAACCATTCTCCAAGTTCTACCAATTTACACCCCCAAATCCTCCCATTATACCCACTCAGTAACTTAGCACTTCCCACAGGAAAAGGCCTAGAGGAACAAATAGACTGTCTCCATGGTGGTACCATATCAATATGATTGTGATCGAAACACTCTTCCAACAGGATCCTCGTACTCCTATGTATGTATCTGATGCTAACTGGTTTGGATAACAGTAATGTATCTATGAGAGAGGCTTCAGCCATGGATGCCACATGAAACTCATTGCCAAACTGAGGCTGCAGAGTAGTATTGGAATAGAAATCAAAGACCTTATGTCCATGAGCAGCCTTATAAATGTGCGTGTTATAATAAGTAGGAGCAGGGTTGCATCAGGGGATGTCCACGCTTCTGCAGACTGTAGGATGCCTTCAACTCCCTTTGAAGACAATGGAAGTTGAAGATTCACAGCAGGCCACAGGAGACTGTAATTTTTTGCCACTGTTCAATGTGTCTGCTTGCTTGGAAGGGTATTCTGTAGACAGCAGCTGCACCTTAGAAATTATTACAGACTCATGCGGTGAGCAAACTTTACTGGCGATGTGCTGACCTGTAAAAGAATTGCAACACAGCTAGCAATCTCCAAGATCTAACTGCCTACACATTTACTTCAACAGAACTTGTAAGGCTGTATACCATAGCTCCACCTGGTGATTCCCAACAATATAACAGAAGTTCTCAGAACAGGATCCGTCCTATTTTAGTGCATTTTTGCTGTATTATGTATAGCAATTTCATTTCTCTGATTAATATGAATGAATATTTTTCTTGCTTATTCACTTGCACAGCTGTTTTTTCCCAGAATGGAGAGATGGGGCTCTCTGGTATTCAATCAACCTGGCTCAAATCAGTTCTCTGCTCGGCCGAATGGCGGAGACGGCATCAAATATTTAGGTTTTGAGCTGAGGCCAGTGCAGCTATCCCTAGTGAGAAGGATGTCAGAAAGACTTCTGGACCCAATCCAGTCTGTTATATTGAAGCAGGCTGCTTTGCCATTGAGGTCACAGGTGTAGGAGCACCACAGTGGTCTGTGCAAGCTAAACAAACTCCAAGCACAAGTTTGCATTCGGGAAACTAAGCATGTCTCTTATACAAACATTCACACTGCCGGTCCCAGGGAAGACCACCCCTCGTTGCCTCCTAGAGACAAGAGAAGGCTCTTTTTATGTTTGCTTGTAATTCAGCAGAATCTGTTCTCCTGTTGTAGCCATGCCATTGTGTGTCTGTTGTAATGAGCTGGTTAGGTGTATACATGCACCACTACCTTCTTCCAAGTGGAATCAGAAATGTGTTCCATAGCCCCAATACGGCTAACTTCAAACAGAGATTCTCTTTTAGCTCAGGAGGCCTGTGCTTTTAGAGCAAGAAGGTTTGTTCCTCTGGTTTTAGAAGTGGGATGTGAACTCTTGTAAGCCAAGCACTTGAGAATGACCCATGTTAAACTGGGGGTATGCAAGGAACAGGCCAGTAAGTAAGTGCTCCACTGCTTTCTACTGGATAAAATCAGAACTGTTCAACTGTGTTTCTTAGGCTTTATATCACTAACAGCCAGTGGAGATTACCCTTTAAAGCAGTACAGGGTGTGTGCCGCTGGAGTAGTAGGATCTGAATTCTGTCCCCTCTCTTACTGTGAAGCTTGGAGCACAGTAACACCCAGGAAGTGCCTATATGACTGTTGAGAAAACCTTGGGAACTTCAGTTACCCACCTTACAGCTAACGGGACCAGATATTTGAGATAAAATGCATCACGCGGGACAAGGGTTGCCAGCCTTGGGGTTTTATCCCAGAGAACAAATGTTATCATAGGGACACAGCATGTTTGAGTGCAATACGATGATGTTATGATGCGCCATCAACCTGTTGAATCACGACACCAACAAAGGACACTGCATCAGAAAGTCAGCTAACCTTCTGAAAACCTCAGCACACACGAGCATGGCCCACGTCTTCTTACCTAAAGTAGCGGCTTACCTAACAAAATCAGGACAAGCCCACCCACACCAGATCTGGTGACAAATGGACCACTCCTGAAGTTCCACCAGCTGAGCTGTGACTTGGAAGAACAGCACAGTATTCCAAGGCTGCACAGGTCCCTGCAGCATAGATGCAGACAATGCCATTGACAGTCATGTGTGCCAATGCCTCCATCGATCAATAGCAGAACAGCCCCATTATTTGCTAATCTTTGTCCCCCCTCCCAAGAATTATGTTTCTGCTTGGAGCACTTCATTTACTGGAGCCGTGTTGGAGCTGTCTTGAAAGCTGCACTGAGTTTTTTTCAGAACTATTTTCATCTGGAATGTACGTCCTTCTATTTACAAGAGAGTGAAAGAGAGGCATTATTGTGCACTGACTGGGTAATTTGGCCTTGCTAAAGTACTGGCATATTCAGGGTTGTGAGTACATGAGATAAAACTCAGCCTGAATGACGGATGTCTTGACATGGTCCAAAATCCTGCTATTCCCGTCCCATCTCTCTGCAGAACCCACCCACCCTAAAATTACTGTACGAGCAGCGCAGACCTGGAGATGGTAGCCAAGACATGTGCTAATGCTTTTTTCACCCCTCCGATTTACAAACTCACTTGGTGCTGTGTGATTACGAGGGCTCCCTTACTGAGTTCTGGGATTAAGAAGTGCTCTTGTGAGCTGCTTGGGCAATACTAAATACTGCAAACTGTGGGCAGCAACGGATGGAGGGTGCTGCCTTTATGAATATATTAAGTACCAAAATGAAGACATAGAAATGTCACTTTCCAGTACTTTTTTAAGTGCCTGTAATTTCTATGCTCTGGTAATTTTTTCACCTTGTTGATTGATTAACCTCTTTCTCTCTGATCTCCTCATCTCCCATCTCGTTCCCCTTCCTCCCTGGCCCAAAGGTCACTGCCAACTCCTTTCTGACCACGTCTGACCACTTCTTGCAACTCTGGCCTGGTTTCCCCGCTTCTTCCACCTGCAGACCAAGTCGCTCTTCTTGCTTTCTGTTCTCCCCATAACTCCAGTCTTGATCTCAGCCCTCATCTCTTACTGCTTTCCCATTGTGACTCTAGCCCAACTACTCTATTGATACTATCCTTTGTCTTCTTCCCCAGTCCCTGACTTCAAGCCACATTCCTCACCTCCTTCATGCTTCATGATGTCTTCCTTCCCAGTGATATTATGTGCAGTTGGTGCATGGTGTTCTACCCATTCACGCCTTTAAGTTTTAAGTAGAGTGGTCAAAACGTTTTGGCCAAACCATGGTCTTTCTTTCTGGAAATTAACATATTTATGGAGGAAAAAATCTTTTGAAATGTTTCATTTTTGATGGGAAAAACCCCCAATCTTTTTTGAAGTGTTAAAGACTGAAAGCAACCTTCTAAAACTGAAAAGATTTCCATTTTTTCAATGAAAAATTGGTGCATTTCTGCAAAATTTCCAGGAAAAAAAATGGAAAATTCCTATAAACGTTTCCATGGAAAATATTTTCCATCCAGATCTAATAAGGTATCAAGGCCAGCTCCTTGCTTGCTCAAAGCTATGGAACTCCCTTTCATTGAGTATCAAGACTGACCCCCACACCATCTCAGCAAGGTCACCATGAAATGTGGTCTCTTTCTCCACATTAGCTGTTCCCCAGAACAAGCTTAGATATAGGCAACAAGTAAACAATTCATAGATTCATAGATATTTAGGTCAGAAGGGACCATTATGATCATCTAGTCTGACCTCCTGCACAACGCAGGCCACAGAATTTCACCCACCACTCCTGCGAAAAACCTCTCACCTATGTCTGAGCTATTGAAGTCCTCAAATTATGGTTTAAAGACTTCAAGGAGCAGAGAATCCTCCAGAAAGTGACCCGTGCCCCATGCTACAGAGGAAGGCGAAAAACCTCCAGGGCCTCTTCCAATCTGCCCTGGAGGAAAATTCCTTCCCGACCCCAAATATGGCAATCAGCTAAACCCTGAACAATCATGTAATAACTAGGGCTGTTAAGTGATTAAAAAAATTAATCACAATTAATTGAGTGATTAATCTCACTGTTAATAATAGAATACCATTTATTTAAATATTTTTGGATGTTTTCTACATTTTCAAATATATTGATTTTAATTACAACACAGAATACAAAGTGTACAGTGCTCACAAATATTTGCATTGTAAAAAACTAAAGAAATAGTATTTTTCAATTCACCTTATACAAGTAGTTCAATCTCTTTATCATGAAAGTTGACTTTACAAATGTAGAATTCTGTACCGAAAATAACTGCATTCAAAAATGTAACAGTGTAAAACTTTCGAGCCTACAAATCCACTCAGTCCTACTTCTTGTTCAGCCAATCGCTCAGACAAACAAGTTTGTTTACATTTGTAGGAGATAACGGTGCCTGGTTCTTGTTTACAATGTCACCTGAAAGTGAGAACAGACATTTGCATGGCACTGTTGTAGCTGGCGTCGCAAGATATTTACGTGCAAGATGATTAAAGACTCATATGTCCCTTCATCTTCAACCACCATTCCAGAGGACGTGCGTCCATGCTGATGACGGGTTCTGCTCGATAACGATCCAAAGCAGTGCATGGACCGATGCATGTCCGCTTTCATCATCTGAATCAGATGCCACCAGCAGAAGGTTGATTTTCTTTTTTGGTGGTTTGGGTTCTATAGTTTCCGCATTGGAGTGTTGCTCTTTTAAGATTTCTGAAAGCATGTTCCACACCTTGTCCCTCTCAGATTTTGGAAGGCACTTCAGATTCTTAAATCTTGGGTCAAGTGCTGTAACTATTTTTCGAAATCTCACATTGGTACCTTCTTAAAACAAACAACATGTGCTGGGTCATCATCCAACTACTACATAGCACAAGGGGCCACAGCAATGGTTCCCTCAACCCACCCAGCAATATTGTTAACCTGTCCAACTATACTCTTAGCCCAGCAGAAGCAGCTGTCCTATCTCGGGGCCTCTCTTTCTGCCCCTCCACCCCCACGAACATGATGCAGTTCTGTGGTGACCTAGAATCCTATTTTCGACGTCTCCAACTCAAGGAATATTTCCAACACACCTCTGAACAACATACTAATCCACAGAGACCTCCCTACCAACACTACAAAAAGAAGGATTCTAGGTGGACTCCTCCTGAAGGTCGAGACAGCAAACTGGACTTCTACATAGAGTGCTTCCGCCGACGTGCACGGGCTGAAATTGTGGAAAAGTAGCATCACTTGCCCCACAACCTCAGCCGTGCAGTACACAATGCCATCCACAGCCTCAGAAACAACTCTGACATCAAAAAGGCTGACAAAGGAGGTGCTGTTGTCATCATGAATAGGTCGGAATATGAACAAGAGGCTGCTCGGCAGCTCTCCAACACCACTTTCTACAAGCCATTACCCTATGATCCCACTGAGAGTTACCGAAAGAAACTACAGCATTTGCTCAAGAAACTCCCTGAAAAAGCACAAGATCAAATCCGCACAGACACACCCCTGGAACCTCGACCTGGGATATTCTATCTACTACCCAAGATCCATAAACCTGGAAATCCTGGGCGCCCGATCATCTCAGGCATTGGCACCCTGACAGCAGGATTGTCTGGCTATGTAGACTCCCTCCTCAGGCCCTACGCTACCAGCACTCCCAACTGCCTTCGAGACACCACTGACTTCCTGAGGAAACTACAATCCGTCGGTGATCTTCCTGATAACACCATCCTAGCCACTATGGATGTAGAAGCCCTCTACACCAACATTCCACACAAAGGTGGACTACAAGCCGTCAAGAACACTATCCCCGATAATGTCATGGCTAACCTGGTGGCTGAACTTTGTGACTTTGTCCTCACCCATAACTATTTCACATTTGGGGACAATGTATACCTTCAAATCAGTGGCACAGCTATGGGTACCCCCATGGCCCCACAGTATGCCAACATTTTTATGGCTGACTTAGAACAACGCTTCCTCAGCTCTCGTCCCCTAATGCCCCTCCTCCACTTGCGCTATATTGATGACATCTTCATCATCTGGATCCATGGAAAAGAAGCCCTTGAGGAATTCCACCATGATTTCAACAATTTCCATCCCACCATCAACCTCAGCCTGGTCCAGTCCACACAAGAGATCCACTTCCTGGACACTACAATGCTAATAAACGATGGTGACATAAACACCACCCTATACCGGAAACCTACTGACCGCTATTCCTACCTACATGCCTCCAGCTTTCACCCTGACCACAGCACACGATCCATTGTCTGCAGCCAAGCTCTGTGATACAACCGCATTTGCTCCAACCCCTCAGACAGAGACAAACACCTACAAGATCTCTATCAAGCATTCTTACAACTACAATACCCACCTGCGGAAGTGAAGAAACAGATTGATAGAGCCAGAAGAGTTCCCAGAAGTCACCTACTACAGGACAGGCCTAACAAAGAAAATAACAGAACGCCACTAGCCGTCACCTTCAGCCCCCAACTAAAACCCCTCCAACGCATTATTAAGGATCTACAACCTATCCTGAAGGATGACCCAACACTCTCACAAATCTTGGGAGACAGGCCAGTCCTTGCCTACAGACAGCCCCACAACCTGAAGCGAATACTCACCAGCAACCACATACCACACAACAGAACCACTAACCCAGGAACCTATCCTTGCAACAAAGCCCGTTGCCAACTGTGCCCACATATCTATTCAGGGGACACCATCACAGGGCCTAATAACATCAGCCACACTATCAGAGGCTCGTTCATCTGCACATCTACCAATGTGATATATGCCATCATGTGCCAGCAATGCCCCTCTGCCATGTACACTGGTCAAACCGGACAGTCTCTACGTAAAAGAATAAATGGACACAAATCAGATGTCAAGAATTATAACATTCATAAACCAGTCGGAGAACACTTCAATCTCTCTGGTCACGCGATTACAGACATGAAAGTTGCGATATTACAACAAAAAAACTTCAAAACCAGACTCCAGCGAGAGACTGTTGAATTGGAATTCATTTGCAAATTGGATACAATTAACTTAGGCTTGAATAGAGACTGGGAGTGGCTAAGTCATTATGCAAGGTAACCTGTTTCCTCTTGTTTTTTCCTACCTACACCCCCCCCCCCCCAGATGTTCTTGTTAAACCCTGGATTTGTGCTGGAAATGGCCCACCTTGATTATCATACATATTGTAAGGAGAGTGATCACTTTAGATAAGCTATTACCAACAGGAGAGTGGGTTTGTGGGGGGGGGGGGGAAGGGGGGGGAGAAAACCTGGATTTGTGCTGGAAATGGCCCACCTTGATTATCATACACATTGTAAGGAGAGTGATCACTTTGGATAAGCTATTACCAACAGGAGAGTGGGTTTGTGGGGGAGGTGGGGAGAGGACCTGGATTTGTGCTGGAAATGGCCCAACTTGATTGTCGTGCACATTGTGGGGAGAGTGATCACTTTAGATAAGCTATTACCAGCAGGAGAGTGGGGTGGGGGGAGAGAAAACTTTTTGTAGAGGTAAACACCCATTTTTTCATGGTTTGTATGTATAAGAACATCTTCTGTATTTTCCACAGTATGCGTCCGATGAAGTGAGCTGTAGCTCACGAAAGCTTATGCTCAAATAAATTGGTTAGTCTCTAAGGTGCCACAAGTACTCCTTTTCTTTTAGCTATAATATGAAATACATGGCAGAACGCGGGTAAAACAGAGCATGAGACATATATTCTCCCTCAAAGAGTTCAGTCAAAATTTAATTAAAGCATTGTTTTTTTAACAAGCGTCATCAGCAATGAAGCATGTCCTCTGGAATGGTGACCGAACCATGAAGAGGCATACGAATGTTTAGCATATCTTGCAGTGATGGCTACAAAAGTGCCATGCCAACGACTGTTCTCACTTTCAGGTGACATTGTAAATAAGAAGACGGCAGCATTATCTCCCATAAATGTAAACAAACTTGGTAATGGTCTCAAGTTGCAGTGGGGGAGGTTTAGGTTGGATATTAGGAAAAGCTTTTTCACTAGGAGGGTGGTGAAGCACTGGAATGGGTTACCTAGGGAGGTGGTGAAATTTCCTTCCTTAGAGGTTTTTAAGGTCAGGCTTGACAAAGCCCTGGCTGGGATGATTTAGCTGCGGATTGGTCCTGCTTTGAGCAGGGGTTGGACTAGATGACCTCCTGAGGTCCCTTCCAACCCTGATATTCTATGATTCTATGACTTGTAGGCACTATAATTTTACATTGTTTTGTTTTTGAGTGCTGTTATGTAACAAAAAAAATCTACATTTGTAAGTTGCATTTTCACAATAAAGAGTTTGCACTACAGTACTTGTATGAGGTGAATTGAAAAATACTGGTTCTTTTATCATTTTTACAGTGCAAATGTTTGTACTAAGAATAATATAAAGTGCACACTGTACACTTTGTATTCTGTGTTGTAATTGAAATTAATATATTTGAAAATGTAGAAAAAATCCAAAAATAGTTACTAAATTTCAATTGGTATTCTATTGTTTAACAGTACGATTAAAACTGCGATTAATCCAATTAATTTTTTAAAATGTGATTAATTTTTTGGAGTTAATCTTGTGAGTTAACTGCAATTAATCTACAGCCCTAGTAATAACCATCGTGCTCCTGCTGAATGAGTGGAGAACGAGGGTGCTCATTGATCAGGTAATGGTGGTAGAAGGATTAACCAGGTCTATTTGTCGTTCTTCCAAAGAGATGGATGCTGGGGACTCGTTGGATAGCTGCTCCCCAAAGATGCCAGGAATGGGAAAAATCCCATCATACATCTCAGCATTGTCAGAACAGCATACAGGGCATACACTCCCTCTTGAAGGCTGTTAAAGATAAGTGGGCTTTAGACCTAAGGTGACCAGGATAGAGAAGAGAATCCAGGTCTGTGGGGAGGTTCAGCAATATGGACAAGGTCTGGATCCCTTTTTGCACAGACCTTGATGAGGAATGTCTAAGCCTAGACTAAAGGCTCATGAGACTGTGGCAGGGGCCCATCCCACGGCAGGCACCCTTCTGGCTCCGCATGGCCTTGCAGGCACCAATTCTGAGTTCCCTCCTAGTTCTGCCAATAATGTGTTCACAGCCCAGCCACTTAGTAACGCTTCCCTTCCTGGGGCTCAGATTATTTAGTCTGCAGGAAGTACTGCCTACTTTGGCCTTTGAAGCCCAAAGCCTGCCCTCTTGAGGTTTCCAGTTTGCAGAACTCTTGTATGAGGCTTCTTGAGATCATTTTCTTGGCTCATGAGCATGGAGAGAGACAGGCATATGGCACAACACACAGCATCTAGTGTCCAAAGACATTTCTTGGCTCCAGCATTGTGTTGTCTTCTCCAACAGCTGTTTTATCAAAACACAACATCTGTCCTCTTCTCTCTCTCTCTCCTTTTCATTGGAATAATGTCTGGGCTGAGCTTGAATATGAAATGAACATAAAGAACAACAGGAATGTGTGCAGAAAATAAATACCGTGCCTCTTATTCTCCTCTTATGCCAGGGTAAGCCCACGCACTTCAGAGGACTTATTCCTGATTTACTCCAGTGTGAGTGAGATCAAACTCAGTCCTACAGAGTCACAAATAATGGTGAGCAATCTCAAGGTGTCTGGAACTTAGTTGATGCCCAGTTATCAGAGTGCTCCCTTTCACTCTGAAACATTTTATTTTAACAAGGGAAACCGTGGTCCCTCCCTAGCTCCACTCCCACAACAACTGGCTGACAACTATTGATACAGCATGAGATCATTCACTGCTTCTCTATCAAATGCATCCGAGTAAAATTCCACTAGATGGCACCAGACAACCAGCTTTGATGTACCGTGGACAACGTTAGAAATTCATAAGCTGGTGGTAAACTCAGAAATTTAGCCAGAGAATTTCACTGGCACTTTAATGGCCTAATTGCCTTAGGAGTCTTGGAAAAATCCCATAAAGTTCCTTGGCCTACAGATTATGATCTACTTGTAAATGGACCTGGAGCTTTCAAATCCCTCTGGCCCTGCCTGTGTTCTAGGAACTCTATAACATGGGTACGGGTTGGGTATCATAATTTGGTCCTCTGGGAGTAGCCCCATGAAAATAAGTAGGAATATTTGCAATGCCCTACTTACCATCTGAAATTGGGCCATAAGTCAAAGACATACTGTAAGTCAATGACTAAGTGGAAACAGACTCTTTTGCTATTCTTTGTATTACAGTAATACCTAGAGCAGGGGTCGGCAACCTTTCAGAAGTGGTGTGCCAAGTCTTCATTTATTCACTCTAATTTAAGGTTTTGTGTGCCAGTAATACATTTTTAACGTTTTTAGAAGGTCTCTTTCTATAAGTCTATAAGATATAACTAAACTATTGTTGTATGTAAAGTAAATAAGTTTTTTAAAATGTTTAAGAAGCTTCATTTAAAATTGAGAGCCCCCCGGACCAGTGGCCAGGACCCGGGCAGTGCGAGTGCCACTGAAAATCAGCTCGTGTACTGCCTTTGGCATGCGTGCCATAGGTTGCCTACCCCAACCTAGAGGCTCGTAATGGGCCAGCTGTCTCCCATGCACCTCCTCATGGCCTAGGGTCACATTTTAGTTGTTACAAGAAATTTTGTTCTCATTCACCTGTGAGGCTAGGCCAAGAAACAATGGGCTTAAATTGCAGCAAGGGCTGTTTAGGTTGGACATTAGAAAATATTTCCTCACTGTTGGGGTGGTTAAGCACTGGAACAAATTGCCTAGGGTGGTTGTGGAATCTCTTTCTTTGCAGATTTTAAGAATAGGTTAGACAAACACCTGTCAGGGATGGTCTAGATAACACTTAGTCCTGCCTCTCGAGGTCCCTTCCAGTCCTACAGTTCTATGATTCAAGTGGCCTTCCTAACTTTCCCCTCTTGGACTGTTCAAATAAACTTCACTTCAGGTTTTTTCTTAGTCAAAAGATACCCCTGTTTGAGGACTAGGTTTATTAATATAAACTATAAAAACTCAACCACCCAGAAGAACATCCATTCATGAATCTCCACAACACAAGGTTTCTCTCCCTCCTCCAAGACCTTCCTGCCTAGGGCCTTTGCAATCTTTTCTCTGCTTAAACAGGGTCTCTCCCAGGCCTGGAGAGCTTTCCTCATGCTCTACCTCCTTGATTGCAACTTCCTGTTCCTTTTACACTGGAATCCCTTGATTTCTCTCAGATGGCGCTCATTCTGTAATCAGGACTGGCTTAGCCCCAGGGGCAAGCCAACAAGGATATTGGCCTCAAGGTGCTAGGCACTGCAAATACATATAGCAAGAGACAGGCCCTGCCCCAAGGAGCTTATAATCTAAGCAGACAAGACAGAATTACTACCCCTATTTTACAGATGGGAAACTGAGGCACTAAGTCATGCAGGAACCCTTTACCAGAGCTAGGAAGTGAACCCCCATCTCCTGGATCCCGGGGCAGCACTCTAGCTATAAACCTAGTTGTTCTCATCCTAATTCCCAGGTCCCTACTCCAGCCACCAGACTGTGGTCCCTGTATTCTGCACCCTTTGTCTGTATCTCTGAAGCATAATCTAAATTCCCTTCCCTTCCAACAAAGTGTCTGCCATGTCCATCTTCCACTGCAGCAGGGGCAGCGCAGTGATGGTTTTGTGCAGCTCAGAAACGGGAGTTTTAGGCTTTGCTGCTGGATTTTTTCAGTGCTGGAAAATTCTTTAAGGAAAACAGCAAAACCCAATATCCAGAAAAAATCTGATGCGCCAGCTCTGGAGCCTTCATTTCTACTGCTGAAGGCAAAGCGCAAGGCTCGAGTGGAGCTTATTTAGAAGCCAGCCTTGTTCCAAGCAAAGTGCACTGGGAGCTGAGACAACAAGACAAGTGGCAAAGACTGCAATAGCGTAACTAGAGGCAAGTGCAATCGGTTACTTGACTAATGAATCTGCTGGGTCCATAGGAGAAGCCCACATCTCTCATTCAGCATCTTAATTTAATTAGCAGAGGGCTCAACCTTGTGGGTAAGTGAAATATGTAGCCATCCCACTGACGGTTCAGCAGCTTGCTTCACAACCAAGGAAGGCTCTGTACAGTACCAGCTAGTTCCTGTGAGAGTTCATGGATGGATTTTTTTTTTAAAAGGGAGAACATTACAACTCATAGTTGATATGGCACCTTCAATCCAAAGATCTCGACAGACTGCCTCGCTCCTTCCTTGAAGTTTTTAAGGTCAGGCTTGACAAAGCCCTGGCTGGGATGATTTAGTTGGGGATTGGTCCTGCTTTGAGCCCGGGGTGGGACTAGATGACCTCCTGAGGTCCCTTCCAACCCTGATATTCTATGAGTACAGCCTAGATTGCATATTGTTGATACAGTTGCACACCTTGAGGATCCAATGGATTTCAGGTCCCCATTGTGCTCAAACAAACACACAGAAATAGTTAGGACGACGTTGCAATCACAGGGCGTGATTGCAGCTTGAGTAGAGGAACCTGAGTTAGCTTTTCATCCAGCAGCAAAGCAACAGCGGTGTGCCCGTCTGCACCAGCAATTACCCAGGGGTCTGGGTGGACTTGTAGAGCCTGTACTGAAGCACTACTTCATGGCTAGAGGACCTATCCCAGCCAGATTACAGCTCATTCAGGTGTGACGACTGTACCTGCAGTATGGAGGCATCCTCAGGAGACAGCCCAAAGGGCTTTGACAAGCTAGAGGGGAAATAACTTGCCCAAAGTTATGCAGCATGTGGCTGAGCCAAGAATAGAGACCAGCTCAGCTGGGTCTGAAGGCCAATTGCTACCACCTGGACCACTCTGCCTCTTTACAAGCTGCCTTGAGAAATGGGGGGCAGGTAGCTGCACGGCTCCAGGACCACATCAGAGAACAACCTGTCACTCGGCTAGCTACACCCTCCCTTGCCGGCCACTTGCTCTGAGTGAGGACCAAAATACTGCGTGCCTTTTAAGCAAGCTGTTTACCTCCGACTTGTGAGTCCAGCCAGCTGCCTGGTCAACAAGTAGCAAGTGAGTAATGCCTGCTCTCCCCACTATGGCTGGAGTGGCAGCATTGAACAGAGTCAAAGAGGGGGAATGAGTGGGAAGGGGCTTAATCCCTTTCATTCCCACGGCCCAGAAAGGGCTCTGACATTCAGACCTTATGCCCATAGGGGGCAATGCAATGCCTGTTGAAATCAGCAAGAGTTTTCCCATTGCCTTTGACAGACATTGGATCAGACCCGTAGGGAATACTTTACCAGCCACTAAGATGCAGCCACTTCTGGAGTTGAGGAGAGAAGCTGCTTAACAGCATAATATGACATGACCGTTTAGGACACAAGATGAAGCAGAATGCCACAGCCAGTTGCAACTGCATGGGGGATCTATCGCTATTCGCCGTTTTGCTGTAAATGGGGGCTTTACCATGAGCCTGGTATAAGGGGCAGAGCCCCAAGAGCAGCTGACAGAGAAGAGAGTCACAGCTGGATTCCCAGTTTCCCTCTGCTTTGGTAGTGCCGGGTGTATTCCCCTTGCCACCCACGCTACCTGACATAGCAAAGGTGCCCCAGCACACTGGCATGGTTACACTGCTTGGCATGCCAGGATGGAGCGTCTGATGCCCCCTGCATAGGAGAGGGTGTAGTGGCACTTGCTGTTATCCCCTCAGTGCTCCTATTTATGATGCTTATGCCCCCTTACTGCCTTGCACAGGAAGGCAATAATTTGGCCTTTATAGAGAACCATATATTTTCAAATTGCTTTATGAATATAGACTAGGACACCTTCCTTGCCCTAAAGAGCTATGCAAAGTTCAGGGGTGTTTGGATCTGGGGGGCTAACTGGGACCTATTTAGGTATTATTTAGGTAAACTTTAAAGAACTTGAAGGAAAGAAACAAAGATTAGTGTCCATAGGCACGTGAACTAGAGGTGTGTGTGTGGGGGGGGTGCTGCAGCACCCCCAGGTTTTACGTGGAGTCCTGGCTCCCAGCCCCACACGCTGGCCCTGCGCCTACCCCAAGCTGTGGTCCCAGCCTCAGCCCCCTTACCTGTCTGGGTACCCCCCCTCCAGGAGACACGGCCCTACTCCTGGCCCTGGCTTGCAGGGTGTGGCGGCAGACAGGAGTAAGGGGGCTGGCTTTCAGTACCCCCACTATAAAAAGTGTTCCAGTGATTGGAACAGAAAATTGGGAGTGAGGTATCCAAAGGCATGTTCTCCGCTCACTGCAAGACATTGAGTAAGCCACTTTACCACTCTGTGCCTCAGTTTCCCCATCTGTGAGATGAGGATAATAATACTTAACTCGAAGTGGTGCTTTAAATGTTAGCAGGTAGGGTTTTGAGGCCCTTTTATGGGATATGTAAAATATTGGGCAAAAACCAGCATTTTAAACTCCAAGTATTTCATGGTTTGAGTTTGTTACTTATTTTGCAAATTTCTAAATCAAAAAACTGGCTGGTCTGATCATTTTCTGTGAAACAAAACGAGCGTGTCTCTCATTGGAATTTGTGCCAGCTCCTCCCAAAGCGTACGGGAGCCACATATGTATGCAAGGCCCTGTATGTGTATTCAGATATAGCTCCATGGTTTAGGGCGAGATTGATTTTTATAATAGATTAGTCTTCTCTTTTTTTGGCTTCTGGCCCGTATGTGTGGAGCCACTCAATCTGTTGTGAGCTCAGATTGATTAGTGCTTTTGAAAAAATGTGTAGCAAATTGCTCCTTTAATGAAGATAAATCATGTTGCTGTCACGTATACTAAATATGGTATTGCAACGGTGCTGTTTGCCTTGTGTTATTGGAGGTGAGTTATCAACTCCATTCTAAAACTTCTGCTTCCTGCCATTGGAGACACTGAGAATTCGAGACTTGGGCACAACGGCAAACACAAAGCAGAGCTCGGCTGAAACAAGAAGTTTTGCATGGCTTCCACCTTAAGTCACCCCATGTGTGCCTGATACCCATAGGGCCTGATTCTCCAAGGCCCGGCATCTTCTGTCATTCTTATACCAGTGCAAAGTGGGGTTAAAAAAAATCAAAATCCTCCTCAAAGCAGAGTTTTGTCTCCGAAAGGGGAGACATGCCAGCCGTGTGGTCCAGCGGAGCCGAAACAACATTCTGGCTACACTACAATCATCACTGTCAGCCCCTGCAGCACGGGGTTGAGGCTAGAGAACACATGGGTGGGAGGATAGGGCTAGAGGGCCAGGCTGTTAAGGAAATGCTTCAGTTAGGACTACACCACTGCAAGCCAGGGATATCATGAAGTCCACTAAGGACTTGGCTGTTGATGTCGATTTTTAGCTGGAAAGTGCTTAGATTAGTACAGTGATGGACGGTGTCTAAGGCCCTAAGAAAGACCAATAGAAAACACTGCTAAATCATAACGGTAGCATTTACACCCCCGTTGCACTGACATAAATGGCTATATGAGATCCAGAGCAACAGAGAATCAGACCCCTAGAGTTGAAGGCCAGAAGGGAACATTACAATCATGCAGTCTGATCTCCTGCCTAATATAGTCCAGCCGAGTAGGGAAGAATAATTTCCTCCAATGGAGGGATCACTGGGTGAAAGTCTCTGGCCATGGCATTTCATCCAGTGGTTCCCTCCAATGGAGGGAATGATTCTTCCCTACCATGTAGGACTATGCTGTGCTAAACAGGTGTACTAGGACTATATACTACCAGCCCAAGGTCATTCCAACACTGGGCTTATAAGAGGAGACTGTATGGTCAGATTTTGTTGGCAATCTCGGGTGGCTGAATGCCACTTGTCCCTCTAAGAAGTTGGACGCCGACCGCTCAGGGGTCGCATAACTAGTTAGCATGCCCTGGGGCAGAGCTGTCCCCTTGATCTCATCCACAACGGCAATTAGCCCTCATTGGTATAAGGAGCATTCTGCATTCTAGCCATCTCAGGGTACACAATGTTCCTTAAAGGTCAAAGTGAACAGGCTCCGTTCCCAGGTCTGCCCCTGACACCGTGTGCGACCTTCCACTCGTCACTAAGCCCCCCATTTTCAGTGTTGATCAGCAGCCCATACTCACCATCCAGGCACCTAAACTGAAGTTACTTTATTTTCAGAGCCGCTGAGCAGCCAGAGATGCTATTGA
The DNA here is from genome assembly GCF_015237465.2 of Chelonia mydas. Taxonomy (NCBI): domain Eukaryota; kingdom Metazoa; phylum Chordata; order Testudines; family Cheloniidae; genus Chelonia; species Chelonia mydas. The sequence continues at coordinate 8,713,951 of NC_057857.1, forward strand.
CTTCCTTGACAGGGGAGAGCGTGCCGTGCCCCTGAAAATCACACTAACGCTGTGGTCTGTACCTGTAAGAGCCAGGCTAGCCTGCCTTGTTACCAGACTCAGCAGGGAAGGAGCTCCAGTGAGCCCTATAAAGGACTGGGAGCAGGAGAAGGACCCTAAACTTGGGAGGGGGGGCACCAGCACCTGAAATGTGGTCCCCTGCCCCTGCAATGCCCCTTCTCGCTGAGACCCCTCCCCCTGCTCGCTCCTCTCTGCCCCCTTCTCCTCCCCTGTCGCTTGCCCTTACTGCCGGTAAAAGGGGGGGGTATGTTCCCCCGGCCTCTCCTGCCCCTGACTAGAGCATTCAGTTGAGGAAAGTGGTAGAAGGGCTCCTGCAGTGAGTGCAGGGATGGGGGTGGGTGGAGGGCGTTCTCCTTTCAACACTGAGAGAGGCAAGGGACAAGCCTCTCAGGGGTACGTCTACACTGCAGTTAAAAACCCGCGACTGGCCCGAGCCATCTGTCTGGGGCTTGCAGGACGCAGGCTAAGGGGATGTTTAACCGTGATGTAGATGTTGAGGCTTGGGCTGGAGCCCGGGCTCTAGGAGCCTGCAAGGTGGGAGAGCCCCAGAGCTTGGGCTGCAGCCCAAGCGTCAACGTCTGCACCACCATTAAATGGCCCCTTAGCCCAAGCCCCATGAGCCCGAGTCACCTAGCCCAGGCCAGCAGTAGGTGTCTAATTGCAGTGTAGACCTACCCTGAGAGATGCAGCCTTGGGTGAGCAGAGGAACTGCTTTTGTTTTGTCTCAGTTCCATGTTTGAGGAATAAACCTGTGCTTGGAAAGCGTGGTAGAGTATCCGTCCTGGGAAGGCCAGGCAGTCCCCTCTGAGCAGGGGGGAAACTGAGGCAGCAGCTAGCCTGAAGCCAGACTGGGTAAGGTGGCCCTGCTACAATGGCTACTTTTATTTAGGTGCTTGCATGTGAATATAATGCTCTCCCTCTCCACAGCATGCCACACCTGGCCACAACACACTCCCCGAACCCTAGTACTGGCACCTTTCACTGGTGAAATGCCGAGACTGCTGGTAACTCCCTGTGACAGGAGACAGTTAAACTAAAACAGAGCAGAGCAAAATGCGGAAAACCTCTGTCCAATTCAAACTGCAGAGGCCCTTACAGGGGTTGGGAAATGGGTTCATTACTGACACAATGATATCACTTCCTCACTTATCAGTTCCTATAGCAACAAGGCTTTCCTTGGAGGGCTCCCCACTGCAAGTGCTGGCCTGGCCTGGCTGTGGGCGAGCTGATAAAAGCACGACTCATGATGGTACAGATACAGGCACTCCGCGCTGAGATGGTAGGAGAACCATCTTTACCTTCGAGGGGCACCTCAGATACCTACCAGCTAGGGGCGGGCTGTCTGTGCAGTAGTGGAATGTCCTGCATAGTGTTGAAGTGTGTTCATTGCTCTTTCCCCCCTGCTTCTAGTAAGTGAGGAAAGGGTGATGTTTGGTAACTAACACAGACCATGAAGAATTTCTCCATGCGCCAGGTTTTGCACTCTATCTGCTTCACTCATTCTGGGCTCGACTGAGTCTTCTTATTACTACTGTAGCATCTAGAGGCCCAGCCAACACAAGCATCACAATGGGCATGGCGCTGTATGTGCAGAAACAGCAGAAACCTGTAGGAAGAAACAGTCCCTGTCCTGAAGTACTTACAATCTGAATCGTCAAGACAGACAAAGGGTGGGGGGAAAGGGGAGCGGACATACAAGCAGAAGACTGGGATCTGAAGTAGGGAGAGTAAGGGTCAAATTTTCCAAAGTCCTCCATGCCTACAATCTGGGCCAGGCTACCAGTTGAGTTCTGTATGCTGGGCTCTGAGACCTCTTGAAAACTATCCCAATGGGAGCTAAGCATGTCTGAAAATCTGGCCTAATTGAGGGTGCTGATGCCTTGAAATCTGGCCTCCAGAGTCCTACACTGAGCTATGGCACAGCCACAAGTTGGATATAGATCTGAGTCCTATGCCAGAACCTTAACCCCACAACCACCTTCCCCCATTCCCATAAAATCTGCTTCTGAATGGAGCCAGGACAACACATCGTTCTATTCGTGATCCATGTACGAGGTGGTCTTCCGGCTCTCTGCCCCTTCATCAATATCATCTGTAAAATGTCAGAGATTCTTTTCCCAGGACAACCACTGCTACCCTCCTCTGCTTTACGCTTCTTCTTTGACAAGCTTTGCTGTGGCGCCACTATGCTGGCCCCGGGGGATTTGACTTCATGCTGCTTATGACGTTACATTAGTGAAATTGCCCGAGTGAGGCCTGCAGACTTGCTTGAGGGTGGTTTTGCCCTGACGTTTAAACTAATGGTTCATTTTGGCTTCACTGCTAGCTGTCACTTCATGCTTAAGGGTCAGAGCAACATTTAGCAATGTCAGGCATGGAAAACAAACAGTACAGCCATAAAACTAATTGAGCCCTATATGCCCGCACCCGCAAAGCGGTAGCTTGGTAACTTTATAGTTCTGACGTTAACCTGTCAAGATTCAAAGCGAGAGATGCCAGCAAGATGGTCTGAGACTGCATTCTTAACTCCCCATCTTAATAATAATACCTAGCTCTTATCACCAGATCTCACAGTGCTTTACAAAGGGGGTAAGTGCTACTATCCCCATTTTATAGTTGGGGAAACTGAGGCACAGGATGGTGAAGTGACTTGCCCAAGGTTATCCAGCAAACCACTGGCAGAACTAGGCATGGTCTCCTGCATCCCAGTCCAATGTGCTATCTGTTAGGTCACACTTCCTTTCAAGCTTATTGTGAGGAGTCAAGGATATAGTGTGACAGACAGTACAATAGTACGGATTTCTAGCTAGAGGGCCGGTAATTCTCCCCTGGTTAAGCTGGTTATAAATAGAGGGGGTAGATAATACGAACATAGCAATTGCCCTAATATCAGATCAGACCGAAGGCCCACGTAGACCAGTATCTTGTCTCTGACAGTGACCAGTGCCAGGTGCTTCAGATCCTGGGTGCTGGAACTGCGGGTGCTGCTGCACCCCCTGGCTTGAAGTGGTTTCCATTACATACAGGCAGGGGTGAAAGTGAGTCGAGTGACTTACCGGTACGCTGGGGCCAGCTCTGGCCCCCGGTAGGGGCGGGGCCTAGGACAGAAGGGGCGGGGCTGAGGGGGTCAGAGCCAGCCCCAGAGCCCACCCTGTAAGATAAGTGCCCCGCCCCTCCTTTTCCTCCTCCTCCCCTACCGGGGTAGCAGCAGTAGCCCGGGGCTCTGGGGGCTATTTAAAGGGCCCGGGGCTCCCCTGCTTCTACTGTCCCAGTCTTTTAATTAGCCGCCGGAGCCCTGGGGAAGCGGTGGGGCTCCAGGGGCTATTTACAGGGCTGGGGCGGTAGAAGCAGGGGAGCCCCGGGCCCTTTAAATAGCCGCTGGAGCCCCGCTACCCCAGAGCTCCAGCAGCGGGGCTCTGGAGGCAATTTAAAGGGCCTGGGGCTGCAGCCACTGCTGGGAGCCCCAGGCCCTTTAAATTGCCCCCTGGGGAAGCCAGGCTGCCCCAGTACGGGGCACCAGCTTCTGTATACAGGGTCTATCGTTTGGTTGAATGGCTCTCAGCACCCCCACTATACAAATTGTTCCAGCACCCCTGCAATAAATGCCAGAGTATCCTTTTTCCATTGCAAACACCTTTTGGCCAGTCTGTCCCATTGCCTGGTGGGATCTTTTCAGACCACCGCTCTATATTCAAAATGGTGGCAACAGGCCCCACATCCCAGAGGTCTTTGGGCTGCATTTGGCCAACTGACTGAACTCTGACCTGCTCTGTGGCCTAAAGTAGATCTAGCCCTTGTCAAGTTATCTGTGTATGTGCGTGACAGAGAGAAGAAGGGAATCTTTCTTTTACAGACTGCCTGGATTCAGGAACTCCATTCAGCTGGTGTGTATCTTGAAATCATCCTGCCTTTATTAACACCCTCCAATGATCTAGACAGAGAATCCCAAAGGCAAGGAGCAGTCTAAATAAAACTTCTGGACAAACCGGGACATCTAAGGTGTGGCAGATTCTGCCTGAGTGGATGAAACAAAGTGGGAAATGTCAGCAAAGGTACAGTCATTATTACTGTCAGAAGAACTCCACTTTTAAGGAAAGACTGCCAGCCTGCCCCTCACCCACCATGGCAAAGATAAGGAAGGGATGTCCCAGGAAAGGACTTTTCTGCTCCCTAGCCTCATGCTTTGACTTACACCAGAGTTCCTCTATGGCAGGGGTTCTCACGCACAACCTCCAAGTGCCAGGGGTCCCAGCCACCCAACCCTTTCCATGAGAGGAGAATCCAGCTAGATCCTGGCTTGGTGGGGGTGCCTAGTATGGAAAAGGTCGAGAACCAATGATCTGTGGAATCGTCTTCCTCATGCTCTAGGGCCTCTGCAAGTTTGTCTCTGAGTGCTGTGGGCATTGGGGGCCAAAGAGAGGAAAACCTGGAAAAGGAAGCGTGGCTGGGGTGATACAGAATGCTCAGAACTGTGTGGTTTGCATGGGGTGGGGAGCGTGACCTTGTCCTTGTCTTTCCCGATATTTCCAGCTCACTCAAAAAGTCTGGCTTGCAGTGAAAAATGTAGAGGAAAGAGATGAGCTGTGTTCCTCTTCTCCCAGGTGCATCTAATGGCATATGTCTCTCTTGCTAGCTAGGTGGGTGACTGAGGGAGTATTCTGCCAGTCTTAATCTGCCTGAGACAGTTGGACAGGAGACGCCGAGGTAGATGTAAAGTCAAAAACCCAGTTTCCCTGATGTCTGCAGAAAGCCCATCCTGTGAGAGTGCACCATTGTTTTTAACATCTACCTCCATCCCTGAGAGGAGCTCCTAGACCCTGAGCTACATTAGGCTGGAGAAGTTTTGATGGGAATTTCAGACCAAGGCAAGGAAAATCCAGGGGCCAGAAAATGCTCTGTGATGCAACATGGAGGTAAAAGAGGAAGCAGGGAGGAACCCTTTCTCTACCTCATTTTCTACTCCTGTCCCAGCTCATCCCTCTTTCTCTTTATCTCCTTCTCCCTCTCTTTATTTCCCCTCTAGTTGCTAATGTAAGTAAGAATTTAATGCACTGAGACAGAAGAGAAAGTTGTTCCATTAGCTGTAGACACACCAACACATCTTCATTAGCTCCCCATGACATTCAAAATAGCTGGCGATAAAGAAAAAGTAAATCTGGAAAGACAAATATAAAGACTCCCCCCCCCCACCCCCGCCTTCCCCTCAGCCTGGCACAGTGCACCCCCCCTAGGGCATGCATTCAATTACCAGAGATGAATGGAGAAAACTGGTTCAGCATTTAGGATTTTCTATATATATATATATATGTGTGTGTGTGTGTTGCAAGCTTTCACCAGCAGATGGCACCCTACTTCACAAAATAAGCTCCCTGCTGAAGGGCGGATTGGGCGAGATCCTTGTGGAAGGACAGGTTTGTTTGCAATTACTCTGCTCACTTGGAGGCAACCAGCAGGGTCTCAGTTTACAGGCCCTTGCACTTTTGGTTTCTAGGAAATTCATTTTTTGACTAGGGAGAGGAGGGACGTGTGGTGAAGTGTAGGGTGGACGTTGCTACTTCTCTGCTTAAAGGCAGACCTCTTGGCTTCCTGACCGTCTCCCTCTAAGAGCAGCACAAGCTTCTGAGTTGCATACTGGTGACAGGGCAAAATGCTTTGACTAAGCCTGCAAAGGGCAGAGGGAAATGAATCTTTCAGTGAGGCATTTGTACTGGGATTCTGGAAATGTGGGTTCCATTCCCGCAGACATCCTGCATGACCTTAATCTCTCGGTGCCTCAGTTTCCTCCTGTGGTTCTAGGGACTGTGCCTTTAAGGGCTAAGCTTCCTAGACAGAGTGTCTGGACAGGGTGCTGTGAAGCATTTGCTATGCAAAGCCAGATGGATCCAGATACAGAGCAGAGCTCTTGCAAGTTCCTTAAATACCGAGCGCTCACCGAACACCACATGGTTCCTGGAGTAAAAAAAGGACCTAAACATGACTCAGAATGGAAGAATGGAGCAGTTAAAACCCCACCAGAGTTGAAACTCTCTGGATATGTAAAACAATTGGAGAAGGTTTAAACAGCACTTCATTCTCTATCTGCAAGCAATGGCTGCCAGCAAAAGGGAAGACAGTCAGAACTCAGAAGGGAGCCTTATTTCTGACAATAGCTGGTTCTGAAGCACTTGATGTGCTTAACAGTTTGCACTTAACTCATGCAAGGGAGGCCAACTGCACAGCTGTGCTACAGAAATGTGAGTATCGCACACCACCTAAAAATGAAACACGAGAGAAGTTTTCGAACAGAGCACAAAATAAGGGGAAACCATAGAAGTGCTTGTGACTGATCTAAGGCTGAAGAGCCAATCCTGCAATTTAAGGGGACTAAGTCTGTTCCTGATAAGAGACTAGATCATGATGGGGATCTGGAACAAAAAAAAATCAAGCAGCTGGGAGAACCATAGTTAATCCTTGACAAATCAATTAGAATTTACCAAGGAACAGAAGTTGCCCAGTGCAGAATAAAGCTTATGGAGGGTGGACAGTACGCTGACACTAGATGTCAGACAATCCACAAGAGACCTCTGGCAGAAAGGCATGTGGAGCTCAGACTCAGAGTCCAGCAAAAATAGTACATGGAGTTGCACAGGCTGTTTGCAGCCAAGACAGTTTCCAGCCTATAGGAAAAGAGGTAAGAAACGCAGTGAACTACATCACCTTCCAAGAGTTTGCAAGCATTGGCTGAGGCTGGGCAGTATGGGACAGCACCACTAGCTCAGAGGTATTTTTCAGAGGCACAATGGACGATGTTGGACTTCTAAGTTGGACATGGGCACACACGCAAGGTGTTGCCAGAAACAGTGATGTTGGCACTAAAAGGAAAGCCACAGGTATTGGAGCGTAAATGAGTAAAACTCAGGCTTAGAGGCATGAGCTTATCCTCACTAAAGACTTACGTGAACTAAATGGATGGGTCAAGAACAAGCTGGAAGAGATACGCTTTGTAATAGTAGCAGGGAAAAGAGTACCCAGTATTGGTTAAAATGTGTCAAGCCCTCGGTCTCATCAAGAAGGGGCACTCTTTTGTGGAACAGGGGCCCAAACCAACTGAGGAAGAGTTTGAGGATGTCTTTCAGGGGATGGGGAAGCTCTTGGGATTCAGAATACAGCTGAAAGAGCCACCCCATATTTCACCCCTTTGCCCTAAGGTAGAGGCTAAAAGAGGAGCTGGATGGGGAACCAGAAAGCGAGTAAAAGAGTCAGCCAAGTGGGTATTGGACAAAAAAAGATGGAACCATTCACTGAGGCATAGACCCTAAAGTATTACATAAACATGTTAAAAAGGACACATTTGCACTGCCTGCCGAGGAGACATTTCTGGGGAGGTAGCTGACACCAGATACATTTCTACAATGGATACATCAGCAAGGTTCTTGCAGGTGTCCATTTGCACATTCAACCTCCCCTCCTCCCCCTTGGGAGAGAGAATTTCTACAGGCTGCCATTCGGGTTGCATTCAGCACCCAAAGTGTTTCACCAGCAGAGTGTCAAGTGGTCCCACAGTGGCTCAAGAGCGTGGGTACCAACATCAGGGCTGATTGTTAAAAAACAGGCCACAGACCCCAAATTGAGTTCAAAACTTAGATGTCACCAATCATCAAGTATAAACTCTTCAGGCATGATAATTACCTTAACATGTTTCAGAGTAGCAGCCGTGTTAGTCTGTATCCGCAAAAAGAAAAGGAGGACTTGTGGCACCTTAGAGATTAACAACCTAACAAGTCTCTAAGGTGCCACAAGTACTCCTTTTCATTTTACCTTGACATGGAGTCACAGACAGTCCTCTTGAATAATCCAATCTGTCTTGCCACCCAGGTGAGCATACCTTTATGATGGATAGTTCCTTACACCGCAAATACACTGAAACAAAGGAGGAGGATTTGGCCTTCGTCCAGGGGTTCTCAAACTTTTTGCTAGCATGACCCCATTTTAATGAATTATTTTCTCCCAGGATCCCAGACAGCATGGAGAATGCCATTTTGTAGAGCAAAATGGTGTCCTCCACAGAGCATGATCTCACATACACCACATGTTTGAGGTCACACCACCTGGAAGATGCCATTTTCTCTTCACAGCATGATCTTGTACAAATGTTTAGTCCTGGGGGAATTCTGTGCCACTCATAATTAATGAGCCGCACATATTTTTATTTTTTTGTGCAGAAAAAAGCTTCTGTTGGAAAGTTGCTGCAGTTCTACTGTTTGCCCACCAGAGGGCACTGTGGTGCTAGAACAGAGCAGCCTGAGCAAAAAAAAACTTCAGCTGGAAAGTTGCTGCAGTTCTACCTTTTGCCCACCAGAGGGTGATGTGGCAATAGAACAAAGCAGCAGTTCCCGGCCAGCTAGGGAAGAGAAAGAGCCTGCCTTATTCACAGTGCCTGTCAGGCCAGGTCAGGAGACAGGGTCTATGGGGAGACAGACAGTGTGGGTCTGCTGTGGGGGTCAGACAGGGGCTCATAAGGGCTAATGTGGGAGGACAGACTGGGGCAGCAGTTGAATGGGAGTGGAGGCACACTGCCACGGGGAGGAGGGAGGTGCAGGGCCACTTAAGTGCATGGGGTGGCTGAGTGGGGGCACAGAGACGCATGGGGATACAGGGAGGGGTGCTGGGCCACATGGGGATGGGGGAGTGGGTGTCTGTGGGGGTGGAGGAACACATTTGGACAGGGGGTGCAAGGACACTTGGGGGTGCACGGACACATGGGGACAGGGGCAGATGTGCCTGACTGAATGGGAGAGGTTAGGGCTCAGCCAGGGTCTGCATGGGGGAAGCTCCCTAACCATCTTTTTTCACACCCCGCCCCCCCATTCCATACTTTTTCCCATCCATACCCAACAACCCTCCAAGTTCACACCCAGGCTCCTTCCCAGCAATTACTTCCCTCTCCCCCAGCTCCTCTGTTACCCCGATCCTCCCCCAAGCCTTTGCACTGCTTCTGAGGGGGTCGGGAAATATGGTTCTGTATTGTAATTTGAATGAATTATTACTCAGTGTTCTGTATTAATATGCCTAGTAAGGAATCTATTTGTCAAAAAACATTTCCTGAATATTTTGTGTACTCTGTATGGTTACAGACATACTTGCTGATGGGTATTTTGAAATAAATGACCAAAAATATACTGTGTTATTTTGACAAAATATGAAGAATTTTGCAGAATTTGAAAATAATGTGCGAAAATTTTTATTTTTTTGGCGCAGAATTCCCCCAGGAGTATATGGTGTGCTCAAGGTTATGCAGTATGGAGCAAAATGGCATCCTTCTCACACTACAAATCATCATGACTCCATCTGCTGGTGGTGCAACCCCACCCATAGTTTGGGAACCACTGTCTTAATCTGTGGGTATAAAATATTTCATGTTTTTTATGGGAGGCCGGAGTTCCCATTGTCCGGGAACGGCGAACCACAGCCCCTGGGAGCTGCGGGGGGACATGCCTGCGGACAGTCAACGTCAGCAAAAATGTTTCACGGCCTGCAATCAGATTACCCTGACGGGCCGCATGCGGGCTGCAGTATGCCCACCACTGGCCTAGCCCATTTGACAAAAGTCTATTGGCACAATGTCTAGAGCTCGACTTTGCACATCAGTCTGATTTAAAAACAAAACAAAAAGGTGCCCATTTTCAGCTGAAATGTGGATTGTGATGGCCAAAGCTACTGCTCAGGATGAGCCCTAGCAAAAAGTAATTAAGTCTATTAGCACAGCATGGCTGGGACAGCATATACCCAGCCCCTCTTATGAATGTAAGGGGGAGTTGTCAGTCCTAGATGGGATTTTGTTTAAAAAAGGCACCAGGATGGTGACTCCGAACTTGTTTAAGAAAAATAAATTGAAAAGGATATATGAAGGCCATTTATTTAGGGATTGAAAAATTAAGAGATGGGTCAGCAATGTTTCAGACTGGCCTCACGTGAACAGTGACATTGAGGAAGCTATCGAGGCTTGTAGCATATGCTAAAAATAGAGACCAAGTCAAGTGAAAGAGCCTGTGTTGATGACACAGGAAAAATTGGTCTCCTGGAGCAAAATAGGTACAGTTTTGTTTATGCTGGCTGGAAAGAAACGATGGGCTTGTCTTAGACTACTACTCTCACTTCTCTGAGAGAGCTTTACTAAAAGATATTACAGTGAAAAAAGTAATTGTACACATCAGATCTATTTTTGCTAGGCCTGGTATACCGGACTTCGGAATGTAGGACAGTGTGTCACAGTTTAGGGGGTATCAGTTTAAGCAGTTAGCAACAAATTATGGGTTTAGACAGGTAATCGCTAGTCCCTGTTATTCCCCACTCTAATGGATCGGTGGAAAACTGTGTCAGAATAATAAAGCGTCTACTGCAGAACATTGCAGAGTCAGACTCTGATCCATATTTAACACTGTTAAATTACAGAATGGCACCAACAAAGCATGGGTTGTCACCTGCTGACACTTTGCTCAACTGGGAACAAGAATGCCTGCACTGTTAGAAACTGATGTCACCGGGGACCTGCAGATGTATTGAGAGACAGATAAATCAAAAAAGAAAAGGAAAAAAAAAAAAAGAGAGTTTGATTCAGGGTCATAGAGTTTAGGGCGAGAAGGGGAGACCAGATCATCGAGTTTGACCTCTTGCGTACCATTGGCCACCAGCAGCACCCAGCACCCGCACGCTAAACCCAGGCACTGCCACTTCATCTCTACAATGGAAACCAAAGGTCGCAAAAAGCAGTGAGGTCACAATAGGTAGCTCTATGGTCTGATGAAGTTGTCACCCCAGAGAAACACTTATTACTGAGCAATGGGGGATACCTTCTCCAGATCCCAGGAGAAAGAGAGAGAGAGCAGGGTCTCAGACAGGCAACAACCACAGCAGGTTGAGAAAACAGAGCCTCAGGAACTGGAAAAAACAGATCAAGAGAACATGGTGCCTCGTGCTCGCAGTGGTGCTGATGTTCTAGGGGCCGCAGCTCTAAGGGACGGTGCTGGACACCTCAGAGACGAATTGAATACTGTTAGTAAGTGTAGTCATTAGGTTGGTGCTATGTATTTGTAAATGTGTCTTATGTTTTGGCTTGAAATGGAAGATGTTATGTTAGGGGTTGTGCCTTTAAGGGCTGAGCTTCCCAGACAGAGAATCTGGGAAGGGTGCTGTGAAGCTCTTGTTGTTATGCTCAGCCAGTTGGAACCAGGCACAGAATAAAGCAGACTTCCTGCAAGCTTCTTAAGCACTGAGTGATCACTGTACACCACACCCGTCTGTAAAAGGAAGAGAGTAATTCTTCCTTTCTCTGGCACTTTGTCCTGTCTCTATAGCATGTAAGATGTGTTGAGCTCAGGCCCTGGCTTTAGGTTGAGAGAAGAGCTGATGGTATAGCACAGCGCTGCCACAGAAAGATTCCCCATGGGGAATTCACACTGTCTGTGGGATCCAATCCTTTTCAGAAAGAAAAGGAGTACTTGTGGCACCTTAGAGACTAACCAATTTATTTGAGCATAAGCTTTCGTGAGCTACAGCTCACTTCATCGGATGCATACTGTATGCTTATGCTCAAATAAATTGGTTAGTCTCTAAGGTGCCACAAGTACTCCTTTTCTTTTTGCGAATACAGACTAACACGGCTGTTACTCTGAAACCAATCCTTTTCAGAGAAGTCATTAAACGTGCTGGCTCATTGCTGGGTACTGTTACCCAACTAGCCAGTAGAGAGCTCTACAGTTCCCAGAGTACAGGAAAGGGATGGCCTTCTTGAAGTCAGTCTGGATAAGAATAGGGAGAGAGCCAGAATCTACACAACGGCTAACAGGCCAAGGAGCAAGCTGCTGGAGAGATGTGCAAAGACTTTATGGGGCCAGCAGTAGCTACAGCAGGAAACAGGATGGCAGCCAAAAAGAGGATGGTGTGGAGAAGTCTGACACCTACGAATCGTCTTACTTCTAGACCTGTGTTCAACCCCCTGATTTGGGAACCGCTGTCTTGATCTATTGGTTGTCATTTAAAGCCGGGGTATTTGCACCTTCATGTTTCTGGCCGCCGTAGTAAAGCAGGTTTCAGAGTAACAGCCGTGTTAGTCTGTATTCGTAAAAAGAAAAGGAGTACTTGTGGCACCTTAGAGACTAACCAGTTTATTTGAGCATGAGCTTTCGTGAGCTACAGCTCACTTCATTGGATGCTGAGCTGTAGCTCACGAAAGCTCATGCTCAAATAAACTGGTTAGTCTCTAAGGTGCCACAAGTACTCCTTTTCTTTTTACGTAGTAAAGCAGTTCTGCATTACACAGAGTGTGCATGAGTTGATGCGACCCCACGCAGCACTCTACCAGGCCTCTAGAGGGCACTGGAGCTCTACAGCCCTGGTCAAAAATGTTCTGTCCCAAACTGGATTTTTGACAACAAATGAGAACTTTCTTCCAAAGTATCCATTGTCCTCTAGATTTTTCAGCTTTTCCTTGGAAAAACAAGCCCCCTGCCTCCCTTCCTTTTTAGTTTTGTTTTGTGATTTTTGTCTTTCAATTAAGAGTCAGATTTTGGGGCAAAAAATCAAAGAAAATGAGGGAAATAAATAATGTCCAAAGAGCTCGGATTCACTGCCCCACATTGCAGTGGGGTCCAGTACAATATTCATTGTTGTATGCTCCCCTAGCATGTCCCTTCTTATTTGTCTCCTGGCTGAACTAAACAGACAAAACCTTTTCTGTCTTTGCGTACAAGGAGGTCTCTCCATGGCTCCTCACATTCTCAGAGCCCCTCCTGTTTCTGCTTAGCCCCCTGGTGAGTTAGGGTGGCCAGAACTGAGTTCAGTATTGCAGGTAAGGGGTTACCATTCAAAGGCATTATAATATTGCCAGTATTTCTTACCTAGGTCTTTGTACATCTGAACTTTTCTGTCTCTCTTTTGGGTGACCCTGCACACGTCTCTTAAAAACTCCATGGCTCGTTTTCCTGAATAGTTCAAATGAGCCCTTCCAAAGTGCTTTATCTTGCATTTGGGTTTCATCCGCCCTTGTGCAGCCCATCCAGCTAGCTTTGTTAAATGTAATTGAAATTGAGTTTGCAGGGCTGGGGATGATGTGGCAGAAAACCAGAGATCTCTGCTGAAAAGACTAAAAAGTATCCTCTGACTTGCTGCGGTGGTTGATTTCCAGTCCTGGTGATAATCCAATCACATTAAGGTTGTGAATCCTGGTGTATGTTTGAAAAGGAAATGGGGGCCCCCAATCTTTCTGTTGCACTAGGTGTAAATCTGGGATAACGCTTCTGTGTGGTGACTGCAATCTTACACTGTGTAAGGGAGATCATAATCTGACCCAGAGATTCCAGCAGCTACAACTTGGTCATATTAAGATGGGCGAACTAGAGTGTGTGGCATTAATGAGGCTATTGATATAATAGGCATCACAGAAACTTGATGGAATGAGGATAATCAATAGGACACAGTACAAAATATATAGGAATGATACAGAGTAGGTCGCAATAGTGGGGAAGTAGCACTATTGGTTAAAGAGTCAAATACAGTAAAAATCTTAAATGAATCAAACTGACCCCTAGAATCTGCATGGATAGAAATTCCATGCTTGAATAACAAGAGTACAGCAGTAGGAATATACTACCGATCACCCAACCAGGAAGGTGATGGTGATTGTGAAATGCTCAGAGAAATTAAGGAGGCTATAAAAATAGAAAACTCAGTAATAATGGGGGATTTCAGTTATCCCCATATTGACTGGGTACATTGACCTCAGGACAGGATGCAAAGAGAAAGTTTCTAGATACCGTTAATGACCGCTTCTTGGAGCGGCTAGTCCTGGGACCCACAAGAGGCAATTCTTGATTTTAGTCCGAAGAGGATCTGGGAACTACACAAAAAGGAGGCGGCTAATTAAATCATAGAATATCAGGGTTGGAAGGGACCTCAGGAGGTCATCTAGTCCAACCCCTTGCTCAGAGCAGGACCAACCCACTGCTCAAAGCAGGACCAATCCCCAATTGTTGCCCCAGATCCCTAAATGGCCCCCTCAAGGATTGAACTCACAACCCTGGGTTTACTAGGCAAATACTCAAACAACCGAGCTATCCCAGAGTTTAATTGGAACTTGAGTTATGCATAGGCCTGGCTGGCTCTCTGCACAGGGGAGAATTTCATTCTTAGTGAAGAATAGATTAGTAAAAATGTTGTTTGATGCAAGATCAGGTGCCCTGTCAACTTGTGCCTGTATTATTGGTCTTCCAATAAACAGCTCACCAAGATGGGGGAAATTGCCACAGGTTTAGAATCTGATTTGTACAGAAATGATAACCGAAGATGCTTTTAAACTCTCTTGCCTGTCCCTTTTAATAGGAAGAGCAATCAATAGATGTTGAGTTAATTAACTGCGGCATTGCGGCAGGAAGAATTTAAAGGACAAAAGAAACACCTTCCCAAAAGTGTCTCTCTCCTCCCACCTCTAGTGTGCAGTCTCAGCACCTGTAAATTACAGTGCACGCCAACTACAAATTACACTTTGCCTGAGCAGTCTGAGGATCTGAAAGTGTTTTGCTCAGAAAATTAAGGCTGGAAATTCAATGCACCAAAAGGAATTAGGTGGCCAAATTCAATGGGAGGTGGGAACCTAACTCTCATTGTTCTCCTTCAAAAATCCGAGCTTAAGTCTCTCAAGCCCTACTATCAAATAGAGCCATATTATCATCCCTGTTTGACAGAGGGGAAACTGAGGCACAGATCGCTGCTCTGATTTGGCCAAGCAGTGATAAAGCAGGGTTGAGAACCTAAGAGACCTGACCTCCCTGTACTATGCTCTAAGCACTAGACCTATTGCCATCATCACAAATCTTGCTACTGTTCGTCCCCATCGCTGCACCTTTCTCTTTGGAAGTGCCCTGTGGTCCTGTTGTACGGTGCCAGCATCCTGTCTTTATGTCCCAAATATTCCTGCTCCCTTTAATGGCATATTATTAATACAGTGATTTCTCTGCCCTCCACCCCCTGTGGTTCCTGTGAGATGCACACAATGATTCCACTGTCTTTGCAGTTTCAGGTAACCTTTAGCAGCAAATAAATAAGACTTTTTTCCTTCTTTGCTGAAGTGTGACTTTAAAAAATAAAGCTTTATTTTAATGAGGGAAAATGCACGAGGGAGAAAATTTAAAGGGTTCCTTAAAGTATATTTTAAGAAAGTCCATATGAAGGAAATAGACCTCCCAGGAGATCAAAGATGACCCTGCCGTGCCAGAGCCGAGGAGCTACCTTTCTACCCCTCTGGCCGCAGTGATTCAAAAGCAACTGTAGAACTGTTTTTCTGAGGACTGGAACCCTTGGAAGCCACACGGGGTACGTCTACAGTGCAGTAATAATAATAACCCAAACCCTGCGGCAGCAAGTATTCGAGCCTGGATCTACAGCCTTGGGCTTGTGGGACGTGCACGACAGGGCTAAAAATAGCCGTGTGGATGTTCCCATGCGGACTCTGAACCCCAGCGTGGGGGTTGGGTCTCAGAGCCTGAGCGGGAACGTCTGCACGGCTAGTTTTAGTCCTGGAGCACGAGTCTATAGACCCGGCTCTGACACTTGCCGCCATGTGCCTTTCTTGAAGAGTGGATGTACCCACAGTGTTAGAGTTAGAATGTCTGTTTCCTACTTCAGTCACTGCAGTGACCCCTACTGGGTCATGATGGAATTTGGTGTAGCTCTGAGCTTCCCCGCAACCAGCACACTCTCCCTGTACTCCTTGTAGAAACTCCACCTTAGGCGGTGATGTTAGCTTTCACAAACTAAGCAGTGTTGGGCCTGGTCAGGTCTTGGGTGGGAGTCCTCTAAGGAACATGCAGAATGCCACGGAGAGAGGTGTTGTTTTAATATCTGTCCCTCTGGGCTCTTAATCAGGACTGACCTTATGCCCTACCTGGTTGCGGGGCCTCTGTATTGCTCAGACTGACCGAGGGGATCACTACTGTTAATGACTCTTATTATTTATTCATGATAATTACATACTTGTGGGTATTAAAATCTCAGGGCCTGATTCTCCTTTGCACTCTGTACACAGGGGCATTGGGACCTGTGTCTTGCTTGAGCTGTTTCTAACTTGGATAATTATCCTATCTCAATTCCCCCCTCTCCCTCCTTTGCTATAGGTTTAACTAGTGATGGATCATCACTTCTTGTCTTAAACGTGCTGTATAGCATTAGTGTTAAGCAGCTGCCAAGTTTATCCAGAGGGCCTGCATTTCAGCAGTCGGCAGAGTGACTGCTCTGTGTCTGAGAAATCAAGGGAGAATAGTTGTAAAGTGCTCTGGATCCAACTGAGATGAAAATACAGTGCTGCTAAGTATAAGATATTGTTATAGGGATCCCTCCTGGGGGTCCTTGGGTTAGCAGACAGCTCACACCCAGGACTTCTGCTCCTTTCTTTACAAGAGCTATAGGTTTAAAGATACTCTGGGCCTGATTCTCCAATATGCGAGAGCTCTTTCATGTCACTCTGGTAATGTAAAGGGGTGTCAACATGGCTGGGAATGGTCCCCTGAGAAAATCCTTTTTATAGGGAGCTTCCTCAGCCGGTGCCCATCTGGTGTAAAGTTGCTACACTGGCCCTGCTCCAAGCCGGCTATATGGGGGTGGACAAAGGGCACTATACCAGGAGCAGAGGAAGGATGATCCAATGATTAGGGCACTAGCCTGGGACTTGAGCAACCTGGGCTCAGTTCCCTGCTATGCCACAGGCTTACTGTGCAACTTTGGCCACGTTCCTTAGTCTCTTTGCACCTCAGTTCCCACTCTGTAAAATGGGGATGATTACACTGCCCTACTTCACAGGAGATGCTCAGATACTATGATAATGAGGGCTGTGTAAGTACCTTCAGTAGATATGACTATTTTCTGTTCTCCAGGGATGATAGGCAGCTGTTGGGAGGAGGTCATAAACTAGAGCAGCCTTGAGGCTGCACTAACTTATATACTGTGGGCTGGGCAGGCCCTTGCACATCCCCAGAATACAGAGAGCATAAAGGTATTGTGAATCCACCTTTGCCAAGTCCTTCCTTCCCTAACTCAAGCACAAGAAAGGACTAGAGAAGGGATCATTCTGTTTCCTCCATCAACTAGTCCTGCCCCACCCAGGAGAGGTGGAAGTGGGGGGGACACTGATAATCACCTGGGTCCTAGGAAGTTATGGAAACACTGAAAAGCTCTAAAAATTCCATTTACCTTAGTTCAAAAACGATGGAAATATCAACTGGCTGTTTTGGGACCTGGAAATGCTGAGTACAGCTCATGTATGGGAAGTTCCATTCATCGTGGAAACCTAACTGAAGGCTTTTATTTGTAACCAGACTTTGTAGCCAGACTCCCCATGCCCCAGATTTTCCATTCCCCATGTAATCTCCTTTCTGCAAAATGACTAGGTTTATTCAGCATCGGTCTCTGTTTGTTACGGATTAAAATGGGATGGTTCAAATTTGTCAGGGGCTAGCTCCGGTTTCCCCTCCGCAGCTCATCCCTTGCCGCTCTCACTGGGGTCCCAAGGCTCTTGCTTCTCTGGGTGTTTTAGAAAAGACTAAAATCTGGTTTGCGTATGGCGCCGTACATGCTCTTAGCTTCCCAGAGTGCTAATGAGGAACATATTGGCAGGAAAGTGGCTGAATAGGCCAGTACAGCAGAAACAACAGCTCATACACAACCTTGCTTATTACAGGGTGTATATTATTAAGAGAGAGTGTGTCAGCCTGGGTTGGGTAGTTCACCTAATCTTCTCAGATTGGGCCTGGGAATCGGCTAGTCAGCCACTGGAGGGAACTCAAGTTTAAAAGCTCATCCAAAATACGGCACCTCTAAAGAGCCGTCATGCCCTGGGTGCGAGACGGTGACTGTAGAGTGATGCACAAACCCAGGGCCTGACTTGAAATTTTAGGGCCTGGTTCTCCTCATGTTTCTCAGTGTAAGTCACCAGTAGCTACATTGAAATCAATGGAGCTCCACTGATGCAGAATGGATGGAAGCTGGAGGAGAATCACATCTTCTGGTGGAGAGGTGATGCTGATACCAATGGAGACCATCACTTTGGCTGGAGGGTAATTCTCTCTAGGCCAAATCCTGCATGCCTTCCTGAATCTATACACTCCCACTAGCTTCAATAGGAGTTTGCTTAACAAGGACTAGGTAAAAACTGAATGATATAAGCACATTGCTCTTGGTGAGAGATACACATAAGAAAGGCCATACTTGATCAGATGAATGGTCTATCTAGCCCAGTGTCCTGTTTTCAGACAGTGGCCAGTGCCAGATGCTTCAGAGGAAATGAACAGAACAGGGCAATTTTGAGTGATCCACCCCTTCTTGTCCAGTCCCAGCTTCTGGGAATTGGAGGTTTAGGAACACCTGGATCATGGGGTTGTATCCTTGACCATCTTAGCTAATAGCCATTGATAGACCTAACTGCCATGAACTTATCTAATTCTTTTTTTAACCCAGTTATACTTCTGGCCTTCACAGCATCCCCTGGCAATGAGTTCCATAGGTTGACTGTGCGTTGTGTGAGGAAGTTCTTCCTTTCATCTGTGAGAGTGGGACCCGATTTTAGGATGTGGCCTATGGCTTTTGAATAGGAATAGGGCCGAGGGAATAACATTCTCAGAATGATTTATTCAGCGGGAGACGTTCTGTGTCCCGCTTACAGGTGGCATAGCTCCCTTCCCAGTCCAACTGACCCCCTCATCTCTTTCCATACTTGTGAAACACGCACTTCACAGCACCCCATCCAAAGGGGGGGGGCATGTGGGGTCACGTTTTCTTCCCTCCCCACCCCACCCCCCGATTTGCTCCTTGTCTCGACTGGGCTCACACAGATTGAGCATGTTCAGTAACACCGCTGAGGCTGGCTTCCGTCACTCTGCCCCCTGCCCACGATGGGGCAGTCATGGGTAGTCACCATCTGCTTGACAGCACGGGCTCCCAGGAAGTATATTTAGTTCAGAGAAGTTTATTTAGAGCCCCGAGCTGGCAACGCACAGTAACTGACAGGAGTAACAATAACCACAAGTATTTTTAGCTCAGCCATTTTTCACCTGAACACCAGAGTTTTAAAAATAAACTCAGTATAATTTTCTAATCTATTTTAAGATTCTGTGTTATTAACAGGCTCTGTTGATTCCAGTGGAACGAGGCTGATTTACTCCCGCTGAGAAGCTGACCCTATCTGTGTTAACTGTATGTACATAACAGTGTGAACCAACCTCACTGCCCCCCCACTCCCTGCCTAGAGATGAGCTCACAGCTCTATGTGTCTCTCGCAAGCCTTGTGATGGCGTAACAAGGGTCTTGTTTTTAAAGGGGCTGAGCCCCTGCCATTCCCATTGCCGTCTCTCGGAGACGAGTGCTCCTCGTGTTTGCAAATTAGGCCTCGGGCCAGCAACAGAGCATGGAATCACAGCTTTCAAGGAGCCCCTGCTCCTGCTCACAACAGAGAGAGAGTCTGGTCATTGATTTTAGCATGAGCAGGATTGGGCCCAAAGGCGAAGAAGACTGATAAGGTCACATCTTCTGGTGAGGGCTGGAATTTTATCTATAATGGTTGTTTCCGCGCTTTGTCCGGTTTCCAATGTCACAAACAACACAGAGCCAGTCCTACGGTCTACCTGGGAGTGAGTTCTTTGTGCGGCTTTAGATTCTCTGCACAAAAATGTTTCCTTTTGATTTTTGTTATTTACAAAGATAGAGGGGGGAAATCCCCGCGGCCATGAGAAGCTCTCTAGTAAGGAAAGACGGTGGGTTTGGATTCAGGCAGATGCTGTGGGAACAATTACCTGGAAGAAAACGGGGGGGAGGGGGGAAAGTGCCTCAACTGGAAGAGATAATGAATTGCCTAGGGATTTGGGAATCAGCCTTCCAAAGAACAGAGTGGTTTGCAAGGGCTGAGAACTGGAACTTGCAGCTGTGGTGAGAGCCAGGTCCCGTTTCTCTTGGGGACTAAGGAAAAGGTGACCTTTGGGCAATGTGACTCATTCTCCGCTGGAGTAGACCCCCTCCATAATGGCGTTCTCTGCTCACAACACTCCTTTGGCAAGCTCGGCTGCTGACTGCAGCCCGGCCAAGGTAAACAACACTTGTGGGGGCTGCAGCCCAGAGATCGGCTGGGCCTTGGCTGTCCCAGCTGCTTGTCAGCAGAGAGGTTCTTTTGTGCTAGATCCAAATCAGTGTAACCTCTGTGGGGAATGGCGGAGCCTGGAAATCTAGGAGAACTGCAGCAGGGACCCTGGGCAGAATCTTTCAACTGAGGATTCCCCAGACGCTAGGGACCTGTGACCTTTAATGAATCCCTTTTTTCACCTTCAGACAAACAGTTCACCTGCGTGGGCCAGTACTGTCTACAGTCCACACTCCCACTAATGTGGCTAAGGGATTCTGCCCTGGTATTAAAGGGAGAATAAACCGGGGGGATTAAGGGATGAATAACGCAATTTGGGTTGCTGTCCCTGCCCTGTCTGAAGTACAGCGTCACTTCTAGCTGCTTCTGTTCAGTCCAGTAAAGAAACAAGGATCTGGATACATCTCCATTTCCACAAGCAGGGGTGCGCAGTTCAAAGCAGGCTGTTGCACAAGATTACGCACTAGAATAAACAGCCCTAGTACCATTTACAATGTAGGAAAGGATAGGTCAGACTAAATTAATATAGGGCACCTTAATTCTGGCAGCTGAATTCTTCCACTTCCATCTCTGAACCCTTATCCCATGTTGGCCCCTAGTCGTGGGCTGATTTATCACTCCCAGCCCGCCAGGCCCGCAGCTCCCCATCTTTCAAGTCCCTCCTATACAGAACCCCATCTGCATAGCAATGCAGGCTGGCATGAACACAGTTACCCCAGGGCTCCACTCTCTGCATTAGCTCCCCACTGAATACAGAATCTAGTTCAAGGGGTGTCCCCTTATGTTCAAGTCCTTTCATGGGACTCTGCAGAGATACCTGAAAGGTTCCCTTCCCCATGTCCATGAATCTGTCAGCCAACAGGGGAAGGTGATGGAGATGGACCTGGATTCACAGATAGATGAGACTGTAACTCTTGGGTCAGGGACTAAATTTTATGTTCTATGTTTGAACAGCACCTAGCACAATGGAATCGTGATCCAGGACTGGTGCTACAACAACCCAAATAATAATGACGAGATTAGATGCATCGGTGAGACCTTGACATGAAAGACATGGGGAAAAAATAGATTAAGATGGAGAATTATCAAAACTAACTGCTTCCTCTGGATCTGCAATTTGATTTGTTTTGTAGAGTGTAAGGTCTCCAGGGCAGAGATCTGTGTCTCCTATGCTCTGAGCATCCATTTGGCATTTAGCGAGACCTGAATGGCAATAATTCATTGCAGATTCACATGCTGTTCGACTCAAGCTAGGGTGACCAGATGTTCTGATTTTATAGGGACAGTCCCAATTTTGGGGTCTTTTTCTTATACAGGCTCCTATTACCCCCCACCCCCTGTCCCGATTTTTCACATTTGCTGTCTGGTCACCGCAACCCAAGTTTAAATCAATAGGATTGCCTGGTTTTTAAGCCAACACATAACTCGGCCTAGTTTTTGAAAGGTTTCTATTTCCTTGTTTGAAATATAAGCAAACATCTAGGAAGCAATATCAGCTGACGAAAGAAGGATGAACAGGGGAGGTGAGGCTAACACATGCAATCCCCTGGGCTCGGACTAAAATGTGTCCATTTTGCAGTTTATTCAGTAAGCACAGCATATATCAGCAAAGATTTGAAACATCTTTGTTCATTATTTGTTATTGTTTCACCTGCTTTGAAATAGTCATTGCAAGTGTTTTGATTCACGGACTAGAATTTCGTTTCAATTGTTGCAAGTTCTTTGTATATGCTACTGAAATGACGCTTCGTAAATGCCTACAGCAGCACTCAGCGATTCATAGCCGTTTCCCTCACACCTTCTACAGTAACAATACACTCGGGGCGAAAACTGGGGGAGGGAATCTTTCTATTTATATGAGAAGCAGGAGGAACGTAGGGTGACCGTGGCCCACTTTTCCTGTGAGTGACAGTTTAATAGATCATGGGTTTAAACATCTTGGTTATAGAACTTTCAGATCTGGAAAAGCATGGGCTAGGTCCTCGGTAGGTGTAAATCAAGTCAAGGGAGCTATGTTGATTTATGTTAGCTGAGGATCTCGCCCCGTGAGTTTATTCTTTCCACCATTCACAGGTGTCTGTGGTATACTATACATGCGCATATGTGTGCATTTCAGTGTCCCTGTCAATGTCCTGTGTTATACTGGGGGACAGACAAGATGATCACAACTATGGCCTTGAAATCTATTAAATGTGACCCATGTAGCATCAAAGCCAGGTCTAATACAGGACAGAACAGGCTGCCAGGTAGGGCAATGAAATGTTTTAAGGATGGTTTGTTTTGAGACTGGCTGTGAGAGGCAGACTCGATCTTTGTATCTTTCTTTTGATGTATTTCGTATGAAATTCCTGCTGGCAACAGGTGCTTATTGACAGTGCCCGGAGGCTGATGTTTCCTCTTTATCCAGAGATCAGGTACCACCTGGGTAGCAGCAGGGCAAGTTCCCTGTGCTCCTCTGACAACATGCCTCAGTTCCGAGCTGCACAGACGCTGCTAGAGCTCTGAAGTTTAGTCTGTTCAATCCTCTGTGTTAAGTCTGCAGCAAGGGGGCAAGTTAACCCTGGCTCCAGAGAGGATTTTTGTGATGTGAAGCCTCATCGGATGGAAGTGGACTAAGGCCCAGCACACTCAGACCACACAGGCATCTAGCAAACAGAGGTGTGTTCTTCAGTGCATAAAATTAAAACTGTTGTTACATGTGATAAGCATAAAAGCCCAGAAATGTGGGTGAAATTCACCCCACTGAGAAGGCTCATTTGAATCCCATGTCAGCTCCATTTTGAGGCATTTTAAGTGGTGCGTAGACCTTGCCCTGGCCCTCTGCACCTGGGTGAATTTAGCTCTTAAGAGTAGACATAAACACGAGGGGCCTCTGAGGGTAATATGAACCTGGTTGAATCAGGGTAATGTTCACACCTCGCCACAAGGGGGAGCAATAGGTTAATAAAATCTAGCTGCAAGGGGCGTTTGTGGCAGCCGGCTTTGTAAGCGCGAAAGCTTGTCTCTCTCTCTCACCAGCAGAAGTTGGTCCAATAAAAGATATGACCTCACCCGCCTGGTCTCTCTAATGTCCTGGGACCAACATGGCCACGCCAACACGACATACAACGTGCAGGTTTGTCTCTTTGCTGAGGCTTCTCACACCCACCTAAGGTCCCATGAGCTAACGGACTGTTAGCTGCATGAGATTTCCTTGTTATTTTCCTAGTATTTTAATAATTACGGGAACTACATTTGGTGGGGTGTTTTTAAATGCTAGTTTTCAATAATCAGACCTGTTCTGGAATGACAAGCCTGGCACGTCATAGCTCCAGTCCTCTGCATTACAAAATCAAAACCCAGCCTTGGTTTCCCGGCTCCTTGGCTGTTTTGTTAACCAGATCACTAGCTCTCCTGAGGCCTCCTATGCCAAGACAACCCCCAGGCAAACAATCAGTCTTTATAAATAGAACTGCAGCTTCAACCGTAACCGGAGAGCACCACTGCCAGATGCTGCCAAAATAACTTTGGGACTCGCTCACAAGGGAAATCCCCTACTCCAGGGGAGGGCGGGATCTCAGCCATGATCCGTGACACCCCCCTTGTTTGTGAACTCCGGAGTTGTGCCACCTACAGATCGGGTGGCAAGAATATTCCCGTGTTTCTCAGCTTCTGGAATTGCCAGCAAGTCCTTCCAAAGTGTGTTGTGCGTGTTTACTTCAGGAGATCAAGCCTCTGGTTTGCTCTGTTGCTTCCACCCACTATCACTGTATGAATAGCAGTAACTCCTCTCTGGCTAATTGGCTCTAACTAGTGTGCAGCTATGGTTTCTTCAACAACCATGCCAGGGACTCAGCTGCCTTCTAGCCTTGACTATCAAGAGACAATCATGGGGGTGGGGGCTGGGATGTTTTGTTGTTCCCTAGAGGATTCTTTCCCCCCGCTTTTGAGCATCTCCCAGCCTCGCTCCGGTAACATTGCTTACTAGCGTCTCAGAGCTCAATGTTCCAGCCCAGATGTATATAATGCTTAATTATATTACAGCACTGCCTAGAGGGCCTAAGAGATCGGGACTCCATTGTGCTAGGTGCTGTAAGTGCAAAATAAAAGAGAATCCTTTACAATCTAAATACCCAAGACAGACAAAAGCAGGGGAGGGGAAGAAGCATTATCATCTCCATTTTACAGAGGAAATGAAGCACAAATTTGAGTCCCTTGTTCTCATTAAACAGCGGCCCACTGAAGTCAACAGGACTGCTCAAGGGTGGGGTGGGCATGGGTTGGGGGTAGTCTACATGAACAGTTAGTGCACAGCAAACAGGGGTGCAAATCTGCTTCGGGGGGGGGGGGGGGGGGGCGGGGTCTGGCGGTCAGCCTCTGAGCACACCTACTGAATTGGGCCCTGAATGCGAGTTAGGCAGCCGACCACCAGTTTTCCTGGGTGCAGTAGATTTACACCCCAGTGTGCCAAGTACTAGCTGTCTGGTGGACCCTGCTGCTGTGCACGAAGTGCCCTTTGTGTGGGTCAGGCTTTGTGGATCAGTGTGTCCCTCTGACTTTTTAGGCACATAAAAGTGAGGCATTGTAGTGTTGAGCATTGCAATGCCTAATTCCCTTTGGGCCCAGGTATTTCGGTGTTGGAACACTCAGTGTTGCAATGCCTAACTGATTTAGGATCCTGGATCTCATTTTCAAAAGGACTTGGGCACTTAGGATTCTAAATACCATCGACTGTTATTGGGATTTTGACTGCTAAGAGACTTAGTCTCCCCAATCGGTTAGGTGTTGGAATGCTGAGCCCTGTAACAACTAAATACCTCTGAAATATCTAGCCCCAGAAGCCTACAAGATGCCAGTAGCTGCCTAGAGGGATTTTTCAAAAGCACCTAAGCAGGCTAGGCTCGTAACTCCTGTGAAATCCCATTGAGAACAAAGGGAGTTAGGCATGTCACCTGCATAGGGGCTACACTAAGCACCTATCTGCATCTTTAGCAGCCTAAATACCTTTGAAAATCTTACCCTTAGCCTTGCTAGCCCAGATCCTCAAAGGTATTTAGGCTCCTCTCTCCCACTGAAATCAACTTTTGTGAGTCTGGGCCTAAGTTACGCCCAAGTGATGTGTGGGTAGTAGCACTTCCCTGTCTCGCAGGGGTGTGCTATTGTTAAATACACTAAAGACGGTAAGGTGCTCACACTATGGTAATGGGAGTAGCTGGGAGGGGTTGTGAGAAATTGTTCTGCTCTTGAGCCTGTGTTGGGAATCTTCCAAACTCAAACACACCCCTCCACCACCCTTCCGATCTGCAAGCTCCCAAACTGTCGGAAAGTGCTGACCCAGCGCCACATTTTGGGAATTTGTGCCCATGTCTAGTCCTTACAGAACAGAACAAAGTTGCTGCTAATTTGCAAGTCACCCTTGATTTTTAAGAATGTATTTTGCTACATTTTTCATTCCAGCAAGAATTCCTGTCGTTCCCTGGCTGATGTCAGCTCTGTCCTAACCAACTAAAATTTTAAGAAATATCTGAGAGATGATCGCGTCACCAAGAAGCGCTAAAGACGTGGCATAAAAGGGAAGATAACAATTTTCACATCACAAGCTCTTTTCCTCAATAAGACCAAACAGCTGTGGCTACCTGGTTCATAGCATGTGTCCTGCTAGGGTGGTAACATCAGAGGTCCAGAACATCCCCTGTAACTGCTGATCATACACTGCAGGACATATAAACACATCACCCCATGGGTGGAAATATTTGGGTAAGGAACAGTCTTTGCTATCCTTAAATACGTGCAGTAAGTGGATTTATACCAAGCAATGACTTCTGTACTTTACTGTCTGCAGGAAATGTAGCAAGAGGCTGAAGAGAAGGGAATGACTTTCAGCTGAGATGGGACAGTTTAAATATATCTGAGAAATAACCCTTAAGAATACCAGTCCCCCTCTTCAATCATTTCTGGGCAGATGCTTTCCATAGAAAGTCATACTGGCTTACTCAATACCACTGTGATCTGTGGCCCATTCTACTGCTCTGAAACAAACAAGAGCGGGAATGACCAATCTGGGTCATTACCAA
The DNA here is from genome assembly GCF_015237465.2 of Chelonia mydas. NCBI lineage: Eukaryota > Metazoa > Chordata > Testudines > Cheloniidae > Chelonia > Chelonia mydas. Next base: position 8,740,216 of record NC_057857.1, read on the forward strand.
AGTTCCAAGTCTTGAATTAACAATCAAACCATTCTATCTCCCTTTGCACAGGGAGATAATACAGAGCCGTGTGCAGTGTCGATTAATACGTATGAGGGAAAAGAGCTTTAGGAGTCAGAGCCTCTCTGAAATGGTGGAAATAATGTGATGCTTGGAGCTGGAGTCTCCATTGCCTGGCATTTGTGGAGTCATTTACATGAGTGCAAATTGTTGCCATTCTGATTTAAGTGTTTTTACGCATTCTGGCCACATACCCTTTATGGTGTAGCAGGGAACAGCAGTGGTTCTGCCTCTGTCTTCCATTGCTCTGTCCAGCATCTTCCATCGTGGAGATGCCAGTTAGCCAGCACCTGAGCTGAGCTCTTGGGTTTTAGCTCCTCCTTTGAAGCCTGACACCAGCTTCAGGTGTCATGTGGAGGGGCTGACAGGGCCCGCCCCAGCTGCCCATTAACCCTTTCCTGACTCGTGTGGGGCTTCCAAACACCATTGTACCTCCACTTTGTACTAATGTAAGTGACTTCACAGGATGAGTGGCATGGCGCATCAGGCCCAAGTATAGATATAGACCCTAGTTCAGGTAAACACACCTGTTTGGAGGGGCCTGTCTACACTACAACTTGCACCAAGCTAGTCAGACATGGAGGTTGACCCAAGCTGCATTTGTTGGATGCAAGATCGCATTTCAAAGTCCTCTGTCTGTGGATGTCTCATCCATTGTATTCCAAGAGCACTCCTCACTATAGCCTTGAAGGGTGACATCCAGGGTAAGTTAAGTGGCCATCACAGTGTTTTTTTCTCTGTGCCTTTCAATTTCTAGGAAGCTTTGCTTGCGTGTCAGACAGAAAGAGAACGCATGTTTGAGAGACAATACGTTGGTAATTCCTTGTCACTGCTTATGGCAGGCATCCTGTAGCAAACGAATGCACCCTGTTCTGAAAATGGAAATAACTTGGCTCAAGCATATGTCAGTTCTGGGTTTTTGAGCTAATCACATCTCTAGATCAAAGGAACCTACTCTGATGGTTAATTGTGCATATCTATACTCTGTAATGGGTGGGAGAAAGCATAACTTCTTTACAACTCTCCTGTATTTCCCCATCTATTGTTCTCTCAGATCAACTTGCACTGAACACCAGGGTTTGGAAAGTCCGTTAGCTCATATCTATCGTTTGTATTGGAAGTAACGCTCAAGGCAGCCTTGTCTGTCCTGAGCTGACGTTGTAACTAGAGGCAGAATATTTGCAGAGTCACCAGTTCCCATCTTCCTTTCTCATGACAGTCTGTGATCTTTTCATTCAGTGACGTTTCAGACCGTATTGCAAACTGCCACCTTTGTCCTCCCTCACAAACAGCTTATTACATACTGGGCCACAGTCCACTCTGGTGCAAGTGGGTGCAACTCTATGGAAATCAGTGGACTTGCGCCAGGGATGAATTTGCTACGTTGGTACTTATCTGACACCTGTGATAGTTTATAAAAATATAAGGGAGGTTGGACAAGAATGTTCCCTTCATTCAGTCAGACTATAGGAACCAGGCTTTGCGCCTCCCTGTGCTACAGGACATGTCTCCTGCTTATTGAGGCAAACTGCTTACACAAAGCACAAGTCTTCAGCAAAACACCCACTACATGACTATGTGTGCAGCGCTCTATTTATCCTACGCACCCCATCAGATGCACTGAATCTGTCTGGCTGCAACTGCCTGTTTTCCTCACTTCTAATATACTCGGCTACTCCCCCTCCTGTGTGAATTATTCCTCTTCTGGCAGCCTTCATCTCCCTTCCATTTGGACACAGAATTTGTGCTGATGGAAATAGGGAGCAGTAGGTGACCAAGGTTCCTTCTATCCTTCTACACCTCTCAGTCTGCCCATGCTAATGTGCCAGATAATTTGTGGGTCAGACTCTCACAGTTACATTCCTTCTACTTCCTCAGTCATGAGTGTAGGAGGTAGAGAGAGTTTTCTCTCCAGTTCTTTCAGTTACTGAATGCCCTGGCATTGATCTTAAAGTGGAACAAAAATCACAAGAGAGTAGCACGTAATGTAACCCCATTTAAGTGAGCTTTGGTTAATCAATACTCCTGGTTAACTCATGATTTGCCAAGTCCCCCATGACATCCATCTATTCCATCCATTATTCTGCCACTTATCCTAAGCCCAAAGGTTGAAAAAGTCTCCAAACCCTTTGGACAAATGAGGTTTCACTGTACTCAGGACCCTTTTACTCTATTAAGTATCCTTGAAGCATGTTAAAAATATATTATGGGTAGTAAAATTATTACACTTTCCAAGAGAAGCCCCCTCATTTCTGTATCTTTGTTATCTGCCACGAAGCAATTGTAAGGCTGAAGACAAACAGCTGGCAGATCTCTGCTTATTATGGGCTGGGATCCTACCCTGTGCAGAGGCCCTCACTTCTGTCCCCAAGACAGGGCTTCAGTAGGACATACAGGGCGGTTCCACGGGTCTGGCGCTGTCCCGGCGTACAGGGGTAAATTTCAGTCTCCAGGAACAGCAGAACTTCGGCCAAACTGTGCTCTGCTCTAGTCACTGAAGCCGATGGGAAAACGACATCACGAATATTTCATCCCTTTTTTCAGCTCTTCTTTTTTTTTAATCTAATTTTGAAATTTTGACACAACTTGGTGGCTGACATTCAAAATGGTTTGACAAGCCCCAATAAAGGAAGCTGGGTAGGTGAAGGGGCAGCCTGGTACCTCCTTGCAGTGAGGGGAGCTGGGTTCTGTTCCCAGCTTTTCCATTGGTGGGCTAGGTGACCAGACACTTGGCTGTTGGCAGAACAGAAGCTGCTACATACGCAATTGTTCACTGAAAACTGCAGGGAGAGGGGAGAGAATAATGAGAGATTCCTCATTACGGGACAAGTCACTTCACCTCTCTGTGCTGCCTTTGATAAGAACACAAGGATGGCCACACTGCATCAGACCAAAGGTCCATCTAGCCCAGTGTCCTCTCTTCTGACAGTGGCCAGTGCCAAGTGCTTCAGAGGGAATGAACAGAACAGGGAATCCTCAAGTGATCCATCCCCTGTCGCCCATTTCCAGTTTCTGACAAACAGAGGCTAGGGATGCCATCCCTGTCCCTCCTGGCTAATAGCCATTGATGGACCTATCCTCCATGAATGTATCTAGTTCTTTTTTGAACCCTGTTATAGTCTTGACCTTCACAACATCCTCTGGCAAGGAGTTCCACAGGTTGACTGTGCATTGTGTGAAGAAATACTTCTTTTTGTTTGTTTTAAACCTGCTCCCTATTAATTTCATTTGGTGACCCCTAGTTCTTATGTTATGAGAAGGAGTAGATAACATTTCCTTGTTTTCTTTCTCCACACCAGTCATGATTTTATAGACCTCTATCATATCCCTCTTTAGTTGTCTCTTTTCCAAGCTGAAAAGTTCCAGTTTTATTAATCGCTCCTCAGATGGAAGCTGTTCCATGCCCCCAATAATTTTAGTTGCCCTTTTCTGAACCTTTTCCAATTCCAATACATCTTCTTTTGAGATGGGGTGGCCATGTCTGCACACAGTATTCAAGATATGGGCGTACCATGGATTTATATAGAGGCAATATGATATTTTCTGTCTTATTATCTATCCCTTTCCTAATGAGTCTCAACATTCCATTTGTTTTTTTGACTGCCCTTGCACACTGAGTGGATGTTTTCAAAGAACTATCCACAATGGCTCCAAGATCTCTCTCTTGAGTGGTAACAGCTAATTTAGACTCCTCCCATCTTCTTCTCTATTTCAATGATAAAGCTTTTTGGGGCAGGGACTGTCTCTAATTATGTGTGTAGACAGCCCCTAGCACAATGGGGCTGTGATATTGGTGGGGGGTCTCAAGGTGAAACAGTAAGGTAAAAAACTATGGATAGAAATTCACCCTGGAAACCCCGTTCTCAGAGATCTGTTCATCCCTTCAAGTAACAGAAATTGAACATGTTAGCTACATGGCCGGTCAAAGGGGCTCAGGCTGCAAATGTTGAACACTTGAAGCAGCACTGATTGCAGTGAACAGATCTTGAGTGAGTCAAAAACTGAAATACATTCCCATACAGCATTTGGGGCCGGATTTTCCAGCTCTCTAACTACTCAGTGAGTAAATAGTGCTCAGCAGCCTTAAAGCAAAGGAAAATTCCATTTGCAAAACAGGAACTCCTTCCTGGAGGAAAGCCCACAGAAGCAGTTTCCACACCAGCCATGCCCCATCCCTGGAGTAAAAGGAGGGAGAACATTCAGGAGCAAGGCCTATGCAAGCCAGTAAGAGATGGAGCCATGGTAGAGCGTAGCTCTGATTCCCCCCAATTCTCCATTGACATAAATTAGAGATGCTCTTGTATAGCTCTAATTTACCCCAAGGCCAGGTGGCTGAGGATTAGGGACTAGCAACTGGATCCTGGAATTCCCCCCACTCCACTGCACCTGCAAGACAGAGGTGGAGAATCTGCATCTCTATGAATAAGTTTGAACAGCAGAAATATTCCTTGAAATCATGATCTTATCACGAACCATTTACAAACAGGAAAATAGTACTTAATCCAATGGATAAATTGTTCACTGGGAAACAGTTCATCCAGCTCAAATTGGCAGCAGTACAAGCATATAAGCAGCTGACCGCTAGCATTGATAAGACGTTTCGGCGTTTATATTTTTGGTGTGTTTGAAAGGCACTGATCCAAATTCTGTTACACTGGTGTGAATCTGGACTATAACTCCATTTACTTGAATGGAGTTATACTCTGAGTTTTACACAGGTGCCACTGAGGAAAGAAACTGATGCACAAAGTGGATAGGCGGCGGAAGGAACCTCGCATCATTCCCCTCCCCTCACAGTTTTCAGTGAAAAACCAGTGTAGACAGCAGCTCCCATTCTGCCAGTGCAAACTGAGACAAATTAAAGGGCATATTAATTAATTATTTTAATGTCATGGTAGCAATGCTCCAGATCAGGCTGCAGAAGGCATTCCATTATCAGCCGTATTCTTCACAATTACCTTCTAATTGGTTATATAGTTGTGTATAAATTAAGACCGGAAAGACTCCAGCCTTTTGTTTTAGAGTCATTAAATAAATGCTTCAGAGTGTTTGGATTGAGGAGAGAGGGAGCCTTTATGGTGATCAGAATAGACGGCAATGTCCCACAAGGGGGACATTTGTAGGAATGTAGGAAAGTGTGGGCCCCTTACTGAATGAGGGAGGCAACCTAGTGACAGAGGATGTGGAAAAAGCTAATGTGCTCAATGCTTTTTTTGCCTCTGTCTTCACTAACAAGGACAGCTCCCAGACTGCTGCGCTGGGCATCACAACATGGGGAGTAGATGGCCAGCCCTCTGTGGAGAAAGAGGTGGTTAGGGACTATTTAGAAAAGCTGGACGTGCACAAGTCTATGGGGCCGGACGAGTTGCATCCGAGAGTGCTAAAGGAATTGGCGGATGTGATTGCAGAGCCATTGGCCATTATCTTTGAAAACTCGTGGCGAACGGGGGAAGTCCCAGATGACTGGAAAAAGGCTAATGTAGTGCCAATCTTTAAAAAAGGGAAGAAGGAGGATCCTGGGAACTACAGGCCAGTCAGCCTCACCTCAGTCCCCGGAAAAATCATGGAGCAGGTCCTCAAGGAATCAATCCTGAAGCACTTACACGAGAGGAAAGTGATCAGGAACAGTCAGCATGGATTCACCAAGGGTAGGTCATGCCTGACTAATATAATAGCCTTCTATGATGAGATTACTGATTCTGTGGATGAAGGGAAAGCAGTGGATGTATTGTTTCTTGACTTTAGCAAAGCTTTTGACACGGTCTCCCACAGTATTCTTGTCAGCAAGTTAAAGAAGTATGGGCTGGATGAATGCACTATAAGGTGGGTAGAAAGTTGGCTAGATTGTCGGGCTCAACGGGTAGTGATCAATGGCTCCATGTCTAGTTGGCAGCCGGTGTCAAGTGGAGTGCCCCAGGGGTCGGTCCTGGGGCCGGTTTTGTTCAATATCTTCATAAATGATCTGGAGGATGGTGTGGATTGCACTCTCAGCAAATTTGCAGATGATACTAAACTGGGAGGAGTGGTGGATACGCTGGAGGGCAGGGATAGGATACAGAGAGACCTAGACAAATTGGAGGATTGGGCCAAAAGAAACCTGATGCGGTTCAATAAGGATAAGTGCAGGGTCCTGCACTTAGGACGGAAGAACCCAATGCACAGCTACAGACTAGGGACCGAATGGCTAGGCAGCAGTTCTGCGGAAAAGGACCTAGGGGTTACAGTGGACGAGAAGCTGGATATGAGTCAGCAGTGTGCCCTTGTTGCCAAGAAGGCCAATGGCATTTTGGGATGTATAAGTAGGGGCATAGCGAGCAGATCGAGGGACGTGATCGTTCCCCTCTATTCGACATTGGTGAGGCCTCATCTGGAGTACTGTGTCCAGTTTTGGGCCCCACACTACAAGAAGGACGTGGATAAATTGGAGAGAGTCCAGCGAAGGGCAACAAAAATGATTAGGGGTCTGGAACACATGACTTATGAGGAGAGGCTGAGGGAACTGGGATTGTTTAGTCTGCGGAAGAGAAGAATGAGGGGGGATTTGATAGCTGCTTTCAACTACCTGAGTGGTGGTTCCAGAAAGGATGGTTCTAGACTATTCTCAGTGGTAGAAGAGGACAGGACAAGGAGTAATGGTCTCAAGTTGCAGTGGGGGAGGTTTAGGTTGGATATTAGGAAAAACTTTTTCACTAGGAGGGTGGTGAAACACTGGAATGCGTTACCTAGGGAGGTGGTAGAATCTCCTTCCTTGGAAGTTTTTAAGGTCAGGCTTGACAAAGCCTTGGCTGGGATGATTTGATTGGGGATTGGTCCTGCTTTGAGCAGGGGGTTGGACTAGATGACCTCCTGAGGTCCCTTCCAACCCTGATATTCTATGATTCTATGATTCTATGATCTCACAGTGGAGTCTGATTTAGATACATATTTGATAAACAGGAGATTTTTGGAGCTCTGTGTTGGGGATATGGGTGGTGAAATGCACAGCTGGTGAGCTAACTCGCATCATGCTGAACTTTTGGAAAACACTAGTGTTCTAAACAAGAGTCACATATTACAGCTAGTCTAATAATATGTATATAGCCCCTTCTGAATATAGCCGGAATAGGAGGCCTTGCATAGATTTCACTTGGGTATGTCTAGGCAGGAGCCAGACGGTGTAATTCCCAGTGCAGGTAGACATACACGCGCTAGCACTGCTTGACCTGAGGCCTAAAAATAGCAGGGTGGCTGCAGTGGCACAAGCAAGGGCTAGAGCTGGCCTCCCGAGTATGTAACCAAGGGGTTGGGCAGGATTGTCCTCAGGGCAGCTGCTGCCCATGCCTCCATGGATACACTGCTATCTTTAGGTACTAGGTCAATCCAAACGAGTGCTTGTTCATCTATCTGAGATGGGAATTACATGTCTCAGATGCTGTGTAGACATTTCCCTCATCTTCTTGCATTTGAATCACAGTGGGAGATTTTACTCATGTAGAGTGAAATTCATCGCTGTGCTGAGGACCTGGGCAAGACCTAGGCACCACTTAATCCCTCAAAATAGGTGTTTAGTGAGCTTTAATGACACGTAGGGGCTGGCCCTTGGGTATGTCTTCACTAGGAAAAACACATTTCCTTACCACATGTTAGCTAACATGGTATCCGAGACCAGGTATACACTATAGGTGTCTGCTGGTCTAGCTGTGCTGGCCAGGGGTATGATGGGGTGTGATCTCTAACCAACATAGCTGTGCTGACAAAAGCCCCTAGTGTAGACACAGCTATACTGGGAAAACTGCGTGTTTATCGATATAGGTTGTTTTGCTTAGGACTGAGGGTGGAGGGTGGAATAAGTTATACCAGTAAAAGCACAGTTTCCCCAGTATAAGCTGCATCCACACTAGGAGTTCTTTCCCAGTATATTATACCTATATCAGTATCCTTAAACAAGTAAAGTACTCCTAGTGCAGACGTGGCCTGAGATGCTGGTCTGGGACTCGGGAGACCTGGTTTAATTCCCTGCTTTGCTACAGACTTCTTCTGTGACACTGTTGAGTCACTTGGACTATGTCTCATCACGGCCACAGGGTGTGTTTGCAGTGTAGACATAGTCTCTCTGTGCCCCAGTTACTTATCTATAAAATGGGCATAACAGCACTGCCATCCCTCCCAAATGTTGTGAGAATCAACATATCAAGATTGTGAGGTGCTCAGATACTGTAGTGGTGTGGGCTAGGTAAATACCTAAGAGAGACAGTAACAAGCACAAGGAAAAATCCTATTGAAAACAAGGTGGGTGTAGTTATTTAACATGAGTTGCAGTTTGAAACCAATTCTGTTGGGGAGCCGAGAGCTTACCTTAGTCTGCTAACTCAATGTGAGCTGAATGCTAATGAAGGATAGTGAAATCTTCAAAGAAAGGAAATTAACAAGAAGAGGTAAACGAGAGGAAGGGAAGGTGGGGGAGGGGGCAGACACCCTATTTTGACATGAATATCAAAGGTCTTCTCTGGTATATTTAGGAGTGCAGAGAGACACCCTGGCATAAGGTCAGGCTTGACAAAGCCCTGGCTGGGATGATTTAATTGGGGATTGGTCCTGCTTTGAGCAGGGGGTTGGACTAGATGACCTCCTGAGGTCCCTTCCAACCCTGATATTCTATGATTCTATGATCCTTCACCTAGGAAGTAAACTGACAGCTGGTTTTGCTTCAGGAAAGAGATCTCAGCCAAATTGGTTGAAAATATCATGGAAAGAAGTTGGGGTAAGTTATCTTCTAGGAGATGGGGGAATGCCGTGTGAATTAAGTTTAGTGGCTAGAAAGCATGTTATGATTTTGTTTTACATGTTACCATTTGTTCCCATCTCTCACACTCATTACCTATTGAATAATTTATTATCATGAAGCACCTGTTTCACATGCACAGGAATGTCCAGGTGTGTCACAGGACTGGGAAAGCCACAAGACGAAAGAAAGGTTTCAGAGTAACAGCCATGTTAGTCTGTATTTGCAAAAAGAAAAGGAGTACTTGTAGCACCTTGGAGACTAACCAATTTATTTGAGCATAAGCTTTCGTGAGCTACAGCTTGTATCCGATGAAGTGAGCTGTAGCTCACGAAAGCTTATGCTCAAATAAATTGGATAGTCTCTAAGGTGCCACAAGTACTCCTTTTCTTTTTGCAAGAAGAAAGAAAGTTTCCATGACTCTGAAAGTGACATTATTTTCAAATCCATTAATGATCTCCAGTTACTTATTCACTGCCTTATATATGAAGTTCTTAACAATTGTGTCAAATGGGGACTTGAAGCAATGTGGACATTGTGCTAGACAATAAAAAAAAAGATATCTGTTTAACGATGGGACAGAAGTGTGGTTTCTATTGTAAAGGGTACTCTACCTGGTTGGGTATCACATTACTCAGGCACTCAAGTTAGCTTCCTCACTGGATTTGGGTTTTTTAATCAAGAATAGTTTTAATTAGGGATGGGTAACTCCCTTGAGCCCTCACCCATTCTTAGAACCAACTTCTAGCCAAATCCCTTTTAAGATCCTGAAATGTTTGAATACTCTTAGAGACCAGGCAAAACCCAAACTCCCCCATGCAAGCACCTCTGCATTTTGAGAAAGTTTGGTTTCTGAATTGGATCCGAACATTGTGGCTGTAGTCTATTTCCAGATACTAATATTATAGATGGTGCCAGCGGTGGCGCCTATGGTTAAGGTTGTCTGACACTTCCCATTATAAGACCCTGGTCTTAGCGACTTACAGCATTGCCAAACTTAAACCATTTGCATTGAAATATTCCAAGCCATGTTATCTGCCTCTGATTGATTTTTAAAAAAAAAAAAAATCAGCTAAAATGGTTCCACTGTTTCTCAAAAAAGGTGAGGGAGAAATACATTGTTTTGCTCATGTTAAAAAAAATGGTACAACCCTTTAATAGAGGAGTTCTGGTGCCTCCATGCTTTGGAATAGGGACTTGAACATGGGCAAGGGGACTAGCCTGGTGTCAGAAATGTACTACAGACAACCGCCTCCTTTGCTACATAGCACTGATTCATCCCCAGCCTCTGAACTGAATGAGGCTGAGGTCCTGTAGAAAAAATAGTATGCAATCATGTCATTACAGACTATCATAAATGCATATGCACACGGAGGCTAAATCAAGGTTATACAGACAACCTTAACTGTGGCCTTTCTTAACTTTTGAGTGTATTTAAAAAACTACATAAATGAACATTAAGTTTGCATGTAGTATATATTTCAAGGACCCAGGAATAAATATGGGAATGACAAAAATCTCAGCCTATTCGTAAAAAGTTTTCAAGCAAATTTTACAAGATCCAGAAGTTTGGGTAGGATTGCAGATTAGATGTTTATCCAAAAATGAACCTATACTCGGAAAGTTCTGAGGATCTCCCATTGTTAATATCACTAGGATAAGGCAAGATGCATATTAGCTATAAGCCCAAAATTCTATTATTATAATGGGTTTTGTGAAGACACCTTAACTGTGTCACAAAGTTTTCACAAAATGAGCAAACATTTCATGAAAACATTTTTACTTCATACTGAAACTGGGAGGAAGCATTGTCTAGTTGATAGGGCACTAAGCTGGTGCCTGGTAGACCTGTGTTCTATTCCAGCTCTGCAGCTGGCCTGCTGGGTGATCTTAGGCAAGTCACTTCACTTCTTAGTGTCTCTGTTTTGTTCCCCATCATTTGTCTATCTTGTCTCGTTGTATAGTAAACTCTTTAGGGCAGGAACTGTCTCTCACACTGTGTGTGTACGTGCCTAACTCACTGGGTCCCTGATCTTAGTTGGGGCATATAAGCGTTATCACAACACAAATTAACAATAATAATTAATAATAAATAGTATGGAAAAAACTCCAGGATGCCTTGGGTTTGATTTTCCGTAAGTAGAGAACATCGACAACTCCAGCTGAAGTCATTGGATAGGGTGGCAGCTCAACCCTTCTGAAAATGAGGCTCCCTCTTCTTAGACCACAATATAGATTATATCGATTGTATTGTGCAAAACAAATACCCTCATTTAAAAAAAAAATGACTACCAAAGTAATGTGTTGAACCTCAAAAACATTTAGAATCATGATTCAAAAACCATAGGCTCTGCAAGTTTGGACGCTTGTTTCAAGCCTCTTTTAAACCTCTTTGACTTGACAAGCTCATGAGAACAGGACTTGATTTTGACGGAAAACATTATCTCTGTTGTGGTACACTGATATTTCTGCTCTGATTCCTGAAACTGCGCATGGAAACGGCTCATGAAAATGAAAAGGAGTAAAGGAAATAAAAAGCTGCATGAACTCAATTGAACCTGTAAGGGGGAAAAAAAATATTCAATTCATTCCAAATTTGGGATGATGGTTCAGGTCTGTTCTTATTTGATCTCTTCCTAATCACAACAAAAATTGGCCACCATATGCTCTTTATGTATATAAACTGTGCATATAAGGACTTGTATTGGGGTGAACTTGGGGGAATGATGTTCCCGTTCATAAAGTAATTAATTTCATATATGTTGCAAGAGGAGAGAAGGAACAAGGGAAGGTCCTTTGGCTAATATTTATCATTCCAGCTCTCACGTGCATTATATAAAATGCTGGCTTCACACTATGCAGCTTTTTCTTTTCTTTTTCTTTTTTCCCTGCTCTTCTACAATGTTCTTAAAAAGCTGAGAATAGTTTATCTTAGCATTTGTACGTTTATTTTTGGAGGTAATTACAAGGTCCGTCATGTCAACATTGTGAAAATGTTGAGCCCATTGTCCTTAGAAAACCAAAGTGATTATCGTTGATTTGGTTAGTTACACAATTGTTTAAATTATAATAAGTCGCTCTCATTGTTTCTTATGTCCAGCTGTGTTTATGGGTTAAGATCTGCTCGCTCAAATGTTTAGAGTGTTCCAAACATCAGGAAAACGTGCAGCACTGTGGGTTTTCCACATGCTGCTTCATTTTGACGGAGAGAACTGGTAAAGGTCTTGCTTCAGGAGAAAGGTCTTCCGTCACAACTGGTAAAGGTCTTGCTTCAGGAGAAATTTAAAAGACACTATCAGATACTGTTGATATCTATTTATCAATGGTGTCAGCACCCACAATCAGGGACACATTTTCAAAAGAGCTCAGTATGGTGTGTACATGTCGGGCGCGGAGCTGCTTTGAAAATCTAGGCAAAAATCCTGGCACCACTGAAGTAAATGATAAAACTCTCATTGATTTCAGGGTGGCTGAGATTCCCCCCTGCCTTCCATTCATCCATCAAGTTTTAATTACTATTTTTTATGTGTAGCTTATGATTAATATCTAATTCCCAGGAGAGTGTTTGTGTGTATGTAGGTTATTACTTGTGGTCGCACCTTAAACTGGAGTAGCTTTACAGAAGTCAATGGAACTATGTAACGTTACATTGTCTAGGGATTTGGCCCTCTTTGTCTAATGTCTTTTTTTTTTTTTTTACTTCCTTCTTGGTACATTGGTCTCCCTGATGCTGAGAACCATATTTGATCACGGGAGGAGCTGAGTCGCACTTGTGTGGTGCTGAAAGTGAATTGAGGATCCACAGCGTTCCACAGAATTGAGCCAGTAGACTCCAGTTCAGGAAAGCAGCCTGTGACAGGGTATATCAGACCCTCTGAGGCCCCCTGCTGAAGGCCTTGTGGCCCTGCCACATCCAGCCCCAAAAAGGGCAGTGGAGAGGGTCCTCCGGGCTGCCTAGAGTGGCTGTGTGGGACACAGCCAATCAGGGCCCCGAAGCCTAGTATAAGAAGAGCTACAGGGCCAGTGGGAGTTCAGTTCCTTGCTGGAGCTGTAGGAGTGTGGGTGGTGTGTGATTGGCTGATAGAGCTACAGAACCCTGGACAGGGCAGTGCTGACAGAAGCCAGGGAGAGTGAGGAGGATCCTTGAGCTGATTGCTGGAACTCCATTAGGACAATGCCCTGAGGTAAGGGGGAAGATGGGGTGGGGCTGCAGTGAAGTGGTCCAGGGAATTGGAGAAGCTGTGCAGCATAGTTAAAGGGACACAGCTGATGGCTGTGAACTACAGGGTACCTGGGCTGGGACCTGGAGTAGTTGGGAGCTTGGGTCCCCCCCACATTAGCCACTGGGGGAAGTGGCCTTGACACTGAGGCACCCAGAGAGGGAACTGAACTATAGTGGCCCAGCTGGAGAGCAGTAGCCAGCAAGTGCCAAGAGGGTGAAGACATTGTCCCTGCTCTGGGATAGAACAGTGCCCCAGGGCTCCCTCCCTGGAGACAGAGAGTGTGCAGGTGTGTGCACTTGGCCAAAGGGGTGCTCATGATAGGTGAGTGCACCCTATTACACAATCCCATGCAGGGAAGCACTTATTCATATGCTTATGTACCATTGAAATTCATAGATTCCAAAGGCAAAAAGGACCACTGCGATCATCTAGTCTGACCCTCTGTATAACACAGGCCACAGAACTTCCCCAAATAACTCCTGGAACTCTTTAAGAAAAAATATCCAATCTTGTTTTAAAAATTTTCAGTGATGAAGAATCCACCACAACCCCAGGTGCACTCTTCCATAGGTGAATTACTTTCACCATTAACAATTTATGTGCTATTTCCAGTCTGAATTTGTCAAGCTTCAACTTCCAGTCATTGGATCTTGTTATACCATTCACTCCTAGATTGAAGAGCCCACTATTAAATATTTGTTCCCCATGTAGACACTTATAATCATGTCTCCTCTTAACCTTTTCTTTGTTAAACTAAATAGATTGAGCTCTTTGAATCTACCACTAGTATATTTTCTAATCCTTTAATCATTCTTGTGGGTCTTCTCTGAACTCTCTCCAATTTATGAACATCCTTCTTGTTCAATGGGGCTTGGGCACATGCTTAAAATTAAGCATGGGTGTAAGTGCTTTCATGAAGCAGGGATTTAGAACTTCCCAAAATAGCTATTGCACACTAGCTCCCCATGTAGACACTTATTCCACTCATTGGAAGTGGATTAAGTTAAAGTGCAGAGTAAGAGTGCCCCCCATAGGGAGCCAGTATGGAATAGATATTGTGCTTTAAATTCATTTACTTTGCAATGACTTCCCTGTGCAGACATTCCTATGTTTGCTGCAATTGAAGTCATAAGCCAACCTCAGGCTGCTAGGGCATGAAAAGGAAACTTTCCCTGTGAGCCAGTTGTTCCATAAATATCACCCACATCAACGGCTAGGAGAACTTGAAGGGGCCAGCAGTGAAAGGGGAACAATCCCAGCAGCAATGGAGGGAGACACACCAAGGAACAATAGGTAGCTCCTCCCACTGGGAGTCTCTGGTGCCCATTGGATCAGCTGGGGGAGAGGGTGCTCATTGGCCAGCATTCCCCAGCTCCCAGGATTTAACCCAGTGCTGGAGCCATGTAAAGTCTTTCATCTCTATTCCAGCAGCCTGCCCTATACATCTGAGTTAGGAATAGGGACCTAGCCTGACAAGATGCTGTGGATTGCCCATTGAGGCATTAGGAAGGAATTTTGTTTCTCCCGTGGGCCAATTGGTGAAGGACCAGGGAATTTTTTGCTTCCTTGCAGCCCCTTCAAGCCACATTGGGTTAAGTAGGAACATGCTTAGTACCTGGATGAGGTACTGGGGTGGAGTTGTTTATCTGGTGCAACTTGCAGCTACTTTCTAGTGCAGTTAAGAGAATAAAATGAATGGTTCCCAGCGGTAAAAGACCTGGGATTTGGGTGATGGGCCTTGGGCTCATGATAGGGTGAGACCTTGTGGCCTTCATGGGCCAAGGTCAGACCTTGTGGCCCTTGAGGGCTGAGGTCCCCACCCTGCTGCACCCTCTGTCTTCTTCTTATGGGGGAGGGTACTTGGACTCAGAGCTAAGACATCTGGGTAGGCTAAGGAGAGCGTACCCCATGTTGTGGGTTATACTATGGTAAGGAGCCGTGTAACCCTGGCGCTTGCACCAAACCAATTAAATACCTGGTATAGGAAAGTAGGGGTGATGGGCAGATAGCGCCCCTCCCCTGTGTGAAAGTTTAATAAAAGTTGTGGCCTGACACTTAATTCCATGTATGTGTCCGTCCTCGTGTTTCTGTTGTGTCCACCTCAATTGCCTTTTGCAGGGTTTGCCCCTTCCTTTGTAGCAACCGTTACTGGCTAACGGTGAAGGGTACTGAACTCAATGGATCTCGGGTCTAATCCAGTATGGCTATTCCTATGCTCCTGAGAACAAAGAGGGGAGCATGAGTGCACCATTGTAAATAGTGCAAACTGGGTGGGGTGCTTTGATTTCCTTTTCCAGCAACAGCGTTGTGGATTATGATGTATGGCTCTAATATAATGGGCCAACTTGTGCTCTCCG
Organism: Chelonia mydas; assembly: GCF_015237465.2. Classification (NCBI taxonomy): domain Eukaryota; kingdom Metazoa; phylum Chordata; order Testudines; family Cheloniidae; genus Chelonia; species Chelonia mydas. Next base: position 8,755,617 of record NC_057857.1, read on the forward strand.
TTCCAGCCATCCAATCTCACTGAAGTCCATAGGTATGAACGTGATCTGAATTCATCCCTTGTAACATTAGAACTGTGCAAAACTTTCATAATGAGAGCCAAAATCAGGAAGAATGTCATTTTATGAGGGAACCTGAACTCATTTTTTTTAATTTCAAACTGATAGCTAGTGAAACTCATTGTTTTGACTCAAAATTATGTAAAACTGACCAATTGAAATTTGACATAGTTGTGTATTCACTTAGGCTCTGATTCAGCAAAGCACTTAAGCATATGCTTATGTTGCACTGAAATAATTTCATGCACTTCACGTTAAGGACACATTTCCCGAAACAGGGCGTTAGCTGTGTTTTGTTTCATTAATAATGTTCTAGGGGCCTGGGATGCTTGTATGGGCTTGAGCTTTTTTTTAAAATTAACTCCGTTCCATTGTACATAGAGGAGTAAATATTATTCCCATGTGTGTGGGGAAATTAGCAGTAACGGAAGCTAGGGAAGCTTAATTTTCCCTTGTAGCGTGCTGAGAACTCACCTCATTGTGTCTGCCTAATTACAGTCTGAAATACAACCCACCCCCTGCCTCTCTGTTAACCATGGTGAAAAATATCAAACTAAAAAGTCATAGAGACAGAAACAGGAACACAATCTGTTTTTTCCAGACCCTTCGTTTGCAATATGGAGACATACTGTGCTTCTAAAATCAAATTGTTTTTTTTTAAAGTCAGACTTCAACCAAACTACACCTGTGTTGTTAAGAATACTTTTGTGTTTGTGGGCATGTATATATCACTGTGATGTGTTGAGATGCACTGCATGTGTCTATAGATGTAATTCTGCAAGGCATTGTCCCTATGACTGGGAATTTCAAAGAAGCCAAAAGCAACTATGTGCTCAAAATGCACTCAACTTCATCAAAACTTGAGTCTTTTGAAAATCCCAGCTGTCAGGGCCAGGATGTGGACAGCCTGTGTGCACCAGTCAGTTACCAAGTTGCAGTCAAGGGATGAGTAGTGGGGTCAAGCTAGGTCAGGATACTAGGTTATAGGCAGCAGACAAGTCGCACAGTCAAGGTTGAGCTGAATCAAGTACCAGGTTGTAGACAGGAGGCCAGGGATGAATCAAGGTCAGGATCTGGAGTCTAGGATCCAGTCTATGCTGCCACTTAAGTCGATGTAAGTTACATCACTCAGGGGTGTGAAAAAACATCCCCCCTCCCCACGAGCAACATAGTTTACAGCGACATAACATAGTGTCTACACCACACTCTCCTGACGACTTAGCTTCTGCCTCTCAGGGAAGTGGAGAACTGAAGTCAATGGGAGAACGCTCTCCCATTGACTTATCACGTCTTCACCAGACCCACTAGTGTAGACAAGCCCTAGGGTTCACAACAAGGCAAGGTCAGGAGTGGAAGCAAGCAAGCAGGCAGTCTGCATCATTATTCAGAGAATTCCCCGTGATGGCTTCCTGGTTTATATTCCTGCATGACCCAATCAGTGGGCTATGGGGGGCTACCACTCAGGCCCTCCTGGGTGGTACTTCCTGCAGCGTCTAGCTTCACAGGGTTCTCCAGCAGAAACCCAGCCTTGAGCTTCCAATGTGGAAGTGTTGGCTACTCAAACTTCCTATGGCCAAATCCCATCAGTTCTTACACCAGCCTACTCTGCTTTATTATAGGTGAGGCTGGTACCACCACCTATTAAGGTTGTCCAACATTTCCCATTATGAGATCCTATTTTCAGTTTATTGTAACTTTGCCAAATATATAATTCTATGATTTAACCATTTTAGCTGAAATTTTCCATGGCAGATTTCTGCCTCAAGCTCCGTATTTATTTATTGACCATTATAGCTAAACCATTTTGGCTGGATCTGAGAATTTGGATAAGAGACCAAATGTTCTTTTGCCCATGTCTAATATTTGACAACCTTTTGTGGACAAACTTTAACACCCCCATTCTTTAGGAGTGGGACTTGAAATTTGGCAGGGGTGGCCTTTGTCTTAGGCTGTGCCTTTTGATATCACTGTGAAAATCAGGCCAAATTTGGCCTCTGAAAAAATCAGTTTGCATATGCTAAGTGGAGACTTAGATTTTAGCAGCTAAATTTCCCAAAGAGTCCTTCCTCACTGAGCATGATCCAGACGGAGGCTGAACAGGACTTTCCCTGCAACTACAGTTCTAGGCTGCTGTGAGTTGTGGTGGGTCCTGGGAGCAGGACCTGTCTCCCCCAGGCTCCAACCCTAACCGTAGGCTGAAGCAGCATGGAAGAAGAAGTTGCCTGACAGACCTGGAGGGAGGGGGTGAAGAGAGGAGACTAAGACAAGGAACAGTGGGGGAAAGAAACTGGGACTGGAGGTTGGCAGAAGGAGAAAAAAATGGTACAGAGAGCCAAGGCAGACTGGGCTTCTCTGGGAAAGGAGATTAGGACTGGAAGCCGGGGAAGGAAATGGTGAGGGGAGTGTGACCCAGTGGGTGGAGGAGACACTGAGATTGGATGAGGAGCCAAGGGGAAAATTGGAACTTGCTGAGCAAGGAGACTGGGACTGAGACCAGTTGGGGGAACAAGAAGGGGAGGGGGGAGTTAAGACAAGTCTGACAAGAAGCTGAGGTATGGGGAGAGAACTGGGACTGGCTGGGCAGACACTGGGGTAAGGAACCAAAGGAGAATAGGGGGAGAGACACTGTGATTGGATGAGGATCCTGGGAGGAAGATTGGAACTGGGAGCCAGCAGGAACTGGGAATGTTGGAAAGTCAGGAAATGGCAGAATTAAGGCTGCCTGTGCAACCTTAATTTGCCCGTCTTGTGCATCTGCACTATGACACAGCAGCGATACTCAGACTGAGGCTCTTGAACTGCAAATGACTCTTTAATGGGTCTCCTGTGGCTCTTTGCAGGACATGATATTAAAACACCGTGTGATTTAGTTATTAACCAATCAGGATGCTTTTACTATGCTATTAACCAATTATAGTTGATAAAATAATACTTGGTCAATCATTTTATAAGGTGGGTAGAAAGCTGGCTAGATTGTCGGGCTCAACGGGTAGTGATCAATGGCTCCATGTCTAGTTGGCAGCCGGTGTCAAGTGGAGTGCCCCAGGGGTCAGTCCTGGGGCCGGTTTTGTTCAATATCTTCATAAATGATCTGGAGGATGGTGTGGATTGCACTCTCAGCAAATTTGCGGATGATACTAAACTGGGAGGAGTGGTAGATATGCTGGAGGACAGGGATAGGATACAGAGGGACCTAGACAAATTGGAGGATTGGGCCAAAAGAAACCTGTTGCGGTTCAATAAGGATAAGTGGGGGGGGGAGAGATAGCTCAGTGGTTTGAGCAATGGCCTGCTAAACCCAGGGTTGTGAGTTCAATCCTTGAGGGGGCCATTTAGGGATCTGGGGCAAAAATTGGGCAATTGGGCAAGGGGTTGGACTAGATGACCTCCTGAGGTCCCTTCCAACCCTGATATTCTATGATCTAAGTGCAGGGTCCTGCACTTAGGACGGAAGAACCCAATGCACAGCTACAGACTAGGGACCGAATGGCTAGGCAGCAGTTCTGCGGAAAAGGACCTAGGGGTTACAGTGGACGAGAAGCTGGATATGAGTCAGCAGTGTGCCCTTGTTGCCAAGAAGGCCAATGGCATTTTGGGATGTATAAGTAGGGGCATAGCGAGCAGATCGAGGGACGTGATCGTTCCCCTCTATTCGACATTGGTGAGGCCTCATCTGGAGTACTGTGTCCAGTTTTGGGCCCCACACTACAAGAAGGATGTGGATAAATTGGAGGGAGTCCAGCGAAGGGCAACAAAAATGATTAGGGGTCTGGAACACATGACTTATGAGGAGAGGCTGAGGGAACTGGGATTGTTTAGTCTGCGGAAGAGAAGAATGAGGGGGGATTTGATAGCTGCTTTCAACTACCTGAGAGGTGGTTCCAGAGAGGATGGTTCTAGACTATTCTCAGTGGTAGAAGAGGACAGGACAAGGAGTAATGGTCTCAAGTTGCAGTGGGGGAGGTTTAGGTTGGATATTAGGAAAAACTTTTTCACTAGGAGGGTGGTGAAACACTGGAATGCGTTACCTAGGGAGGTGGTAGAATCTCCTTCCTTGGAAGTTTTTAAGGTCAGGCTTGACAAAGCCTTGGCTGGGATGATTTGATTGGGGATTGGTCCTGCTTTGAGCAGGGGGTTGGACTAGATGACCTCCTGAGGTCCCTTCCAACCCTGATATTCTATGATTCTATGATTTTGCTGTGAGTGTGTATCTATATATGTGTACACAAGCATAAACAAGTTCCTAGAGTTGCGATTTTCCGACAAGGTTACAACTGAAAAAGCAGGTGACAGTGGAAGGTTAACTTAAATCTTAATTCTAACGAGCACTGCCATGCCCACCATACAGTATATGCAGGCGATACACAAGACAGATATTTTAAAACTCCAAGATCATTCTTGAAAACTCAGAATGTTTTTTATCAAGTTGTAGTGGATGACTATTTGACTGTAACTCAAAGCAGTCTCAGTGAATAAAAGACAGAAATAGAATTCATGGGAGCCTTAGATGATAACACATCACTAGCTTCATTGTATGTGATGTTTCCTTTTTCATGTGAGTACAGAGGACCAAAAGTCCAGAAAACAGAATCTGCCCTCATACAAAAGGCACCCCTGTATAGAGAATGTACAAAATGTTCTTAGATCAAAATAAAAAATAAAGCCAGAAAAAGCTAGTCGAATGGTCCCACAGCCTTACTCTTCACCTCTTGGATTGTTACAGTTTCTGACATGCTGTGTTTCCATGGAGAAGTTTTTTTTGGTGTCATGAAAAGGGTCTTAGAAGTCAGGACATTGTGACACTGAGCGAGAGCGCCAGTATGTTTTCAAACATTATGGAAATTATAAGTACATGCTCCAAAACTGTCAAATATATATGTGGGATTAACTCCTCGGGTTACACATGTTCTCTGGAGCTTGTCATTTCCCTCACCATCTCCCAAGCCCAGTCCCGCAAACAGAATCTGATGCTCCACACCAGATGCTAAATGAAGATATTTCCCAATCTAGGTGTCTGTTTTGTGCTAGATGTGATCTTTTCAGATCCAGTTGTGTATCCCCAGTGTGTGTTGTCTGGATGGTTTGAAACAACTCATCTAGTTAGTTGGATTGAAATGAGCCCTAATGGGAGTCTCAGTGATGTTTAACTCAGAGTAGGGTTCTTTTCCACGATCACCTTCCCCAAATGAAATGTCAGCTTCCTCATATTACATGCAATACCTCAGGGAACTGTGCTGTTCAGCCAGTGGGGATGCACATATGGAGTATATTTCTAGGAAATGTTATGCAAACGAGTTCGAAGAAAAAAAGGAACCATAGGAAAACTATGTCAATATTATCCTTGTTTTACAGATAAAATCCATTCCATATGTTCCCTCTCAAGCTTTTTTTGGAGCAGGGGTTAAGATTTTAACCATAGTAGCTATTCCTTCTATAACCAGTTGGCTCCACACATTAGTAACTAACACTAAACATTTGATCTCCTTCAGTTCCCAGGGTCTTCATTATAATGTTCAAAAGACATGGTTTACCTGGATTTGAAAAGAAAAAAGTCCCCATTGCTATCAGTCACAGCACTAATCAGTTCAGAGCATGGATGGCAGATGAGCTTTACCATAACCAGCTGTGTCTGACCTGTGGCATAGGAAAAAGTTTGTACTCTACTTCTACAGTTCTTTGTTTCAGATAAAGCAGAAGGAGCATATAGAGAAGAAAAATTCAGAAGTGCCTAAATACTTAGGAGCCCCTTGAAAGACCATGAGATTTAGGTTCCTAGGTGACTAAATTACTTTTAAAAATGGGACTTAGTCTCTTAAATCACAGGTACTTTTGAGACGTTTATCCTATTATTGGATTACATTCTTGCACTTGCACCTGCACATTCCCTTGTCTCTATCTAGCTTTCATTCCCTCTTCCAGAAATTCTTCCCTGGCCTGATATAGCGCCCATGGGGGCGGGGAGGAATGAAAAACACCATGGTATTTTCAGTGATACAGGCTCTCTTTGGCATGATGCTCTAAGATTTCACCAATATCAGAGTAACTGAGCCACATTCAAGGATATTATATCTAGAGCTGACAGCCCAAAATTGTTAACAGAAATGCTTTCATTTTTAAAAATAAAATTTAATCAAATTTGCCCAGAAAAGGAATCAAGGAAATGATGGATCCTGTCCAGAGAACTTTACCTGGATGGATGTGAAATGTACCAACCCATGTGGGCATCAGCTAGATGTGAGGGGTTGGTATCAAAAGGTGAAGAAACAAGAACAGGTTCAAAATGAGGGATCCAGAAGGGGACACTGCTGAGAATCTCGTACTGTCCCCACTGGAGTCAAACCAGTGAGAGATCAGATCCTGTTCAGAGTAAGGTTAATTGTGATATTTCTGGAATGGGCAAACTGATTGTATCATAACCAGAATGGTTAGGAAACGTTTTTTCCTGGGTTTTAATCAAAACCCAAAGACCTGGAATTTTTTTTAAATTGGAATACTTTCAGTTTTTGTGAACCAAATATTTAAGCCAGTTTGACAAAAATTGGGGGTTTTACTGACGGGAAAACCCTGAAAAATGTCATTTAAGAACAGAAATTCCCCAGATATTTCAGTTTTGGCTAAACAAAAGCCATTTCTGTCAAACAGAAGTTTTGACCAACAAAGTTTGAGGAGCTCTAATAATAGTCAACCAAGTCTTCACCCAAAACTGGAACTGAATCAGACACAAACCATTCTGATGCTTGAAAAAGTTCAAATACTTTGTTTATGTCCATATGCACTGCACTTTCTGTTTCTAATGACCACCAAAAGTGAAAGCACCAAGATAACCCAGGAATGCCTGTTGCTATGGTGTTTGTGGGTGTGACGTTGCACCCCATAATGCTTTATAGAAATATGCTTATGAGAGTAAATATGACATCACTGGTATATGTTTTATGCTAGATATGCCATGTAACATTTCTTTGCAAAGGTTGTGTTCTACTGAATGTATTCATCCAATTTGTATGCATGTATCATTTTTATATCTGAAGTTATGAGGATTGGCTCTAGGCTTGTATTTAAAGTGCTTACTGTAGGAAGCACATAAGGCAGATTTGGTCAATATAGTGTGAAGGGATTATTCAAGTAATTGGGAGTACTTAGGTAACAATGGACCTTGAGAGACACCAGTCCACATCTGAGCTTTCCTGGGAACGTTCAAACTAACATGTAAACAATGGAGTCAGCCTGTAAAGAACTGAGTCATGCATGGGCATGTGACTTGCCCATGTGACTCCAAAACTCCATCTTGTAGCTGTGATTCTGCACAGGAGAACACAAGAGCTCTCCACCCACAAGAGCGAGACTATATAAGGCCCTGGTAAACCACTCCATTTTGTCTTCAGCTGGCTCAAAAAATAGCCTCTCCACCCCAAAGAGATGCCTGAAAGAAACTGGAACAAGGACTGTACCAGGGGAAAAGATTGGGCCCAGACTAGGGAGGAGTCCAGTCTGAAAGAAGCTTATTGAAACATCTCTGAGGGTGAGATTTTATCTGTATTCAGTTTTCTACAGTATTAGGCTTAGACTTGCATGTGTTTTATTTTTGCTTGGTAACATACTTTGTTCTGTCTGTTATTACTTGGAACCACTTAAATCCTATTTTTTATATTTAATAAAATCACTTTTTACTTATTAATTAACCCAGAGCAAGTCTTAATACCTGGGAGACAGAGAGAGATGCACAACTGTTCGCGCTCTCAGTGTTATAGAGGGTGGACAATTTGAGTTTACCCTGTATAAGCTTTATACAGAGTAAAATGGATTTATTTGGGTTTAGATCCCATTGGGAACTGGATATCTGAGTGCTGGAGACAGGAACACTTCTTAAGCTGTTTTCAGTTAAGCCTGAAGTTTTGGTGGACATGGTTCAGGCCTGGGTTTGTGTTTGTAAGAGGCTAGTGTGTCTGGCACAACCAGGCAAGGTACTGAAGTCCCAAGCTGCCAGGGAAAATGGGCTTAGAGGTAGTCTCAGCACATCAAGTGGCAGTCCCAAGGGGGTTTCTGTGACCCAGCCTGTCACAGTGGGCTGACCAAAAAACATGAGTCACAAACATAGTTTCGTACATTTATTTGTAGATGTTAAGGTCAGAAGGAACAATTATGATTAACTGGTCTGATCAAGAAAGGCTACCCAAGGAAGATTTCCAGCCTGAAGATTCAAGATGTTCGGATACATTTTTTTTGATAGGTTTCCAAACTTTTGAACTTAAACTCTGGGCCAAATTTTGAGCTAGTTTGACTGCAGCGGCTATTTAATCTGAAATCAGTAGAGCTAGGCCAATTTATATCAGTTGAGGATCTGGCCCCATTTTTTTAAGCTTCTTCCACTGAAGACTCTTAGCATCTCTGAAACTTTCTCTAACGTGTTGCCCCTGTGGTACATGATGTCAAAGGGTAGCTAGCAAACTTAATATCTTTATTTCATGGACTACTTTACTGACCAGTTATCAGCAGGCAGTAATGGTGCTGCTCTGCAGGCAAGATCACTTTAGCTCAGGCAAAGTCAGTCCACCACAGAAGACTCTGCAAATTTTGGGTAAGGGCAGAAGTGTAGATAATGTGGTCTAGTAGTTAGGGCACTAGACTAGGCGTTAGGAAACTTAAGTTCTAGACTTGGCTCTGGTATTGACCTGCTCTGTGGCTATAGACAAGTCACTTCTCTTCTTTATCAAGCTCTTATATAGAGGTCAGTATCATTATCCCTATTTTATAGATGGGGAAACTGAGGCAGAGAGGGGGCGTGACTTGTCCATAAGGTATTTGGAACAATGGTCAGCTTACAATGTGTTTAGAGCACAGACAGGTCCCTGATCTCAATTGGGGCTTTTAAATGCTACTGTAATAATAAAAAAGAAAGGAAGGTCAGAGTGTTCTAATGCCCACCCTCTATTGCACCCAACCTGGTGCTGCAGGAAATTATCCATATTAAATATGGCTTTGCCTGTGTGCATCTGGCCTAGTCTGCCCACAGATTATTGTTCTAGCCTTTTGTACTGTCTTATGGAGCTAATGTTACTATTACTATACGGCTTTAGAATGTATGGGGGCTGTTCATATGAAGGCAAAACTCAGGTGGTGGACATTTGTTTCAGCTTTTGGGTTTGTGTTTTTTTAACTTGTTGCTATCAGCAATTGCCTATTGCTGCTTTGTTTTTGCAAATATTGTAGCATCAAACTATTTTAATCATCAGCTTCTAATTTAAATTAAATCAAGAAAACAATCACAGCTTCCCATTTTGATGTAGCCAATAATTGGGGGATTTTGTTTCCACTTCAGGAATACAATTGGAGAAGCAGTGCAGTGTGATCAGATTATTTGTAAGTGGCAGAGAGTGGGGCTTCATTTGAAGAGGGGCAGAGGCAAGTGCCTTGTACAAAATTCTACCCCAGCAATATTGGATTAATTATCTTTCAATGTTTAGCAAATTGGTTCATTAGAGAATAAATGCCTGCAGTTTGCACCTGTCTCCAATTTAGTTTTGATGTGATACCTGTGGAGGAGAAAAGCTGGAGAACTGCTAGAGAGGACTGGGCTGGCTTTGAGGTTGGTTAGACTGCTGTTTTTCTGTCTGAGTTCCCTGACATGTCTTCCCCCATTTAAACAAAAGTTAGATGTGTGTTAATGATAGTCACGTGGATTCTACAGTATGCTACAAAGGTCATACAAAGGGAAGGGAGAATATAGGGGAAAGCATGTAAGGAATGATGTGCGGAGAAAGGGAGACTGAGTGGGCAGAAAGAGGGAAGGACAGAGAAGTAGAGATGGGAGTTATGACCAAGGTGGTGGGTATGGATGGCTTTAAGGCAGGACTCTTGGGATCTAGACCTGGTGGTGTGAGGGGTGGCCCCAAACCTTAGGTGAGTCTGTGGAAACCAAGAGATGGTCCAAAGGGCCTGGATAAGCAAAATTATTTGTGGCAATATGGGAAGGATGATGGGGGAAGCAGGAGTAATGTCAGAGGGGACATGGGGAAAGAAATCCTAGTTCTTTGTTTGCTGGGAGGGGTAATCAAAATGTTAGCGGCTTTGAGCCTTACTTAGATTTCTTAGGACAGGGAGGTGGCGGGAGACGGGATGGAGGCACAAAGAAGGAAGAGGAAAAACAGACTGGAAGGGAAAAGGCTGGGAGGGTACTGTTTTATGTCCTAGAACTACAAACCCAGAAAATGTGGAACCTTGATTCAACAAGGTATTTAATAACATGTGACACTAATTTCAGAGTAACAGCCGTGTTAGTCTGTATTCACAAAAAGAAAAGGAGTACTTGTGGCACCTTAGAGACTAACCAATTTATTTGAGCATAAGCTTTCGTGAGCTACAGCTCACTTCATCAGATGACACTAAGCACCTGCCTTGTCACCCTGAAGTACATCAGAGGAGGTATGATCTAGAGGGTAAAGCAGGGGACCCCAGATTCTTTTCCCAGCTCTGCCACTGACTAGCTGTTTGACCTCAGGCAGGAGACTTAACCTGCCTCAGTTTCTCCATTTGTAAAAGAGAATTATTTTTCTTATCACTCCCTTCCTGAGGCTTAATTGACTAGTGATGTTTATAAAGCTCTTTGACACCTTTAGAACGGAATGGAAGCTACTGTAGAAGTATAACTTTATTACTTTATATTTATTAAAAGTTAAGGCCCACCCTGCAGAGGATGGGGGGGGGAAGCAGCATGAGCATCACAGAAGCTGAGGAAAATGCTCATTTTAGCGCATATGTAGACTGAGACAGCAGTAGAGTGAGATGGTTTGATCCTTGCTATTTATTCTGATCCTCTTCCTCCAATGGCTGGGCAATAGCTGTAGTTTTGAGGGGTTTTTTAGAGCACCCTATATGGGCTAACTTGTTCAGCCTCCACTTCCAGCCACTAGCTCTTGTTATATCTTTGTTGCATTGTTAACAACAGACTCAGATATAATTTTTTTTCAGTGACTTTCTAAATTCACTTGGAGGGGAGGAAATACTGCTGGAAAAAGAGGAGTTTGTGTATATTGCAGAACTGAGTATTCTGCCTGGAATGTGGGGGAAAATGGCTTGAGTTCCTTAACTTCCTTCTCCATGTGTCTTCCTTCTCCATGTCCCTGCAGGTTTAGTGACTCTCCTAGTCTCAACCACATGGCTGTTCTTACAGCTGTCACTAGAGCTGGTTGAGATCTCTCTCACACGATTTTTTTTGTCAATGACACGTTTTACAAAATTAAACATTTTAGGAAAAATTGTCAAGGTGATCAATAGATTCCATTTTGTAGATGTCATCATGCACACATTTTTAATTGGAATCTTTATCAAAACCAGTTTCAAAATCCTCATAGAATATTTTTGATTACCAAAAGCCTGATATTTTTTTTCAGTAAGAAAATATGGTACTTGGTAAATGAACAATTTTGATTAAAATATCATGAAAAACTTCGCAAAAATACCAAACGTGAATCCATTTCGACCCCTGCAAAATAGAAGCACTTTGAATTTTCAAAATGTCTCCATCTCTTTCTACCAGCTCTACCTGCTATCCGTTTAAACCCCTGACCCCTAAGTACCTGAATTATTCTTTCCTGAACTTGACTTTGTTTTCACCGTCGGAATGTTTCCAACTTCATCTGTGTTTGCTGATTGATTTATTTATTGGCCTCCTTCCAAATAGTTCCCTATGCCTGGTACAGTCTGCCTCAGCTCATCTGTAGGGCTTTTATCCTCTCTACAGTTTAGTCCCTTCTGCAAATCTTCTTGTTCTGCTTCCCCTGTCTGTCCTTGGATTGTGTGCTAATTGGGGCAAGGACTGTGCCTTCTTGAATGTATGTACAGTACATAGCCCAATGTCGGCATTGCATAGACTAATACTGCTCAATACCTTGGACCAGAGATCTTAAACATATCTGCACCAAACTGGCTTTTAAAGATTGCCATGACTCTTATTTTGTCTCTCTTTGCCAGTGTTTCTAAGGCATTTGTGAAACTAAATGGGGCTCTGCCCAGTGACTGATTTTAACCCTACTATTTCCTTTCATTCTTGCCATTGCTGTGTGTTCTCTTTGGATTAAAAGGGAACTTGTTTTACACATGTTCTGGAAGGGTTTAGCCTTCAATGGATGGGGCGAGGGGGAAAATAACTGGCAGAGACTTTACAACATGACCAGCTAACATGATTGTAAAGATGCTCAACTGTCTATGCTAGGTGTCAAGGCATGTTTGGTATCATGTTAGCTAAATTGAATTACATAACTACATTTTTAAAGCCTCTTTTACTTGTTCTAGATTCTCTACTCTGTCCACACCTACAGAGCCAGGTGTAGCTCCCTGATCCTTTGCCTCCCAGTCCTGATGGTCCCTGGATGCTCAGACTTCCTGCTTTAACTTCTGCCTTTGCTGTAAATTCTATAAGAGAGCTTCTATTAGTGGAGGATCAGGGATAGTACAGGTTTCCCCCTTACATGGGGGAAACTTCAGCTGGAAATCTCCATGTAGTTGAAGACCACTTTATGCTGCAGCAGACCAGTGACTCTAGCCCATGCAGACTAGAATAAGCAGGTAAGGAAGGGCAGAGTTGTGAAGGGTCTTGAAGGTGAGGACAAGAACTTAGAACTTATTTCCTGCAAATAGTTGAGCATTAGACTTGGAACAACAAAATGTGAATGAGCGTTTTCCAATTGTGCTTTGATATTGTCATGACTTTGATGGAGAAATCAACCAGAACGCATTTATCCTGACAAGATCTCTCTGACTTTGGATGCACTTCCATTAGAAAAGATTTCCTATCATTGTCAAGGTAAGATTGTTGATTTTTATCTCATTTGGTTTCACTCGCCTCACTTTTGCATGTAGAAAAAGACGATGCTGTGATTTTTCTCCCCACTAAATAACTAGGGTGCATTAATAAGCTATCTCTTTTTAAAAAAAAAAAAAAAAAAAAAAAAAAAAAGGGGGTGGGGGCCGTTGGGGGTGGCAGCTGCCATCCTAAAATGTGCTGACAAGCCAAATATCTTAAAGAGATTGCTGGCATGTCCTTTTATTTATGTAGGAGTCTATTTAGGTCCCAACCTTTAAAAGACAAAGTGTTTGCAACATTCAATAGAAGTTGCACAGCTCAATTGCTGGATTGCACACTCTTTATTACAAGGATTCTGGATACTTTACCACACTGCAAATCCAAATAGACATGGTTGATTCCATTACATTCACTCTGCATTATCAAGGCTTTCTTCGCAACTATCACAGCTAGAGACTTAGGGTGAGATCCTTGTCCTGCTGAAATACCTATCCTCTTTGAGGTTGGGATTTGCCTTTTTTATTTTTCAATGAAAGCTGAGACTCTAGAAAACAGAGGTGGTGTGATAAGATACCACTGCATGTTGAACTTTGGCCTTAACACAATGTCCTTCATGAAATCAGCCAACAGAAATTGTTTGTAGAGTGAGAAATTAGCATCCTTTTCTTCATGTACTTCCCCATTTCCACCTCGGAGCAAAGCGTACATGAGCTCATTTGGGAAGAGGAACAAAAGCTACTGGGGGATGGAGCTGGCCAGAGGATGACATGGCATCTTTTGAGGTTTCATGGCCTCTTTTGAGGTTTTCAAATTTTTCTGTTCTGCCTTGGAATGGAAACAACCGTTCGAACCTTTCAGAAAAAATGGAATCGTCTAATGTCTGGGTTTTTGGATCAGAACTTGAGCTTTTCAAGTTGGGAAGGCCTGTCTAGAGCCATGAGGCTCGGGACGTGGTCTGTGATGTGGGAGGTCTAGGTTAAAGAGCAGAGGGTGTTGCTCTTTCTTTCTTTTTTCTTTCTTTCTTTCTTTTTAATCACTCTGAATCAGGCAGAGGCGGGATTCAAACTGCAGTCTCCCACATACCAGGCCAGAGCCCTAATATACAGGCTATAGAATGTGAGCGATTGAGCTCTCCTATTCTCTAAAACCTTTCCCAATGAATACTTCAGCAAAACTGACACATCTCCACAAAACATTTTGGGTTAAATAAAACAGCATACTTCTGCAAACTTTAATTTAATGAAAAATGTTCCAAACCATTTCTATTAGCAAATGCTTTGTAAAGACTCTCTGACTTCAATCCCTATATTTAAGAATGAATTAAAAACATTATCTAAAACTTGAATTGAACATTTCCAGGAGCCCAATGGGGCTATATTGGGGTGGGGAGGAGAGTTATCCATGTGCAGTATTTGCATTTTATGGTGATGCTGCAAGCACCAGGATTAAACAATAACAAGTGTTTTTAAAATGACAGTTGACACCCCCCCACACACACACCCAAGAAAATAGAACACTTTGTACATGCTGAGGAGTACAGAGAAGTTCTGGCTGGGGCTAGAAACAGAAGTGCCAAAATCCCATGAGTGAGGTGGTTTCTTTACTGCACTATTTCTGGTTTGGCCAAAAGCAAGGACTATCAGAAATCTCAAGAAGTTCAGATCTGAAACTGAATCAAAAGCACATCAGAGTTAAGAATAAAGTTGCGGGGGGGGGAAAAATTCCAGCAAAAAATGTAGATTTTGGTCAACCAAAACACTTCACAAATTTATACTGATTTTGCCAAATTGTTTCAGTTGGAAATTTTTTTTTTGTTTTTAAAATTCATTTCACGTTATTTTCTAAATGAAATGATTCAAAGTTAGCTTTATTTTTGGTGGAAATTTAAAAATGTCTTTCAATTTTTAACTGTTAAATAAGTTTAAAAAAATGTTTTGATTCGAATCATTTCATTTGACCTGAAACATGTAACATGTATGTTTTGTTAGATGGTTGGTTCACTGAACATTTCAAAAATATTTTGTTTTGGGTCAACCTAAAATAGCTCCCCTCCTGCCCCCAATTTTTCAGAACTGTCACCAAACAAAAAATCTGTTCACACAGCCCTGTGTAGGATCCTACAACCAATTCTACACTTATAATTTCAAAGGTATAGCTATACCATCATGATCATACTAGTGTAGACTCAGTTTTTATCAGCAAAAAATTGCTTTTGATGGTATAGCATCGACCAGTTTGATAAAATAAACAATACCATCAAAAAGCGATGCTTTTGTGGTGGTATAACCGAGTCTGTTAGGGGTCCGGTAGGCATAGAAATGTCTCCAAAAATCACACCTAACTGGCCTTGCTATGCTGGCAACAGTTTCTAGTGTAGACCTAACCTTAATCCCGTTTTCAAAATCACTTAGGTGATTAGGAGCTGAAGTGTCACTGAAGCTCAAGCACCACTGAGGATCTGGGCCTTTGGCACTCTAGGAGCTTGAGTCTCTTTTGATAATCTGGGTCTAACTGATTTAGACTTAGGCTCCTAAATCACCTGTGTTGCTATGCTGGCATAACCCTCTAATGTAGACCCAGTTGGCACAGCTACCTCCAACGCATTGTAGACCAGGCCTAAGATGAGATGTTGGTTCCATTCAAACCAATGACAAATCTCCAGTTGACTCAATGGCAAAAGAAGCAGCCCATACTTATCCAGTGTTTGAATTTGGCTGTTGAAGAATTTTATGCAGCAAATGGGAAACTGGAGTTTGGATCATCCTGTCTAAGAGGGTCTAATAATACTTAGTCCTGCCTTGGTGCAGGGGACTGGCCTAGATGACCTACAGAGTTCCCTTCCAGTGCTACATGTCTGTGATTCTATGACTTATCAATATCTGAAAAGCAAAATTCTTTCAGACTTTGGGAGTGGCTTAGGGCAGGGTTTGGTGGTGGTGAGATTTAAGGGAATATCTATAATGAATTACTAATGAGCTGCAAAAGTTCTATGTCTTTATAATTTATTTCTGAGGATGGAAAATGTTCTCTTGGAATGTTATATTTCCATGTAGGTTGGGGTGGATTCTAACCAGCTCTGTGTAGGGTCTTTGATCCCTCTTTGCTCCAGTCCCCCAGGCTTTAAGAAAGATCAGTCGTGGTGTGGTAGAAAGCAAATGGAAATAAAGAAAGATGAGAGAGGGAAGAAAATCAACAACATAAAACACTGTTTTCTTGTAGGATTTGAGGCAAGGATAAATTGCCTGTGAGCTCACTTCCAAGCAATGTCAGTTTATTTGTACTGCTGCTGAACTGACCATTTTAGCCGTGGCTGGCTACTCGCTTATTCTGAGGCCTAACATGTTTGCTCTACTCTGGCATGCAAAGGGAGTTCCCTGATGACATATGTTCGGTGTTTCCCTGGCTATCTGGGGCAGGGGTCAACCAGCAGAGCTCAAGCACTGGGATCCTGATCTGAAGCCCGATGCCAACAGTGGAAAGACACCCATTCACAGCAATGGCCTTTGGATCAGGCCTGCTGCACGCTGTTATGGCTTATATGGAAGACATTAAACAGGTCAGAGCCTAAATAAATTTAGGTAATGAACTGGAGTGTGAAAATGCCATGAAATCAGTCTGTGGAATCTCAGACAGCAGGGCTTTTGGGAAGACTCCAAGAAAGGCGAATCCGTACCATATCAAGCTTTTCCTGTATTTATAATATTTTCCTGGATGTTCTGTCTCTTGACTGCAGAAATTTGAGTGCTTCTCTTTTTGCTTCCTTTTACAGGAGATGAAGGATGGTGTCGTGGGTAGGGCCCATGCCAAGGACTCAACACCTGGGTTCAGTTCCTGGTTCTACTGCTGACTTGTTATGTGACCTTAGAAAGTCGCTTCAATTCTCCCCCATAAAATATGGGTAACAATACTTCTGTTCTTCTACCTAAATCTCTTCAAGGTAGGGGTCATTTCCTAGTATGTATACATGAAGTGCCTAGCACAATAGGGCCCTGACTTCAGCTGTGGCCTCTAGGTACTACTGTAGTATGAATAATTAGCATGATCACTGCTAGGACAAGCTGTGCAATCTCTGCATCTACCAGGGTGTTAAGGACCATGGTGCAATCAGCTGAGTACAAAGAGGCTGTAATCCCCCAGAAGTCCCATACACTCTGTTCCCTTTGACTTTTGACTGAAAGTGGAGTTAGTGCAGTAAATCCTACCACACCAGCCAGTGCACCCACATTTGCTATGATAACTCGCCATCTGGGAGAGTGGAGAATTTATGAAGCTTCTGCACACTGTGACCAGCCTTGGTAGGAGAATTTGGAAGCCACCCAAACATCTATCTAAGCAGCTTTGAAATGTTAAACTTGAAACTTTGTGCTTTCTGAGATTTTAAACTCAAGCATTTAGTAAATGTCTGCAGTGGTTAAATGAAGTATTCCCGTCTGCCAAGTTACAAATCTCCAGTTTACTCCAAGATTCTCCCCCACCCCTTGAGGGAAAAAAAAGTCTTAAAGTTGAAGTTTATTCATGGTTTTCACAGCTTGTAAATCTAAGGAAATGAGACCACTCATTTATTTTATTTTTATTTTTTTTTTAGATGGGTACACAATGTATGCATAGCATGATATTCAGAAATGCAACTAACTAATTTTAGATCTTGAGACCTTACACTGAGGACAGAAGCCTCCTTTGACAGGGAGCAGGTTTGACAAATGGCTTGGATTTTATAAACCAAATAGATCATAGGGTGTGAATATTTTTTTTAATGTTGCTGGAGGCAAGTTCTCTGTCAATAAATCATAAGTAGCTAAAAATGGACCAGAACCACTTTCTGAAGGTGCATTGGTTTGTAAAGGGCATATGATTGCTTGGGCAGGACTCCACTTTCAGTCCACAATATTCTGTTGGTAACCAAGTGGCATCCTGTAAATAAGCAGGATTAGGCAAAATGGTCCCAAATCAAAACTCCTGATGGAAGTGCCCCATAGGCTTCAGGGAAGCACAATATTGGGGGGGGGGACAGGGGGGTGTTGTATCTTTTTTTTTTTTCAGCTGGCTCCCGTCTCTAGACAGAGCCACATCAAACACCCAAATCTGAACAGCATTAGAACTCTGGGAAAGTTTTGATCCACTTCTAAATTTATAAAGAAACAAGGAAGCGGTTATCATTTCCCATCAGTGACTGTCTGAGACTGTGACAAACTATAAATGTTTTTTGATATCCAGAATAATCTAAGGCATGGGTTCTTTACCAATCAGTCAGGAGGTATTGGGGGAGAGGCAGGAGCACCCTGCCCTTTCTATATTGCTAAATGAAAGTGGAGTCTTGGCTAGATCCTGGAGATGCAAAAGTCCCAGTAAAAGAACATCTGAGAATCCCTGATCTAATCACCTATGATCTAGCTGCATCCAGGATAATACAGCTTGCTGCTAGTTCACCTAACCAAATTGTAGCTTAGTAGGCAGAAATGAGTCCTTTCCTTTTTGTTTTGGTCCTGCCCTGGTTCTCATGTCATCTTTGGCCCTTCTCCTCATGTTGCCAATTGTGGTTGGACATATTCCTGGAGGTTTCATCACATGACATAATCTTTAATTCCTGGAGACTCTGGGACAATCCTGGAGGGTTGGCAACCCTACCTTTCAGAAAGGAAACAGATCATTGGTTAGGAGTTAGTTGTCATGTTCCCTAGTGTGATTTGATGCCCTGGAGCAGACACCAACAAGTACCCATCTTGTGCTCTGTCTTTAGGACATTGATCCATACACATTCAAGGTCATTTGCTTCCATGTTGTCAGTGATCCAGAAACAAATGTCACTTTTGACATAGAATGCCCCTCTCCTCCTCTTTTGCTTGTATAGTGACATACACAAGGCTTTTTTTAGTTATTCTTCCTGGTAATTAATCTTTAAATATTCATGGTAAATAGGCCTAATGGCCTGTGATGGGATGTTAGATGGGGCAGGATCTGAGTTACTACGGAGAATTCTTTCCTGGGTATCTGGTTGGTGAATCCTGCCCATATGCTCAGGGTTTAGCTGAGCACCATATATGGGGTCGGGAAGGAATTTTCCTCCAGGGCAGATTGGAAGAGGCCCTGGAATTTTTTCGCCTTCCTCTGTAGCATGGGGCACGGGT
The DNA here is from genome assembly GCF_015237465.2 of Chelonia mydas. NCBI lineage: Eukaryota > Metazoa > Chordata > Testudines > Cheloniidae > Chelonia > Chelonia mydas. The sequence goes on from NC_057857.1 coordinate 8,774,598, forward strand.
CACTTGCTGCAGGATTCTCTGCTCCTTGAAGTCTTTAAACCACGATTTGAGGACTTCAATAGCTCAGACACAGGTGAGAGGTTTTTTGCAGGAGTGGGTTCGTGAGATTCTGTGGCCTGCGTTGTGCAGGAGGTCGGACTAGATGATCATAATGGTCCCTTCTGATCTTAGTATCTATAATGTTTCTGCTTTGCAGACACTTCACATGTATGACCATCACCATAATATGGTGATGGGAACCCAAGAAATACCTATCTAGACAAGATAAATTAGTTAGGGATAGGGGACCTGCTCCTGCCTTCTTTAATGACAAGCATATCTATCTCATATCCCACACTGCTTGCCTCGCTGAATCATTGGGAAGTACAAAGCTACATTATTTACACCAGCCAACTGTGCCCCTGTTTGGAAATCAAAATTGACATGAAATTTCCCAGAAGGATGATCAATAAAACAAACTGGCACTCTGGGGTTCATTTAACCCTCCAGAGAGACACTCATTCTTCTTTACAGCAGAATGGGGAAGGTTTAGGATCCCTTGGGCAAGATCTGTTTCCAGTTAATGAGAGAGCCCAAGCTGTCCAGAAATAAAATTGTCAGGTTTGTTTTTTATTAAAAACCTGCCTGTGTGAAGCCAATGCCTTGCAGGGTGAGGCACACAGACCGTTGACGGAAGTGGGATGCTTGCCATTGACTTCAGTAGGCATTGGGTAAAGCAAATGGTGAGGTATAATGTGGATGTATTTCAACTTCAGGTCAATGACTGTGCCACTGGATTCAATGGAGCTAGGCTAATTTACGTCAGCTAATCTGGTCCAAGAAATGTTAAGTGGGTATAAAAATGAAAAATAGAGGATGAGAACATCTTTCTAATTTTTTTAAAGGGGGGGGCTGAAATTTGAACTTGGCTTGGGGGCTTTTAGTTTTATTAGAATTGGATGACCCTGGGACAGCTGGTTCATAGTATTAGGCATTGGGCCTCCCACATTGCTGGTGGTACCAATGACATCCCTCTTTTCACATAATGGTTCCTGAGGTACAGAGAGCAACTTGCAGGTGAAACAGTGCTCAGTATTTTTGACCCCTGCTGATTTTACCAGAGGTTCTCCTTTGGTTAGGACGTCTGTCTAGCCAGCCTGAGCAACTTGGTTTGAGTTTCGGCAGCAGTCCTGTGTCACCCAACAAGAGTAACACTCTCTACATTCCCATATTGCCTTCCCTTCAAGAATCTCAACCAACATGAATTAATTCAACTTTACAACAGCTCTCCATAGGAATTGTTATCCCTGTCCCATAAATGGGGGGAACTGAGACACAGGGAGATTACCATCATGCAGAACGTCTGCTGCAGTGCATGGAAGAAAAAACAGGTCCCTGACTCTCAGTGCCCTGTTCTCACCATTCAATTGTGGTTTGTTCCATAAATCAGTGAATAGGTTGTAGGCAGGGAGGTTCTTGACTTAAGTTCACTGTTATGTCTATATGTGGGTTGACAGATGCATCAGAAAGCCCTCAGTGCCCACAAAAATGCCAATTTAAATTAAATTTTTATTTTATGACACTTTTTAACAACTTCCCTGTAGGCACCCATATTTCTCCCCTTGGCATCTCTCAAAGGCTAAATAAAATGTGGCAGCTTTCTTTTAAATAGCTGTCCTGCTTGCTTTCTAGCAATGCAAACTCCTTCAAGGCGTTAAGCAAATCTGTCTAAAAGTTTGAGAGCCATTGTAGCCTTATGAACACGTCAAAACTCTTGCATTTGAAATAAGCACAGACCCTAATCCTCTGCTCTGATTCAAGGGAGGAAAATTGCCTGCAAAGTTCCCTCCTAATAAAGTGTCCTCACTGACTGCCTTTGGAAAATGAGTGAGTGTTTTTCCAAGCAGTGCTGCAGCTGTGGGAAGGCTTCTGCAATTTTGACTCATCGTGCTTATTCCCAAGTGCTGTCATTGCTTTTTCCTATATTTATTTATGTGAAATTGTTCTTAGCTTGTGTTTAGCTCCCAAGTCTGAACATATTCAGAAGTTCTTTGAATAGAAAAAATACATTGCCCCACGCCCTTCTTGATCCCTGAAATATTTAGTTCATCCAATTTCATGTGCATGAAAGATGCCTAACTGAAAGCTCTTTGAACCTCAAGTCTTCTGTTCCATACCATGGTTGGTGGTGTAAGTTACATACTCTGCTTATAATTACTGAAAGGACAAATAGAAGGTCAAAGATACCACAATGATCATTTAAATCTGAGCCTGTGTTCTCCTCTGAATCGGTGACTGTGCTGGGACCTGATTCTCCACTGTCCTGCATGGCATAGTCACTTACACCAATGCACAGTGAGTGCACAATCTGTATAAACCAGGGGTTTTCAAACTTGGTTGCACTGCAACCACCTTCTGACAACAAAAATTTCTACACAAGCCCAGGAGGGGGGACCGAAACCTAAGCCTGCCCAAGCCATACTGCCCCAGGTGGGGGATCAAAGCTGAAGCCCAAGGGCTTCAGCCCCAGGCTGGGGGCCTGTAACCTGAGCCCCTCCACCCAGGGCTGAAACCCTTGGGCTTTGGCTTCAGCCCTAGGTGTTGGGGCTCGGGCTTCAGCCCCGGGCCCAGGCACATCTAACTCCAGCCTTGGCGGCCCCATTAAAACGGGGTCGCGACCCACTTTGGGGTCCTGACCAACAGTTTGAGAGCTGCTGGTATAAACCATTCTAAAATCAGAATGGCAATGGTTATGCTCACTTTACACTAGTGTGAAGACTGCACTACACCTGGCTTCTGATTTTCATTAACACACCATATAGGCAAGCCTTCAGTGTAAGTGTACACCACTGGTCTGTGAATTCTGATATGCCTCATGTGCTAAGTGACCCATGTAGACCCTGCTGGCATGCACTAAAAGTCCCCTAGTGTGCATTAACGTAGTACTGTTTGAAAGGGGAATATGTTAGTACACCTCAAGGAACTTCTGAAGGGGACTATGGAAGGAAAGGGGTAATGAGGGTTTACAGAGAACCCCTATGATGGGAGAAGAATGGGGAATCCTGCTAATGAGGGGAGGGGAGAGTGGGGAACACTCAGAACCCCTGCCTTGAGGGGGGAGAATGAGGGATATTTGCATGGGGGTAGGTAAAATGGGGTGTACAGAACCTCTGATGGAGGAAATTGGGGGATCCTGGTATGGGGGGAGGAAAAGGGAATAGGGAGCCCTCAGAACCTGGCTGGGGGAGTTGCAGGGAGTCCTTGAAGTAGAGGGGGAGGGTGGCACAAAGGGAGTATGGGTGGGGAATGGATAAATGTGGTGTTTAGATGCTGCTTGTAATTATTAGAAGTGGGAGCACTGGCTGTTGGGAGTCTGGAAGGGCAGGGGGAAGTTGAGGAGGTGGAGTGAGAGCTACCGAAGGTGCAGCAGCAGCCTGGTAAAGAGCTTTTCACTTTAAAAATAAAGTCCTGTTGAAGTTTGTTAGTACCTTGCCTGGTTGCTACAACATTTTGGTGACGAGGGTGGAATCTTCTGCCTCTGAACCCACCTGCACCCTTTCTGCAAAGCCCAGGTTAGCCTCCAATTGCTTTTACTGCCTGGATCCATATGTTTGAGACTTATCTGCTTGTAATCACTGCTACAGAAATTTCTGAAATAAGAAAGCGTGCTCTGCTAATCCACTGCCTTGGAGCAGAAGGGCAGCGTATATTTTACACTTTTCCCCTTGCAGATGATAAATGTGAGACTGCACTCACTGCATTAAAGAACTTTTTTGTGCCAAAAGTGAATGTAGTAGCTAATCGCTACAGATTTTGCTAGCGTGAGCAGAAAAGAAGGGGAGACTATAATGCAGTATATTGCTTCCCTGAGGAGTCTGATTGTAACTTCTGACTTTGGGAATATGGCAGATGAGATGATTAGAGATGAGCTCATTGAGAAAACAAACATGCTTCATGTAAGAGAATGCTTACTGCTAGAACCACAACTGTCATAAATATAAAGGGAAGGGTAAACACCTTTAAAATCCCTCCTGACCAGAGGAAAAATCCTTTCACCTGTAAAGGGTTAAGAAGCTAAGATAACCTCGCTGGCACCTGACCAAAATGACCAATGAGGAGACAAGATACTTTCAAAAGCTGGGAGGAGGGAGAAAAACAAAGGGTCTGTGTCTGTCTGTGTGATGCTTTTGCCGGGGACAAAACAGGAATGGAGTCTTAGAATTTAGTAAGTAATCTAGTTAGATATGTGTTAGATTATGATTAAATGGCTGAGAAATTAAGCTGTGCTGAATAGAATGGATATTCCTGTCTGTGTGTCATTTTGTAACTTAAGGTTTTGCCCAGAGGGATTCTCTATGTTTTGAATCTGATTACCCTGTAAGGTATTTACCATCCTGATTTTACAGAGGTGATTCTTTTTTACTTTTTACTTCTATTAAAATCCTTCTTTTCAGAAACTGAATGCTTTTTCATTGTTCTTAAGATCCAAGGGTTTGAGTCTGTGGTCACCTATGCAAATTGGTGAGGATTTTTACCAAACCTTCCCCAGGAAGTGGGGTGCAAGGGTAGGGAGGATTTTGCGGGGAAAGATGTTTCCAAACAATGCTTTCCTAATAAATAAACCCATATAAACGTTTGGTGGTGGCAGTGGAAGTCCAAGAGCAAAGGGTAAAATAGTTTGTACCTTGGGGAAGTTTTAACCTAAGCTGGTAAAAGTAAGCTTAGGAGGTTTTCATGCAGGTCCCCACATCTGTACCCTAGGGTTCAGAGTGGGGAGGGAACCTTGACAACAACTTACACTAGAAAAAGCAATAACCATTGCTACTCAGATTGAGTCAGCTACAGCTGAAGCCAAAATAATTAGCATGGATACAGGAGGCACAATCCAGGCTGTGACTCCTTTGCAGAAAAGTTCACTATCACTGCAGACAAATGATTACAAGAGGAAAACTAATGGAAAACCACCAAATCAGCAAATTCAAAATACAGTAAAAGCATGCTTTCGTTGTAGATCCCTACAACACTTTGCAAGCTACACAGGATGTCCAGCAAAAGTAGCTCAGTGCAATCATTGCAAAAAGATTGGACATTTTGCTAAAGTATGTCACAGCAGCCAGTTCAATCAACAGGTTACAAAACCACATTTATTGTGCTGAGCGTGGACAAAATCACTACTGTACATATTCCAGAACAAATAAAGTGCACTGTAAACATTTCCGCCGTACCCTCAGGCAAATCACACTCTATTCAGCTAATGTTGGACACTGACTTAGCAGTATCTATGCCACCTGATTCCATCTATTTGCATTACTTTAAAGATGTGCCTCTTACTGAACTCAAACTTCACTTGGTGTGCTTTTTGAAAAACCATATTCCAGTACATGGCTGCCTGCCAGCAATAGTACTTTTGGTGATTGCTGTGTAACTGCAGAGTTCTACATTGTCCACAAAGGCACTCCTATCCTTGGCAGAGATTTATTGGCTGCTTTAAATCTCAGGGTAGTTAATAGACAAATTGATCTTCCTCAGCAAAGCACTCTTTTGGTACACACACCAGTTTCAGCTGGGACCCAACACTAGGTTGAGGAGAAACTCGGCTGTGCTTATGGGTTTCTGTGTAAAGTTAAAATGCAGAATAATGTGATGCCTGTATGACAGAAGTTACGGCACTTACCATTTTCAGTCAGGGAAGCTGTTTCAGAGGAAGTTAGAAAACTTGTTCAAAAGGACATTATTGAAGAGAGAGACTCCTCGGAATGGGTTTCACCTATAGTAGTGATGCAGAAGAAGGATGGAGGCATTTGCCTTTGTGTGGACTTAAGGGAGCCAAATAAAGCTATTGTGATTGACAGCCATCCTCTTCCTCACATAGAAGAAGTATTTGCAGAACTCCGTGGAGCAAAATTGTTTTCTACTCTTGATTTGCAGACCGCATACTACCAGGTTATGTTGCATGAAGATAGCAGAGACCTCACAACATTCATTACACATGAGAGACTATTTTGTTTTAAACGTGTTCCATATGGTCTCGCATCTGCCCCAAGTGCCTTCCAAAAAATGATTAATTGATTCTGAAGACTCAACATGGAATTCAGTGTTATCTGGATGATCTTATCGTGTTTGGAAATACTTCTGAGGAGCATGACAATAACCTGCAGGCTGTACTAAACTGCATCAGCAAAGCAGGCCTCAAGCTCAATAGGTCCAAATGCAAATTTAGACAAACTGAACTCTCCTTTCTGAGGCATAAAATATCACAGGCTGGACTAAAACCTGATCCAGATCATATCCTGGCAATTTCAAATGCTCCTCCTCCAACAGATTTGCAAACCTTACATTCCTTTTTGGGTCTAACCTCCTGGTATGCAAAACTCATTCCCAATTATGCTTCTGTCATTGAATCGTTATGGGAATTACTACAGAGAAGTTCAACCTTAGTGTGGACAACGGATGCACAGGCTAGTTTCGAAATGGTGAAAGACTTGATTGTACATAGTCCAGTACTTGCACTATTCACTCCTGCATTGCCCACAATTGTAACTACTGATGCTTCTGATTATGGACTTGGGGCTGTCCTCACACAACTTCATGAGGACAACACAGAGAGGGCTGTTGCATTTGCTTCAAGGACACTAAGTAATGTTGAGAAGAAATATTCTACAGTCGAAAAAGAAGCACTTGCTTGTGTCTGGGCTACTGAAAAATGGAGAACTTACCTGTGGGGTTGGGCACAGACCACAACCCTTTGATGTTGCTCACCACGAAAGGACTGGGAAGAGCAGGATATCGTATTGCTAGATGGTTTGCAAGACTATTCTCTTTCAATTATGAACTGGAATATAAGCCTGGAAACCAAAATGTGGTAGCTGATTGCCTTTCTTGCCTGTCTTTGCCTTCACCAGATGGTCCACCGGAGGATGAGGATGTAGTCGTTGCGCTTATTACGAGCACTCTTACTGCAGTTACAAAAGAACCATTTCAAGCTGCTTGTTCAGCATGTAAAATTCAACAAAAACTAGGGGAATTTCTGACAAAGAGATGGCCCAGTAACCCTAAAAACCTTGACCCAGTTCTGCTGCCTTATTTTAGAATTTGGGATGAACTTTCTTTGCTTGATGGCTGTGTGCTACGAAGTACACACCGGCTACTTGTGCCAGAATAATTACAGTCAAAACTCATACACCTGGCACACGATACTGATCAAGGAATTGTCAGAACCAAACAACAACTACGGGATCTGTATTGGTGACCAGGGATGGACTCTCAAACTGAAGCACTCGTAAAATCCTGTGTCACTTGCCAAATGCATGATAAGACAGCAGTGATATGTACCCCTCCATTACAGCCTGTTCCTCTTCCTGAATCTGCATGGGAAAAAGTGGCAACTGACATTGTAGGACCCTTTGATGCTGCTCCAAGTGACTGCCGTTATGCCATCACTTTAATAGACTATTTCAGTAAATGGCTTGACATAGCATTTACATCGCAAATCTCTTCTGCTACAGTAATTAAGTTCCTCTCTTCAGTTTTTAGCAGGGAAGGTAACCCCAAAGAACTGGTTTCAGATAATGGTAGTCAGTTTACTTCCCTGGAGTTTGAAACTTTTCTAGCAGAGAGGAACATTTTACACAGAAGGTCATCCCTATATTAACCTCAAGCCAATGGGGAAATTGAATGGTTTAACAGAAGTTTGAAAGAGAGTTTGTAAATGGCTAAACTGGAAGGGCGATTGTGAATAACCTTCACTACTGATTTCTTGCAAGCATACCGGGCTACACGACATGCCACAACGCAAAGATCACCCACAGAGTTACTGCATGGAAACAGATGAATACTAAACTGAACATTGTTGGATTGTTAAAGCCATGACCTGATGCCCCAAACAAGGATGATGTGAGAAAAACAGTTGAACAGAACAAAGCAAAGTCTAAGGCTTTCACAGACAAGCAGCGGGGTGCTAAGGAACCAAAGTTTGAGTGTGGTTCCTTTGTTAGAATATGAAAACCTGGAATTTTGTGCAAAGCGGACTGTAAATTCACAGCTCTTTTTAAAACCATAGAGAAGAAGGGACCTTACACCTATCGACTTTCTGAAGGGTGGGTATTGTGATGGGGCAAGACCAGATGGCTATAGAAAAGTAGTGGGAGATAGATCTATTAGCTCCAGGCTAAACAAATCCCTGGTACCAGGTTAAGTGAAATGGAAGCTGCTCCAGGTCAATTAAGACACCTGGGGCCAATTAAGAACTTTCCAGAAGGCAGGGAGAATGCTAGGTTGATTGGAACACCTGAAGCCAGTCAGGGGCTGGCTGAAACTAGTTAAAAGCCGCCCAGTCAGTCAGGTGGGTGTGCATGTCAGGAGCTGTGGGAGGAAGTTGTGCTGTTGGAGAGGTTGAGTAGTACACACTGTATCAGGCACAAGGAAGGAGGCCCTGAGGTAAGGGTGAAGTGGAGCTTGAGGAAGTGAGGGCTGCTGTGGGGGAAGTAGCCCAGGGAATTGTACATGTCATGTTTCTAAAAGGTCAGCTACCATAGCTGATACTATTAGGGTCCCTGGGCTGGAGCCTGGAGTAGAGGGTGGGCCCGGGTTCCCCCCCCACCTTTGCCCCCCTGATTAATCACTGAGACTGGGAGACAACAGAGACTGTGCAAGGAAGGATAACTTCTCCTCACCTCCCTTGCTGGCTTATGATGAAAATGGCTCAGTAGACTGCGACCCTTGTCTCTAGAGAAAGAAGGGTTACGTGGAGGGTCACAGTGAGCCTCTGAGGCTAGCGAAATCCACCAGGAAACGCGGGACCCATGGAGGCAAGGACAGAGCTTTGTCACAGTATGGAATGCTTCTTATCTTGCACCTGCCTATGCACCAAGAGGAGATTATGCCAATACCCAGTCTGCATTGGCTGACTTCACCGTAGTATCAACACAACAAGACATTGCACTGGAACCGGGGCTTGAGAGATGGCCTGTCAGACCCAGACGACCACCTGTCTGGACTAGAGACTATGTTATGTGGTATCTACGGTGTTTTCAGTGTAATATTTCTGCCAACAGTATAGTGTCTTGTTTCATATTTGTTCCTGTGGTTAGAACAACAATGTTTATTTTAATTGGGAGAGTTTCTTAAGAGAGGAGGGAATGTGGTGTTTAGATGCTGCTTGTAATTATTAGAACTGGGAGCACTGGCTGTTGGGAGTCTGAAAGGACAGGAAACAGGAAGGAGCGGGGGGGGGCAGTTGAGGAGGCAGAGTGAGAGCTACCGAGGGTGCAGCAGCAGCTTGGTAAAGAGGTTTCCACTTTAAAAATAAAGTCCTGTTGAAGTTTGTTAGTACCTTGCCTGGTTGCTACAACAAAAAAGCAAAGAGCCCTTGGAGCATACAATAAGCTTGGCCTATACAAGCTACGAGGTGTGCGGCCCCCTCTAGTATTTATGCCTTCTATAATGCCTTTGTTTAAATGAGGCCCAACCTATGAGAGCATGAGGGTACCCTGGGTTACCATCATACCAGGCACGCCGCATGGTTAAGACTCTTCCACCTAGGACACAACCTCTTGGCATACAGCTCAGAGCTTCGACGGTCCCGGGATCAACCCACTGAGACATCAGAAAGGAGGGATTTCTAGCCCACGTCCTCTGCCAACAGAAGTTGTCAATTCTGATGAGGGAATGATAGATTTAAAAAAAAAATCCCAGCCTCAGAGCATGTGAGGTCTGTAAAGACCTATTGCACTGAGTCTAGAGTTGAAGTATTGCACAAAGCTGCACATGAAAGGAGGTGGGTTTTTTTTTTTTGTAAAGTCAATTTAGTTTGGAGCTTTTCTATATCGGTGCTTGGCAGACATAATGTAAAAGCATTAATAATGGCTTTCCATGTGAATGGAATTGGAAACCTCATCATATCCTCATTAGCAAGTAAAT